>NC_090653.1:153794160-154494160 GCF_040937935.1 Hyperolius riggenbachi | reverse complement strand
AGTCACACTTTATCTAATATGCACAGGCATGCAATCAGTTTCAGAACAGTGGATTCGCAGGATGCTTAAAACCTGGATGTTTGATGTGCCACATATTTTGAATCATTTGCTGGGTATATCTCAGTCAGACATTCTTTTGAGTTGGGCAATGTGCATAAACAGATAGGAAATACAAGGTTAAATGTTCAGCATATCACAGTCTGTTTCAAAAACAAAACAGCCACAGGCACTGGAAAACGGCTATGTTCAAACAAGGGCCCCTAAGCTCATAAAGCAATGCAAATCTACATAGGTACAGAACACAGCTTGAAATTATAACAAATTATAGTAACCAATTACATTACGCTACACAAGGCTGGTGTGTTTAGCGGAGGCACAGGCGTCTAATGTGGACACAAGAACTGTAGGATAAATTAGTACAACGCAGTTTGCATTTTCTCATAATCCTGTAAAAGCTCCTCAGCTCTTTCGTAACCATGAACCCTATAACCTCATTGCTTTCAATTCCCTGTACTCCATCATATTACATAATCTAATACAATTATTAAATTGTATTTGCAAACTAGTAAAGCATGTCTAAATAACAAATAATTAGGTGACTGCCATGGGAAATGAGACTGAAGGTTACACAACATGTGAAAACAGACTTAGTAAACAAAACCCCAAAGCATGGTAAGTTAAAACAAAGCTGGTGTACACCGACAGATTTATGATGAAGGGAGGTAATTTGGACTCTGTTAACCCAGGGCACCCAACCCCCCCCGTTTTCGGCGAGACGGTCCCGATTTTGGGGGGCTGCCCCTGCGCTGCCCCCCTCCCCCCCTTGTCCCGGCCGCTATGGAGAAAGGGGGGAAAAAAATCTGATCGAGGCACCAGCCCGAGATGCGTACGCGCCATCGATGGCCGCCGCCATTAAGCTTCTTGTTTCCCTCCCGCCTAATGTGCCCCCAGTGTCCCCTTCCCCCCCGCAAAGTAAAATGCGCAGCGGAGCGGGCTGTAACTCTTCATTGCCTCTCCGCTGCGTACCGGAATCCCATCTGGTCTTCTTGCTTCCTGTGACTTCAGGAAGCAGGAAGTGAGAAGACCAGATGGGATCCCGGTACGCAGCAGAGAGGCAATGAAGAGTTACAGCCCGCTGCGCTGCGCATTTTACTCTGCCGGGGGGAAGGGGACACTGGGAGCACATTAGGAGGGAGGGAGAAGCTTAATGGCGGCGGCCATCCATGCCGCCTACGCATCTCGGGCTGGTGCCTCGATCGGATTTTTTCCCCCCTCTCTGCCCACCCACGGCCACCCTCACCCTCCTCCTCCCCACCTACTGGCACCCTCATGCGCCTCCCTTTTCGGGAGTAATTAATTAAAAATATTTATGTAAAAAAAATTGGTGGGCGTGACTAGTGGGTTGGGGTGTGGCCAGGGGTGTGGCCTAAGTGTCCCGCTTTCAACATTTAAAATGTTGGGAGGTATGAGTGTCACCGCTGTGAAAGATATATATAAAATACAAAATAATAATAATAATAATAATAATAATCAGAAATGAGGATAGAAATGCCACACATTGTTTTAAGTGGATATTGCCCAATTAAAACTGTCCATCCACTTGTCAAGTTGCCTGCTCTCTCGTGAGTCAGTTTGATTTGGCACAGCACCTTCCCAGAACTGTCAATACCGAAAGCGCAATTATATAAACTATTAAGTTTACGCTAGTGTTTGAATAGGCTTAGGTACGTCTATGGATATAGATAAGCACTAGGCTTAGTAGGAGTCAGTCATCTTCACTGACCCAGGAAGTGAAAGCCATACCAGCAATAGAGATTGCCTAAATAGTTTTACGCATTTCCCGCGAACATATGGAGTTTGACCCGCCCTCTATACATCATCATGGACCCAAACTTTGACCCTTTACCTCAGTCAGCAGACACATGGCAGCCAATCAGCTAGCACCCCCTATCAAAAAGCAGTTGCAGTGGTCATATTGGTTTCATTCTCTGCTGGCTACTGACTGTTAGTGAGAGCAGGGTCAGACTTGTTGCAGATAGGTAGGGAAAGCATTAGCTAGGCCTGTGTTCTTGTTCCTCACTTGCTGCGAAAGCACCCCGGATTTACATCTGAGCATGGTCGCATGCTGTGGCTCTCTGCCGCCGGGTAACACCACCACTAATTGCACCCTAACGGCACTCATGGGGGCAGACTGGATTGGACTCCCTGGCAAGCTCACGGTTCAGCCTCCCGTCTGAAAAAGGCCTTACTGAAAACATGTGGAAGGGGAAGTAAAATTGTTACAGAGGTTTTACCCGAACAATCTAAAAACTCAATAACCAAGTTTTGATTGGAATGCAATACAAAAAGTGGAATGAAAATGCATTATTTACAAAGCAAGTTCAACTCCAACAAAAACAGGGCATTGGGTACTTGGGGGGCGGGAAGAAATGTTATATTATAAATATCATCGCCATAGTAGGCTTCAATGCAAGGCCCCTCTGGAACAACGCTATGGGCATTGAATATACTGTATGGCTACTCCCAGGCCCTGAAGCAAGACAGTCAGAGTCATTGTGACATGTAATCAAACTCTGCTGTATATAAGCAAGTTCTGCAAGATGTCAATAACTTTCTCTATTAGGTCATGTCTACACAAGCATTAAAAATCCACCATTTGCATACATGTTTCTACACATTTAATATTTATCACCACCAATGGGTTGGAACCATATGTAAAAAGAATATCTGAGACTGGAACATGGTATAAATAAGAGCAAAACTTTTTCTCTAAGGCAAAAAAAAAAAAAGAAGAAGGTGCTTATTGAATTACAGTGGGATGCAAAAGTTTGGGCAACCTTGTTAATCGTCATGATTTTCCTGTATAAATCGTTGGTTGTTACGATACAAAATGTCAGTTAAATATATCATATAGGAGATGCACACAGTGATATTTGAGAAGCGAAATTAAGTTTATTGGATTTACAGGAAGTGTGCAATAATCGTTTAAAGGACTTACGAGGCCTGATTTTTAAAAAATAAACAAAAAAAGTTAGATACCTGTGTGTTTTTGTAAGGCACGGAGGACGCCGTCTGCGCCCTCCGTGCCGTTCCGCCGGGTCCCCGCTGCTGAATATCCCCCCGAACGACCCCCGACCGCACGGCCCGGGCTCTCCAGCCTTCACCAAGATGGCCGCCGGAGCTGGCCGCGGCTGCGCAGTCCGCGGCTGCGCAGTCCGCATAGCGGCGAGTGCGGCTGCGCAGCTCTAAGGCCAACTCCCCGATCCACGCTACTGTTACGTGGATCGGGGGGTTGGCCTTAGAGCTGCGCAGCCGCAGGGGGGCTAAATGTAAACACCCGGGGGTGTACTCCCCGGTTTTTACATTATACGGCACTGCTGTCACAGCAACGCCGTAAATGAGATTGGCAATCCCCGGCCTCTGATTGGCCGGGGATCGCCGCCATCTGATAGGCTAAACCCTATCTGAGGCGGTACAGGACGGATCGCTGTCCTGTACCGCTCCATTGCTGTAATAAACCAAATTTACTCTCCTTTGTCAGGCTTGTCGGCCCAAAGAGGAATTGGCTGTAATTGTTTACAGACAGGAGGAGATTACACTGATAGCCCTGCTCTGAGTCTTTTTGAGTCTTTCACACACTGAAAACTGTGAAAAGCAGAGCTCACACATTCCCTGCTCTCAGTAACTCCGTATCATCTACTGATAAAAGCTGATAATTGTGAGAAGCATAGCTCATAGACTATTGCAGCATGCAGACACGGACCTGCTATCAGTAATCACTACTAAAGATTGCAGCATTCTTTACAAGGTAAAACTTCTTCTAAACTATGAAATAAACTTTAAAGGCTGAATTTATTGTTAAATAATACAACCTTTCATGGAAACTGTAATGCAGTTTACAGGAAATGCAACATTATGATGAACTTCCTCTTTGGCAGCCATATTTTTTATTTACAAAAACAGTTTATAAAATGGCTTTTTTGGGCCAGGATCCTGGTGGGGAGCAGCGAAAATGTGACAGAAGGGGACAGGAGATGAAAACCTACAGGCTGGTATGTTTATTTATATGAGGTTTTTAGGTTACAGATTCTCTTTAAAGCGGAATGAAACCCAGCAGGTCTACTTTGCTCTAATAGATTATTTACAGCATATTATATACAACCAGCATTTTTTTTTACTAGAACTACATTCAAAGGGTTAACACAGGCTTTAGAAGCTTCCCTTCCAGCAGAGCTGGCCGCTTCCGAACTTTACATAATGTTATCTAGTGTTTAATTGTTTTAAGCCAGGAATGTAAACAAAGCCTCCTCTCACACCAAGGGGTCTCATAAAGACAGTGAGACAAGCATAAATGCTTTCTGATGCTTTCTGATTAAAGGGGCACTACAGCGAAAAACTGTAAAATTTCAAATATGTGCAAACATATACAAATAAGAAGTACATTTTTTCCTGAGTAAAATGAGCCATAAATTACGTTTCTCCTATAATGCTATCACTTACAGTAGGCAGTAGAAAGCGAAACAGAAGTGACAGGTTTTGGATTAGTCCATCTCTTCATAGGGGATTCTCAGCAAGGCTTTTATTCTTTATAAAGATATTCCCTAAAAAGGTTTTAACCACTTAATGACAAGCAGACTTCTAAAAACGTCCTGCTAGAGCCTCTTAATGGCTCCAGGATGTTTTTATAAGTCAGACAGTGCTGCTGTGACAGTGAAAAAAAAAACACCAAAGAAAAAAAATACACCTTTGTTTCCAAATGCTATATTGTCACCATACTTTGTACTTGGGACATAATTAAAATCTTGTGATAACTAGAACAAAATAGGCAGATAAAATGTGTGGGTTTTATGTACAGTAGCAGTGTTCATATTAAAACCATAGGGGATGAAATTGGAGAAATAGTGTATTTTTTTTCATTTTTTCCTTGTATTTCCCTTTAAAATGCATAGAAAATAAAGTCATTTCGGAAAACAAATATCAACCCCAAAAAGCCCAATTGGTGGTGAAAAAACAAGATATTGATCATTTCATTGTGATTAGTAGTAATTAAGCTATTGGCAAATTAAAGGGATGAGCAATGAAAGGTGAAAATCACTCTTGTCCGTTAGGGTGAAAAACCGCTTTGGGGTGAAGTGGTTAAACAATGATGCTGGCCGGCTTCCCTGCTCCCTACACAGTTTTTTGGCAGTTGTGCAGAGCAACTGCCACTCACTAAGTGCTTTTGAAAATAAATATATCCCTGAGAATCCCCTATAAAGAGATGGACTAGCCAAAGCCTGTCACTTCTGTCAGATTTCTACTACCTACTGTAAGTGACAGCAACATAGGAGAAAAGTAATTTATGGCTCATTTTACTCTGAAAAACAAATTTCTTTTTATTTGTATATGTTTCCACATATTTTATATGTTACAGTTTTTCGCTATAGTGCCCCTTTAAGTTAGAGGATAAAGCAGTTATAAATAAAATGCACAGTCACCTCTCAGAGTAAAATTAGTGTATTTTAGGAATGTATAATTTCTAAATGAACAATAATACTCATGCACAAAAGCAAATATGCTAACCGAATGTCATATAAAAAGAAGGAAAAAAGGTTTTTATTGAATATTATGTCAGGGTTTTATACCGCTTTAACGTTCCTCCCAAAGAGAAAGCCTGCTATTTGTATAGGTTGCCTCAACACACCAGAAAGGTACTCTAAAGATAGAAGGAAGCACAAGCGGCAGTCTTCAAATTATGGAGAGTTTGAGGTCCAATATTCTCTTTAAAAAATGGCTAATGCACATAACAGTCACATGTCCATTTTACTTTACAGAGGTTTAATCAGACAGTAAAAAAAAAAGTATGTGCTGTTGAACGTGAGCTAGAGGAGCAATGACAGTCAGTTTATAGGCATTTCATACATCATCCAAAAAGTGTCTCTGCCTTATTCACAATATCAGATTTCAAAACTAATATATCATAACAAGGTGTCAGCTGTTTTAGCCTCAAGTGAACATGAGCACACCACACACCGTGGAAGTATAAAAGGAAACTCATAATGGAATGCAAGCTAAAGGAAAAAAAAACACAACTTAAACATATCCCAAAGTGTTCCATTGCAGCCATTTGTATGTAAAGTGTTTCCAGGTATGCGTGTTTAGGGGTGCCATTAAACAGTACCCAATTCAGATCAACGGGTTCATGAATCTGAAATGTCCCATGATGGCCATTATCTTTTTAACCACTTGATGACCCACCCTTTACCCCCCCTTAAGGACCAGCGCTGTTTTGAGTGATCTGTGCTGGGTGGGCTGTGCAGCCCCCAGCACAGATCAGCGTGCAGGCAGAGAGATCAGATTGCCCCCCCTTTTTCCCCCCTATGGGGATGATGTGCAGGGGGGGTCTGATCTCTCCTGCCTGCCTGGGTGTTGCGGGGGGGGGCACCTCAAAACCCCCCTCCGCGGCAAAATCCTCCCCCTCCCTCTCCTACCTGCCCCCCCCCCCCGGCGATCGAGGCTGCACAGGATCGTCACATGGCGGCGATCCCCGGCCGCTGATTGGCCGGGGATCGCCGATCTGCCTTACGGCGCTGCTGCGCAGCAGCGCCATACAATGTAAACAAAGCGGATTATTTCCGCTTGTGTTTACATTTAGCCTGCGAGCCGCCATCGGCGGCCCGCAGGCTATTCACGGAGCCCCCCGCCGTGATTTGACAGGAAGCAGCCGCTCGCAAGAGCGGCTGCTTCCTAATTAATCAGCCTGCAGCTGGCGACGCAGTACTGCGTCGCTGGTCCTGCAGCTGCCACTTTGCCGCCGCACGGTATAAGCGTGCGGTCGGCAAGTGGTTAAAGGGACTCCGAGCAGTGCAGAAACTATGGAAAGATGCATACCATTTTGAAGCTCTCTTTCTCCTCTTTCCAACTATATATAAACCGCCACCCTACGCCTTTTAGTTTTCGCTACTTTTGGGATCAAAATCACGGCCGCCGAGATTTCGATTGCGAAAATATCAAAAACTGAAAGGAGTAGGGCGGCGGTTTATGTGTCGTTGAAAAGAGGAGAAAGAGAGCTTCAAAATGGTATGCATCTTTCCATAGTTGCTTGTATTACACAGGACGACTTTTCCCCAAAGTCGGCAGCTGAATAAACCGCTACCCTACGCCTTTCAGTTTTTGATATTTTCGCAATCTCGGCGGCTGCGATTTTGATCCCGAAAATAGCGAAAAATTAAAAGGCGTAGGGCGGCGGTTTATACATCGTTGGAAAGAGGAGAAAGAGAGCTTTAAAATGGTATGCATCTTTCCATAGTTTCTGCACTGCTCGGAGTCCCTTTAAGGTAAAGCAATTAATTGGTTCAAACACTGAGCACATTCTACCAGTTTAGTGCTCTTCCTCTGAATATGGCACCCATAGCAGATGCTCTAACATGAATAGTCCACAGAATAATAAGAGAACATTATACAGGCATCCATGAATTTCTCAACTTGCCACTTCAAATGAAAAATGTAACAGAACAAAGCAAAATCACGAGCATTTGGACCCAGTGTTAAAGGATAAAACACTTGAGGATAAAATAATGGAAAGAATTGGACAGGAAGCAGTGTTGTGGCGTTCTGGTAAATCTACAGCTTGATGTGCCAGAAGGACAGCTAGTGGAGCAAAATAATATCAATCACTACTGCTGTAAGATCCCTTAGGGTTCCCCAGACAATAACCCACCTAGTAGAAGAATCTACCAACCACTGCCTGAATAGACTGATCAGGTGAGAGGTCTTCTCTGGTTTGCTGGTTCTATAGTAATCTTGGCCACAAATGAAATCTAAATTAACAACTGGCCTGAATATCCTGTTAATAGACTGACTTGGCACAAACCAAATGAAATAAAATGACAATGTCAGTTAATGGGAATCTGAAGTGAAAATAAACTTATGATATAATGATGTGCATGTGTAGTACAGCTGAGAAATAAAACATTAGCAGCATAGATAGGAGTCTAATACGGTTTCCAATACAGGAAGATTTAAGAAATTCCAATTATCTATGCAAAAGTGCTTCTCTCTGACTTTCAAAGTAGCAGAGAGCTCTGTCTTCGGAAGCTTATTATCTGTCACTGTATTTTGTTTTGTTCTGCAGAGGAAAGTTCATAAGTTCATTAGCCTGCTCTATGAAATCATTTAGAATGCTGAGTGTAGTGCAAATATTAGAGAAAGATGCAATGTTATAAAAAACAAAACTATAACTGAAAATAAAAATATGAGACTTTGCTACTTCTTTGCTACTATTGTTCTGTTACTTATCCGTAACAAATTCATTATTTCATAAAAAAAATTTTCCGCTTTAGTGTCACTACAAACAATGCTAAGTGCCTGGCTGCCCTGCTGATCCACTGACTAACACCATAGACCCTGAAAAAGCATGCAGATCATATGTTTGACTGAAGATTGACTAGATTTGTCACAGGTTTGTTTCAGGTGTGCGATTCAGACACAACTGATGCATGAAAGATCACGAGACTCCAGGCAACTGGTATCATTTAAAAGGAAATATAGCAGCCTCCGTATCCCTCTCACTTCAGGTGTCCTTTAAATGATGTGCAACATTTTTGGGTTGCTAGTATAAAAGCCATGGCAGAGTTGAGTTTTTCACAGTAAATATACTATATGTACACTGCTGACTGTGTATATGTTCGTGCACTCAAAACTCACATATATCCAGAGGTAGAGCAAATGTATGAGTCCTCGTTCACATCATATGCGCTTCTGTGCGCATTTGCTTGTTTACTGCTGCCTGCATTTTGCCTGGAAGCGCAGATCTGATCCTGTTACTGTTAATGGATGGGATCAGCAGTGCAGATGGCGTGCGATCGTATGTGCTGCGTTCGGATCGCACAGCCATCTGCACTTGGTAAATGTGAACGAGGACTTACTGACTAACCAACTCAAGTTGTCTTTTTCAGAGCATTTATAAAAAGCCTTTCAGGATTCTACAGACAACCTCAGATTTTCTTTTACAGAGATATTTGTTATTACTTTCCAAGATCCACATGTTCTTGTTCCCCTAGTTCTACTTACTAATTTACTGGATTGCATGCAATGTTCCCTAGTAATGCAATATGTAAAATTTCAAATGTCACATCTAAGATTACAGGCTGTACTTTCGACTTGTTCCTTACAATTTATTTTACTGAGCACTTCATATAAAATTACAATTTAAAAAAAGTTATATAATTATTAAAACTTTCTGCACATCTTGACCTTTTTACAAGTGATCGATACACATTAACTGATTTACAAATATCTTGATATGTAGGAAAACACAATTGGGGATTTCTCAATGCAAAGGTTCCACAACATTTCTGCCTGCTCACCCATTTGTGCTAGCTAGAAAGCACCATGATTCACTAGTTTTGTGCTCCAGACAACAGTTTGCAAAACACCCATGTAGAGGAAAATTAGTATTATAGTAATATTTTGCTATCTTCATTTTTTTTATTATTAAAAACACACACACAAACATGTGCAATACCCCCCCCCCCCCCCCCCATCCTTAAAAATAAACAAAAAAAACTATTTCATGGATGGATCCATCAAGCATGATGCTCTAATCCCTGGGCAACCACAACAAACATGGGTCTTGAAACATTGGTGGGTACCTTGCAAGGAGACATGGAGACAAGTTTTTATTGTGCCAGATTCTAGGCCTTTGGCTCTTTACAAGGTAAGTGTTTCCTTTACACTACACTTATTTTCAACCTTTTAATTAGGTTTACTCAGAGTACCTCATTTTCCTATGCGGTTGTTTCTACTGTGTACAGCATTTATAACCAACGCTATCTAAAGCAAATGTATGTGAAAAATATTAACCTCCTTGGCGGTTATCCTGAGCTAGGGTCGGGGTGGAAAACCGCAGCTAAGAGCGGTAATCCCGACCTCGGCTCGGGGAAGCCGCTGGACGCTGTATGCAGAGCAATGTGCGCAGCGGGAGCATTTCTACATACCTCCCGGGGATCCCGACGTCGGCTGGCATTCTTCTTCCTCTTCTCCGGGGCTCTGCTTCCTGCTGGTGAGATCGCCGGCTGTCGTCATGACAATTTCACTTTACAGTTGCAGCGCCACACGGAGTAAGGAGGCATAACTGCAGCGCAGGGGCCAGGGAGGTGAGTGGTTACTGGAAATTCTGCAGATCTCTCTGGCAGCATGATTTTTTCCAGGTTTTCGGGTCTGAAAGGGTGAAAAACAATTGCACCGCTTTTAGACCCTAAAATCTGGAAAGAATCATAACGCCAAGGGGGTTAAGGCAGAAATGAATTTACTTTATCTAAGAGGTCTAACAGTGTCCTCCCCAGGCTCTTTAAGCTGGGTGCTCTACCCGGCTAATTTTGTTGAGCACCCCAGCTATCATTGGCGTGCCTCCTCCTTCTCCTATGCTGTATTCAGAATTCAAGCCCTTCAGTCCCCCATGTTGCCCAACCTGGCTACTTTTCATGCCTCTCGGCTGGAAAATGTTTATAGGCGAACACTGCCTAAGTATCACAAGCCCAGCGTCCATCGCTACAGATTAAAGGGGACCTGAAGTGAGAGGGATATGGAGGCTGAAATTTAATTTTAAATAATACCAGTTGTCGGGCAGTCTTTTAGCTGTAGAACCAGAACAAGCATGCAGATCAGATGTTTTTAAGGCTGGTTTCACAGTGGGACGTTACAGGCGCACGTTAGAGCAGCCTGTAACGCAGCCCACCGCACAGTAATGAAAAATCAATGGGGCTGTTCACAGTGCGGACGTTGCGTTACATTGTAACGCTGCGTCACAAGACAACGTACTGCATGCAGTACTTTGGACGCGGCTGAGCCGCGTTAGACTGCTTGCACATGCTCAGTAATGTTGGGGAGGAGCGGAGAGCGGCCAGGCACATGGCTAATTAATATGCACTGCACGTTATGACGTGCAGTGTTTACTTCCTGGAGCAGCCGCTCTGTGCGGCGATTGGCCGGCGGGACCACGTGATGCCGCATGCGCACAAGAGTGCGCATCACGGCATCACTGACGCCAGAGTGAGCTGCACAACGCGGCTCACTCTGACGTCCAGATCCAGCACTACCAGGCGTTGAGTTAGGGGGACGTTATGCGACCTTAACGCCCCCTCTAACGCAATGTCCTGGTGTGAAATTAGCCTAAAAGATTGGCTGCATGCTTGTTTCAAATGTGCAATTCAGCTACTACTGCAGCCAAAGTGATCAGCAAGACTACCAGGCAACTGGTATTGTTTAAAAAGGAAATAAATATGGCAGTCTCCAAATACCCATTGCTTTAGGATTTCTTTGCATATTCTCTAATGGACTGGCAAAAGCCCAATTACACAAAAGAAATAAGAGTGACATGAAGTTATTATATTCAGGATCAAAGCAGTACTCCGGCTCCCTCACAGAAGCCTACAACCTGTAACCCGCTGTCAAGGTGTCACCCTGGACTCTCTCTCCTTCACGCTCCACAGCCAAACCTCACAAAGTCCTGTAACTTCCACCTCCGTAACATCTGCAAGATCCGCCCTTTCCTGATCTCTGTCACCACCAAACTCCTAATCTATGCCCTCATAATTTCCTGCCTTGACTACTGCAACGTCCTTCTGTCTGGTCACCCTATGACCCGAATTGCCCCGCTGCAGTCAGTCACAAATGCGGCAGCCAGAATTATCCACTCCTGGCATTGCTCCACCACAGCGGCTCTCCTCTGTGAATCCCTCTCCTGGCTTCCTATCCAGTCCAGAATCAGATTCAAGATACTTTGTCTGGCTTACAAATCTGTCCACAAAACCTGTCCAACCTACATTTCCAATCTTAACCAGAGGTACACACCTAGCCGCTCACTCCGCTCCTCCAATGAACTTCGCCTGACTGCCTCCTGCATCACCCAATCCCATGCACGCTTCCAGGACTTCTCAAAAGCTGCTCCAATACTATGGAACTGCTGCTCCAATACTATGGAACTCCTTACCTTCCCCATTAGGGTTTCCCCCTCCAACATCTTCAAGAAGGCCCTCAAAACTCACCTTTTTACTCTGGCCTACCTCTCCTCACTAGGGCTCTAAACCCGCAGCTGAACTCTGGTCCCCTACCTTTCGTGTCCCCACGTCTCCCTCTAGATTGTAAGTCTTCGGGCAGGGTCCTCCTCATGTCTCATACCTGTTCACACACCTCCATAACCGTACACCCATCCTATGGATCTGAATGAACTCTTAAATGAACTTGACTTCCCCAATTTCCATGCTCCCATCCAGTGACTAAGCATTACCTTGTACTGTGCTGCGTGATCTGGTTTGCAGATCTTCCTGTATTGTCTTATTGCTGTATGTCACCCCTAAATATTGTCTGTAACCTTAATTAATGTACAGCGCTGCGTAATATGTTGGTGCTTTATAAATACAATAAATAAAATGCTGGCAAAGCAATCTTACCTAGACAATAAAAGATAAGCAGCACGGTGGCCTAGTGGTTAGCGCTCTCGCCTTGCAACGCTGGGTTCCCGGTTCATATCCCGGCCAGGTCAACATCTGCAAGGAGTTTGTATGTTCTCCCTGTGTCTCCTGTGTGGATTTCCTCCGGGTACTCCGGTTTCCTCCCACATCCCAAAAAACATACAGATAAGTTAATTGGCTCCCATCTAAATTTTCCCTAGACTACGATACACACACTACACGATACATGCATAGACATAGGACTATGGTAGGGACTAGATTGTGAGCTCCTCAGAGGGACAGTTAGTGATAAGACAATAGGTACTCTGTACAGCGCTGCGGAAGATGTTGGCGCTATATAAATACTAAATAATAATAATAATAATATACAACTCAATCAACAACTGCTTTGAATTCCACAGAGGGTATAATAATGACCATTCAAATCTCTGGCACCTGAACATCCATGAATTACACAGTTCATCTACAGCTGATTTTCTAAACTGCAAGATTATGCATAGCAGTAACAACTTGTCTCATTGCTCAGAGCTGCACTGTGACTATTTGAACCAATATGATTTAGAGAAGTTTTTAGCTCTACCTTAAATCCAACCATAAACTCAAAATGTAATATACCAGAGGCCAGGCTTCATGCATTTTAAGCACAGGCAGAAAATACAGCACTCTTAGAGTTAAAATATTTGTTGTAGCAACTGTAATTTGTAGCTACCATGCCTGTTAAACCGGATTACCACTGATCGTCACATTCCATTGCGGGACAGACTATTTCTTGTGCTATAGAACAGAACCAGTAATTTCTATGTTTCCTTCCTACATGCTTGTAACTAAACTGTCTTTGCCAAACCCACTTGGTTGCTTCTGCACTTATAGTTATTGAAGTATGCATTCTCAATAGCCTCTCTTCATTGTAACAGCCAGAATGCCTCCATATTTTAGAAGCTCACAGGTACTGCTCTCAGTCAGGGGCCAGACCCTGGGTGCCCATTGTTTATGCTCAGCTTGGGAAATGAATGCCTTTAAACTGAAACATGCGGATTAACAGCTGGCATTAGCTCTAGAACATTATGGCTGGGCTGCTGCTGCTGTTCGAGCCCCCCCCCCCTCCTACCCTCCTTGCAAGTAAACAGCCAGTTAGGCAGTCTGAAGTTGTGTTATGTTATGCAATGAGTCAAAGACATTTCATAACATACAAGTATCTAATCCTGAAGCTCCGACGCAAAAGGCTTCCGGCTGTCATCCAATCACACTAACCGATTTTAGATGTCCTTATTTAACCCATTTGTAGCTAAAGAACGCCATCTTTCCTGTACAGAAACTCTCCTTCAAATTCCCCAGACACAAGAATGAATATATTACACCAGTATTCTTCACAGATCAGTTGAATAATATCAGTTTATAAGCAGATAAAGGAGACAGTGAGAGCATAACAGAATACAGATTATAGCAGGTTATTTAACCTGCAGTTTTTTTAGGTCATTGTGTATAGCAGTCATGCATAAAATATTAACTACATAGTTGAAGCAGCACAAAAAAAAAGCTGAAACACAGACTTATTTATGAATGCATTACTATGGTGTCTTTGCATAATCATATGTACAAAAACAAATATAGCTAGTTTTGGGGACTAAAACAAAATGTAAATTGTGAAAGGTACAGAAAGAAGCACATTACTAGGATCAACAATAAGAAATAAAATTGCAATGAGACATATTGCATTTAGATACTTTATAATAATATGATACAGCAAGCCCCCTCATACACCTTGGGAATAAGTTCAATCTTTGTAATTGTGTGCATTTTCTTCCTTTAAATGCTATCATTGATATCTGCCAAGTAAGAATGTACAGCTGCAGATTATGTATGCAGTTACCCATGGATTGTTCTTAATACATTTCTCTGCTGTGTGATTGCAGCTGTCCAGGTTAAAAGTTAACAGTTTAACAGATTGATTTCAATCTGTGAATATTAGAATGGCTGCTCCTGCATCTACTGTTAATTGTGTTGTAGTTCTTCCTGCTGAAGAGAGTAGGACTTTCAGATGCTGGTGCATGCCATCTGCTGACTGATATTGGAACTACAACCAGAACTTCATGGTAGCTGCTAATCAGAATCAGAAACGTTATTTCGCCAAGCACGACTGGGTCGCGCCCGGAATTGGGCTTGGCATGTACAGGGTACTGATACACGGTATACAGTAGTTACAGATACAGGACATGCAGTAGTAACAGAACATTATACAGAAAAACAGAACATTATATAACATTTATGCAGAGGGAGACAATGTGGCATAAGTTACAATACAAAAAAATAACCAAAAAAGTACGCTTGAGCTGGAGCGCCGTCTATGTGCAGAGTGCTTCAGTGCGTCATGGTATTGTGGGGTGAGGATGGGCATTTCCATGGCGAGAGTTCATGAGGTTGACAGCCGAGGGAAAGAAACTGTTCTTATGTCTTGAGGTCCTGGTGTAGATGGATCGGAACCGGAGCTTCCGGCTCGAGGGGAGCTGATTAAAGAAGTGGTAGCCTGGGTGTGAGGGGTCGTTCGCGATCTTAAATGCTCTGGTGTTCAGCCTGGAGTGGTAGAGGAGGTCCAGAGTGGGAAGGGATCTCCCGATGATCCTCTCTGCAGATTTGATGACCCTCTGCAGTTTGAGCTGGTCGCTGGCGGAGGAGCTGGCGTACCAGACTAGGATGGACGAGCATAGGACGCATTCGATCGTGGCTGAGTAGAAATTTGTCAGAAGTTTTTTGGGCCATACCGAACTTTTTCAATTGGCGGAGAAAGAAAAGTCTCTGTTGGGCTTTCCTCTGTGTTGAGGCAGTGTTGGTGTTCCACCTCAGGTCATTGGAGATAGTTGTGCCCAGTAGGCGTACACTGGGGACTCTTTCCACTTCCATGCCATTCATGTGGATTGGAGGCGGGGTAGAGGCGCGCCTCCTGAAATCAACAATCATCTCCACCGTTTTTGCTGTGTTTAGGACCAAACCGTTCTCTCTGCACCTGCGGCATATGCTTTCGACCTGGTGGCGGTGCGCCTTCTTATCGTTTTTGGTGATGAGACCCACAATGGTCGTGTCGTCGGCAAATTTGATGACTTTTACCGAGTCTGAAGTGGATTTGCAGTTGCTATCGGTAAACTGAGGAAGCTCAGTGCACCTCACAGGTGCCTGCACAAAAAGATCGTAAGCTAGCTATACATCTAGCAATTTTGCTTTAAACGACTAAGCAATTGACTAGTGTGGTTGATGAAAAGTCATTCAACTAGTGGCCCACACAGAAGATCCTACGTAATTCTCCTTCAGATTTGATTTGAACAATGATTTGCCTCCTTGCTCTGAAACCTGAAATCGATTATTTGATGATCCAACACTTGCAGGTTCCTGTATGATTGACCAATATCTTCCATTCTGCTTGATTGACTAAGTTGGTCGATTCGACAGGCTAGCTTTCATCGATCAAGCACACTGGGACACACTCAAAACCAGTAGATGTATGGCCACCTATACAGATATTCTGGTTGCTATTTTATATAGTGTATGCTAAGCCATTTTGTTTGTTTCAATGTTACTTTGCCAATCCTGAAGTAAATAACACAAGAGGCGATCAAAAATATATACTGCAAATTAATTTAAAACTGGTTAAAGGACACCTGAAGTGAGCGGTATATGGAGGCTGCCACATTTAGTTCCTTTTTAGCAACACCAGTTGCCTGGCATCCTGCTGATCCTCTGCCTCTAACACTTCTAGCAATAGACCCTGAACAAGCATGCAGCAGATCAGATGTTTCTGCCATTATTGTCAGATCTGACTGGATGACCTGCATGCTTGTTTCTGGTGGCTGGATAGTGTACTGACACAGGAGACCTGGGTTCAAAACTCGGCTCTGCCTGTTCAGTAAGCCAGCACTTATTCAGTAAGACTCCCTAACACTGCTACTACCTATAGAGCGCTTCCTAGTGGCTGTAGCTCTGGCGCTTTGAGTCCGCCAGGAGAAAAGCGCGATATAAACTCCTGCAGCCAAATCGACCAGCAAGGCAGCCAGGTAACTGGTCTTTCTTAAAAACAGAAAATCGATATTGCAGGCTCAATATACTTCTCACTTCAGTTGTCCTTTAGGCCAGGGTCACACTTTGCAGAATTGCATGCATTTTCCACTATGTGCTATGGGGAAACGCATGCTAAGTGTGACCCTGGCCTTAAAAGTGTGGGCTTACCTTCAATAAATGCAATGAATGGAAGCTTCTGAGTTTGTATTCAGTATTCCACAATGAAATGAATCATTTGTTGTGCAATACTGAATAAAAAAAAAGATGGACACTTTTGTTCAATTGAGCAATTTAAGATAAGCCCACACTAATCTTCATCAGTTTTAAGAGTTTTAAATTATTTTATATATTTTTATGGGCACCTCTCATGTTATTCTTCACTTCATAGTTTCACCCCTGTGGGGGTTTTGAATTTTATGTCTTGAACAGCAAATTTGAGCTTTGCAAGATCAGCAGATCAAATAAATCACATGCTTCCCCATGAGTTCTCCTAGACAAGACTATCAGTAGTCCTACCTTTTTTTCCTATCTACACCTTGCCTGCCCCGAGTTAGTGCTGGTTTTCCCACTTGGGTAAGCGGTCACCTTTGTCCTCACACCAGCATACTGGGCTATCTTTGGCTACACATCAGGTGCACGCAATGACACTTCCTCTCTGTGGTAGAAGGACATCATGCCCCAATTTGTCATCCTTTGTACTATGCAGCAATGCAGAATGCAAAGTACATTCACACAAGGAGAGTGGAGCTTTAACACATTCTTCAACGTTCACTGGTGACCTGTTATATTTGCTTCCGCATGGAACATAGTTTTCGCAAACCCAACCTTAAACTGGTAAGTCTGCTGGTTCTGACCAGTGCATAGTAAGCTAACAATACATCAGGATCTAGCAAGGTATTTCTCTCACATGAAATCATGTAGAAAGCCACATAATACAAACACACTAGAAATGAGGATCGCTCGTATGGACTGCAGAGCAGCGGTTTGTTAGGTCCCTTTCTAAGCTACATTTTAGAGGTGTCTTAATTTTTAGATGTAATGGACACGCATTCAAATTCTGCAATGATTCTAGGCATTAAGATTCCTACAAATATTGAACTTTTGATTGATTATAATGAACTCCCACTAATGAAACAACTCAAATCTAAATGGCTAGCTAGGGGAAAATTATCTCTCTCATGGATGGTTAGTATTACAGCTACAACAAACATGATGCTGCTTCCCAAACTTCTCTACGTCTTTAGGTTTATTGCACTAGCAATTGCTGGGCACCACTTAGATGCCTTAAAAGAAAAATATGATGAAATACATTTCGGGCAAAAAGAGACCCACCATTAAGTCTTCTATTACTTACAGACAAAGACATGGGGGAGTACCCAATTTGGTCAAATTTTATGAAGCTTCCAGAATAGCTCCAGAAGTCCTCAGCACTAACTTTTGCTCACACTCCTCCCAATGGAGAGAAATAGAAAATTCTCATTTGGCTTCATATAGTACTAAAGTATACCATGGACACATTTTAACCCCCTTGCTTCTAATATACTCCAATGACGATACTTTCGAGCACATTGAGATTTAAGTACAAGTTAACCTCATCCCCATCAATACTTGCACCCGTAAACAATCCTGACTTTACCCCTGGACTAGAGGCTCCTAATTTTAGGTGTTTCTCTGAAGGTGCCCATACAACAGATGATGTATGGGTATATTGACCAGTAGACAGATCTCTCTCTGATCAAATCTGATCAGAGAGATCTGTTGCCTGTCCATACACCACAGGTCGATTCCGGATCAATTTCATGCTGAATTTCGATTTGGAATTGGCCTTGTGATGCCTCATCCGCCGCCTCACCAGCCTGCCGCTCTCCCTCCTAATGCTGAATGTGTCGAAACCCCACGTGGTTGCTGGAGTAACGCGGTGTGCGTGTGTGATGTCACACAAGTGCCCACATGTATGCAGGAAACAACGTGAGGTGCGTGTATGGACGCACCCTGGAGCTAGCGGCGGCCATGGACTGGTAATGTATAGTGCACTGGGCACCGGAGGGCACAGTGTCCGGGGTTTCATTGCTCATCCAAATATCACTCACCATAACTGCCGCACACCGAACCTCTTGCTGCGTATCGGAACGATTAATGCAACCAATTTTTCCCCAAAATTGGTTGCATCGTCGATCGGGTATGCACTTGGCGGCACCAATTTCCATCCAATTCAATTATAATAATCAAATCCAATGCTCGATCAGCCACCAAGTCACCCGACGTATGGCCACCATAAGCCAGGCTTCCTTAGATTGCAAGATCTTATCTTTGAGGGAAAACTTTATTTCTTCCAAGCCTTGCGCACAAACCTCAATGTCCCCCTGAGGGAATGCTTCAAATATATGCAAATATTGTCCTTTCTAACTAACCTCTGGTGGTCTGCACTACATATGTATAAGCCAAAAAAGATAGATTATCTATTATTAAACAAAGGAGAGATCCCTAAAACCATTTCTTTAGTTTACAGGCTCTTAAAAACCCCAGAGCTGAAGGACAGACTTCCCTACCAGCAAGCATGGGAAAGAGATCTGTTTAGACACATTCCAGATAAGCTCTGGATTCAAATAGGGAAAAATACCATGGTAGACTAAACTCTGATATTTTACATCATATTACAATTGAAATCCTCGGTACTAATACATTTAATATGACTGGACTAAATATATGAAAGATATATTTGTAATTATAGCAAACATTTACTTAAGGCCTACTTCAAATAAACGTGACATTATTTGCATGCGTACCACAATATAGTTACTATTTTCCCACAACGGATTTCTACAGTCTACACTTTTCCAGCGCATGCAGGGTTTTCGAAATAAATGGTGTGGGCTGTTGGGTAAGGAGGGGTGGCAAGCATTTAATTACCTTAGGAGGGCTGCGCCTTAGCCCCTTGTCTGAATTGTACGACTCAGGTTGCAGCAATGCATGTTGGGAGATGTAGTCCATTAATGTCACTACATCTCCCGACCTGGAAATACTAATTTTTCTAAGTCATTGCAAAATGTTGTTAAAATGTGTATGCTGACTGAAACCAGCTGGACCAATTAACATTTCTAACAAATGCATGTGATTGGTGTAATCTTAATCTGCATACGAATTCCATCAAAACTCGCTGTAAGAAAAATCGGTTTTCAACCCCAAACAAGATGAAATGTACTTAAAAGAAGCATTCCTTGATTAAAAGTACACCTGTCACTAGAAAGCTATAGAGCCCATCACCTTGGTCTCTTACACAGTTCAAGTTTCCTAGCTGTAAAGTAGACCATTTAGTACAGTCAACACATCAACAAATTAGAAAATTCGAAAGCCCGTCAGATCACTTGACCTGTATATCCGCTCCTGGGGAAAGTGTTCTGACCAGAGGATCCCCATTACAAGTAGGATCAATATCAGGGGCAAACGCAGGATTTTTAAGGGGGGGGTTCCTGAAAGGTCCAGAAGCACGTATGTCCCCGAGTGCTTCCGAATACAGGTGGCTCCATACTGCCCATGCACAAAAGTGCGCTGGCGTATTACGGAGCTGCCTATCTTTGGAAGTACTCAAGGACACTAGTGTTTCTGAGGGCTTCTGGTAGCAGCAAATGTGAACGGGGTACAGCGCTGGAACAACTCCCCAAGAGAGAAACAGGAGATAGACTTAGTTTGGACAATTCAGTGGAATATGCTACATAGTGTCACATAGCGCAAGCGATACCCATATGATGCAGGGATATATGCATCTGCGGAAGATGGCGGCGCTATATAAATACTAAATAATAATATTTTGCCTCACCAGGATTGCACTTTTATTTAGCTTTCCTGTATGACAAGAACACACAGCCAGCTCTAGGGGAAGAGGGAAACAAAGGTGAATGAAGGAGGCTGGTGCACACCAAGAGTGCTTCTGAGCGTTTTTCAAATCAACAGTGATTTGAAAAGCGCTTGACTAATGTTACCCTATGTGGGTGTTCCCACAGCAGTGTTGTGATTTTTTCAAAATCGCAGGTATACTGCATGTAGCATGTTTTTGAGCAATTCATTCAAAAATCGCTCTGAAAATCACTTCACAAAATCACACTCACAAATTGCTAGCGATTGCTATTGTCATTTTGGCGTTGCACTAGCCCAGAGAGAGGAGTGGAGAAATTGAGAATAGCCTGAGATGGAGCAGAGAACTTATCTGTATTGCCGTCCCACATCACACAGGCTACTTGCCTGTAATCGGACTCCTGTCCCTGTCAGTCTCTCACACAAGTCAGAAAGAAGCCCTCCTGGAGTCTAGGGACTGGCAAAAACTTTTCAGCTTGTTAAACACCTTACCCACACATGCAGTCATTATAACAATGGGGAGAGACCAGACAGATGTTTGCCCACGGACCCTGAGTCCAGGCAAGCTCTGCATCATGCTGTGCATATTTACCAGCTTGCCTGCAATCTAATTTCATCATGTCGGACACTTCTGTGCTGTGGAGAGTCCAGGACTCCATAATCAACATTCTCTCACTGCAGGCTGCATCTTCTTGTGAGGGAAGCTGGGCTGCCTCTCTTATTCTATTAGCTGGAGGGAAGCACCAGAAGTAAGAAGGGAGGGAGAATGAGGCTGTTTATATTATGCGGGCTTCCCTGGCTGAATACACAGCTCAGTGCAGGGGGGAGGTTCCAGACACCCGGAATAGCCCCCTCAGTTCGCCAGTGAATATGGCAGCTTTCACAGTCCACCAATGACAGCTGTACGGTAACTAAAGTTTAACATTTCTTTCTGAAATATTTGAGCACTTCTCACAGACTAGGTAAGAAAAGAAAAAACTATGAGAAATCTCAGGGCAAAGATTTAACAAAACGGGAGGAAACAAAAATTGCCTTTGTCGTTAAGATTAGAAAACTTTCTGAAGCCTGCTGAATCACTATATATTTCATAAAAGGCAAACATAAGGCAAAACAATTACAAGCATAAAACGGAGTAAAGTGATTGTGACCACAAAGCTGCCCTTCTCTCATAGAGACTTTAGCCTTTTATGCAGTATGGATGACCAAGGCTGTGGCACAGTAAAACAATTACCCAGTTTTACTTCTATTCACCAGTATATCATACATCATTTCCAGTTCACTGAAATGTTAGGTGCTGCGGTCAGGGCATATTTAAAATAGCGGGGGTTTTGGGGGGACGGATTGAACAAAAAGAGGTTTTGTGCAAGATCTCAGATAATTTATGGTGGAAAATTATAAATTAGCAACATGAGGCATTCTCGGTGGTGAGAGTGGGGAAAATACAATCAAATTTCCCCTCTACTACCCTTGACTCAGAAAATAACAGATGACATGCCAAACGAAATGGGGGCTTTAATACGCCCTGCTTCATACATAATCCTCCGGGTCTCTAGAGCAGGAATAAATCACATTTCTGCATGTTTTTCTCTAAAGTATGGAATTCCCAAGATACTGCGTAGGATTTCATTTCTAAGACTTTGGGACTCTCTTTAATAACCAGATTAATTTATTGCCCCTTGGATGAATGCTGCTTTTAATTACACAGGGAAAAAAGTACATTTACCCTTGCAAGACCACACAGAATTCATTGTGTGATGCTGTGAACCCCTTAAATGGTTGGAGGCGCCTGGAAAAAAATCCCGAAAAACTTCTAGCCACAAGGGCAGCCATTTGCAAGCTCCTTTTTGCATAAACAGAATTATTAATGGTCTATTTGTATGGATTCCAACAAATGTGGCAACATTTACAAAGATGTATTGTAGGTTGTACTGCATAATATAGCCATACATTTCCTAGGATTCTGAAGTCTCGGTATTGCTTATAATATATCATAGCTGCAAAAGACAAAATAATAGATGCTAAAACCTACTGAGAATACTGTAAACGAATACTTCTTGTGACTGAACAGCCGACACAATGGTAATGTCAACAGACAGTGTGAAGAGCTAAATACAAATATATATCCGGTAAGTTGTGGTAGATCATATGAAGTATGGCAATTACCATTCCCTTTGTTTTCTTTCCTCCATCACAGTGTAAACACTGTAGTTAAAAGCCCTAATAAACCCAAAGCTGAACAAGCAAATTCTCATAGCACAGGGTGCTCTACCTGGCTAGTTTTGGTGAGCACCCGGCTGTCATCGGCTCAACACCTCCTGTTGTAAGCAGAGTTGTGCAGGAAAGCGCATGCCTTCCATTCCCTCATCTCGCCCCACCCGGCTATTTTTTTTATAAATGCCGACCGGCAACTTTTTCATGCCACCCGTCTGGAAAAAAATTCTGGGGAGAACACTGTAGCAATCAGATTGGTGAGAATAAACACTGTTTAGAAGCAGTGCATAGAAACAAAGTGGGGCACAAAGTACTTTTTCTTTAGTCAAATATTTTTGCCGAGCTGCAGTATAGCCTGCTTCCTGTCCTCTGTAGTTTCAGCTAGTGAATGGGTCAACCAGGAGGTATCAAACACGAAACGCTGCTGCGCAATCCGATCACAAGCCGTGGCCTGTGGGCACACATTTGCTGCTAGAGATGGGGCGTGTGCTGTACCCTGAGCTTGCTCCATGTGCCAAAGGGACTACGCGTTTAGATGTGCCGTATCTTCGCCAGGTCCACCTGCCTAATCTATTTTCTTGTACAGGTTTATATTTATCAGTGGAAACTGTGTCAAATTAATACACCATAGAGTGCTCCTTTACTCTTTTTAGTGCAACTTTGCGAATCTTACCATTGGGAACCACAAGACACAGAGTGTTTGCCTAAAGCCATTTTGCCAAACTGTTTCAGGACATGGTGTGAAGGGAACTGTGCTTGTGGTATGCAGCAATAAGGCCGACTGCAATTCTTAGCATTAGAAAAGAAAACATGTGGCTGAAAGTATCAGCAAAGAACAGCCAGAGAGGCAGCGACAAGGGTGGAGCATGGAAATGGTCTGCATGTTTGTTTCTGAGCTGTTGAGTTCAGTGCCCACCAGATGAATATTCATGTTTATGTATATGAAGTAGGTGGGAGAGTGCTTCAATAACTATGATGGCACAGCAGTGTTCTCCCCAGGCTCTTTTAGGCGGGTGCTCCACCCGGCTAGATTTAGTGACCACCCGGCTGTCATCGGCTCACCTCCTCCTATGCTGTAAGCACAGTTGCCCTGCATTTTCAACTCGCCCCACCCGGCTACTTTTTAATGCCACCCGGCTGGAAAAAAATTCTGGGGAGAACACTGCACAGTTTGGTTTAGAAAACAATTCAGAAGGGGCTAAAGCAGGGCATATACTCCAAACAACAGACACAAAGGGCTCGATAACTCAGTTATCACGCCTAAAAGACTTTAGGCGTGATAACCTTTGCACTAGCAAAGTTATCACCGCTTTGTGCTCTAACTCGCGCGAAGCTACCGCGCGAACGCGCGCGCGCAAAGTCCCATAGGGCTTAATGGGAGCTTCGCGCGAAGTTTGCGCGCGGAAAATTTGCGCGAGTTTCTTCTTATCATGCCTAAACTGAGTTTAGGCGTGATAAAGGGGTTTTCACTCGCGTGCAAACACTTTGCACCGCTTTGTGAATCAGGCCCATAATGTTTAAAAAAATTATCAAAACTTTATTATTAATTATCAAATATAACCCAAGACACATACCCATATAAAAAAAAAAAAAAAACACACAGTCCATTGGTCGTCAATATGCCCACCATTCATGCCACATCCACAACATTCAAACCTGGCCACCTAATAAGGATTGGATCGTTTGCTCAAAAAATCATATGTCCTTTGCAAACAAAACTAAAGGAATATCAGGCAAGGCTTCCTAAAAAATGGAGCTGCTACTATATTCAGGAGTATGATAAGCAGTCTTTAGATGCAAAGCAGTCATGATAAAGCACAGCCACCATGCTTTTTTGGTTTAGACTTCTAGATGAAAGTAAGTGGGATTTCAAGACCTCACCTTTTGGACAGGAAGCCAGGAATCCTGCATTCATATAGATGCGTGTACAGCTGGATGCAAGCACAGATAAGACAATTTAAACATGCAGTACCAAAAGTTAAACTTATTACACTAATAAACGTGTTATTTCAGAACTTCGCTTAAATTTTGGAATTAGATGAACATTAACGGAGCAGTGCTTTTCAGCGCTGCTAGATTTGGGCGCAGCCAGTGCCGCCATAGACTGTAATGGGAATCAGTCTATAGCGGCGCTCAGTGAGTAACGTCTGCGCCGTCAGAAGACGGAGCCGAAGTTGCTTAAAAAACACAATAATTCGGCCTCCAGCAATCGCTGGAAGCCGAATTATTTCATTCCCCCACTATCCATGGCGGCCTCGAGGGGGAATAGTAATTAAAACGGCCCGGACTTGTGCAGAAGCAGGATCAGCCAAATACTGGCTGTATCCTGCGCCCAAGTCTACCGGCGCCGATTTCAAATGTACCGAACATTAAGGGCTCATTCACACAGGACAACACATGCATGAACACAACTTCGAACATGCGTTGCAACGCATTGAGAGTGTGTGTATCGCAACATGCATGTGTCACTGGCTTCCGTTCAATTTAAATAATGCATGAAAATGCATATGTTGTGCGTTACGATGTTCCCGGATGCGTTATAAAGCAGCGCATGGGAACACAGTGTAGTGTGACCGGTAGCATGAAGGTCTACATACTACCTGCGTTGCGGACAGTATGCGCGGAATGAGCCCTTAAGTGCTTTCAATATTTATCTACTGGTATTGCCAAGAGCTGAAGCAGCAACTAGTGCATCTGCGTTATGATTTTAGACTGAACCTCATGTTCATATTAAAAAAAAAAAAAGTTATGCTGTATAATATCACTTACAACCTGTATTTAAAGGCCAATTAACCCCATAATTGATCAAGGAGATTTTTAAAATCAATCAGGTCGATGAGTGAAAAACAGTGTGTAGCAGAAAAGTAGGAGACTCTTCAATCATGTATGAAGCAAGAGAAGTATAGTCCAGTGTTAGCCAAAGAGCAGAAATACAGACATCAAACAAACGTTGATACCTTTAATGACTAACTGCACATACACTGTGGGCTGGTGCACACCGAGAGGCTTTTTCAGCGTTTCTGCAGCCGCTTGCGGCTGCGGATACGCTTGGTCAATGTATCTCAATGGGGTGGTTCACACCAGAGCGGGAGGCGTTTTGCAGAAACGCATACTCCCGGGGTGAGGCATTTTTTTGGATTGTGGATGCGTTTCTGCCTCAATGTTGAGTATAGGAAAAACGCAAACCGCTCTGAAAAACGGCAGTTATGAGCGGTTTTGCAGGCATTTTTGTTACAGAAGCTGTTTAGTAACAGCTTTACTGTAACAATATCTGAAATCTACTACACCAAAAAGGCTTCACAAAACCGCAAAATGCTAGCTGAAACGCTACAGAAAAATAACAAAAAGCGTTTTAAAATCTGCTAGCATTTTGTGGATCTGCTAGCTGTTTTTGGTGTGCACCAGGCCTTAGTCATTAAAGGTATCGCAATATCAACATTTGCCGGTTTGATGTCTGCAATTCAATCATGTATGACACTCAAACTAAGAACAACAATAAATGCTGTTCTACATTTCTCACACTACAGTAGAAACTGTGTTTACATGAGGAGACAAAATTGGTGCTTAGGAATTGTAAGACCTCAATCTAACTGAACAATCTAACAGTGGTCTAAATATGCAGAGTTCTCCCAGGATTTTTTTCCAGGCGGGTGGCATGAAAAAGTAGCCGGGTGGGGTGTGACGGGGAATGCAGGACCAGTGCAACTCTGCTTACAGCATGGGAGGAGGAGGAGGAGACGAGCTTATGTACCTGCTAGGTACACGCAATGCAATTTTCTGACAGATTTACTGTCAGATCGACAATTTCCAACATGTTAAATCTGATTTTCAATCGATTTTCCGCTCACTTCTATGGGAAACAGAGCAGAAATTTGATCGGAAATCAGATTGGACGTGCTGGAAAAAGTCGATCTGGCAGTAAATCTGTCAGAAAGTTACATCGTGTGTACCTAGCATTAAGGAGAAATTGTTTCGGATTATGGTGCTCAGGTTCCCCCAGCGACATACTTGACAACAAAGATTAGATTGTAAGATCCCCTGAGTACAGTTAAGGTAGCCATACACTGGTCGATTTGCCACTAGATCGACCAACTGACTGATCCCTATCTGATCGAATCTGATCAGAGAGGGATCGTATGGCTGCCTTTACTGCAAACAGATTGTGAATTGAATTCAGCCTGAAACCGATCACAATCTGTTGAACTGCTCCTGCCGCCATACCCCCCCCCCCCCCCCCCCCCGTATACATTACCTGAAGCTGGCTCCGGGTCCTCTTCTCCGCACCGCATCCCAGCGTACACTGTGTCACTCCGTGACCAGGAAGTTCAAATAGAGAGCCCTCTATTTGAACTTCCTGGTCACTGGAGTGACACAGGAAGTTTTAATGTACACTGGGATGGAGCAGGAACAGAGCGGTGCAGCGCGGAGAAGATGCCCGGGAGCCAGCGTCAGGTAATGTATACCTGTATCGGATTGGCCCGCCGCTAGCGACGCGCTCCCTACCCGCGGGCGATCGACGGTAATTTTCCGCACGGCGCGATCGACGGACCGATCAGATTTCGGGAGGAAATCGGATCGGCAGGTGCGTTTAGCGCAAACGATTGGCAGCAGATTCTATCCCAGTGATCGAATCTGCTGTCGAACGGCGGTAAATCGGGCCAGTGTATGGCCAGCTTAAGTGACATGACGGTAGGTATTAGATTGTAAACTCCTTTGTGGATAGTTAGTGACATCACAGCAGGGATTAGATTGTAAACTCTCAAAAGACGCACCTATTGTCTCCACCCCACCCTTTAGATTGTAAGCCTCCGGCAGGGCCCTCCTCCCTAACGTATCCAGCTTGATTATGCAATCTTACTCGCAACCACCCCTCTTGTAGACTCGAACAGTCTCTATTTTGACCTATGATACTGTATTGTTATCAAATCATTTGCATGATCTTGTTTTGTTGTGAGTTTCCGTATGTTCTACCTGTATGTTAACCCATTTATCTATTGTGCAGCGCTGCGTAAGATGTTGGCGCTTTATAAATACAATAAATAATAATAAATAATAAACTTCTGTTTGTAGTTAGTGACATAATGGCTGGGATCAGATTGTAAACTCTTTTGTGGATAGTTATGCCTGGTACACACCATGCGATGTCCTGGCAGATTTACTGCAAGATCGATTATTTCCAACATGCCGGATTTGATTTCCAATCAATTTTACATAGGATTGAATGAAAAATCAATTGGAAATCAGATGAGACGTGCTGGAAATAATCGATCTGTCAGTAAATCGGCCAGAAAATCTCATCGTGTGTACCAACCATTAGGGACACGACAGCAGTGATTAGATTGCAAAATCGTTTGAGGATAATTAGTGTCATCACAGCAGGGATTAGATGGTAAGATCCTCTGTGGATAGTTAGTGACATCACGGCAGGGATTAGATGGTAAGATCCTCTGTGGATAGTTAGTGACATCACGGCAGGGATTAGATGGTAAAATCCTTCCTGGATAGTAAGTGGCATGAAGGCATGAATTAGATTGTACGCTCATCTGTGGATAGTTAGTAACATGATGGCAGGGGTAATTCAATTATCATAAATGATAATAGGTATTGATCCAAAATAGGCCGCAAAAAGCCGCATCAATGACGCGATCGCCGCCGGCAATAGGCTCCGCCCACCCTACTCGGAAACCCGCTGGCCAATCAGCAGCGCCGGTGGGTTTCAAACTTGCGCGATCTGGCCAATCAGAGTGTATAATACACTTTGTTATTGTAACAAAGTGTATTATACTGGCTGCCTCCTCCGCTGATGGTCACTCGTCGTGCGACCATCAGAGAGGAGGGCAGCCCGGCAGATAAGTTAACAAAAACACTCTTTAGCCCACCCAGACCCCCCGATCGCCCACCCCAGCCCTCAGAACCCCCCCTGACCAGCCCAGCACACCACTGCTAGCACCCCACCACCCACCTAAAAACCCATCAATCACTCCCTGTCACTATCTAGGGACGCTATCCCCTAGGGTAGGTCCCTAACTGCCCCCTAGGGTTCCCTGATTACCCTCCCTACCCTCAGATCCCCCCCAGACCACCCCCCTGTATACTGTATACGTTTGTATACAGCTGCCTTACCCACTGATCACCTGTCTATCACCTGCTTATCACCTGCCTATCACCCCTTGTCACCACCACCCATCAGAGCAGACCCTAAACTGTCCCTTGGGGGCACCTGATCACCCACCCAGACCCTCAGATTGCCCTCAGCCCCCCCCCCTGCTGATAACCTCCCCAGTGCATTGTTTACATCTATTCTCCCCTGTAATCCCTCACTGATCTCCTATCGTCACCCCCTGTGTCTGCCACCCACCAGATCAGGACCCAGTCTGCCCCGTGCGGACACCTAGTCAACCCCCCACACCCTCTGATCGCCCTCAGACCCCCCCCCTCCCCCCCCCAGTCACCTTCCCAGTGCATTGTAATTGATTGTGCTGTAATTGCATTTGATTGTGCTGACATTCAATTTCATTGTACTGACATTCAATTTGATTGTGCTGTAATTGTATTTGATTGTCCCGTGATTGGCTTTGATTGGCCTGTGATTGGCTTTGATTGGCCTTGATTGTCCCGTGATCGGCTTTGTCCCGCGATTGGCTTCGATTGTGCCGTGATTGGTTTGATTGGCCTGTGATTGGCTTTGATTGTCCCGTGATTGGCTTTGATTGGCTTTGATTGTCCCGTGAATTGAGTGCCCTGTGATTGGCCAGCGATTGCCTTTGATTGTCCTGTGATTGTTTCTGATTGCCTCTGATTCCCCACTCACCACCACCCCCCTGTCACTATCCTAGTGATCTAAAAACAGTGATCAGTGAAAACTGTCACTTTTTTAGTATCACTAGTGTTAGCAGTTAGGCTAGTTAGCTAGGCCCCTTTGTAAGTGTCAGTTAGTGCTCAGCCCACTGCACCACAGTCACTAATTAGCGTCATCACTGTCGCTAATCAACATTGGTACTATATAGTATCTGTAAGTGGTCATTACTGATCGCAGTCAGATCTATTAGGGTCACTAGGATCCACAAAAAAAAACGCAGTGTTTGCCCGATCAGGCCTGATCGCTCGCCTGCACTTGCGTTCAGCCCGCCCCACCGCAATGACAGAATTTTTTTTCTGATCACTGCAAAAAACACTGTACAATAGCTATGGCACTGTAAACCTCAGTTTTGATTTTTTTTTTTTTATCAAAACTCAGTGACCACAGCTTTCTACCTCTCAAATACTCCCTTTTGCTAGGTAGGTGCTCTTTTTTCTGCGTAGTCTCAGAGGAATACCCCCTAAATTTAGCAGCCCACCATGGCAAGAAAGGGGTATTCCGATGATGAGGTTCTCAGGTACATGGCCCAGTCGGATGAGGACCATTGGGACACCTCATTCGACGAATCTTCCGGGTCAGAGTTTGAACCTGAATTGAGCAGTGGCTCACTGACCGATAGTGATGACGAGGTTGAGGTCCCGGCTAAAGCCAGGCGTACCACACCCCATGTTGTTGGACCGCAGGTGGCGCATGATCAGCCTCAAGGGCAGCAGAGTGGTGTTCGTGCTGGTCTGAGATTTCATGGTGGGGCAGGCACCAGCAGCACAACATCTCCTGGACCTAGCACCAGTACTTCCGTAAACCCTGGTGAAGTGGCGAGCACCAGCATGGAAGTTGAAACTGGTTCGGTGGCACGTGCAGTAAGATCCCAGTCGCAGCCACCAAGAAGACGGGCCCGTACTACCCCTAATTTACCAGAGGTGCTGGCAAACCCAAATTGGCAATCCCCTGATTCCGCCGCACCCGTACTTCCCCCTTTCACCGCCCAGTCTGGAGTCCAGGTGGAGACATATAATCTAGGATCGGCCCTAGACTTTTTCTATCTGTTCTTCACCCAGGATCTCTTGGACTTAATTGTGGCAGAGACCAACCGTAAGGCCACACAATATATAACCGCCAATCCGGAAAAGTTCCTTGCCCAGCCTTTTCGGTGGAAACCAGTCCAAGTTTCCGAAATTAAAATTTTTTTGGGCCTTCTCCTTCACACGGGACTAGTAAAGCAGAATGTGGTGCGGTCTTATTGGTCTACGGACCCAGCACATCATGTTCCCCTGTACTCTGCTGCCATGTCCAGGACACGATTTGAGAACATCCTGCGCTTCCTGCACTTCAATGACAACGAAACCTGTCATCGAAGTGACCACCCTGCTTTTGACCGGCTTCACAAAATTCGACCCCTCATAGACCACCTGTCATCCAGATTTGCAGATGCTTATACCCCTGACCAGGACATCTGCGTAGACGAGTCCCTCATACGCTTTACCGGGCGCCTTCGCATCAAACAGTACATCCCAAACAAGCGCGCCCGGTATGGGGTGAAACTGTATAAGCTCTGTGAAAGGGCCACAGGCTATACATCTTATTTTAGGGTCTATGAGGGAAAAGACTCAAAATTGGAGCCGGTCGGATGCCCTGACTACCTGGGGAGCAGTGGAAAGGTTGTGTGGGACTTGGTGTCACCCTTGTTCCAGAAGGGGTACCATCTTTTTGTGGACAATTATTACACAAGTGTGGCCCTCTTTCAGCACTTAAAAATAGAAAAAATCCGATGCTGTGGCACCGTGCGGCCTAGTCGCCGGGGCTTCCCCCAACGGCTCATTACCACCAGACTTGAACGGGGGCAGAGGGCCGCCTTGTGTGCTGACGACCTGCTCGCAGTGAAATGGAAGGACAAGAGGGAGGTTTACTTCCTGTCCACCATTCACGCAGACACGACAGTTGAAATTCAACGGCGAACTGAGGTCATTGAAAAACCCCTTGTCGTCCACGAGTATAATACTAACATGGGAGGGGTGGACTTCAATGACCAGAGGTTAGCGCCCTATTTAGTTTCCCGAAAAACAAGACGCTGGTATAAAAAAGTGTCTTTTTACCTCATTCAATTGGCAATTTACAACAGCTTTGTTCTCTACAGTAAGGCTGGGAGAACTGGATCGTTTATTCAATTTAATAAACAGATCGTGATGGAACTCCTGTATCCAGGAGGTGCCGTGGCCCAACCCCAAGATGCAACTAGCCGGCTGCATGGAAGGCATTACGCCTATCCAATTCCGACTACCCCAGGTCAACGAATCCGAAGAAAACGCTGTCGTGTCTGCAGCAGGGCTGGAATAAGGCGTGACACCACTGTTTATTGTCCCACCTGTCCTGACCAGCCTGGCCTATGCCTAGGGGAGTGTTTTGAGAGGTACCACGAGCAGGTACACTATTAGAGAGTAGGGAACTCCACACACAGCGGTAGGCACACAAGGGTCTCTCAGTGCTATTTCACACTGCTGCGATGCGTTAGGGCAAAATGCCTAGCAAAAGTTACACTTTGCGGTCCCCCCCTACGCCGGAAGTGCTTGACTTAACGCTAGTGCATGCCTACGTTACTGCGTGGCTTCTGTGGCAATATCGATCGGCCCGGAAGTCATGTTAGTCTATGGCGACGCAGTTCATTACTAGGCCGAATGCTACTCTTGTGGTATTGCCTGAAGGTCTGTTTTGGACGATACGGTGCGGCGGGCTCGACCCACCGGATATGTCAATATGCAGTGTGAAACCAAACATCGGGTTTCCAGAGACCCTAATACACAGGGCTGCCAGAAACCTCTCCTTTCACTTGGGACAAATTGCGTAATGTATTTCGCCACAACTCGCACATTGTTCCATGGGGGAGGAGAGGTTTGTCCTCGGGAGGTAAGTTAAAAAAAAAAAAAAACAGGTAAGCAAAGAAGTTAATGTTTGGTTTGCAATGTTAAGTTTTTTATTAAAAAAGTTCAAAGGTTATTAATGTTAATGAAGTAATTGCTTTGCTGCTTGCTTGTTTTTTGGTTTTTTTTTTCTCTTTTTCCATCCAATAACCTTCCAGGTGGACCGAGCGAACGACTAACCAGCTGCAGTACTGATGGTGCATCCTGACAGAACGTTGCGCGTCTGTCAGCTTACACACAAGTCGGTGCATGCAGCGCTGCAGGACGAGATTTCTCCTCCGCAGTCAAAAAGATACGTTTGCCGAGGCATATGGGCCGAGGAGTGGTGTTGGGGATTCATATGCTTTGGCAAACACTTTGTATCAAAAAAGAACTCTGGCAATGATTTGTTCATCCACATCGATCGGTGTGAATGGATAAATCATGTTTACCAGGGCATACGAGCTGGTGGGTTTGGATTTTTGGGGCGGCAGCTCCTATGTCCTGGCAGACGCCTTCCCCTGCTTTTTGTATTGTTTTGTCTTTTTTTCTTCTCTCTTTTTTTCTATCCAGACCGACCAATCAGCTGCAGCACTGATGGTGCATCCTGACAGAACATTGCGCGTCTGTCAGCTTACACACAAGTCGGTGCATGTAGCGCTGCAGGACGAGATTTCTTCTCCGCAGTCAAAAAGATACGTTTGCCGAGGCATATGGGCCGAGGAGTGGTGTTGGGGATTCATATGCTTTGGCAAACACTTTGTATCAAAAAAGAACTCTGGCAATGATTTGTTCATCCACATCGATCAGTGTGAATGGATAAATCAGGTTTGCCAGGGCATACGAGCTGGTGGGTTTGGATTTTTGGGGCGGCAGCTCCTATGTCCTGGCAGACGCCTTCCTCCTCTTTTTTTTTTTTTTTTTTCAAAATTTTTTGGCAGATATTTTTTCATCCACATTGATTGATTGTTTGACGTTCATTTTTCCTTTCAGCCCACAGTGCATTACCCTTATGCCCAATATAAGGAGTATAGCAGAAACTCTTAATACTGGCCATACATGTAATGATTGCAGAGACCCTAAAATGCCAGGACAGACCCCACGAATGATGCCATTTTGGAAAGAGGACACCCCAAAGTATTCCAGTGAGGTGCATGGTGAGTTCATAGAATGTTTTATTTTTTGTCACAAGTTAGCAGAAATTGTGGTTTTGTGTTTTTGTTTTTTTTTCACAAAATATTTTCCGCTAACTTGTGACAAAAAATAAAATTTTCTATGAACTCACCATGGCCCTCATGGAATACCTTAGTGTGTATTCTTTCCAAAATGGGGTCATTTGTGGGGTTTGTTAACTGTCCTGGCAAGTGGGCGGGGTGCTAAATTTTGAGCACCCCTGTAAAGCTTAAAGGTACTCATTGGACTCTGGGCCCCTTAGCGCAGTTAGGGTGCAAAAAAGTGCCACACATGTGGTATCGCCGTACTCGGGAGAAGTAGTATAATGTGTTTTGGGGTGTATTTTTACACATACCCATGCTGGGTGGGAGAAATACCTCTGTAAATGACAATCTTTTGATTTTTTTACACACGATTGTCCATTTACAGAGTTATTTCTCCCACCCAGCATGGGTATGTGTAAAAATACACCCCAAACCACATTGTACTACTTCTCCCGATTACGGCGATACCACATGTGTGGCACCGTTTTGCACCCTAACTGCGCTAAAGGGCCCAAAGTCCAATGAGTACCTTTAGGATTTCACAGGTCATTTTGCGGAATTTGATTTCCAGACTACTCCTCACGGTTTAGGGCCCCTAAAATGCCAGGGCAGTATAGGAACCCCACAAATGACCCCATTTTAGAAAGAAGACACCCCAAGGTATTCAGTTAGGAGTATGGGGAGTTCATAGAAGATTTTATTTTTTTGTCACAAGTTAGCGGAAATTGATTTTAATGGTTTTTTTCCACAAAGTGTCATGTTCCGCTAACTTGTGACAAAAAATAAAATCTTCTATGAACTCACCATACTCCTAACGGAATACCTTGGGGTGTCTTCTTTCTAAAATGGGGTCATTTGTGGGGTTCCTATACTGCCCTGGCATTTTAGGGGCCCTAAACCGTGAGGAGTAGTCTGGAAATCAAATTCCGCAAAATGACCTGTGAAATCCTAAAGGTACTCATTGGACTTTGGGCCCTTTAGCGCAGTTAGGGTGCAAAACGGTGCCACACATGTGGTATCGCCGTACTCGGGAGAAGTAGTATAATGTGTTTTGTGGTGTATTTTTACACATACCCATGCTGGGTGGGAGAAATAACTCTGTAAATGGACAATTGTGTGTAAAAAAATGAAAAAATTGTCATTTACAGAGATATTTCTCCCACCCAGCATGGGTATGTGTAAAAATACACCCCAAAACACATTATACTACTTCTACTGAGTACGGCAATACCACATGTGTGGCACTTTTTTGCAGCCTAACTGCGCTAAGGGGTCCAAAGTCCAATGAGCACCTTTAGGCTTTACAGGGGTGCTTACAATTTAGCACCCCCAAAATGTCAGGACAGTAAACACACCCCACAAATGACCCCATTTTGAAAAGTAGACACTTCAAGGTATTCAGAGAGGGGCATGGTGAGTCCGTGGCAGGTTTCATTTTTTTTTGTCGCAAGTTAGAAGAAATGGAAACTTTTTTTTTTTTTTTTTTTTTTTTGTCACAAAATGTCATTTTCCGCTTACTTGTGACAAAAAATAATATCTTCTATGAACTCACTATGCCTCTCAGTGAATACTTTGGGATGTCTTCTTTCCAAAATGGGGTTATTTGGGGGGTATTTATACTATCCTGGAATTCTAGCCCCTCATGAAACATGACAGGGGGTCAGAAAAGTCATAGATGCTTGAAAATGGGAAAATTCACTTTTTGCACCATAGTTTGTAAACGCTATAACTTTTACCCAAACCAATAAATATACACTGAATGGTTTTTTTTTTATCCAAAACATGTTTGTCCACATTTTTCGCGCTGCATGTATACAGAAATTTTACTTTATTTGAAAAATGTCAGCACAGAAAGTTAAAATCATTTTTTTGCCAAAATTCATGTCTTTTTTGATGAATATAATAAAAAGTAAAAATCGCAGGAGCAATCAAATAGCACCAAAAGAAAGCTTTATTAGTGACAAGAAAAGGAGGTAAAATTCATTTAGGTGGTAGGTTGTATGAGCGAGCAATAAACCGTGAAAGCTGCAGTGGTCTGAATTGAAAAAAAGTGCCTGGTCCTTAAGGGGTAGAAAGACTGTGGTCCTGAAGTGGTTAATAACAAAAAAGCCGCTCAGTAAATGAAAAGAAATTCCTAACATTCCAGCCAAGCAGACTTCACATTAAGCTAACCTGTATTTGTAGCTGCTGCTTCTCTCTGCCTGGCTGTTGCGTGCGCGGTACCCCGGCTCCCCCCATGATCTTTTATTTGCCGCCAGCTGCCTCCACGTGTGTCACAATACAGCACTGGATAAGCCACTCCCCGAGCCATGCGATTGAATGGCTGGGCACCCCTGGTTTGCTTGTGACCGCAGCGATTGGCTGCACCATTACACAAGCCGGTTTTCAAAATAAGGAAGCCTGGCAGCTGTACAAGTTGCAGCGGAGCCTGGATAAAGAATGCTGGTGTGCACTCCAGCCTGCCTGCGGCCACCCACTGCTGCTAGCCTGCCTATCTGCATACTAATGCAGGCTACAGACGGAGTTAGAGATGAGAGGGGAGGCAGAGGACTGACTAGGAGGAGAGAAAGTGTCCAGTGCAGACTGCAGCTGTCGGCATGATGTAGGATAGCGCTTTGGCTGGTACAGTACTGCCTCTGCCTACACTGCACACGCTTTACTACCCCTCAGCCGCCCCTATTTTGCTAGAGCCTGGTGTTAATTGCTTGCAGGCAATGGAGCGCTCCTGCCTGCAGTTTACCAGCACTTGTTTTTTTTCTAGCTAGGTGGTCCAATGACAACAGGCGGGCGGGGTTTAAAAACAGCCGGGCGGCCCACCCACCTAATTGGCCCTGGGGAGAAAACTGATATGTATGGTTGGGCACACAGCTGCAGGCAAGCACAGCTACACAACTAACTTTAAAGGGCCTGAACTAAGAGGAATACAGGGTGTAACCTTCATTGTCTAATACATTGTCAGCTGCCTGTGCTGATGCTCTGCCTCTAAGGGCCCGTTTCCACTATCGCGGTTTCCGCAGCGATTCCGCAGAGTTTCCCCGCACATGAATCGCACGGGAAAACTCTGCCATAGGGGATAACGGTGCCGCGGCCGAATCGCTTGCGGGAGCGATTCAGCCGGAACCCCCCACAGAATTTGCGGCGGAGGCTGCGAATCCCATAGCCGTGCATGGCACGGCTCATGGGATTCGCCTGCGATCCCTCCCACCCGCTCAGTGCCGGCGTGCCTCTGCGAGATGCACGCCGCACTAGTGGAAACGAGCCCTAATACTTAGCCCAGAAGAAACACACAGATCAAGGCAACTGGCATTATTGATAAGGGAATGAAGAAGACAGCTTCTATGTATTCCTTTCACTTCAAGATTCCTTGACGTTTACAAACTCCAAAACTAAAGCTTTTAATTACACAAATCCGCACAGACAGTTTTGGACAAATTCAGAACTTACTCTCTGCTCTAAAATATAACAATATAATAAAACCGTATAATAACCTTTAAAGAAAAACATTTTTGTTATAACTGATACAAATTTTGCAACAAATCTGCAGTGTCTACTTCCTGCTTTCATGGAAGCAGACAAATTAACATGCTGTGTTTACCAATTAGCTGCTCTGCCATGGTGGAGGAAATTCCTGACCTGACACAGCTAAGAGAACAAATTACAGAGAGATCAAATTACAGTACACAGAGGAGGAGGAAGTAGACAGGCTCTCTAAATAAATATAGGGTGCATTTCTCTATGTTTTGCTTCTGTCCTGTGCAAGAGTTCAGGTCCATTTTAAGGTAAGATTTTCTGTAAAATATCGCTACGGTTTCAAAAACCTTTTAATAAAAACTACCCTGTAATATAGTGCATATTAATGAAGCATGCTTTTTTCAGCAATTCCCAAGAGGGATGAGGGGATGATATGATTACTCTCTGTACACTGCATGCAGGTAATTCAATTTAGCATATAAAAGCATGTAATTGCTGATTGATTAAAGGACCACTATCTTGAAACTGATTATGTCCAACAGAAACATTTTTTGCTGGCACATTAAGAGCAAGTGTCTTTTTTTTAATTTATTTAAAATGCTTTAAAAAGTATTTGAGTTGAACCTCGGGACAAAAATCAAATACCTAAGGAGAGGGAAGCCTCTGGATCATTCAGGTGCTTCCCACACAGTCCTCCAGACCTCCGCCGCCGGCCAGGGCACATCGCTGCTCGTGGGGATTGCCTGTAGGTGAGACCTACAGGCAGTAGAGTGGGCAACTTCCAAGCCTCAGTACTGCCTGTAGAGACGGTACACAACAGTCCCCTCTTAAGATGATATCGCGAGCTGCAGCGACATCAGCTTTTACCATGAGAGGACCATCCACAGAGTCCCTGAGCGTGCTATGAGGAAGAACTACAGGATCCATTCACATTGCTCTGTTCCAACAGATACGTTCAGTCCGTTCCTCTGAATGGACCTCAAGTTTGTGTCTGCAGCAATCTTTTCCCAGATCGACCAATGCTTCGCATTGACCACACACTAACAGAACGGAGGGCTACCGATGGAAAACTGATGCATTTAAAAACTGATCTACTGTATATTCTGGCATATAAGACTACTTCTTAACCCAGGAAAATCTTCTCAAAAGTCAGGGGTCGGTCGTTTTATACGCTGGGTGTCAACTTGAAGGGCGGGGGCTGAAACTTCCGAGCTGGATTGGAGAATCTGCGGTTGTCGCATACGGTGGGGGGAGCTCAAAAACGTCCGCATCCACATCCCCACCATATGCACCGACCATTTGAAAGCAGCAAGAACGGTAGGCAGAGAAGAAATTATGGTAATAGGATACAAGGGCGGACCAGACGGGTGAAAATGGCATGTTTGCGCTACTGCTCTGATAGTCTTGGAGACAAGGATAGCTGACCAATCCAAGCAGGCTTTGTGTACAACAACCAGTATCTGTACCGATTTATACAGTACTAGTTTAAAAACGGGATGTAGGTCTCTTCACGTCGCCACCGACGCACGCAAGTCCGCCCGCTTGCCCGTGCTTGACATGCGCAGTAGTGCGAAGCACTGACACAGGGACAGAGGCAGGCACACTTATTATATAGGATAGCCAGGGGTCAAGTCAGGCGTAAACGCGGGTGGATGACGTCCACCTGCTTTTTTCAGAAAGTGGACGTCGTCCACCCTAGCATCTATAGTGGAGGGGAGCAGCACAGAGAAGGGAAGCTGTGGGCACAGCGGGGAAGGGGGGACGTCTTGCCCCTCCTTCCCTCACCTTGGGGCTCCCCCTCCCTCGCTCTCCCCTCCAGAACTAATTCTTGTGCGGTGACTGGCAGCGGGCGCAACTTACCTTTGTCTCGTTCCAAGTGCCAGAAGTTCTGGTGCCGCTGCTATGGACCAAACCAGACTAGCGGCAAATCCAGAGACCGTCAGTAACAGATTGGCAGTAACATTTGCATATTTCTGCATCAACTTACAATTATTTGCATATTTCATCTAAAGTAGAAAGTTGGCACTGAGCCTAAACATTGTACTAAATGCTTTTTATAAGTCCATGTTAAAGGAATATGGGGGACACAAAAATGTCTACGGAAGGAAGTAGTTTTTTTTTTTTTTTTTTTAATGCAAAAGCTTTTAGATGTACATAGTGTGTGGATTAGAAAAACACAGAACACCTATATGCCTTGGCAGCAGTCTAAAGGTGGCCACACACCATACAATTTTTTAAACATCTGTTCAATTTAAGAATTGCAATCAATTTTTATGACTGATTTTAACATTTCAAAAATATGAGCAATGTACCACACACCTATGTTCAATTTTTCCCCAATTATGATAAAAATGATTGGAAACTCTGAGAAAATTGCTTGGGTGTGTATATTAATAAATTGACAATCTAACACACACCATACAATCTTTAGAGAAATTGAAGAAAACTATCTGGCATTCCGGATAGATAAAAATAGGAAAAAAAAAATGGGAATTCCGATCGGATTTTTCAGTCGATTGAAAAAAAGCTTTTGATTTTTTTTGGGGAGATCCGATCGCTTTTATTGAATTGCCGTAAAATTGGATCATTTTATTGTATCGTGTGTGGCCGCCTTGGGGGTTAAAACATTTTTTTTAAAATGACACTAACATTTAACCTTTTTGTTCCAACAGAAACCATGTCTGGTCAAACACAATCAGTTTTGAGATAACAGTCCTTTAATCCTCAGCTACCTGACCAAAAGCTGCTGGATTTGACCATTTTCCCTTTCCACTAGTAGTGAATTCTGTAAAAGATGTGAAAAACTTTGTTTTCTCATCACTACTGTGCACCTGTGACAGGAAAGTAAGGCTGTTAAGATTCAGCCTGAGGCCCACTAGCAGTGCATTTCTAAGCGCTTGCTAATGTAATGCTATGTGTGTGATTCAACTCTGATGTGACATTTTAAAAAAATCTGCCATTACATACAGATTCATAAATCACGGGTGCTTAGAAAATCGTTGCTAGTGGGCCCCAGGCTGTTCCACCACTTTCTGTATCCATTGAAATAAAGTAAGAGTGCGCTGTGGTATGACAGGTTGTGGTACGGTAGCTTAATGCATGCAGTGCTAACCTCTAAGGGCTCTTACACAGTGGGACATTGCGTTGCGGGGGACACGTACCCCTAACGCAACGCACGGTTGTGCTAAAGGTGGACGCTACATAGAGCCGCGTTATGCGGCTCTTGGTGCATCGTTTTCGTTCGATAGAACCGGCAATGATTCATATGAATCATTGCTAGCAGGCAGAGAACCGAGAATGATTCATATGAATCCTTGCTAGCAGGCAGAGAATGGTTCATATGAATCATTGCTAGCAGGAAGAGAATGGTTCATATGAATCATTGCTAGCAGGAAGAGAATGGTTCATATGAATCATTGCTAGCAGGAAGAGAACCGGCATTGCAGTGCAGTGAATATTAATTAGCCATGTGGCTAGGCAAAATAGCGGATTCTCCCCTCCTCCTCTCCTGCACACAAAAAACAATAAAACAACATTACTGAGCATGTGCAAACAGTCTAACACGGCTAAAACCGCGTATAACGCGCACTTTCATAGAACTTGCAGCGTGGGCACTGTGAACATTGATATTTCATTACTGTGAGTTGGGCTGCGTTACAGGCTGCTCTAACGTGCGCCTGTAACATCCCACTGTGAAAGCAGCCTAAATGTGTGCCTTAACAGAGGTGGTCACGCATATTTTTCATTCACTGTACCTAACGCAACATGTGGATAACATGCGGTGCCGCTGTCCCAATCTGTTACGTTCCTGTGGTTAAAAGGAATGTAATACAATGGCCACTGTGAACGTGGCCAAATACTTTCACATCGCATCACTATTCACATCACCGCTTCAAGGTTTACATTTCTAAATTTGAATGCATTGAAACATTTCTATCAGGTTTTCACGTATGGCATTTTGTATTTTACATTTCCCGCAAATTTCTGAAAACTGCAAATTACACTTTGCATCACATGTCAAAGAAGAAACACACAAAAAATAAAAATGAACTGAGTTTTTTTATGTGCAGAAGGGTAAATAATCCCCAAATATAGACATACTATGCACACTAGCATAGGCTCAGAACAAATATAAAGCCTCATTCTAAAATATTTCAAATGATACTGAATTCTTATTCATTTCCTGAATGCAGATGTAGGAACAGCCGATAAGACTTTGCCTCAAGCCTCTTAAATGCCAGAGGTTTATTTATTTACATTTAACCAGTTCGCATTCAGTAGTTTTTCGCTTCATGCATCCGAACAATGTTCACCTCCCATTCATTAGCCTATAACTTTATTACTACTTATCACAATGAACTGATCTATATCTTGTTTTTTCCGCCACCAATTAGGCTTTCTTTGGGGGGTACATTTTACTAAGAGCCACTTTACTGTAAATGCATTTTAAAAGGAAGAATAAGAAGAAAACGGAAACAAATCCTTATTTCTCACTTTTCGGCAATTATAGTTTTAAAATAATACATGCCTCCATAATTAAAACCCACGTATTGTATATGCCCATTTGTCCCGTTTATTACACCATTTAAATTATGTCCCTATCACAATGTATGGCGACAATATTTTATTTGGAAATAAAAGTGCATTTTTTCCGTTTTGCATTCATCACTATTTACAAGCTTATAATAAAAAAAAAAAAAAGAAATATTTCATCTTTACATAGATATTTAAAAAGTTTAGATCCTTAGGTAAATATTTGTGTTTTTTTTTTTTTTTAATTGTAATGTTTTTTGTTTTTTTAATTAAACATTTTATGTGGGTATTTTTGGGAGGGTGGGATTGAAATTGTATTTTTTTTGTAAATATATGTGTATTTTTATTTTTATTTAACATTTAGATGTAGTTTACTTTTTGGCCACAAGATGGCAGCCATGAGTTGTTTACAGTGACGTCACTCTAAGCGTACCACGTACGCTTAGAGCGACATAGGAAGCAGAAAAAGCGTAGCTTCCGAGAGAAGCTGTCGCTTTTTCTGCGGGGGAGAGGAATCAGTGATCGGGCACCGTTGCCCGATTCACTGATTCACTGGCTAACAAACCGCCGGCCGATCGCGCGCGTGCACGCGCGCGATCGGCCGCGTGGACGCGCAGGAGCGCACATGGCTTCCTGGACGTGAGTTTCACGTCCAGGAATGTGAAATAGTTAACCTAAAATTCAAATCTTCTGCCGGATAGTAAAAATTTTCTTCAACTCAGCCCTGTAGCTGCAGTTTGTCTCTGTAATGCTAGAGGATTATCACAATAAAATGCAAAACTGGGAGCAGGTGTAGCCCTGAGTACCCCACTGATGTTACAGGTGCCATTTTCGGGGTGGAAAATGAAATGCAACTGCCTTACCCCAACCTAATGCTGGGGACACACACGATACATTTTTCCGCTCGATTTTCCCCTCAATCCCTCTTTCCGCTCGATTCGGCACTTGATTCTCTTATATTCCGCTTGGTTTTTTTTCTCTTTTCTTTTCCATTCACTTCTATGCGAAATCGAGCGCAGAATCGATCGGAAGGAATATCGGACATTATGGGAATTATCTATCGAATCCATCTATCGAGCGGAAAAACATGTGTACCCAGCATAACGTTCCTCTTCTCCATTATATGTCCAATTCATCAAAGGGTGCTAGGTACACACCATACAATTTTCTGTTAGATTTACCTGCCAGATAGATTTTTTCTTTTCCAACATGTTGGGAAAAATCTATCTGTTAGGTAAATCTAACAGAAAATTGTATGGTGTGTACCTAGCATAAAAAGGTGCCTATTAACGATACAAGCTCCTGAACAATCAGAAACGATTGTTCGGCACACAAATCCGTGGGATTGCTCCAGAAAACAGATTTACTGAACGATCGAGATTCAAGCACTTTATTGTCATTGTGTAACACAACAAAATTACTTTGACAACCCCACGGTGCATATAAGGAACATGGTGATAGTAGAAATAGAGGAAATATGCAAGCATACTGTGAGAATCCGCTCAGCTGCCTGCGCAGGCAGGCAGGCAGCCTTTTGACCATTGTTTAGGTTTGCATGCTGCAGGACTCTGGAAAGGAGACCTTCTGTCAGTTGTGCAGCTTGTGTTGCTATAGAATTTGCATACATTAGTCATGCAAATCCCTTACCTGCCTTCTTTTGATGACTGGCACTATAAAAGCATTCTGCTCCCAGAATGCTTTGCTGGACATTTCCCTTTCATGGTCTGTTCCTGATGGACACTCCTGGAGTGTCAGCCATTCCCGTTTGTTAAAGTTATCTTAGTGTAATTCGTGGGAATGCACTAGGCAGTTTCCCTAGTGCAGTTAGGATTGCATTATCTGTTTTGCCTGTTCCGTCTGTCATGTGTTTGGATCGCACAAGCCCTAGCGTTAGCGGCTGTGGATCCTTCTGATTGAGTCTGGAGTGTAGGTTGGAACAGCGGTTGTTTCTGCCTACCTCATCTGTTCTGTCTGCAGTGTGTTTGGATCGCACTCGCCCTAGTGTTGTGGATCCTTCTGTTCTGTCTCCTGGGATCGCGCTAGCCACTTTTCGCTAGCGCTGTGGATCCTTCTGTTCTGTCTCCTGGGATCACGCTAGCCACTTTTCGCTAGCGCTGTGGATCCTTCTGTTCTGTCTCCTGGGATTGCGCTAGCCACTTTCCGCTAGTGCTGTGGATCCTTCTGTTCTGCTACTCTGTACCTGGATCGCGCTAGCCACTTTCGCTAGTGCTGTGGATCCTATCTCTCGCTTGTCCCTGTTTTCGTGTGTCTGTCTTGTCTGATACGAACGCTTGCTGTAGGCTCGGTGAGGTAACCGTTAAGCAAGCGCTCGCGTTCTCTGTTTCGTGTTTGTCTGTCTTTGGTTAGTTAGGCGTGCTTGTCTCTGTTGTGCGTAACATGCGGAGACCACGCACGAACGCGTGCACTGTTGCGAATGAGTGCGGTGTTCGCGTTCAGCTAGCGTTTGTTATTTTCCTTATCTTTCTCTTTGTATGATTTTCTGTGCCTTTGCTACCCTTGTGCGCTGTCCTGCTCTGTCTCGTGTCTCTATCGGCAATCGCCAATCTTGCGATTGCAATCTCACTTTGTTTCCGCTGTTGTGTGTTCACTGTCGCTGGGTGGCGGCTAGATTGGTGCACACACATACATCCTGTCCCTGTGCTCTTTCCCTTTAAGAGCTCTTCAGCCCCGTTTGTCGGGTTCTGTACAATTCCCATCTGGCATCTGTGGCTGTGCAGCGGCGGTGTTCGCCTGCACTCCACAGCGCCATCTGCCGGTGGGAATTGCCCTCTGCGGGTGCATAGCACCTAGCCTGGGTTTCCCAAAATCACACACTGGTGGAGGGTTTTCGTTGTGTCAGTGCGCGTCTTGTGCGCTGACCACGAAAACGACCCCGCCACCGTTACACATACCCAGTATTTCAAATATTTAAACAATTTGTACAATTTGTAATTATTTCAGAGAACATTCAGAGTTCAACAAGTTTATAGCAGATGGGAAAAAAAGAGTTTTTTTTAATCTGTGTGTAAAACGGGTTGGCCTAAAACGTCTACCTAATGGATTACTGATTGTCTACCCAACCTCTACCTGATTGATAGCTCGCTGCCAACCGGCACCACTAACATTGCTCAATTCGATTGAAAGTATGGTCAATCATTTGGGAGCTTGTACCATTAATGGGCACCTTAAGGTGGCAGTGATAAATTAAAGTTTCAGATCTGGTCTGACAAGAGAGGTTTATTATTCTTTCTAAAGAAAAATTAATTTCCTAACTACAGCAGCATCCCAGTTATCTGGAACCCAACTAACCAGCAGTCTCAACCAATTGCCAGCAGTACTCAACAGTGGTGGAGGCCAACTTCTTAGAGGTTTGTAGGTTCTGTTGTGCTTAAAGGGAAGCAGAGCTGAAATGAAAAAGAAGTTATACATACCTGGGGCTTCCTCTAGCCCCATACGGGCTGATCGATCCCACGCCGCCATCCTCCTCTGCCCGCAGCTACGAGAACCGGCTCCACGCTGATCCGTCAGTAGGAGCCAGTCTAAGCGTAGCAGAGGTGCGCTCTTTGCGTATCTCTGCAGTAGTGTATGGAGAGATACGTAGAGGGTACTTCTCCTGCGTAGGCCGGCTCCGATGAAGTCAGCGACGGGAGCCGGTTCTCGTAGATGCGGGCAGCAGGGGATGGCGGCGTGGGATCGATCAGCGCGTATGGGGCTGGAGGAAGCCCCAGGCATGTATAACTTCTTTTTCATTTTTTTGGCTAGGGTACATCTCTGGTACCCTTTAAAGGTCAACCAACCTGAAAGGGATATGGAGGCTGCCATATTTATTTATTTTTAAACCATAACAGTTGTCTGGCTGTCTTGCTTATCTTTCATGCATCAGTAGAATCTAAGTCACACACCTGAAACAAGCATACAGCAAATGCAGTCAAACTTAAGCCAAACATCTGATCTGCATGCTTGTTTAGGGTCTATGACTATAAGTATAGTCAGTATAAGTATAGTCAGAGTATAAGTTACAGTCAGAGGATCATGAGTAGACAGACACTCTGCATTGTTTAAAAGGAAATAAATAGCAACCTCCCGCATGGAAACAGATGGCAAAGTCGTCGGAATCGCTAGGGCAAGCAATTCGGCCGGCGTCGCCATTATTTCCTATGGTAGAGTTTCCCCATGCGATTTGCCTGCGGGGAAACTCTGCAAATTCGGTCCGGTTTCCGCGCTAGTGGAAACGGGACCTAACACAGCAAGAACATACCAACTCTATGCTGATAGTGTCCTGGCTTAGATTTTAAACCAGGAGACCTGGCACTGCAAGGCAAGTGTACAATCCACTAAAACACCATGCCACCAATATTCATATTCCTTAGCCTAAGCCTTACGTAAATTAATTGATAAATAAAAAACCCATCCAATATGTAATAGACGTGTTACTATAGCATTTGCATTCAGGAGATACTAAACATTTTCATGTTAGTAAAATCCAATATATACAAATAAGACTTTAACCTTTTCAGTGCTAACAATTTCAGTCATTTAACACTTGCATGAATTAAACACAAAATTACAAGCACAGAACGTAATATTGCCAACCCATATAGGTTTTGAAAGATGAAGACTTGAAAAATATATCTTGCGGAGTTTTTTATGCACAATTATAATTCGTACAGATTTTTTTTTTAATACTTTTTCCTTAAAAATACAGTAAAATGGATATTAGCATATATGGTATTCTGTAAACATGGCCTAATCTTCAAAATTAACACTAAACTAAATAGATAGGACTCAAGTAAAACAAAATAAATGTGCTTACATTTAAAAAAAAAATGTACAACTTTGCAAAATGACAAAAAACATCAACATAGCCTTAGTTCATAAGTATACTTCAATTTTTCCCTGCAGTCTTATCAGTCAGTGCGGTGACAGCATAGGAGATAAAGCTTATTTAAATGTCAGGGAGTTTCTTTGTGAAAGCTACATTGATTGTACACAGCACACTGCTCTCTTCCTATTGCACCACTGATTATTATACTGATTGAACTGATTATTATATATACTGTAATTCTGCAAGAGGTTTGCCTCCAGTACTAGCGGACTGTGGCATAGGGACGAAAATGATTTTTACAATGGTGTCAGTACATTTGGACAAAGGTAAGTTGGACAATAAAGACATGGGAGAAAGATTTGTAACTTTATGTTATGCCAGTTTTAAGTTCCAAATACTGTTGCAGTACGTCTGTTGTGTACAGTAATGTACATGTTGAGTGTTTTATACAACTCTCTGCACTCCAGTTTCATGTGTATTTGTGTGGTCGTAGAGGGGTAAAGAAATAACTTATTTATATTATTGATTTCTAGGTTTTAAAACTTTTACTTTTTCTTTAACAGTACCACTAGGAGGCACACATCCTCCCATGTTTCACTATGCGAGTAGGAGAAATTTATGGTAAAAAAATTGGCTCTAATAACCTCTGTTTTTATATAGGGTTATTGGTGGTAACAGAAAGCATACCCCAATACCTGACAGCCCTGAAGCAGAAACATATTCATTCATATTGGAAGCAACCTGAGTCTAATGCTGGGAATACACCATGAGATTTTTTGTCAGATGGTTCGATAGATAATTTCCAACATGTCCGATCTGATTTTCGATAATTTTTCTGATAGATTTCTCATAGAAGTGAATAGAAATCGATCAGAAAAAATCGATTGGACAGTAAATCTATTAAAATCTCATTGTGTATTCCCAGCATTAAAGAGTAACTGTCAGGCTGCAAAAGCTAATTTAAACCTCTATTCTCCTGTCTTAAAGAGAATCTGTATTGTTAAAATCGCACAAAAGTAAACATACCAGTGCGTTAGGGGACATCTCCTATTACCCTCTGTCACAATTTCACCGCTCCCCGCCGCATTAAAAGTAGTCAAAAACTGTTTTAAAAAGTTTGTTTATAAACAAACAAAATGGCCACCAAAACAGGAAATAGGTTGATGTACAGCATGTCCACACATAGAAAATACATCCATACACAAGCAGGCTGTATACAGCCTTACTTCTGAATCTCAAGAGATCACTTGTGTGTGTTTACCTTCTGTCCCCAGCTTCTCTCATGCACTGAACATTACAGGCTTCCTGCAGACAGCTCTGCCTATGTCGTTAATTCCTTAGTATGTGACAGACCAGCTCCTTTCACAGCATCCAGAGGAGGATTTTTATCCAGCTCTCTTCTATCACTGATAAGATAGCAGAGAAGCTGCTGGCTTATGTAAATAAAACACACACTGGAGTGTGCATAGAGGAACAGTTCAACACTGAAGAACTTGGCAGCCTTCCAGACACAGGCCGACAAGTCTGACAGGGGAAAGATACATTGATTTATTACAGAGATGGTTATAGTAGAAAGAGCTACAGCAAGCCAGATCACATTAGAATAGGTTTAGGAACTTGTAGGAAGGTAGAAAAAACGTTGTAATTTTTGTTACAGAGTCACTTTAAAGGAGTACTATCGATTGAAACGACTTTTTTTTTTAATACTCTATATTAGTGTACACATTACCACTAGTGCTAGAGGCACTTTATTTATTCACCCAGGTCTCTCTCTCACTATCCCTGCTTAAAAATTCATTTCTCACACAGCTTATAGTAGTTTGGGTCACCCTGAGCTGCTTGGTTACTCTGTCACACAGCTCACAAATATATGTCACTGTGTCACTCACAGCATGCAGCAGACATGAGGAGAAATAGACTGATCTGAGGTGGTAACAGGTAACTAAATGAGCTGTAATATTGCTGGAATATAACTAGCTATACAAGGAGTCTGTGTTTACACTCAGACTGGCTGTCTGCTTGAGGCATTCACTCCAGGCTGCATCCACTTTACAAGCTGCTGAGAGGGGCAGACCACTGTCTACAATTAGCATTATTAGTATCTTTATCAGTAAAGAGAAGCAAAGATAATAAACACACATTGCTAGAATCTTTAACCCCTTACCACCATATCAACAAGATTCTTTCAGCAAGGTGATAATTAAACTATAAACTGAGGAGTTGATAGCATCTCCACTTTGTAGAGACATGGTCTAGCCCTCTGGGAGCTCAGTATTAGATACATTTTGTAGCCAACACTGATGCCAAAACTGACGGAGGATTTTACAGCTGAGAGGAACAGCTGTGTGAGGAACCAAATTGCTCCTAGTACTTGCCCTAATGTGTGCTACAACATACAGCATTTAAAAATAAATACATACATCGATAGTATTCCTTTAAACAGTTTAGAAGGAAGCCAAAAAGGCAATACTGAAGTTAAAAATCTCTCTTACTTTTGATGTGTGCTGAACAGCAAGGCTGTTAGACCCAAGCTCTTAAGAGGCAGAGAGGCCGCATACCATACTGCAAAGCATTCTGGGGCTGCTACTTCCCACCTTGGGTCCTCCCCTCTGCTGCTAGTGAGAAGTTACAGGCTCATGTTACAACAGCGTGTAACGCAGTCCAGCTCACAGCACTGAGAAAATCTCCAGGCAGAGTACACTGCATGAGTCCGCTATTGTTCCTAGCCACATGGCTAATTAAAGGGACTCTGTAACAAAAATGTCATTGTGTTTTCTACCATCCTACAGGTTCCTAAACCTATTATATAATGTGCTCTGGCTTACTGCAGCACTTTCTACTATCACCATCTCTGTAATAAATCAGCTTATCTTTCCCCTGTCGGACTTGTCATCCTGTGTCTGGAAGGCTGCCAACTCTTCAGTGTGATCTGCTATGCATGCCCCCTCTATGCACACTCCCCTGTGTGTGTTATTTACATTAGCCAGCTTTTCTCTGCTCTCTTATCTTTTACAAGCTGGATAAATCCTCTGTTCACATACTGATGAGTCACATACTGCAGAATTACAGACAACTGGGTACAGATCTGTCTGCAAGAAGAAACAATCAGCTTGTAACTCTTCAGTGAGCTGCAGGGGGAAAGAAACACACAAATGATCTCGAGATTTAAAAGGAAGGCTGTATACAGCCGGATTGTGTATGGATGTATTTTCTATGTGTGGACATACTATACATCAACCTACTTCCTGTTTTGGTGGCCATTTTGTTTGTTTACAAACAAACTTTTTAAAACTGTTTTTGACTACTTTTCATGCGGCGGGGAGCGGCGAAATTGTGACAGAGGGGAATAGGAGATGTCCTCTAACACACTGGTATGTTTACTTTTGTGTGATTTTAACAATACAGATTCTCTTTAATATTCACTGCACAGTAGTGTTGTCTTTTTTCTGAGTCGAATCATCAGGAATCAGGGAGAACATGACGACACATTTGGCTTCATAGGAGACAGACAAACATGGAACCTGCCATGAGCTGTCAGGAGCATCATTCTCTGCAAATACTATATAAAAATTCTGTGAAATCCAAACGTGGACAGTGAAATGCATATGTAATGTAAGTACAGCCAATATTTAGCTACTGATATATGTGTTTTTTTTTCTCTGAGACCTTATACCTAACAGCTCCTCTTTAAAGTCATCTACTCAGTACAATTTTCCATCAGATCGGATCTATTAGATAATTTCCAACCGTTCCAATCTGATTGTGTTAGATTTTGCAATAGATTTTGGGTACTTATCAAAGCAAAATCTATCACAAAATTGATCTGTAACAATTTGGACGTCTACACTAGATGCAATTTCTTATTAGATCTATCTAATGCTGGGAATACACGATGAGATTTTTCAGTCGATTTACTGTCCAATCTTATTTGTGATCGATTTTCTCGTCTTTTCTTATCAATTTCCATTCACTTTTATGAGAAAGCGATCAGAAAAATGATCGAAAATAAAAATTGGACATGTCGGAAATTATCGAACCATCTGTCTGGTGAAAAAAAACTTATGGTGTATTTCCAGCATAATAGATCCGTCTATCTGATGGAAAATTGTACCATGTAGATGAGGCTTTAAGCTTCTACATCTGATCTGAAGAAGATCTGGGACACCAGGCAAATTTTGCCCAAAAGGCTGACACTTCAGCAATAACTGAGGCCGGAGCAACAACGTAACTCTGCTGGGAACAGAAAAGGGGGCTCTACTATACATAATTGTAGAAGCTATTAAGAGTCCTTAAAAATACAGTCACCTAAATCACTCTTACAGAATTAAAAGAGGAGACTGAAGAAAACAAAATCAGGCTTGAGATAACATTCACAGACTACACATTTGTTTTCTAGCCTTTAACTGACTAAGGCCTCGATTCAGCAACACTTAGCAAATTTGTTAACAACAGTTTGGTAAAATACCGAATTTGTTAACTTCATTTCAGGATTCATCAAAGTTATCTACAGCTGTTAGCGAACATTCGGTAACGATTCGGTAACGATTCGCTAAAACGGAATAAAGTGCAATTCATGAAAAAGAAAGTGGGCATGGTTTAGCGTTACATTTAGGATTAGTTATCTCCTTCACTGCTCTGTTGTTATTCCTGTCAGATCATTGCTGACAGAGAAGATGGAGCCATTTGAAGTGGTTATGTATCAGCTGAGAGTGATTCAAAGGCGCAGAAGGGCAAGAATAAGGTCTGCAACCATATAAATTTGTAAGAGAATAGATTTATTTGCTATAACACGACATCTGCATTTCTCTTGAATCATCTTGTAAGAGAACACAGGCAGTGCCAGGGTTAACTAATTTTGCTAGCTGCACTATAATTTTTTAGAAAAGGCTCCTATCAAATTGTGGGATTGTCCCAACCACTTCCAGAATCCTGGTCCAGGTGTTAAGCCCTATTCAGAATGTTGCTACGTAGTGCTCAAAGGACTGCCTTTTACCCACAATTCCATGGGAATCTTATGGCCTTGTGTTAAATTACCGCTGTAAAATGGAAATATCGACACGTTACAGAATGTTTACCGAATTGTTATCGAATTCACACCGAATGCCGAAAAACCTTGATGAATACAACTAGAAATCGCTAAACTTCGAATTCGGTAATTTAACAAACTGGAAAAAGTTATCTCAAAGACAATGATGAATCGAGGCCATTGACAGTTGTCACTGGGAATCGAAGGGTTAAGACGGGGTGGACAAATCTCGACTGCAGAGAAATTTTAAGCATCATTTACAATTCTCTAGATTGCAATGTACCATAACCCGATTCCTTCTGCAGTTCAATCCTGGCACATGCAAGAAAACTGGGGTTAAGCATTCCAAAAGGAGGCCACCAGAAGATCTTACTTCTGCAGAATCCTAGACAAAGCTTCAAAGCACATAATGGCTTGCTATGTAAAATGAAGACTTTGAAGTATGAACCAGAGGATACGGTAGAGAGATCCGGTATTAAGGTTAACAAAGGGTCAGGAAGAAGGCTAAATCTATTTAAAGTGGTTTTAAGTGACAGAAAGCCAAGTACCTTACATATATTTTAAAATAATCATTATTGCCAATAAGGCCAGTGTTACAATTTGGAAAAATAGTCCAGGGATCAAAGGTGCAAAGAACAAAATTCCAATGCAGTTTTAAGTGGATTTTCCATTTCTGATAACGGTGGCCAATATTTACATTTTAGACAAATGTATACTTGCACTGGTTCCAGAATAACAACTAACAACTTACTCTAATGTGACAATGTAGACTATCTCATTTTTCAGTAGCAAAGAATTGTCTGATGTTTGGTGACTTGCCAGACTGGGTCCCACTGGAAACCATCAGATTTCATTTAGAATGACTAATAACTGTGGCAGCATGAAGACTGGAACTTACTCTGCATTTCTGCAGTGCTGTGCAATCCAGCAAGCAGGTCTGAAAGCAACTGTGCAAGAGATGCAAGAGTTAAATTATTTCAGGTTAACTTGAGGCAAAATTATTTAAAAATAATTAACAATGTATTCACAGCTCCTCGCTACGTAATGGAAGCGATAGACTGTAAGTAAAACATTCTGAAGACATTGTATTGATATTATTTTCGATTTATTAGACTTATTGTTAAAACATTCAAAGAAGGGCTGTAGTGAAAACATTTTTTTTTTTTTTTTTTTTCAATAGTGAAAACTTTTTTTTTTTTTTTTAACTTTACAATATTCCTTTATAAATTGGTTATTTAGTCAGTGTTTGACCATTGTAAAATCTGTCCTCATCCTGATTTACATTTTGAAATGTATCACAGATGGAAATATCTTTAGTCTTGACAGGTGCAGCTCTGTAGAATGTTTGTCTCTATGGGGTGGGGGTTACTAGTAAGTGTTTCTTACCAGAAAAAAATTACAGTAAAAGTGGGCATGCAGATTAATTACTACATTTTATCATAGGTCACTAGCATGCCTCTTTAACCTCCCTAGTGGTACAGACGAGCCTGGCTCATCCAGCAAAAAGATGCTGAAAGCGGTATGGATGAGTCAGGCTCGTCCATGCAGCCAGGGAGATTTCTAGCTGCTCTGCTCCTCCGGCTCCGCTATTTCTGCATCTGTGGGCTTCCCTTGGACTGATGATTGCCTGTCAGTGCACTGTGGATAGCAATCTAAACTACCCACAGTGTGCCAACAGGTTTCCATCAGTCCCAGAGAAGCCCACATGGAGCCGGCAGGGCAGAGCAGTGCAGCGGCATGTCCCCCATCCCTTCCACCTTCCTGCCCCCTCCGAAAGCCCTTTCCCTTCCGTGCCCCCTGCCTCTCTCTTCCCATACCCCCTCCCTCCCTTCTGATCCCCCAGCGGCTCCCCCCGCCCCTCCTGATCCTCCTGCAGCGCTGTGAGAAGAGAAAGGGAATTTCACTCACCCAAGGCTCTCTCCAACAATTACAAATTCTCCTCTGCATTATCAGCCGTGTCCCCGGTACTGTAAACCGCATCCTGCAGCTGTATCCTGGAGCTGTATACTTAAGGACTTATTCTGTATAAAATGACAGTACGTATTTCTACTACAGGGCCACTATCATACATAGGATTTGTCCCAGCATAAAATGCACTACAAATTACTTTTTTCCCACGTCAATTTCACTTAGAGCCGGCATTATTAATCTGACAGTTTGACTTGTCCAACTCTTCATGGAGGATTATCAGCAATTCCTGCATTTTCAAAAAGCATTCCCAAAACAGCAGTGGCACTTTACAACTGCCAGAATAGCATGCATGTGAATAGACTGACTGGACAACATTTTTGTGCAGGTTCTTTCCAGGAAGTGCATTAGAAAAGAAAAAGAAAAACTGAGAATCTTCCATGAGGAGATGGACTAGTCCAACACCTGTTAGAATTGTCAGATTCATATCTACTGTAAGTGGCAGAGACATAGGAAAAAGGACATTAAAAGAGCAGTGGAACAGATGTACATCTTATACGAATGTGTACACATGTACCTTACATTTTTTCATGATAGTAGACCAGCTTAAAGCTAACCTTAAGTAAAACTAAACATATCCTAAATAGAAGTTTCCTGGATTTCGATATAGTTATTTTGTGATCGAGGACTGAACATATCAGTTTGAAGTCATTACACAGTGCCCGAGTTATGACACAAGTGATGCCCTATTTAGAAATTTCAACACTAAAGGCTTGTTCACACTATGAGCAATTTATTTTTTTATTGGTGATTTAAAAAAAAAAAATCAACTTAAAAGCGCTTATGCAATGTTGCTCTATGTGAGAGTGTTCTCACATGATCGATGAGCTTTCTTTCCGATCACAAACGCACCATTTCCTGAGCATTTGCGATTCAATGCAAGGTGTAGGGAAATCGCTAAGCATTTGAAAAAGCGATTTTGTGAGCGCTTTGCCTCACAAAGTACATTAACCACCCTGGCGTTCTATTAAGATCGCCAGGGCGGCTGCGGGAGGGTTTTTTTTAAATAAAAAAAAAACTATTTCATGCAGCCAACTGAAAGTTGGCTGCATGAAAGCCCACTAGAGGGCGCTCCGGAGGCGTTCTTCCGATCGCCTCCGGCGCCCAGAATAAACAAGGAAGGCCGCAATGAGCGGCCTTCCTTGTTTTGCTTACATTGTCGCCATAGCGACGAGCGGAGTGACGTCATGGACGTCAGCCGACGTCCTGACGTCAGCCGCCTCCGATCCAGCCCTTAGCGCTGGCCGGAACTTTTTGTTCCGGCTACGCTGGGCTCAGGCGGCTGGAGGGACCCTCTTTCGCCGCTGCTCGCGGCGGCGATCAGGCAGCACACGCGGCTGGCAAAGTGCCGGCTGCGTGTGCTGCTCTTTATTTGAAGAAAATCGGCCCAGCAGGGCCTGAGCGGCAGCCTCCGGTGGTAATGGACGAGCTGAGCTCGTCCATACCGCCCGGCTGGTTAAAAAGTTATTTAGTTCCTGGTCAAAGCTTACTTCCTGATTTTTTTTTTGATTTTTTTTTAAGAAACAAAAGCTAATTGCCAACAAAAGCGCTTCTAAAAATCGCTAATTACTCAGAAAGCGCTGGGAAAAGCGCACACAAAGCGCTCAGCGCTGGTGATGCCTAATGTGAACAGAGCCTTACAGTTTTTAAACATTTCTAGGAGCCGGTCCAGAAGTACAGCTGAACAGAGCCCATAGCACAGTGCACTCGGGTTAGTAGCTTTGGTGATGAAGAGGCAGAAGGGCTGGTTAATGAGAGGATTGTACTTAGGAGAGAAGAAGCAATTTATCATTACAGTAATAGTGTTCAATATACTAGAAGATAGTTGGTTACTAGCTTGGATAAAATAGATCAGCAAGTGAAATGCCCAGTGTGTTCTAAAGAATATGAATGATACACACACACCAGGTTCTTAACATTTTGGCAGCTGCACCCAAGTTATCTCGTATAGATAACTCAAGGCAGAGATGCACCGACCAGGTATACACATCCCACCCACCTATGCAAAATAGCGCTTTGATATTTACCCATTTGGCAATGAAGCGAGTCCCCTACGGAGCAGAGCTGTATGCAGACACCCTCCTTCGGCTCCCGAACACGATGACACGTGATTGTGTCAGACCTGAAGGAAGATGTCCGAAAACAGCAATGGTGACTGACTATTGGGCCAATTAAAGGTGCGGGGATCACGTCCTATAAGGACATTGGACCCAACTGTGCTCAGGGTGGGATTAAAAGGAGCTGCCGGTACTTAGAAATTAGCGGGTGAAAGTTAGCAGCGCACACACGCAGCACTACAGCATGTAACGTGCGCACAGGATTTTAAACTTTCGCTCATTTTAAAGCGGTTACGAGAAGAAAAACTAACTATACCAAGTAGGGTAGGGTAGATACAAAAAAGGACGGGAAGAGAACCGGGAGCCCAATCTGGTGTAGTATTGCGGATTAGAGTTGGAATTCAATAAATATAGTTCTTAGGTGATTATACTCACAAAATTAGGTTGCAAGCCAAGCAACCATTCAATGAACATGCGAGGAAGTAACGTCCTCGCTCGGCCTTGTTTACCAGTGGTCGCAGCTCCTTAAAAAGTTCCACTTGCTAGGAGTGGTGACCCCCGAATAGGGGTAATTCGTCAGTAGAGTCGGAGTGGAGGCGCCCGAAGTAAACGTAGCTTGTATAGCTAGATAATGCTATTTAGTGTTAGATGTATAAAATGTATAAATAATAGATGGTCCTACCTTAAAAAGTAGTCCATTCACTTGGTTAAATAATAAACTTTTGTACTAGGCACTTTTTGAAAGACAGCGCGTTTCGCGGAAAAAACGCTTCCTCAGGTCGTATGGTGTGCCGATTCACAGAAACCTAGAGTCCTACAGGCGCCCAGGACTCTAGGATTCTGTGAATCGGCACACCATACGACCTGAGGAAGCGTTTTTCCGCGAAACGCGTTGTCTTTCAAAAAGTGCCTAATACAAAAGTTCATTGTTTAACCAAGTGAATGGACTACTTTTTAAGGTAGGACAATCTATTATTTATACATTTTATACATTTAACACTAAATAGCATTATCTAGCTATACAAGCTACGTTTACTTCGGGCGCCTTCACTCCGACACTACTAACTTGTCTATATCTTATCTAAAGTTTAGATAGTTTACACAGCAAATATAGCTGCAAACAGCTTCAACAGTTTATGATTATTTATTCCTGATACAATGAGAGCAGCCATGTTCTGTTTGTCACATTACACACAGGCAAGCTAATAGCATCTCCAGCCCTCAGCCTGTAAAAACTTCACTCCCCTCTCCTCCTCCCCTCTGACTCTGAAATCTCTGGCTAGTAACCTCCTCCTCCTGCCCACACTGAGCTCCCATAAGCCCTTGCTACTAAGGCTGAGCGCGCCAAGGCACTCTGGAGAAGCTGTGGACGAGGCTTGTTTATTTTATAGGGAATTAGCGTATTAAAACAAAAAATGTATTTGGCTTGAGGAATGCCCTATAAACTATATGAAAGGAGCACAATTACGCAATGAGTAAAAAGTTATCTCGGATCCACTTTAACCACTTCACCCCAAAAGTGTTTAACCCTAACAGACAAAGGCGATTTTCACCTTTCAGTGCTCATCCCTTTCATTTGCCAATAGCTCAATCACTACTAATCACAATGAAATGATCTAGATCTTGTTTTTTCACCACCAATTGGGCTTTTTAGGGTTGATATTTGTTTTCAGTAATTATTTTCTATGCATTTTAAAAGGAAAAAACAAGGAAGAAATGAAAAAAAAAAAAAAAAAAAACAACAAAAAAAAAACCACACTATTTCTCCAATTTCATCCCCTATAGTTTTAATAATAACACTGCTACTGTCCATAAAACCCACACATTTTATCTGCCTATTTGTTCGGTTTATCACAAGATTTTAATTATGCCCCTAGTACAAAGTATGGTGACAATATAGTATTTGGAAATGATGGTGTATTTTTTCTTTGGTGAGTTTTCTTTTCACCATTTTCATGTGCACGTGCATGGGGGATGCACGTGCCGCGCGGACGTGCACACGCACACAGCTGCAGCAGCACTGCCTGACTTATAAAAATGTCCTGGAGCCATTAAGAGGCTCTAGCAGGACATTTTTATATGTCAGCATGTCATTAAGTGGTTAAGCTACTCTGCTTTAGCAGCGCAGCTTGGTGAAGCAAGGCATTTGTGTATTACTTATTCAAGAATATGTTCAATGCTTCTGTGCACGTCCAAATACAAGGCAGCTATATTATATTCAAAAGGTAACATATAGGATTTTATGTATGTTATGTACATGGGAAAGAATACATGCATAGACATTTCCTATTTACCACATGCAACCATTAGTCGGTAAGTTCCAAGCACAGGCCAAAGTTTTCCCATATTCAAAACATCTGTAGCTCTGTTATCATATTAAATCATGCTGCAAACTTGTAAAGCAAAAACACAGCCCATCCCCCCCACCAGCAAAATAAACAAGACATACTAATCTGACTTAATCCCCTATATAGAGAGTGTATGCAGGCACGACTAGCATTCATTTCTTTCTTTATAAAAGAAAAGCAGAATTTCCAAACGGAAAAATGAACACAATGCACATTAAATATTTGAAAAATGTAGATTCTACAGAAATAATTTAAAAATGATAAAGTGTCAGTTTATTATATTATCTCTTTAAGTCAAATAACTGCTGGGAGGTTTGACAGTTCAAAAGTACAAAATGTCAACAAAGCTCGTTACTTTTAATATTCTAAAAAGGATTCAGTGTAACAAAAATCAACATGACTTGAAGTATGAGAAAACAACCCATATATCAACATTCCGTAACCCGAAGCCAACATAGCTCCACCGAGGTAAAAACGTCTTGAAAGCGGCAGCCTTTTGTCTGGAACGCCTTACCTCTATATAAACATACAAACCCAAATCCTTTATCTTCAGCAATAAACAAGAAGCACAGTAACTTCCTACAAGACAACTCTCACGTCTTCCTCACTGATAAGAAATACTGTTATTCTATCCTTTACATTCACATGCAGAACTTGGTTTTAACAATTGTTCCAAGAATAGACTACAGCAAAAAAAAAAAATCTCTTTTATTAGCTTTATCTTTCTGCAGCCAACAAAATAATAATAATGCATAATAATAATAATAATCTACCATCAACATCATTTCTGGGTATTCATGTTCCAATTTTATTCTGAATCTAAAATCTGCACCTTGCAAGCCTCATAACTTTCTCCTTGAGGTGGACTGCAGAGTCTTAACTGGCAGAGCACCACCATTGACTTAGCCATAGTAAAATATTGTTAATTTTACCATAGTAAAATATTGGTAAATCTTAAAGTGATTCTGTAACAAAAATTACAACGTTTTTTCTACCATCCTACAAGTTCCTAAACCTATTCTAATGTGTTCTGGCTAACTGCAGCACTTTGTACTATGACAGTCTCTGTAATAAATCAATGTATCTTTCCCCTGTCAGACTTGTCGGCCTGTGTCTGGAAGGCTGCCAACTCTTCCGTGCTGGTCTGTTCCTCTATGCACACTCCAGTGTGTGTTTTATTTACATAAGCCAGCAGCTTCTCTGCTATCTTATCAGTGATAGAAGAGAGCTGGATAAAAATCCTCCTCTGGCTGTGAAAGTAGCTGGCTGACACATACTGAGGAATTACAGGCACAGGCAGAGCTGTCTGCAGGGAGCCTGTAATGTTCAGTGCATGAGAGAAGAAGGGGACAGAAGGTAAACACACAAATGATCTTTTGAGATTCAAAATGAAAGCTGTATACAGCCTGCTTGTGTATGGATGTATTTTCTATGTGTGGACATATTGTACATCAATCTACTTCCTGTTTTGGGGGCCATTTTGTTTGTTTATAAACAAACTTTTTAAAACTGTTTTTGACTACTTTTAATGCGGCGGGGAGCGGCGAAAATGTGACAGAGGGTAATAGGAGATGTCCCCTAACACACTGGTATGTTTACTTTTGTGCGATTTTAACAATACAGATTCTCTTTAACACTGCAAATAGTAGAGAATGTCTGTACATTTACCAATATTTACCAAAATGCTACTATTGGTAACTTCCTTGTGGCCCATATTTCACATATGCGAGTAAGCCCTACTATGTTAAGCCATGCACTTGTGTCTTGTACACATACAGTACCTCCTACACAAGACTGGTCCCCGGGAAACTAGTGGCAACTAGAAATAGCTTGATGTCTGATAAGCATTTTCTCTAGATGGGCATCTGTATACACCCGAACATCAATATAATAGAATATCTAGCCTACCCCATTAGCCTCAGGTTACCAACACCTCGTGCTGATGGTTTTCTCCAATCAGGAAACATGACCACTGGGATTGTACTCGCTGCAGTGGGTGGGGGAGAAGGGAATTTTTATGCACATTTTTATTCTTTCAGCATTTTTTAAACTTTTCTCCTCACGTAAACCCTAAACTAGCAAGCACAAAAACCTAACCAATGGGTAAGTCAATTGTGATAATATGTTAGTAACAGAGTCTCCTGCATTACATTTTAAAAGAAAAAAACAAAAACAAAATACGGTTCTAGGTGCATCAATATATATTGACACAAAATGCCTGGATTTAGCTGCATGAAAACAAACACAAAAATCTATGAGAACTGGCATAATCTGTGTAGTAGTACAGTGTTAATCTTGTGGTAAGCAGCTTTTCAATCAAATACATCCCATTAGGGACTAGAATATAAGTTAGTTCTCATGATAGGCTTCAGTTGAAATGCTTGTGTTTTTGAATAGGGAGCCAGAAAATACAAGCATTATTGCTAGTGTGTGTGTGTGTGGTGTGTGTGTGGTGTGTGTGGTGTGTGTGTGGTGTGTGTGTGGTGTGTGTGTGGTGTGTGTGTGGTGTGTGTGTGGTGTGTGTGTGTGTGTGTGTGTGCGTGTGCGTGCGTGTTTTTATCAAGTCAGGTGCCAGAAAAACTGAAGCAGTTATTCAGAGCAACCAAGCATAGCTCTTGTTCTGTTTAATAGCTGAAACTTGATGGGGTTCTCTTCCAAGCAATTTATTTATGGTGCAATTTTCTTTACACCTCTTTTGATAAATCAGCCCCACAAACCAGACATGAGTATAGTGGTGTACTGTAGCAAAAAAGGGGATACAATACCAGAAGCTGTAAGTATACACTACAGCTGCAGAGACACCTAATGGGGAAACCCTGTTTAATTAAACAACCATAAAATACTAAAGTATGTGAAAATTATGGACTCTAAAATGTCAAATAGCAGTTTATCTATTAGTTATGTATGTCTATGCAGCCTCCAACTGAGTCTACATGAGGCATCTCCTGTGTTACAAAACTAAGTGATCACAAATTCCAAATCTCTTACATTTTCGTTAAGGCCCCGTTCATATCAGCAAACGCAGATGGCAGTGCGATCGGAACGCAACGTGTACGAACGCACGCCATCTGCGTTCGCATGCGTTGCTTGGCTGATAACCACTATAGTGAATGGGTCAGCCGCGCGTTTCAGGAAAAAAATGCGTGCAGCATGCGCTCGCGGACTGCACTGGTCCGGAACGCATGCAGTGTGAACATCAGACAGTGCAGTTTAAGCACTTTCTGATGTCATGCGTGTCTGGCTCCTGAAAGCATTGCCGAGATCCAGGTGGCATTGCGTGCAATGTGAACAGGGCCTAAAAGGATAAGAAAGTGTATGCAATATTTGCTGAAATATTTTAAAGTTGTACACTGTGTAAAATCTACCCAGTTTGTTAAAGATCATATTTCAAAGTCAGATTTTAGTGAACTAGTCTGCTACAAGACCTGGTTAACTACAGGAACATTACCTTGTTTTTTTGTGCGCATCATAGTGGGTTAATAAGCTGCACACAATTTATCAATCCACTGTAAACATCCAATGCTTTTAATAGAGCTTGTAATGTCAGAAAGATATAGTAAGCTACTGGCCTGAAGAGGACACCTTGAGGTGTTTGCAGGCACTTATGGTCGTCAATATCTGATGCACATGTGGAGCCCATGCTGCACTGTGCACAAGCAAGCATTCTGAGCTTAGCCTTGGCTCTTCCTGTATCAACTCTAACCATTTAAAAAGAAAAAAAAAAAAGACTTGTGTGTGTAAATTGCTATTACAACACATACTAGCAAAATCATTTCCCCAAGAAGTACCTCAGTACCTTTAGTTGAAAAGAATTGTAGCTTTTCTACCAGAGACTTTTTTAAGCAAAATCATCTGCAATATGCAAACTCCCATAAAGAAATATGAAACACAACACGGGCTCATTTAAAGCAAGCCTGAACTGAAAATGAAAAGTCCAGATAAAAAAAACACATCATACTTACCTCCTGTGTAGTCTACCTCTCAATCAGTTTCTCCTCTCCCGCGTCCTGTTTGTCCACTGTGATCGATGGAATTTTAAAAATGGCAACGACCCTGTAACAAGCTTTCAGGTCAGCACACTGGTAAATTGTAATATCACCCACTTGAATCATAGGAAAACACTGATATTTCCTAGCACATTAGTTCTTTCAGCTATAACTGACAGAAACGGATATATAACTGACAGTAACTGATATTTCAATTCTGAAAAAAATCTTTTCAGAACTGGAAGGGATTGTTAGAAGAAAATGGTGAGCTTCTGAGAGGAACTGACAGCGAGTTAAGTATGTTCATTCATTGCATAACATTTGCAGGTACATCATGTGTTTATTTTAAATCATTTTCAATAATTTCAATAAGTATTCCATGTAAAAAATAATGCATTATGGTTTGCCCATCTTAAGAATTGTTAAAGGGCAGCAAAGGGTCACAGTGTACACACAGCTGACAAAACTGTAGTCATTTTCTAACCACTGCACGGAGGGGAAAAAAAAGCAAAACTGTAAAATTCCTTGTGTCCACTCACCACAAGGCAACCAATTTCTTTCTGCTTCATTGTCATGTAACCAGAACTACAAGCTGCTGGCATCCCTCACTGCCCACCATGGAAAGCCAATCTTTTCAGTTCCTCGAGCTGTTGTACTCAATTCAACACAAACACAGTAACCAGAAAAATGGTACAGCTTAGTTCTAAGGGTGAAACGCAAGTCCTACTTGTATAGCGTTTACCGGGTACTAGGAACACAGAAATTAATTTGTGGAATATTTCAGGTAAATTGCAAGCAGCACAAATAAGACATCTGCTCTCTAGCAGTATTGTTTAGCTATTCTTTCATGTATTGGAGGTTTATAAGTGTAAACTGCCCCACTCCCTGCCCTTAGAATACAGTTTTGCAACCAAGGCCCTGCTTTGTCAGACAAGATGCCTAGCGTCTATGCAAACAGTTAACAGTTACTCAGAGCAGGGTGACAATCCATATATTAATTTTCAAGAGCTGCAAAAGGCACACTGGAGGTACAATACACATCAACATAAATTAAATTTTTACATCTTATGATGTCTGCTGAAATGCAGGATTGTATGATTTCCATTTTACTGCACAGGTTTACTCTAGGGCATTTACCAAACATACAAAGAATAACCATGAGGTAGAATCAGTATTTCTAATTGTTTGGTACAATTTGTGTGTTAGTATGTCTGTTTAAACAAACCTGATTTGTATACTTTTGAGCTCACATGGGAATTAGTAATTTTACCACATTCTAATGTCACAATGACTTTTACTGAAGACTGCATACTACAACAGTCTGAATTTATAGTTTAGCAGTCTTTGGCAGAAAATGGAATCTGGAAGGCAATAGGTATAGAGCCAATAGCTTGAGTTTAAAAGAGAAGGTTCAAATAATAGCTTTAATAACAAGTCATTTAAAAAAAAAAAAAAAACATATCAAGGGATTTTAAAACATTTAAAACATAACAAGAACTTCACATGTTGCATATGACACATACACAAAAAGAAAAAAATAGTGGCCCAAGACAACTTTAAAGGCTTGCTAAGTTCTCTGTATACACATAGAATCCCATTTTCATCAAACAAAATTGATGTTCTGCTGTGGTAGTTCTTAAATGATGTTATTCAAAATGCTAATTACACCATGACACCTGGGAACAAATGAATAGTCATTATCCAGGGAACAGTTACTGGTAGAAGAAAAAAAGAAAGAAAAAAAAGGACAATAAAACCTTGAACTGCAAGAAAATGTATTATGCAAGTGCTTTGCAAGACTAGCAAAAAATTGTATGCAATTTTGGCATAAGCAAACAATGTATACTTCATGTCTTTACAACTGAGCCGATGGTTCTTCTCTCGTTGACAGTGCAAGATCGTAAAAAAAAAAAAAAATGAGTTTTACTCACCTGGTGCTTCCCTCAGCCCCCTGCAGCCGATCGGTGCCCTCGCCGTGTCTCTGCGATGCTCCCTTCCCCGCCGGCGACCACTTCCGGTTTCGCCATCAGGACCCGACAGGCATGGGAACGTGAGTGATTATTCGCGTTCCCAGCCACAAGGAGGCCGCAATAGCAGCATAGGGGGCGATATTGTGGCTGGGAACGCGAATAACAGACACTAGGGGAGCTTTGACCAATAGAGGCCCCTAGTGTATCTCCTGCATTACGTCACACAGGCGCCCAGGGACAGGAAGTGAAGAGGACGCCGGGGAGAAGCAGAGACGGGGAGAAGCAGAGGCCAAGCCGTGTGGCGGACAGGTGAGAGTACCCTCTTGTCGGTCACAGAATCAAAGTCGCTAAAGACGCGCTCCCAATCCACCGCCGATTGACAATTTTTCGCATGGACCGGGATTTTGCCCAGAAATTATTAGATTGATTGACTGAGCAAGCCAAATGCTGCACCAATTTTTTTACCAAATCAATCAGAGCAATTGGATTGGCCATATATCAATGGGAGAAGTTGAAGAGTGTATGAACTGCTTTATGCTCTGCTGCAAAACTGTTTTTGCTGAAAATGCTACTTATCCCATTTCAGAGCCACTATCTGGGACACAGTGTGCATAAATATGCCCTTCACTATACTTTGAGACTATGCAGTTGTTCCAGCACAGTAAACAGTGTTTCTGGTTTAAATCTTCCATGGTACTAATACTGGGAAAACGGCTAAAGATAATGTAAAAAAACAAATGTGCAGTAGTTTGTACCTATTAAGTACATAGGTTTGTAGCATAGAGCCATCATTGTCTCTTCTGCTGATCATCAAAAAGACAAAAGACAAAGACAAACACTTATATTGCGCTTTTCTCCTGGCGGACTCAAAGCACCAGAGCTGCAGCCACTTGGACACGCTCTATAGGCAGTAGCAGTGTTAGGGAGACTTGCCTAAGGTCTCCTGCTAAATAGGTGCTGGCTTACTGAACAGGCAGAGCAGAGATTCGAACCCTAGAATCCGGTGTCAGAGGCAGAGCCCTTAACCATTACACCATCATCAATCATCATCACAGTTTCAATGTACTAAATGAGACTGAAGTACATAAAAAAAAAAAAAAAAAAAAAAAAAGACTTAGGCAAGGTGTGGGTTTATGCTACATAACAGATTTCAGTGCATGTCAGGTCAATAACTAACATTTGTAGGTGAGGTTTGTGTTGCCATAGTAACCTAACAATAAAACTCTTCATCTTTTGTGTTCTCTCAGTTCAAATTTATCCTGAAATAAGTACAGTACTTCATAAATTAAATGTTAATGTAACATACACGAGTGCAATACAGTGCATAGAGCTGTAAGTTGTGGATACTCAAAGGAATCAAAGTTGTGACAGAAATCATCAGGACTTGAGATAACAAGAACAGCCTGTAGCCAAAATACTTCTCTTCACTTGTTTTAGAGATCTCAATACTCATGATATCATAGATATGAAATTAACCCGCATGTGCTTGAAGTACTGTTACAACAGAAATGTAATCTTTCTCACATTGAAAAAGTTTTCTTCAGCTAGGAGTCCTGCAGATCTATTTAATTCTGAAATTACATAGGTTAGAGAGAGCCTAACAAACTTAAGTTTTGCAAAATAACACTTTAGTTTATAAAAACTCAATGCTTTCAATTCAGTTTTATTTTTAAGGATTAAAAGCAAACACAGATTCAGCTTGCTAATGTTTTATGTGCAACTAAAACAATATTCCACTGGGTTTCTAAGAGTAAAGCCGGCTATACACTAGCCGATTACCCGCCGATCGACAGCAGATTCGATCACTGGGATCGAATCTGCTGTCACATCGTTCACGCGAAATTTCGAACTATTTCGTCCCGAAATAGATCGATCACGTCGATCACTCCATGCGGGAAATTACAGTCGATCGCCCGCAGGTAGGGAGCGCGTCGCTAGCAGCAGGGGGTAGGGGACACAGGCGACAGCGGCAGCTCAGCAGATGGTGAATCGGTTTCAGGCTGAAATCGGTTCACAATCTGTTTGCAGTAAAAGCAGCCATACGATCCCTCCCTGATCAGATTCGATCAGAGAGGGATCTATTTGTTGGTCGAATCTGATGGCAAATCGACCAGTGTATGGCTACTTTAACTGGCAGATTGGAGTGTCGAACATGGCTGCCTTTGAATGGATTAGTCTAGAGCAGGCATGGGCAAACTTGGCCCTCCAGCTGTTGAGGAACTACAAGTCCCACAATGCATTGCAGGAGTCTGACAGCCACAGTCATGACTCATAAAGGCAAATGCATTGTGGGATTTGTAGTTCCTTAACAGCTGGAGGGCCAAGTTTGCCCATGCCTGGTCTAGAGTGACACAACAGAAACTAATGCTGGACATACAAGGCTCGTTTTTTAAAATGGTTCGATAGATAATTTCCGACATGTCTGATCTCCCGCTCGATCGTTTCGCCGCTCGATTCCAGATTGCAGTGAATGGAAAAAGATAAGAAAAACGAGCAGAAGATAAGAGAATTGACTGCGGAATCGAGCGGCGAAACGATTGAACGGGTGAATCAAGCAGCAAAAACGTGTATGCCCAGCAGAATGGCTGATTCACACTGCAAGAGCTTTTTTAGCACTAGTGATTTTAAAAGCTCTTGCTAATGCAACATTATGGGAGATTTTTACAAAATCGCACCGCTCCTGTGAGAACACACACATAGGTTTACAATAGCAAGGGCTTAAAAAAAAAAAATACATCACATAGCACTCAGAAAAGCTCTTTTAGTGTGAACTAGCCCTTAATGATTAATTCATGTTCCTTTTTGTAACCATGGAAACATGATCGTCCAAATTGTAGTAATCCTTTAGGGGAGTTTGCAAAGGCATCACTGTGGAGCACACCCGCCCCCCACGTTTTATGGCTGCAACAACACTGACTGAAGCCCTGGCATCTAGAGTAATGGAAAACCAAGAGCAGGAAATTCAGTGATGTTGATGCTACGGGCCATGGTAAGTATTGCAGTGGCTTCTCAATGGTGTGGATGTGCATTGGAAAAAAGGGTACCCTCCAATCTAGATTTATGAAGATTCCAGAGGATTACATTGAGAGCATTTTGGTGGCGATATTAATAAAGTTTGTTTTAGATCTTCTTATTACGGTTTTATTTTACATTTGTTGCAGCAGAAGTAGAAGCAGTAAGTAGTAATGAGCTTTATTTGATTTTCAGAGTTAGGGAGAGTATTGTCAGCATTACATAAATCATGCAAATTAAAAAGGCTCGTGATTATGAAATAAGAGAAGTTCATTATTTCAAAATAGAATACCAGAAAAAAAATCAAACAATAATTTTTCCACCATGACTCCCGTTTTGTTCAGTCACTGCAATTTTCATTGTCTGTCTGTAGCACATTTGTATTGCCCGTCTTGTTCGGTATATTCACCGACTCCAGTTGATGTACGACTGGCACCATACATCTGATTTTAAATGTTTTTAATAGTGTGGGATACACCCCAGTAACAAATGTTTTTTTTCATTATTTGAGCTCGTATGCGATAGACCTTTTCTCTATTTTTTCTGCCCTTAAATAAGAGAAGGACTAAAGCTTTGTAGACATGATTGTTCTGGTTTGAGGTGGCTAATCAGGGCTGCCTCTGCCAAGGGTCTAGTGAGAGTGCAGCAGCCCTTGATGTCCAATAATATAAGCAGGGCTATGGAGTGGGTACAAAAATCATCCAACTTCTCAGTTTATGAAATCACCGACTGCAGGTACCCAAAAAATGATCCAACTCCTTGACTCCCAGCCCTGGGCAATTTAAAGTAAAACAAAGTAAAGTAATTTCATAAAGAAACACCACAAGCAAGAAAAAAAAAGCATGTTATTAAAATAAAATTCCATTAGAGCTGTGACAGCACTTTTTAGACTTCAACACATTCTTTAGTCACAAGTATGCTTAAGGGCCCGTTCACACTGCACGCGTTTCCAGCCGCGTTTTGGAAACGCGTGCAGGTGGCCAAAACGCACGACATCAGACATTGCATAGAGTGCAATGTCTGATGTTCACACTGCATGCGTTCCGGACCTGTGCGGTCCGGGAACGCATGCTGCACGCAGATTTTGCAAAAACGCGTGGCTGTCCCATTCACTTTTCAGTGATGGGATCAGCCACGCAACGCACACAAACGCGGATGGCCATGCGTTCGTACGCGTTGCTGTCCGCACGCGTTCCGCACACATGGCCATCCGCATTTCTGATCTGAACGGGCCCTTACCGTTTTGCTTTTTTATTAAGGGTATTAGGAAAAAATGTTTTTGCCTCTTACTTATAAAATTTCCTAGAAAACTAGGTATTTTCAATTAAACTATTCAACAGAAGTGAGCTTTATGAGCCATGAACGGTTTTCTGAGAAGTAAAAAGACATTTTAAAAACAATCTGAACTGTATCATGTGTTACAAATAATTAAAACTATTTGTTAATCCTTAAATAATTAAAAGTAATCCCATTGCTACATAGTAATCCCTAGCTGGCCTTGAAGCAAAGATTTAACCAGCTGAGCGGTCTGGACGAGCTCGGCTCGTCCAACACCGCCAGAGGCTGCCGCTCAGGCCCTGCTGGGCCGATTTTCACCAAATAAAAAGCAGCACACGCAGCCGGCACTTTGCCAGCCGCGTGTGCTGCCTGATCGCCGCTGCAGCGCGGCGATCCGCCGCGTGCAGCGGCGAAAGAGGGTCCCCCCAGCCGCCCGAGCCCAGCGTAGCCGGAACAAACAGTTCCGGCCAGCGCTAAGGGCTGGATCGGAGGCGGCTGACGTCAGGACGTCGGCTGACGTCCATGACGTCACTCCGCTTGTCGCCATGGCGACGAGGTAAGCGAAACACGGAAGGCCGCTTATTGCGGCCTTCCGTGTTACTTCTGGCCGCCGGAGGCGATCGGAAGAACGCCTCCGGAGCGCCCTCTAGTGGGCTTTCATGCAGCCAACTTTCAGTTGGCTGCATGAAATAGTTTTTTTTTATTTAAAAAAAACCCTCCCGCAGCCACCCTGGCGATTTAATCAGAACGCCAGGGTGGTTAAGTACAGGCTATCAAACAGATGTTGTAATACTTCCCGTGTTCTACATACAGCTCTGGTGCACCCAAAGGAATCCTAAAGGTGCGTACACACGCCAGACTTTTTCAAACTACGGGCCGTCAGACCCACCAGCGGGGTGATCGTTCTGATGACAGTTGCACGCGAGTAAAGGCTGTCGTCAGACTGATAAGACTGTCAAAACCAGTCTGACGACAGCTTGTACTCACATGCAACTGTCTTCAGAACTACCGCCCGGCGAGCGGGTCTGACGACCAGTCTTATCTGGCTGACAATCAGGCTGCATTAGTTAAGTCTGAGGGGAAAGTAGCGAAGCAAAAAAAGGACTACCCAGCATGTCCTGTAACTTCCTTTGTGTGTACCAAATAAGATAGTTAGGTAAACTGGGGAATGATCATTAATCAACAAGAAAAGTAATAGTGATTCTAGTTGTACCAGATAAAAATAAAGAATTGATTTTTGATTTTGTGACAGTTACACTTTAATAATACTTTCAGTATTCAGTACAAAGAAACAAACCTAAAACTCACACCATTGGGGGCATGAAGAATTTTTAAACCAAACTCCTGGAAAAAAATCCTGTTATTGGTTTTTGGTGGTCTGGAGCACGATATGAACCTCTTGTGGTTTTAGTCCTGTCTCTGTCTGCATTTGGGTGAGCTCTCACTTCCCATCTTGACAGGAAAATCTATTCAATAGGGTCAGAGAAAGCAAAAAATACCATATTTTTCGGAATAAGAAGCACCTAAGTTTAGAGGGCAAAAATCAAAGGGGAAAAAATATATATAATACTCTTATCCCGATTGCTAGGTACAAGAGCATTAGATTAAAACTCACACACACACACACACACACACACACACACACACACACACACACACACACACACACACACACACACACACACAGTAAGGGCTGGTGCACACCAAAACCCGCTAGCAGATCCGCAAAACGCTAGCAGATTTTTAAACGCTTTTTTTTATTTTTATGAGGCGTTTTGCTAGCGTTTTGCGGATTGCTGCTGCGGTTTTCAGTATAGTAGATTTCATATATTGTTACAGTAAAGCTGTTACTGAACAGCTTCTGTAACAAAAACGCCTGCAAAACCGCTCTGAACAGGCGTTTTTCAGAGCGGTTTGCGTTTTTCCTATACTTAACATTGGGGCAGAAACGCATCCGAAATCCAAAAAATGCCTCACCCAGGCATTTTTCGTTTCTGCAAAACGCCTGCCGCTCTGGTGTGCACCACCCCATTGAGATACATTGACCAAGCAGATCCGCAGCCGCAAGCGGATCTGAAAATGCGGAAAAAGCCGCTCGGTGTGCACCAGCCCTAAGAGCTTTTCTGAGCACTTGTAATTTTAAAAGCGGTTACTAATGTAATGCTAGGAGTTTGTTCTCACTTGAGCAATGTGATCATATAAATCACCCGTAGCATTACATTAGCGAGAGCTTTTCAAATAACTAATGCAAAAAAAAAAAAAAAAAAGCTCTTGCAGTGTAACCCATGCCTTACAGAAATTTCAGGTTGATTCTCCAGTGACCTATCCTAGCAGAAAGTGCCATTCACTGCATGCTTCCACTGCTCCCCGCATCCACCCTCATAGTGCCGCATGCCATGGCATCTCCTGAGGACCTGAACTGCGTGGCTTTCCACTGGCCTGAAGATGCCGATGTCTGTGTTTTTGGGCCAGTGGAAAGGTGTGCAATTTGAGTCCATTTACGAATGATGTGTTAGCGGTTGCCACAGCAACATGACACTATGAGGGAGGAGTGGGGGTATGCTGTACAGAACTCCCTTCATGTTAAACTAATACTCTTGTACCTAACGTGTACAAAAAAGTTGTATGTATAGAGTTTCATCCTATTTAAAAGTCAAGGATGTCCCAAATGGCTGGAAATATGGGAAAATATTCAGTGGGGAAAGCATGCTTAGCTCTAAGGCCTACAGAGACAGAGGAGGGGAAGAAGAAGAAGACAGGCAGCAAGTAATTTAAACAAGGTTGATTGAAGAATAGGCAATGGCAGATAAAGAGCGATGCCTGAACAGACATTAAACTGTAACCTGAATAATCATGATCACAAATTACCGTATTTTTCGGACCATAAGACGCACTTTCCCCCCCAAAAAAATGGGGGGGAAAAGTCAGTGCGTCTTATGGTCCGAAGGTGTCCCACAAGCCATTAACTATCATGATCCTCTGCTGAAACAATAAACTCCCATCTCCAAAAAGGCCTCCCACGATAATCCCTCTGCACTTACATGAATTGCAGAGTTGTAAAGGCATCCAAACAGTAGCCAGCATTTCTGTGCATTAGCGGCAAAGAGAGCAATCACCGCTGTAATTGATGGTCTCTGATGCCCTGTTGTGTGTCAGTCAACCCCGACAGGTATTCACACAGTACCCAGCATTACTGTGCATTAGCTGCAAGGAAGAGCGCATTCGCCGCTGTAAATGATCGATTCTGATGCCTTCTCGCGCCGGGACCCAAACAGTTCGCTTCCACCAATCATCATCCTTTGGGAAACCTCTTAGCCAATCCTGAAGCAGTGTTTCTGAAAGCCACGCCCCCCGGCGTGACAGCGCCAATGTAAAAGTTCCCGATGGCTCTGTCGGCGGGACTTCATGGTGTGCGTGCAGCCAATCATGGCGCGCTGTGACGGTGGGGGTGAGGCTTTCAGAAACACCACTTCAGGATTGGCTGAAAGGTTTCCCAAAGCATGATGATTGGTGGAAGCTAACTGTTTGATTCTAATGGCTCCTCGCACCGGGACCCAAAGAGTTCGCTGCCACCAATCATCATGCTTTGGGAAACCTTTCAGCCAATCCTGAAGTGGTGTTTCTGAAAGCCACACCCCCACCATCACAGTGCGCCATGATTGGCTGCATGCACACCATGAAGTCCCGCCGGCAGAGCCATCGGGAACTCTTACATTGGCGCTGTCACGGCGGGGGGGGCGTGGCTTTCAGAAACATTGCTTCAGGATTGGCTGTGAGGTTTCCCAAAGGATGATGATTGGTGGAAGCGAACTGTTTGGGTCCCGGCGCGAGAAGGCATCAGTATCGATCATTTACAGCGGCGAATGCGCTCTTCCTTGCAGCTAATGCACAGTAATGCTGGGTACTGTGTGAATACCTGTCAGGGTTGACTGACACACAACAGGGCATCAGAGACCATCAATTACAGTGGTGAATGCTCTCTTTGCCGCTAATGCACAGAAATGCTGGATACTGTTTGGATGCCTGGTCAGGATGACAGAGCAGGACATGAGCAATGCTTGGATGCAGGTACTTTGGGTGCCTCAGCATATTATTAAGTGCATTGCATGCTGTGTGTACATGGAGCATTTCTGCCACAACACATAAGTAATAGTGAGCAACTGCTAATGGCTTAGTGGATGTTTTATTAGGAAATTGTCTGTAAATTGCAGGAAGATTATTGGGGATATTAGAGGGAGGCCTTTTTGGAGGGGATTTATTGGTAAAGCTGAAGTGTTCAGCAGCCTGGATGATTTGAATCTCCTCCAATTAGGTTACAAAGTGTTTCATTTTGTTTAGAAAGAAACAGCTTGGGGAGGGGGAGTTCCACAAGATGCCCCTGCACCATGGATGCACCAGGTTTAGCATATTTTTTTCCCCCTGATTTTTGTCCTCTAAACCTAGGTGCGTCTTATGGTCCGGAGCGTCTTATGGTCCGAAAAATACGGTATCATTTTGCACAACAGACAACTGTTGGCTGAATGCATGTCAGAAAATCTCTCTTAACAGTTCCAATTACTCCAGAAGGAGATAAAGTCCGTCTATTGGAGGAGGATAAAACTACTATAACAGGAAGTACTTATATCTTCTAATCCAGTAGTCCCATCTACAAAGAGTTTATTTCAGAAAATCATCACATACTTATTCATAAGCAGATACAATAGAGTCCTGGTAATCCAGAACGAAACTAACCAGCAACGAAACTAATCCAGAACTAAACTAACCAGCAGTCTCAACCAATCACCAATAATCACTGATAGTACTCACAATGGTAAAGACCAACTTCTGAGGCTGTTTGTGGCCTCTGCTGCGCTTAAAGGTAACCTTAACAGAGAGGCATATGGAGGTTTAGTTTTAAACAATACCAGTTGCATGTCAGTCCTGCTGATCTCTTTGGCTGCAATAGTAGCTGAATCACACACCTGAAAAAAAGCATGCAGCTAATCCAGCCTGACTTCAGTCAGAGCACCCGATCTGCATGCTTGTTGAGGGGCTGTGGCTAAAAGTATTAGAGACACAGGATCAGCAGGAGAGTCAGGCAACTGGTATTATTTTAAAAGGAAAAATCTATATCCTGGGTTTAGGTTCCCTTTAAAGACCGGGTTCCACGGGTCCCTCAAGGTTAATATACTTTCAATGAATGTTAACATTTAATACATATTTCATGGTATGTATATAGAGTGGGGTATAGTACTGTATTAGCTCGGCCTATTTTTAACATAGGAGTCTAAAGCAACCAGAAACACTATATTATTGTCCTTTATTCATAAAATATATTACAAATCACTGCACATTAATATATGAAATGCAAGTTACAAGCTTTCATAGAACAAGTGATACAGAAGGAGACCCAAAGATACAAAACGTGTGTGTGTACGTGTGTGTGTGTGTGTGTGTGTGTACGTGTGTGTGTGTGTGTGTGTGTGTGTGTACGTGTGTGTGTACGTGTGTGTGTGTGTACGTGTGTGTGTGTGTACGTGTGTGTGTGTGTACGTGTGTGTGTGTGTACGTGTGTGTGTGTGTACGTGTGTGTGTGTGTACGTGTGTGTGTGTACGTGTGTGTGTGTACGTGTGTGTGTGTACGTGTGTGTGTGTACGTGTGTGTGTGTACGTGTGTGTGTGTACGTGTGTGTGTGTACGTGTGTGTGTGTACGTGTGTGTGTGTGTGTACACGTGTGTGTGTGTACGTGTGTGTGTGTGTGTGTGTGTGTACACGTGTGTGTGTACGTGTGTGTGTACGTGTGTGTGTACGTGTGTGTGTGTACGTGTGTGTGTGTACGTGTGTGTGTGTACGTGTGTGTGTGTACGTGTGTGTGTGTGTACGTGTGTGTGTGTGTACGTGTGTGTGTGTGTGTACGTGTGTGTGTGTGTGTGTACGTGTGTGTGTGTGTACGTGTGTGTGTACGTGTGTGTGTACGTGTGTGTGTGTGTGTGTACGTGTGTGTGTGTGTGTACGTGTGTGTGTGTGTGTACGTGTGTGTGTGTGTGTACGTGTGTGTGTGTGTGTACGTGTGTGTGTGTGTACGTGTGTGTGTGTGTACGTGTGTGTGTGTGTACGTGTGTGTGTACGTGTGTGTGTGTGTACGTGTGTGTGTACGTGTACGTGTGTGTGTGTGTGTGTGTGTACGTGTGTGTACGTATGTGTGTGTGTACGTATGTGTGTGTGTGTGTACGTATGTGTGTGTGTACGTATGTGTGTGTGTACGTATGTGTGTGTGTACGTATGTGTGTGTGTACGTATGTGTGTGTGTACGTATGTGTGTGTGTGTGTACGTATGTGTGTGTGTGTGTACGTATGTGTGTGTGTGTGTACGTGTGTGTGTACGTATGTGTGTGTGTACGTATGTGTGTGTGTACGTATGTGTGTGTGTACGTATGTGTGTGTGTACGTATGTGTGTGTGTACGTATGTGTGTGTGTACGTATGTGTGTGTACGTATGTGTGTGTGTACGTATGTGTGTGTGTACGTATGTGTGTGTGTACGTATGTGTGTGTGTACGTATGTGTGTGTGTGTGTGTACGTATGTGTACGCGTACGTATGTGTACGCGTACGTATGTGTACGCGTGTGTGTGTACGCGTGTGTGTGTACGCGTGTGTGTGTGTACGCGTGAGTGTGTGTGTGTACGTTTTAGATGATTCCGCGTCCTTTAAAGGAGAACTGTAGTGAGAGGTACATGGTGGCAGCCATATTGATTTCCTTGTAAGCAATACCAGTTGCCTGCCAGCAGTAGTGTGAATTACACCAGAAATAAGCATGCAAATTATCTTGTCAGAACTGACAAAAATGTCAGAAACACCTGATCTGCTGCATGCCTGTTGAGGGTCTAGGGCTAAAAGCATTAGAGGCAGAGGATCAGCAGGCTAGTCAGGCAACTGGTATTGCTTAAAAAGAAATAAATATGGTAGCCTCCATATACCTCCTCCTACAGTTCTCCTTTAACAAACTACGTACAGAAAAACAATCATACAAATTGATAGATTTCTTCCTGATGAGGTCTGATGTATAACTCAATAGATGTCACATAAGCTCCCCAGCCCATGCATTATCAAACGCAGAAGCAGTTTTGTCTGGGAAAGAATTCACAGGACATAAAATAAGCAATCAGTTATATTTAAAAGTCCAGCACAGGAAGGCTAGCCTTTCATAAGGAGAACATCAATATTTAGAAAAGGAGAAAACATGTTTATTTTTGGCACAAAAGTCCAGTATTGTTCAGCTATATTCACCTAAGGCTGACAAAGCCAACAGGGAGCCATCAATGAGAAGCATCACATCAAAACCTCACAGATTTTCTGTAATGTGGATCTATATTTTATGTACTGCTTTAGTCAAAACAATACACCTTTGAGGTAAACATCTGAACTGCTTTTCTTTTAAAATGCATAGGAGGTCCATTAGGATACACACCCATTTGTGGTAATTTGGTCCTGATCGCGGTCTTAAAAAACAAAATGACCCTCTGTAGAGTCAGATATAGGATTACTCAAAGTAGGATTTTACATTTATAATTTTATCTAGGTAGCGAGGGTGAATTACTACTGTAGATGTGAGGAGTCATTCAATTTTATAAACTCATATTAACATTGTAAGGGAAACAACATACAACATGTTAAAAATGTCCTGTTCCACAGATAATAGTCATAATAAAAACCCAAAATACCAGTGCCTAGCGTTTCTAAAGTGAAATGCATCTGAACTATTATGCATTACCCAAATTGAACTATTATGCAAGCTAACATTTATAATTATTTTAAGCTTGATTATAGAACATTAGAAAAAAAATGCATTCTTATTTGAGCTGTAATGTATTTAAACAAGTGCAGTAAGGGATGCCTATAAATATACCTTTCATAGGTTGCTGCATAATCAAATACACCTTCCCACCAAAAAAAAAAAAAATATTCCAAAGACTATCCTAAAGGTAGCCATACACTGGTCGATTTGCCATCAGATTCGACCAACTGACAGATCCCTATCTGATCGAATCTGATCAGAGAGGGATAGTATGGCTACCTTTACTGCAAACAGATTGTGAACCGATTTCAGCCTGAAACCATTCACAATCTGTTGTGGTGGTGGTGCTGCCGCACTTGACTCCCACAAACTTTATATACATCATCAAATTTGGCCTAAGTGTTTATATTAATTTATTGTATTTATAAAGCGCCAACATATTACGCAGCGCTGAACATTAGTTTAGGTTACAGACAATATTTAGGGGTGACATACAGCAATATAACAATACAGGAATACAAGAAAACCAGATCACACAGCACAGTAGGAGTACCAGGTAATGCTTAGTCATTCACTGGATGGAGCATGGAGATTAGGCAAGTTAGGTTCACTCAGATGCATAGCATGGGTTCACAGTAATGGAGGTGCATGATCAGGGAGGACACAAAAGGAGGAGGACCCTGCCCAAAGGCTTACAATCTAGAGGGAGAGGTAAGGACACGAACGGTAGCGGACCAGAGTTCAGCTGTAGGTTTAGAGCACTTGTGAGGGGTAGTAGGCCAGAGTGAAAAGGTGAGTTTTGAGGGCTTTCTTGAAGATGCTGAAGGAGGGGGCTGCCCTAATGGGTGGAGGTAGGGAGTTCCATAGTGTTGAAGCAGCTCTTGAGAAGTCCTGGAGGTGTGCATGGGACTGGGTGATGCGGGGGGCGGTTAGGCGAAGTTCATTGGAAGAGCAGAGTGAGCAGCTAGATGTGTACCTCTGAGTAAGATCAGAAATGTAGGTTGGACAGCTTTTGTGGACAGATTTGTAGGTCAGACACAGTATCTTGAATCTGATTCTAGACTGGATAGGAAGCCAGTGGAGGGATTCTAGAAGTGAATATGCCGTGGTGGAGCGATGGGAGCAGTGGATAATTCTGGCTGCCGCATTCATGATGGACCGGAATGGGGCTGTTCGGGTCATAGGAAGACCAGACAGCAGGGCATTGCAGTAGACAAGGCGGGAAATTATGAGGGCATGGATGAGAAGTTTGGTGGTGGCAGAGGTATATATAATATTATATAATTTAAATCAGGCATACGTAATAGCCTACATATACATCCCCTGCAGATCTGTTGTGAATCCACAGAGAACGCTGTGCACATCAAGCGCAGAGGTGTTGTCTATTGCCTGAAAGCACAGAACCCAGTTCAGTACATGAAGAATGTAATCTAGGAAGATTTCCCTCCTTTGCGTTGCAGAATAAGTTGACTAAAGCACATGCGTAGTACTGTTGATCAAATTTGACTTTGTCCCAATTTTTTAAATAATATGGGAGTGAATTCAGGTTCCACTGAAATGCAAATATCAATAGAAAAACAACAAATTGCGCATAAAAGTAAAAAACTCAAATGAGAGCAACAGTTGGATGGAATGATAGATGTTCAAGTTGAAACTGTGAGTGACCTGAATTGGAACACCAACACTACTGCCTGTCTGCATTCTCCTCATATGCTCTTACCTCCAGCTGCAATTTAGCATTACTTTTTGCACACCACCTAAGTACTAAGCGATCAAATAAAGGGACCCCCTGAAGCATCCCTCTGTCATCTATCCCTTAGGTATATATATGCTAATGTTTTTACTTAAAGGAAACCTTAACTATGGGCGAAAAAAAAATTCACTTACCTGAGGCTTTCCCAAGCCTCCTGCAGCCGTCCTGTGCCCGCGCCGGTCCTCCTTCCACGGCTAAGTTTCGTTTTCGGCCGACTGCCAGTCGTCCTCCGGCCAAGCGTCTTCTTCTTCCGCATTTCCCGTCGTAAAGAGCCGTAAAACGCGTCCGCATGACGAGTCTTGCGGACGCGCTTTACGGCTCTTTACGACGGGGAATGCGGAAGAAGAAGGCGCTATGGAGGAGGCGGGGGAGCGGCGAGACTGACACTGCCAAAGGTAAACAGCCGGCTGCGACACGCTGTGTGTCGCTAGCACAGCGTTTGATTTATGGGGTGCAAGCAGAGCGCAGGGGGGAGGGGGCCTGGGGGGGGGGTTGAGCAGTATAGAAACATAGGCTGGGCATTATATGCAGACCCAGCCTCTGTGTGCTGGTAGCATTCTTAGAACCCACCTCGGGTTCTCTTTAAATCATATTTGCAGTGACAGGCTTTAATAGCCTATAGGGTAAGACATCGGTTTCCTACACAATAGTTCTTTGGTTTGTTTCAAAAAGCAGAAACCAGCTTCACACAGCCTTAAAATTGCTGAGCTTTGGAAAAGTGCCTTTGAGTTATTTCAACGGACATGGAAGACACTTTAGAATATTAAAAATAGAGGAGTCCGAGTTGCCATGAACTGAGGAGTTGGAGTTGAAGGATTTATGTACCAACTCCACAGCTCCACTGGTTCCTGTAGAATATGGCAATTAATAAGTCGCTAAGAAGTCTCCTAGAGAAATTCCCTCAGGCTGCTAGTAGGCTTCTGGCTATAGCTAAAAGGTAATAAATTCACCTCACTGGGGGCAAGCAATAAAAGAAGTTCCACATGCTTTCAGAAAAAGGGGAAATAGATACTTAATGTGGCACCAAACTGTCTGAGATTATTACTCACTTCCAGAAACCTGAAGAAATACTATATGTGTCGTCGCTTAGAAGATCCAAATCGAGGAGTGTTGTGATGGCTACAACTATTCCTAGTATGAACTGAAAAGTGCATGCAAATACAAATTACACTTTCTGATCTTATAAAATCACCCAGGTACTAACAAAATGGTTATACGAACCATACCCATGGCATCCTGTTTTATACAACTTTTTGTACGCAAAATAATGTGCTTAGAACTGCTTAGTCCACTGCCTACATCTAATGGAGAATGCTGCCACAAGGCTGCCAACAAGCCAACCCTGCGATTGCTACATAACACCAATTATTTGCTTACTACACTGGATACCTATAAAATAGAGAATCCTTTTCAAAATTGGCATGCTAACACAACTCCCTGCATGACCTAGGACCCGGATACCTAAAGGTTTTGTTGCAACTGTGTCACATCTCCAACTCTCTCCGATCAAAAGAATCTAATAACTTACAGTACTGGAAGGAAAAGACAAACGGGAGCCCAAATGGTGCAGTATGTCACAAGTATGGAGTATCAAAAGTACTTCTGAAAAAGGGTACTCACAAAGGTGGGTTGCACTAGGGGCAAACAACCACTTCAGGCACGTGGAGTGTATTACACCTGACTCCACTCAGGTCTGCCAGCGGTCCTGGACTCGGTCGCTCTCTTAGCAAAAAAAACTTTGCACACCCAAAACAGGTGCGCAAGGCCCCCCTCCTGGATAGGTGTAGGGAGTGGGGTACAGCAAAGGAAAAGAGGCGCCCAATATATATAAAACACTCTCGAGAGGTGCCCGGAGTCTGGCATATAGACAGCTCTGGCACTTTTAATTGGCCTGACGAAGTGCGCATAGTCCCACGAAACGCGTTGCCTGTGCTTAATTATCCTTTAAACTACCTTAATTAAGCGAGTTTGTCGTCTATGAGGTAAGCCACCTCAACCTTTGTTTTATTGATTTTAAAGTGTTTCATATATATTGGGCGCCTCTTTTCCTTTGCTGTAATCTAATAACTTGACCACCCTCAGTGTCCAACTAAAAACCTTTGGAGCAAAAGCTTTGTGGCATGCTGCCCCTACGCTTTGACAACTCCAACCCTGGGCACATTTAAAGAACATCTGAAGTGAGAAGAATATGGAGGTTGCCATATTTATTTCCTTTTAAAACAATACCAGTTGCCTGGCAGCCCTGCTGATCTATTTGGCTGCAGTAGTGTTTGAATAATACCAGATACAACCATGCAGCTAATTTTGTCATATCTGACAATCTCAGAAATGCCTGATCTGCTGCATGCTTGTTCAGGGTCTATGGCTAAAAGGAGGCAGAGCATCAGCAGGACTGCCAGGCAACTGGTATTGTTTAAAAAGAAATAAATATGGCAGCCTCCATATCCCTCTCGTTACAGAGGTCCTTTAAATCAAAACTGAAAAGCCACCTGTTTAGTCTGCCATTTATGATCACATAACTCTTTCCCTTATGCACTTTGGGTCCTACAGGAGAAAAGTGCTTTACAAATTCGTTGCAGTTGTAATTTTCAGTCACATCAAAAGCTAGATCATTTCCTACAGCAGGGGAGATACCACCCCTCACGGTGATCGGTCAAGGGGGGAAAGAAAAAAAAGGGGGAAGTCTGCTATTATTTATTGGATTTATACAGCGCCAACATATTACACAGCGCTGTACAATAAATAGGATTACAGACAATAACAGTGGTGACAGCACAATACAGGTAATAGACAAAAGATCCAACAATACAGGTAATAAGCAATAAGATACTCAACACAATGCAGAGATCGTAATACAATGCCAGATCATACACTGGAGTGGTAGTGTTAAAAATACAAGTTCCATAAATTTGGGTAAAGTGCACACAGTCAAGTAAGATACACAAGGGGAGAGGGCCCTGCCAAAGGCTTACAATCTAGAGGGAGCAGTTGGTGACACAAAAGGAGGGGGTGCATCAAGAAGTTCTTCGCAGAGAGGGTTAGGGCAGTGTTGAGTTGATGTAGGCCTCCTTGAAGAAGTGAGATTTGAGTGCTTTTTTGAAGGTGTTGAAGGTGGGGGCAAGCCTGATGGGCAGTGGGAGAGCGTTCCACAGGATGGGGGCAGCTCTAGTGAAGTCCTGTAGTCATGCATGGGAGTGCGAGATGCGTGGGGTGGTTAGGAGGAGGTTATTGGAGGTGCGAAGTGGGCGGCCAGGTGTATATCTCCTGACCAGGTCAGAGATGTAGGTTGGGCAGGATTTGTGTATAGTTTTGTATGCCAAACATAGGATCTTGAAGCCGATTCTGAAGTGAATTGGAAGCCAGTGATAGGATTTGTGTAGGAGTGTCATGGAGACAGAGCTGTGGGAGGAGTAGATTAGTCTAGCTGCTGCGTTCATGATGGATTGTAGGGGGATGGGGGGGGGGCGATGCGGTTTTGAGGAAGGCCTGACAGGAGGGAATTGCAGTAGTCCAGGCGGGAGATGAGGGAATGGACAAGGAGTTTGGCAGTGTCTGGGGTCAGGAAAGGCCGGATCTTGGAGAGGTTGCAAAAATGGAAATTGCAAACCCTAACTACGGTTTGGATGTGGGGCGGTGAAGGAGATGGCCGAGTCCAGGGTGACACCCAGGCAGCGGGCTTGTGTGGTTGGACGAATGTTTGTGCCATTGACAGTGACGTAAAGGTCTGTGAGGGGTGAAACAGCACGGGCGGGAAGATTTGGAGTTCAGTCTTATCCAGGTTCAACTTTAGGCAGGATGAGATAGCCGAGAGGCAGGAGGATACCTTCTCCATGGTGGTGGTGGAGGTAAATCTGGGTGTCATCTGCATATAGGTGATAGTTGAAACCCAGAGAGGAGAGGAGTTTTCCGATGGAGGTGGTGTAAATTGAGAACAACAGGGGACCAAGAACAGAGCCTTGGGGGACCCCAACTGAATACCTACATGATACCTCTATAAAACAAGCACTGTGAAAACTGAATAGCACTATTTCTCTAGAACTTACTCTGAATGAGATGGTTATTGTGCTATATTGCCCAGATGGTAGTTACATGTTGTTGGTCTCCTTTTTATTGTATAGTTAAAAAGGTAATCTCTATGCAATTTTTTGCCATAAATATTACTTCTGTACATATTTTACTTCAGGCTAAGTTCACAGTGGGACGCTAAAGTAGCATGTTAAAACAACATTTAACGCAAAATAACTCACTGCAATGAAAAATCAATGCCCCGTCACAGTGCACATGTTGTGTTGGTTTCTAACGCTGCACGTTAAAGTGGATCTGAGATTAACTTTTACTCATTGCATAATTGTGTTCCTTTCCTATTGTTAATAGGGCATTCCTCAAGCCAAATATGTTTTGGTTTTGTTTTAATACTCTAATTCCCTATAAACTAAACAAGCCTAGCCCACAGTTTTTCACAGAGCCTTGGCAGTAGCAAGGGCTCATGGGAGCTCAGTCTGGGCAGGAGGAGTAGGAGGTATTACTAGACAGAGATTTCAGAGGCAGAGGGGAGGAGGGGGTGATTAGGTTTTTTTCACAGAAGATGCAGATAAGCTTGCCTGTTAGTAATGTTTACAAACAACATGGCTGCTGTCATATCACAGGAAGAAATAATCGTATTCAATTGAAACTGTTTGCAGCTAGATTTGCTGTGTAAACTATCTAAGCTTTAGATAAGATCTATAGACAAGTTACTTGTTATAGTTTTTCATCTCAGATCCGCTGTAAGTGAAAGTACTGCATGCAGTGCGTTATACACGTTATTAGCTGCGTTGGACTGTTTGCACATGCTCAGTAATGACTTGGAAGCATACTTTTCATTGCCTGTATTTTCTACTGTATCTGCTGTATGCGATGGTAACGCTGCGTTGCAACTTTTTGGGCGCGTTGTGACTTTAACGTCACATCAAAACACATCGTCCCACTGTGAATCTAGCCTCACTGTTCAACCACTTCAGGATCACAGGTTTTTTTCCTTTAAAACCAAAACAATTTTCACATTTCAGCGCTCCTGCCATTTATTCAGTGATAACTTTGTTACTTATCACACTGAAATGATCTATATATTATTTTGCCACAAATTAAGCTTTCTTTGGGTGGCACTTTTTGCTAAGAAATATTTTAATTTATATGTATTGTAAAAGGAATAAAAAAAAATAAATAAAAAGGAAAAAAAAAAAAATTCAGATTTCAGCCATTGTTTTAAAATAAAAAAAGTGCTTCGATACATAAAACCTACACTTTTTATTTGCCCAATTGTCCCAGTTATTATAAAGTTTAAATTGTGTCCCTAGTACAATGTATGGTGATAATATTTTATCTGGAAATAAAGGTGTATTTTTTCCTGTCTTCCTCTCTGCTCTAAAAGATAGGCAACAGCATAATAACCTTTGTTACAGCTGATACAAATCCAGCAATAAATCTGCAGTCTGTCTACTTCCTGCTTTCATGGAAACAGACATATTGTTAAACATCCTGTGTTTACCAATTAGATCTCTGCCGTGGCAGGCAGCTGACACAGCTGAGGGAACAAATTGCAACTTGTGCTTAGTCACAGATGAGGGGAAATTAGACAGGCTACACTCTCTAAATACAAACAGGGTATATGTCTATGTTTTTCTTCTGTCCTGTGCAAATGTTCAGCTCCACTTTAAGCTGAGGTCCAGAAAAATAACAGGAAAAAAAAATCCAAGTTTTTGTTTTGCATTCAGTGAAATTTAAGCAAATGTATTTACGGTAAACACTACTTGTACAGTGGTGCTTAAAAAAAAAAACCATTCAATAACATATCTGTGTGTCGGAAAAGTAAGCAAAACTTTAGAACAGTTTTCCACTGCAAATCGCCAAACGCAGAGGAAAACGTTTTTTTTCTTTTGCAAATTTTGGTGCAAGTGCAAGGTTCGTGTGGGACACTGAAGAGCAATCACACACCAAAATAAAAAAGGCAACATGATTATAATGCCATAGGAATCACGTCACATTAATGGAAATGGAGCACCGTGATTCCAACACTTAAAAATGTTCATTGCAATTGGCAAAAAGCAATTACAGATGAAACACTGTCTTGCGGCTCTTTAGAAGCTGTGCTCTCCACCGCATCTCTCCTCACATTACCAGTATCCAGGGCTCCTTAAATTTGCAGCAGTCACTGAATAGAGCCAGGCACTTGCTTCCTGCGAGTGGCTCCGATACCTCCATGGGTAGGACTTGCAGCACATGGCCTGCAAAACTTTCTGCTCACACTTGGCCAGGGATGCTCATCACGGATTAAATCACGAGTAACTCAAATGAGGTTACTCGTGATTCAAATGAGGCTGAATTACAGCAGCTGAGCGGCGGGCAATGAAAGGGTTATTTGCCCATAAATATGCATCCTCCCCGCACTCCATATAGGTCCATGTGTCCTATTATTAGCGTTCCAAACCTCGCTGCCATCACTTCCTCCTTCCGGCTTGGAGGAAGTGACAGCAGCGAGGCTTGGAACGCTATTAATAGGATGCATGGACTTATATAGAGCCTGGGAAGGACGCGGATTTATGGGTAAATAACCCTTTCATTGCCTGCCGCTGAGCTGCTGTAATTTTGAATCATGAGTAACCACCGTGGTTACTTGTGATTAATCCGTGATGAGCATCCCTGACTTGGACCAATCATGAAGCCATTTTCAAATGCAGCCAATCATTTCTGTAATGAGAGTGGCTCCAATACCTCTGCGGATGGGACTTAGTACCCTCATCTCCATTGTCCTTAGTTATGCAGCGAGATGGCCCACTCTTATCTGCACTACAAGTGAAAGTAGCCTGTACTGTGAACCACACGCTACCTCGCTCTACATGCTAGAGCAGTAGACTATGGGTTTCCCACTGACATAATGCATGCTCCGCCCACTTTTTACTATATCCAGAGTAAGCATCAAGTAGGGGGGGGGGGGGAACAAACAAACCATGTTTACTATAACAGAAGTTTTATTAAATCCAGGTTTACTATACCAGGTGTTGCTCCCATAGACATAATGGAGATTGGCTGGGATATGGAGAGGTAGTTTACTATACCCAGGGCTGTGAAGTCGGAACAACAATCCACCAACTCCAACTCCTCAAGTTAGGATTCCACAGACTCAGACTCCTCAACTCCGGCGAATTTGAATATTACAATCATGTTGAAAGTATGTAACACGAAATGCATCTCTTAACTGCCAACGCTTAGGAATTTTAAGACAACTGAAAAGAGAGGGATATGGAGGCTGTCATATTTATTCCCTTTTAAACAATAGCAGTTACCTGGATATCCGGCATATCTTCTGCCTCTAATACTTTTAGTTGTAGACTAAAAACCAGTCCTTGGTAAGAGTACTTGTAGAAGGTACAGACAGGAACAAAGAACATCTATCAGGCCCTAGGCAATGTAACTGTGGGTACATGTAAGAGTGATGTGTAGGTGCTCTGCAGGGGAGTGAGGCGATTCTTCTTTTACACATTCTTCATGTACAGGCTGAACCTACATGTCGCTTCCACAGCTGGGAGCAATCTGCACATGCGCAATAGTGCTGCGCAGGTGTAGTACACTCCCGGCAGCGGAGTGTGTGCATGCGCACTGCGCCCGTCTGACTCAAGTACCTGGACCCATAGCAGAAGATCCAGGTGGTGGTGGAGGACAGCGAGGGACTGATTGGCCTGAAGGGGGTTGGAGAAAGCCCCAGGTATGTATAAAACTTCTCTACATCCGTCTCAGATACCCTTTAATTCGTAGTCCTCAAACCAAATTTTAACAACAAATCAAATTATTTGATTTCATGAGCAAAAGGAGTGCATAAATTTGCATAAACCAGCATCAGCGTAGAACGATCTCCATCTCATTGACCATCTCTATTAGTGACACAGCTACACATCAGGCTTTATTCTTACAGCAAAGATGTTCTTTAGTGTATATATAAGAGATTACTGTGTACACATCATATATACAGTCACAATCAGATATGTATACGTATAAATACGGGGACTGCTTTATTGAATCAGCACAAGTACCTATTTTTTGATTGGTTTATTTCATTTTTGTGGACTAAGCAGAGCTATTACGGTATATATAAATTATTTATGACTACTATTATCTGAGAAATAGAGCACTTTATCATATTTTCTATTTTAATTACAGTTTAAATTCATTAGGAGTCGGAGCATTTTCTCCCGACTCCAGGTACCCAAAAATTGCTCCGATTCCGCCTCCTCAACTCCGACTCCACAGTCCTGACTATACCAGAGTTTATTATAATGAGATTATACTGCAGAAGTTATTTTAGGTTTTCTAATTATTTTCTGGTTTATGTAGCTGAACCTTGGTCTGGTTTTAGAATGACCAGAGAATGTGGTTTTTATTTTTCAACTGTAAAAGTGTACCTTTGTTCCTGATAAGCTTCAAAGTTAATGAATGTTTGTAGTCTCTTTAATAAACAAAATTAAAAGGCTCCAATTACTGGCTTAGCTATAAAATTTAAGAGCCAAACTTTACCATTCTCCACATTCATGTTGGCAATGACAAGCCGGAATGGCCAACAGGGTAGTGTGCCTGCTTCCATTACAAAGCTGAATCGAAATCGCTAGTGATTTTTAAATCGCTAGGGTTTCTACTTTATCATACAAATCATGAGAAGTATGTTCCACTATAGTGATTCCATTTAGAAAATCGCTTTCTGGAACCACAGCAAGTGACATTTGTCCTAAGGTCTTGTTCACATTAACAAAAACACAGATCCCTGTGTGTTCAGAACACAACGCATGCGATCACCTGCCATCTGCGTTACCATCAGGGCTGTGGAGTCAAAGTAATTTTGGGGTGGTTTCATAAACTAAGGAGGAGTCAGATGAATTTTGTACCAGTCTTGGTAAGTATTACACTTAGGAGTAGTGGTCAAGTAGTGGGAGCCAATTTTATGTACCAGGTGTCAAAATCGGTGGTTTCATAAACTGAGACAAATGATTTTTGTACCAACTCCACAGCCCTGGTTGCCATGTGTTGCGCTGCTGATACCATTCACTGCTGTGAATGGGTCAGTGCAGTAAAAAAAAAGCATAAAAGCATAAGAATGCACCACAATAAAAAGTTTTCAATTAGCAATAAACACACATTGGTTGCACCTTATTGGCTTTGATACTGCCACATAAAAGTGCCTGCGAGCGGGGAAAGTCGAGCGGGGAAACACCGCTGTCGGTATTTCCGCCTTCAGGGTGGTAATTCATAAAAATGTTGCCTGTTGTGACAGGCGTGCGGAGATACTCCGCTGTAGGCAGGCGTTAGGCTGTCCTACGCATGCGGAAGCCGGAGAAGCAGGCGGAATCCCTCTGTGCGGTGTTCTCTCTGCAGCTGCTTGGGAGGTCTGTCCCATTCACTGCAACGGATTCCGCACGCTTCTCGCCACATCAGAGGTAGCGGTAATACCCGTCCGCATACCGCTACCTCTAATTTTTATGAATTGACCACTTGTTACTTTTGCTGTGATAATCACCGCGCAAGGCGGTGATTTATCACTTTGCTCGCGAATGTCTGCTTTTCATACGGAAAAGCCTTTATGAATACAGATCTTGCTGTGTGGTCGGTAAAGTGTGCCGTTTTCTGCATTCCCGCATGCGGGAATGCTTTATGAATCGAGGCCAATGAAAGTCAATGAATGGGCTTATTTCCATAAAATGCAAATTTTCACATGCGAATGTGTGGAGGAAAAAGAGGAAAAAAAAAAAAAAAAAAAAAAAAAAAAAAAAAGAGAAGGAGGAGAGGATGCTACATTTTTTTTTTCTAACACCGCATCAGTTTCCCATATAATGATCGTCATTTTAAAAGCCTTATGAAAATTTGCATTACAATTTGTATAAAAAAATATTTGCATATGGTAAAACGCATGGGAAAATTGATATCCTTGTGCAAAGGCAGCATAAATCGAACACAGGAAAAAAATAAAAAATTAAACACAATTAGATGTGTCCATCAAACTCCTTAATAGTGTTCAAAAACTTCAAAATAATTTTAAAAAACATCCAGGGTCATTTTTTTTTAAAGGACAAGTGAAGCAAGAGAGATATGGATCAAGCCATATTTATTTCTATTTAACCACTTGAGGACTGCAGGGCTAAATCCCCCTAGTGACCAGGCCATTTTTAGCTAAATTGGCCACTGCAGCTTTAAGGCCAAGCTGCAGGGCCGCACAACTCAGCACACAAGTGATCCCCCCCCCCTTTTCTCCCCACCAACAGAGCTCTCTGTTGGTGGGGTCTGATCGCTCCCCCCATGTTTATTTTTTTTAAAATAAATATTATTGTTGTTTTTTTTTTTCTAAAACCCCGTTTCTTTAAATTTATTCCCTCCCTCCCTCCCCACAGCCGGCCAATTATGGCGATCGGCTGTCATAGGCTTCTGCCTATAAGAGCCGATCGCTCTCTTGTCCTCCATGGGGACAGCCGTGTCACACGGCTGTCCCCAGTGCAGCGCTGCTGCTCATCGCAGCACCGCACCAAGTAAATAGACGGCGTAATCGCCGGCTAACAGTCTCCCGAGCGGCAATAGCCGCTCGGAGACCGAAGGCGGGGCGGAGCTCCGCCCTCCGAGCATGAGATGCGTGCGCACCATGCGCGCGATCTCATGCTAAACAGAGCCCCAGGACTTTACGCCAATTGGCGTTAGGCGGTCCTGGGGCTGCCGCCGCGGCCACGCCTGCTGGCGTGACGCGGGCGGCAGAAGGTTAAGCAATACCGGTTGCCTGGCTATGCTGCTGATCCTCTGCCTCTAATACTTTTAGCCATAGACCCTGAACAAGCATATGAAGATCAGATATTTCTGACATTACTGTCAAGCTGCATGGTTCTGGTGTTACTCAGACACTACTGCAGCCATATAGATCAGCTGGAAAGGCAGGTAACTAGTATTGTTTAAAAGAAAATAAATATGGCAGCCTCCATATTATGCTAACTTCAGTTGCCCTTTAAATGCATACTGTGTGGTATATTTCAAACTATGCAGACTTTCTGTGCTGTCAAGACACTGAACATGCTGCTTGAACTCCTCCCCTATCCCATCACCCACAGGAAGAAGTCAGGAAGGAGTTGGGAGGGGAAACCAGCGGCCTCTCCTTGTGAGCACAGGGATGCCCCAGCTCACTTCCCACCTGTGTTCCACTGATTTGAGAAGAGGCAGGCGGTACCTTATATACTCGCGTAGAATCCAAATTTTTCAGCACAAAAAAAATGCGTTGAAAATGTACTCCCTTGGCTTATATGTCAGTGGAGTGGAACGGATGGTGGAGAAGGTTTCGTTACTGGCAGAGGAGTGCAAGGATCGTGCATTAGTGATCCTGCTCTTGCCAGCTGGCTTCTTGCTGTGTCCGTGCCCCCCATCCCCTGCAACATGGTGCGCAGAGTGCGCTGCTCAAGACTACTTGTGTCCCCCGGCTTGTGGAGCAGAACATGCAAGCAGCATTGTCAGTGCAATAATTGGGGATTCCTGCCTGTGTGGAATTCACTGTGTCTCATATCTATGATGCCATCTAGTGGCGTCTTGAGACACAGCTGTATCATCCTTGGAGGAAATCTGGCTATTGGGGGGGGGGATGCACATCTAGCTACTGAGGGCACATCTAGCTACTGTGGAGAGGGCTATACTGGGGAAGGGGCTTATATGTGAGTCAATCACTTTTTCCTGGTTTCTGAGGGAAAAGTGGGTAGCTCGGCTTCTACATAAATCGGTTTATATGCGAGTATATACGGTATGCATGGTCTGACAATGGCTCTGTTCGGATGAATAAACTCCAACTCTGCTAGCAGCTCTGCTTTGTGTACAGATTTTCTGGGTCATGTGTCGGACTTCTTCAAAGGACTTTTATCTGGAACAGTTGCATCAAATATGAAAATTGTGTCAGTAATGGCTTAGTCCTAGTTACTATCGATGGAAAATACAGACGGGTGAACTAAGGCCTTAACAATTATAAAACCAATAACTGTTACAAATTGTTACAGGATAAGTTCAGAACTCATTAACCTTTATAGATCAAATATAATGTTAACACATATTCATGTTAAGTCAGAGGCTGCTCTAGTGTATAATAAAAAACAGCGCATATTAATATTGCTACATGAACTGATGGCTCAGCAGCCCAGGTTAAGGCACATGGATGTCCAGTGTTTAGAGGATAGAAATTTGTATATGTAGCAATCTGGATGAACAGCTGGTTGAAGTAATAGGTTGTTCATGCGATCTTATGTAGAGCATCCGAGTACATATTGTAATTGAATAAAATGTCAGCATAAGAGAAGGAAGGACAGTCACAGTGATGAGCAGTTTAGGCCCGGTTCACATTAGCGGTGGCTATCCGGAATAGCCGTGCCGGAGCCGCACCGCATGCTGGCCGGACGAAACGGACGCACGGCATAGCAATGTAAGTCTATGCCAGGGTTCACATGTGTCGGTTTCGTCCGGACCGGAGCCGGACCGGATCCGGACTCCGGTGTCCGTTCCAACATGCGCTATTTTTTGGTCCGGCTCCTCCGGCAGCCGTATCCGGGGCGGAGCCGGACTGCACCATCCGGCCAATGGAAACCAATGAGAACCGGAGAGCGCACAACACACTGGCAAAAAATCCGGATGTTCTACCCCACTTCCTATGAGGATTGTTGCGGCGATATTGTATCGGGGACACATGGGCAACCATTTTGGAGTGGAGCAGCACGAGCTGGAGATGTTGGCAGCATGTTGGAGGTGGAGGTGAGTGCTAAACAGCGGAGGGCCTGATTCCACAGGTCCCCCTTCTGCTGACCTCCCAGACCCCAACATTTTTTTTTGTTTTTATACAGGTTGTTATCTCTTTTAGAATCCGGATCCGGACCGCAACCGTGTTCATACCGCACGGAAACCGTATGCAACCGGACCGGATCCGGACAGGAACCGTACGGTTCAGGTCCGATCCGGCTCCGGTGCGGTCCGGACATCCGGTGAACCGGGCCTAAGAAAGGATATAGAGTAGTCAGAGCATGGAACCAGGACAGAGGGCGACTGAATCATTGATTAGTTCATTAAAAATAAGATTATCTTACTAGAAGAGATAGTGTGGCAGAATGCCTCTAACCAGTCAAAACAATATAATCCAAGAAGAACAATACGCACACCAGATCAGCTGCAGTGAAGAGTTTTATATGTGTAAAGCTATTACAAAAGGAAAAAAATTGACCAAACAGGCCCTCACACTAATGCTGGGAATACACCATGAGGTTTTTTTGTTTGGCAGATAGATGGCTCGATAGATCATTTCCAACGGGTCCGATCGGATTTCGATCATTTTTCTGAACGATTTTCTCACAGAAGTGAATGGAAATCAATCGGAAAAGCGATCGGCCAGAAAATCTGGCGAAAAAACTCATTGTGTATTCCCAGCATAATAAGTGCTTACTAATAGAGTGAAAAACTATTATATAATCCAAAAACTGTGTACTAGAGCCCATACAAACAAATATCCTAATGTTTCCGCTTTAAAGGATACATCCAAGATGATCTAACGATTAGTAAAGCCTACCTTTCTCTGTTCTGGCACTCCATCAGTATTCTTCTTACTGCCTCTGTTCGGGAGTAAACCGGTCAGCTATTTATCCATGATCTGAAGTAGTTTATTGTATTAATTTCCTTTAGACATGCCCTGCTCTGTGGGACACAGGCGCAGAAACTCTGCGTCTTACGGGCAGTGCTTGCGCATTGTGTGAAGTTGTGGGCTGGAACATGTGATGTTCGCCCTTACATTGCATCACATCCTCCTACCACCGCCCTGCCTCTAGCCTCCTCCCCGCAGCGTGCGTGCTTATCTGTGCCTGAGAGAGTGTGCATAGTGTACACGGCAGCCCCGTCTCCAAGCAAGCTAAAAATAGCTCAATGCTCGGAGATATAAAAAGCACGCTGGTTATCAGGCCGGGTGGAAATGATGTGCCTGAACTCAGATGGACAACAATGCACAGGCGCTGCCTGCATTCCACAATCTTGCTGCACCTGCGTTCCACAGTCATAAACTATAGACTGCACCTGCGTTCCCACTCAACATTTGGGGTCAGTGCACCAGACCTCGGAAGTCGGAACAGGAATCGCAGCTGAATGCTGCAGTTGTAGGGAGAATGAACTGCACAGGCCTGAAAGGCCGAAGACAAGCTGCTGAAAAAGGTATTACATGGGGGGGGGGGGAATCTTCTTGGACCTTCCCTTTAAGCAGAAAGTGAAGTTCACCATTCTGATCTATAAAAGGAAAAAAAAAATGCTCACAATCCAGTTTCTACAACCCACTAATGGGGCTACAACAGAACTGCAGTTCCCAATGTAGAAATGAATTGAGGAATTCCATTGTAAAGGAGGCCACATGCTCCCATTTTGCTACATGTCCGTTTTAAGAGGAGACGAGATAGGTACGTTGTAATTACTAAGGATTAACTTAGCATTTAATTTTGAAAACTCACAAATAGCAAGGGGTCTTGGCTTTCGATTAGTGGATTTTCTTTTATTTGTATTTGTTGGCATCTAAAAATTTCTGAGATAGGTGTACTGCTATTATCTTTCAGGAAATGAATTTGATTAACACTCTCCAGATGATAAAGGACACCAGAAATGGGGGGCCAAAAATACATATACCTTCCGCAGCATGTATTTGGCGTGTATGGGCGCTGTTTACACAATGCATTAAAGTTGTATGTACAATTCTGGGCTCTCCTGTACCCAAATTAAAGAAGGGAAAGCAATGCTGTTGAATATGCTTCAAAAATACTATCTGGAATGACAGTGTTCTACAGCATGGAACAGAAAGTAACTGAAACAGCATCTGCACTTTTGTTACAAGATTTTGTCAGAACTGAAATATACCAGTTGCTGTCAGTTATATATCAGCAGCTGTCAGTTACAACTGAATGTGCAAGATAATGTCCATGTTTACCTATGGCTCAAGTGGTTGATATTACAGTTTAACAGTGTGCTGACCAGGAAGCTGTTATGGGGTAATGGCCTTTTTTAAAATGGAGGATGGAATATTTCATTGATCACAGTGGGCAAACAGGACACAGTAGAGGAGAAAGAGATTGAGGAGTAGACAACACAGGAGGTAAGTATGACCTGTGTATGGTTATTTTGACTTTTTATTTTCAGTTCAGGTTCTCTTTAAAGCACATGGGCCCATACTGCCTCTGATAGGTAGCAATAGCTCCTCGGACGGGCTCATGTCTCTCTCTATTGAGGACGGGAGTGCTGTATAAGGATTGGTGCCGTGCCATGAGCCCGCACAGCCTCTGACAGGTAGAGATAGCGCCTCAAGCGAGCTCATGTCTCTGCAATTGGGGATGGGAGCGCTGTATAATGATTTGCAATGTCCTGCGCCAATGAGCCCGCACTGCCTCTGATAGGTAGCGATAGCTCCTTGGGTGGGTTCATGTCTCTGCTATTGGCAAGGGATGGTGCATGGAGCCAGGATGGAAGGCACCAGATGGAACTTGGGAACTCAGAGGCGGCCGACTCGGTAAGGGCTTCGGAGGGCACTGTGCACTGACCAACATTAGGGCTATAAGACTCCCCCCCCCCCCCCCCCCCCTAATTTTAAGGTAGAAAAAGTGTCTCTTATAGTCCAAAAACTACGGTATATGCAGCAGAGTGCGTTGACCAGGAAATTGGAGGCAACATGCCATCAAACAGTGGCACCAGTCACCTGTATCCTGCTGAACAGGAAGTACTTCATTTGAAAATCTGCATCTGCGCACGACATATGCACCAAAATGTAAAAAAAAAAAAAAAAAAGTGTGTCCATTGACTAATTGCTTGTGGTGCGCGTTAACATTCTATTGCATCACAAGTGAATCATATTCCCTTGGCTTTAATGGCCATTGTAAGGTGCCGTAGGAGAGGCGAACACAATGCGGCAAGTGTAAAAGGACCAAACAAACTGAATTCTTAAGGTCTTTTAGAACCTCTCTTTGATTTACTCCAACTCTAGCAGTGAATAAACAACGTTTCAACACTCCACTGCGCTCAGTCAGAAAGTATCTCCACCAGATTACGTTAAGCCACTAGCTTAGTGAATCCAGTGGACATGCTGAGGGGGAAAAGGTTTAGGGAGTGACTAGCTTTGAAGTGGGTTCCTTGCAGACTGTGCTTGCATGTACTGATCTGATATGTATAAAAGCTTTATTTTTCTCAATAGGTCAAACATTGACTAAATTTATAAATAAATATTGAGGGGGAAAAAAACTATTTTTTTTCACAACAGTTCCTCTTTAAATGTTCTTCCTATAAAAATTATATACAGATACAATATTACCAATCACTAACACATAAACATCACAGATAACAAGCAAGTGACCCACTCAATTAAGATTAGGAAGGTAGTTAGGGCCGGTTCACATTGAGCTAACGCTCCGCTCCGATGAGTGGAGCGCCGCAGCGGAAGCAATGCTTTCCCGATGGGAAAGTTCACATTGCTGCATTGCGCTCCCTTCCACTCCCTGCGTTTCGCACACTGGAGCGGACGTTCCCGACATGCACTATCCTTCCGCTTGACAAAGCGGAACACAGCGCAGGAGCGGATGTGCTGGGTTCATAATCTCAATGTGAACCGGCCCTCACAGAAATAATAGTAAATTAACTAGCAGTCAGTTGACATGTGACCCAGCTATTCGTGTGTGTATTCAAAAGCCAAAATGGTACAACAGCCAGGCTACTCATAGGTTACTTGGCTATGCTATGTGTTGACTAAGATATGAACAAGGGTTGAAAGAGGTGTCCAAAATTAAGATTGCTTTATGATCCAGCTACTAGAAATAACAGGGTTATATTTATAAATACAGTGTTCTCCTCAGAATTTTTTTTTTTATTGCCTGGTGGCATGAATAAGTAATCGGGCAGGGCGCAACAGGGGAATGCAGGGCAGGCGCAACTCTAAGCATCATAGGAGGAGGATGAGGAAGCGAGCTGATGACAGCTGGGTGCTCACCAAAATTAAAGCCTGGTACAACACTGTAAATAGCAGGGTTATATGCCTGCAGGAAGAACAATTAAAGTGGACCTGAACTCAGACCTCTTCTCTGCTCTAAAACATACAGAACAGCATAATAACCTTTAAACAAAAACATTTGTCACAGCTCATAAAAATCCTAAAATAAATCTGCAGTTTCTACTTCCTAATTCATGAAAGCAGGCATATTGTTTACAGCCTGTGCTTTCAAATGGGCTTATCTGCCATAGGCAGTCATGTGACACAGGGGAGGATCAAATTACACTTTGAGATTAGACACAAATGAGGGGGAAATTAGACAGCCTAAACTCTCTGAATACATACAGGGTGCTTTTCTCTAGGTTTTCCTTCTGTCCTGTGCAAGAGTTCGGGTGCACTTTAATTGTGCTAAATGCAATGAAAACCCTCTACTGGCCATTGTGTGAATGGCAACACTGAATCAAAGAGGTTAAAGTAAACCTATAAAAAAAAAACAACAGAATCTTATCTGAAGAGGGGAAGCCTCTGGATCCTAATGATGCTTCCCTGTCTTCCTCTGCCAGCCCGTTTCAGCACGGGGACACCTGTACACAGACTAGCGGCTTGCCGCTTGGGCTCTGGCGGAAATAGCCAAGACCAACTAGGTCCGCCCTACCGCCCAGGACATTTCCGCTGGAGCTGGCCAGAAAGCTGAATGCCATGTTTGTATTGAAACTGTTATGAATCTCAGAGGATGATTTTAGGGGACCAATAAAATACAACTAAAACATACATTGCTTAAATGATAAGCAAGTTTAAATCTCTGTGAAGCAGCCGTAAATACACTGTTCATATTGGGCTGATTCTGAGATCACTAGATGAATGATCTCAGTTCTTGGCAAACAGCAGTATTTTTCCCTTTTTCATTAACAATTTTGGTGTGACCATCTGTTGATGTTTTTTTTAGCTTAATAATCAACGCTTCTGACGATGACCTTAATGCTCCTCAGCAGAAATAAAACACCTACACTATGACGGAAAAACATCATGCAAGAGGAGGCTTACAACACAGGTGTATCTACAGGGCTTTTATCCTTGTGATGCTCAACAGCCAGGAAGATTATCTGACAATAAGACAAACAGCTGCTAAAATAGAACTGGTAACAAGTGGATCTGAACTCTTGCACAGGACTGAAGGAAATCCTAGAGAAATGCATACTGTATGTATTTAGAGAGTTTAGCCTGTCTAATTCCCCTTCACCTGATTAAACATAAGTTGTCATTTGAACCCTGAGCTGGGTCAGCTAAAGGTGCATACGCACGCACTACATCTGGCAACGATGGGTCCGTCAGCCCCTTACGCTGGGCGGACGTTCAGCCGACAGTAGTTGCGTGGTTTAATCGCGCATGCGCCGTACTGTCACGCCGGCCGCTGTGATGACGTGAGGCGGCCTGCATAGTGACGTCAGCCGTGACGCATCAGGAAGAGGAGCCCGACACTGTGTCGGCCGGGAGCCGCCGGCCAGCCATTTCTGCCCAGGCCCTGGGAGAAGACCCGGGTGTACGTCGTGGGACCTCCCGACCAGCACTGGGCTGCGGAAAGCCCCGGGTAAGTTCAAATTTTGAATCTAGTCAGAGCTCGGAGTCCCTTTAACAAAGAAATGTTTTTCTTTAACCACTTCAGCCTTCAGTCGTTTTTCACCTTATGTATCTGAGCAAGTTTCACCTCCCATTCATTCGCCAATAACTTTATCACTACTTATCACAATGAATTGATCTTGTTTTTTCCTCTACTAATTAGGCTTTCTTTGGATGGTACATTTTGCTAAGAATTATTTTTTTCTAAATGCATTTTAAACGGGAATATTAAGAAAAAGAATGGAAAAAAAAAATAATTTTTTCTCAGTTTTCAGCCATTACAGCTTAAAAAAAGTACATGCTACGATAATTAAAACCCACGTGTAATGAAACGCAGAAAAGCCGCCGCGTGTACTGACAGCAAGCCGGCTGATTCCGCGTCCAGCGTGGCGGTTTGCACACAGCAGCGTGCGTCTGGTGTGGCTGGGTCTGTTAGTTCACACAGATTGAGAAATACGCACGCGCTGAGAGGCAGAACCTTTATGACAGCCAAGGAGGGATCAGCTGACCAGGGTGATCAGCTGACCTTTGAGCAAGTGACTATTGGTCAATCACTGATGGGTGGCGCCGGAGAGCGCTGCTCTATATATAGTCACTGCTGGTCAGTCTCAGGTTGTCTGCCGTTGCGAACACTTACGTGGAAGCACTCAGAGCTTAGTCAGATCCTACAGTGTGTTAGAACTAGGAGGACCTGGGAATTCACACTGAGCCAGATTACTTCTGTTTATCATTGTGTTATACTTCAGACTAGTTCCAGGGTGTCGAGACCACGGACCTCACACCCAAGATTAGGGACCTTGTGTTATCATTCGGTTATACTTCAGACTAGTTCCAGGGTGTCGAGACCACGGACCTCACACCCAAGATTAGGGACTTTGTGTTATCATTCTGTTATACTTCAGACTAGTTCCAGGGTGTAGAGACAACGGACCTCACACCCAAGACTAGGCATTGTTGGATATCTGTTATGACCTATTGCTTTTCTGACTATCCCTCTGCTTTCTAATTCGGTACCTACACATATCTGATTATCTGTTGCCAACCCTGCCTGCCTTTGGATACCGAATCAGCCTTCTGTCTCTGTACCTTGTCTGTCCGTGTGTTGCCGACCTGGCTTACCCGACCTTGAGAGCTATCTCTCTCCTTAAGAGATAGTCTCCAGACCTGCTAGTGACATCCACCTTCAGGTGTCACTCACCCACAGGTCCTTCCTACTTTCAACTGGGACTCCACCCCTTTGGAGGTCTCAGGCTGCTGGAAGGTTTTGCACTTCTCAGAAGGTAGTATCGCTCATACTGCCAAAGACCACCTGCTCCTCGGGTGGTCTTACTCAAAGTCATTACTGTTGCACCAAACACTCACACTATATAGGTGTCCAGAGGTTAGTTATACTTGGATTATCAGTGATTCTGCAGATCATCAATAATCAGTTATATATATCTGTATTCTTGGTGATATTGCAGATCACTAATAATCAGATTCTCTCTGTGTGCTGACACCGATCGTTACACCACGTATTTTATTTTCCCATCTGTCCCGGTTATTACACCACTTAAATTATGCCCCTATCACAATGTATGGCACCAATATTTTTGGGGAAATAAAAAGGTGCATTTTTCAGTTTTGCATCCATCACTATTTACAAGATTATAATTGAAGAAATCGTAATTTTCCCTCTTCACTTGCATATTATAAAATTTCAGACCCTTAGGGCCTGTTCAGACTGCACGCGTTTCCAGACGCGTTTTGGAAACGCGTGCGGGAGGCCGACACGCACGACATCAGACAGTGCATACAGTGCACTGTCTGATGTTCATACTGCATGCGTTCCGGACCTGTGCGGTCCGGGAACGCATGCTGCACGCAGATTTAGCGAAAACGCGCGGCTGTCCCATTCACTTTTCAGTGATTGGATCAGCCACGCAACGCATACATACGCGGATGGCGTGCTATCGCATGCGTTGCGCTCCGCATGCGTGGCCGTCCGCGTTTGTAATGTGAACCGGCCCTTAGGTAACTATTTATATAAAATTTATTTTTATTGTAAAAGGGGGGGGGGGGGGGGGGTAAACAGTTAAATTTTAAATTGCATCCCTTTTCTTTACATATTCACAGCTTGAGGTCTTTCTCCAGCCCAGCCTGCAAAAATTCCAAAATATTTGGAATAGAAAAATTAGTAATAAACTCAGGAGAATTCTGATAACATTTACAAAAAAAATAAAAAAAAAAAAAAAAAACACAACTGTCCACACTCTGTGGTAAATGGCTGAAGTGACAGGTTTTCAGGAAGTAAGTAGAGTACTAATAACACTATTTGAAAGGCCTTGGTTCAGAAGAATTTTCCTTTTAAATTCCAAGCTTTCAGCTTGAGTTGAGCAGGAACTGGATGAAAAACTGGGCCTTGATAGAGAAGGTCCTCTCGCAGAGGAAGAGTCCAGGGCTGGCCTATCGTTAATTTTAACAGAAGAGCATACCAAACTCGTTTTGGCCAATCTGGAGCGACTAAGATTAAATCTGCCTGATCCTGAACCACCTTCTGAAGGACCCGACGTATCAAATTTAGGGGAGGGAATGCAAAGCCCCTCTCCTGACTCCGGTCCTGTGTGAAAGCATCCATCGCCTCTGGGTAACCCCTTGGAACCAGGGAGAAAAACCGAGGTAGAAGCGTGTTTTTGTAAGTGGCGAATAGGTCCACTGTTGGAAGAACCCAGAACTGACAGATCTGTCTGAACACCCTCTTGTTGAGACACCATTCTCCTGATAGGAGAGTTTGTCTGCTGAGAAAATATGCAACTCTGTTCTCCTTGCCACTCAAGTATACTGCTTGCAGAGAGAGAAGGGTTTCCTCTGCCCAGAGAAAAATCTAATGCGAGAGTAAGATTAATGGAGGATTCTGAGTACCGCTCTGAGTACCGCCCTGCTTGTTCAAATACGCAATGGCGGTTCTGTTGTCTGACTGAACAACATCATGCTTGCCTCTCAGAGCTGATTCCATCGACTTCACTGCTCTCCATACATCAAGAAGCTCCCTGTGGTTTGAGGAAAACCCCATCGCTACTGAATTCCATTGACCCTGAACCAAATTGGAATTCCTGTGGGCTCCCCACCCCCATAGACTTGCAACCACAGGATGCTGCTGAAGCCAATGTACACCTTTATTCAGGTTTTTTTACTTCCACCCACCAACTGAGTGAGTTTTTCACCTGGATGGAGACCCAGAACTGTCTGTCCAATGAATCCTGACTTCCGTTCCATTGTAACGGAGTGGAAATCTGGAGTATTCTGGACCTTGCTTGTGCCCACGGAACTGCCGGAATACAAGCTGACATTTTGCCTAACAGGGACATAGATTCTCTAAATGAGACATGTTTTGCTCTTAGAAAGAGCTTCACATGATCTATCAGATCCGAAAGCTTTTTCTCTGGAAGAAAAGACATTTGAATTCTGGTGTCCAGTACTATGCCCAAAAAAAACCTTTGCCTGAGAGGGAGCAAGGGTTGACTTCTTGTAGTTTAGGATCCAACCTAAATCTTTTAGGGCAGCCAGACTGATCTGAAGATGGGACATCAGAAGTTCCTCGCTTTGTGCTGCAATTAGAATGTCGTCCAAGTAGAGGATCAAAATGACATGCTGGAGTCTCCGAAAGGCCACCAGCTCCACCATCACCTTGGTGAATACACGAGGCGCCGCCGAGAGGCCAAAGGGCAAATCCCTGAACTGAAAGTGAACCAGCTTTGATTGGACCCTAATTGCAGCTCTGAGGAACTTCTGATGTCCTGGAAAGATAGGGACATGATAGCAGGCATCCATTGATGCTAGAAAAGAATCTTTGCCCAGAAGAGGAATGGTCGAAGAGATTGTTTCCATTTTGAAACGCTTGTACCGGAGGAATAAATTTAAATTCCTTAAGTGGATAATTAACCGAAACTCCCCGTTTGGTTTTGGGACAAGGAATAGAGGGGAATAAAATCCCTTCCTCCTTTGTGAGATTGGAACTTCCTCGACCACCCCCTTTTCGAACAGTAAAAGAACTGCACTTTCCAAAGCGGTTTGTTGGACTGGAGTCTGAAGAGGGGCGGTAAATTTGAGCCCTCGTCTGACTATTCCCAACACAAATTTGTTTGAGGAAATGTTTTCCAAAGCTGGAAGAAAAGTTTTTTAATCTCCCTCCCACCTGCACACCGTCATTGTTCGGATTGCTGAGCAGCCTGTGCTTTGGGTTTAAACAAAAAACCCTTGGATTTTGCACCACTATGGACTTGCCACCTTTTACCAGAATCAGTTTTACTTTTCGTATTCTTTTTGTATACGAACAAAAGTTTTTCCTCTGAAATGCTCTTTTCTTTTTCAGAGGGAATACTTGTTTCTTTTCCACAGCTCTAGTTAACCTCCCTAGCGTTCTGGACAAGCTGAGCTCGTCCAGAGACACTAGAGGGCACCGCTCAGGCCCCGCTGGGCCGATTTGAATACTTATTTTTTTTAAACACGCAGCAAGCACTTTGCTTGCTGCATGTCCTACCCGATCGCCGCCGCTCCACCGCTACCCGATGCGAAAGAGGGCCCCCCCTCCGCAGACCCTTTGAGGTGGATCGGGAGTCCCTGTGACGTCACGTCGTTGACGTCACTCCGTTCATCGCCATGGCGACGGGGGAAGCCCTGAAGGAAATCCCGTTCAGGACGGGATTTTCTTATGGGCGTGATCGCCGGCGGCGATCGGAAGGGTGGGAGGGGGCAGCAGGAAGGGAAGAATCATGTAGCTAGCGCTAGGCTAGCTACATGATATAAGTTAAAAAAATAAATAAATAAATAACTCAGGCGAAAAAAAACTCCTGTGTGGCCGCGGGAATCAGAACGCCCAGCAGGTTAAGGCATGACCAAAGAGGAGACCTCCTTCAAAGGGCAGTGAACACAACTTACTTTTAGCTGTGAGGTCACCATCCCATCATTTGAGCCATAAGAAGCGTTGAGTAGAGTTGATTAACCCTGAAGTGCGTGCCGCAATTCATGCCGCATCACAAGAAGCGTCGCAAAAAAAAAAAAAAAAAAAAAATTAGCTGCAAGAGAGAACAGACACAGAATTGAGTAAATCAGAAACAGGAGTACCTGCTTTTAAATGGTTCACTAACTCCGTTAACCAAATTGACAGACATCTCACTGTACATGTGGCAGCTAAAATAGGAGGGAACGCCGCTGCCGCCGCTTCCCAGGCTCACTTAAGGAGGGATTCCATTTTACGATCAGACACATCTTTTAAAATTCCTGTGTCTTCAAATGGAATGGGTGAATTCTTAGATAGTTTAGAGATAGCCAAGTCTAACTTAGGGCATTTAGTCCATTTATCACAGTCAGCATCATCAAAATGAAACCGCCCTTTTCAGAAAATTAGTCGGTTGATGCTCAATATACATTTCATCCTCAATAGACAGTTCCTTGGATGCTTCAATAGGTAACCCGAGTGTGTGGTACGAATGACTTTAAGTAAATCCTCAGTACTATCAGGAGAAAATTTTAATTTTCCTTTAAAGTGAATGGGAACCGCATTTAAAAAAAAAAAAAAAAAAAATATAGACAGATACTTACCCAAGGAGAGGGAAGGCTCTAGGTCCTATAGAGCCTTTTCGCTCCTCTCCTGGTCCCCTCGTTCCAGTGCTGGCTCGCCCGGAAGCAGTATTTGACTAAATTAGTCAAATACTGCTTTACCTGGCCGAAGGAGGCTTCAGAAGTCTTCAGGGAGCCCGAGTGCTCCTGAAAAAGGGCGGCCCTGTACTGCGCCTGCGCAAGCACGCTCTCTTGCACGCTCACGCCTGTGCAGTATGGAGCTGCACGTCTTCAGGAGGACATGGCTCCCGAAGACTTCCAAATACCCTTTCGGCGGGGGATTGAAATGGAGGGAGCCAGCACAGGATAGAGAGCACCGAGAGAGGAGACGGAAGGCTCTATACGACCCAGAGCCTTCCCTCTCCTTAAGTATTTGCTTCATTTTTATTTTTTTTTAATGCGGTTCCCATTCACTTTAACGAGAATCTTCAGAGTCTCCTGCTCCTGAGTTGATGAGGCCTCTGCTACCTCTTCAGAAGAGGATTCCACCCTTTGCACACCAGAAGTACCTGCTTTATCAGAATCACCTGATACAGGAACTGATTGAACAGTCTGAACTGAGGAAGCTTGAGCAATTAAATTCTCTCTCAATACAACATAAGTATTATGGAGTTCAGATTGAAAAGTGTTAAACATCAATTTGAAAGTATCAGCATTTTCCCCATTAACCACAAAAGCAGTACATGAATGGCAAAGGGGTTTCTTATAAGGAGGAGGATATGTTTACAAATACCACACTTGGTAACATGGTGAGTCTTTTCTAAGCCTTTTCTAGGAGCAACCACCTGAAAGACATAACACAAAAGGGAATGGCTATCAGCAAACATCCTAAAAAAGATATGCATAGGATGGCCACATATAGCCTTTAGACTTACTCCAGATGGTGGTAATGGAGGAAGGTCCGCGCCCTGAGAGGAAAGTTCACTCATGGTCTCCAATGGCCTCAGTAAGACAATGTGCACTGCGAGGCTTCTTAATTTATAATGCCTTAACGCAGGCACTCCCTCTGGTGTCCTGGCGTCCTCGTGTACCGCAGGTTTCCGTCCTGGCGTCACATCCGGCGGAAGTGATGCAATGCGGGCAATCTCCGCCCGCTCCCGGCCAACGAGAACGCCGCCATACTAGGCCCAAACATAGGGTCCGATGGCATGCCGATGGGCGCCCGGCAGCGATACGACACGCCAGAAACCCGGGCGCTGCGCAAACCGCTGCCTCACCTGCCTCCCCAGGATACACCGACTCAGCTGCCCCTGGAGGTGAAACGGCCGCCTTACCCTTGGACTGAAGGATAGAGCCCAGGAAGATCCGCTTCCTCCTATCCTAAGGGAAAGCACTGAGGGGTGGAAGTGGGAGTGTCCTTTTTAAATTGTTTGTGCTTCCTGTCCCTTGAATAGGCAAGGCAGTCTCATGGTCTCTGTCATGGAGGAGGAGTGGAACTATCACATTTTCGATAAGATCAGAATGAAAGTATATACCATATTTAATCGATCAACACCACAAGAGAATCCAACTTGCGATCAGATCTCCAAAAGTTACGATCATATCTATGAAAAAGAGCCAAGCAGAAGAATTATTTCTTAATGACATCTGTAAAGAGCTTTTCTCTGAAGTATCCAAAGGAAACAATTGATCGTGCGATTGTTCAGGATCAATTGTGCCCAATACAAGAATGCGATCATTTACTAAATATGGTATCATTAATGGGCACCTTTGAGACTCATACACAAAGGTAGATCGAAACCTAGCGTGTGCAGGTGTCCACCAGGCTGCTTAATATTTCAGCAGGCTGGATCTTTAAAGGGAACCTGAAGTGAGTAAAATTATTTAAAATAAACACATGACGTAGCTGCAAATGAATATTACATACTAACCTCACCGTCAGTTACTCTCAGAAGCTTACCATTTTCTTCTTACAGTGATCCCCTCCAGTTCTGACAATATTTTGTCAGAACTAAAATATACCAGTTGCTGTCAGTTATATATCATCAGCTGTCAGTTACAACTGAATGTGTTAGGTTATGTCCATGTTTCCCTATGGCTCAAGTGGGTGATATTACAGTTTAACAGTGTTCTGAGCAGGAAGCGGTTATGGGGTAATAGTTATTTTTTAAATGGAGGACGGAGAATTCCATTGATCACAGTGGACAAATGGGACACAGGAGAGGAGAGAGAGAGAGATTGAGGAGTAGACTACACAGAAAGTATGACCTGTGTATGGTTATTTTGACTTTTTATTTTCAGTTCAGGTTCTCTTTAAGTGAAAATTAGTGGCCAAATCCATTGTTCCCCTCTTTATACCTGCTAACAGAAGGCATCCTGTCATATGCCGCTCACTGCCCCTCCTCCCTGTCCATAGTCTGTACAGCGCTTGGCTCTCAAACTGTCACCTGAGGGATTGACTTCCTGTCATTCAGGAAGTTTATGTGTGATTGCACAATACTGTATATAACATGATTTGGAGCATTGTAAAGTTTCCTTAACACTTTTAAAAAGAAAGAAAAACTGACGTCGGGCCACTGAAATAGTACTCTGCTGCTATCTCCTTGCAGTCCTTCAAAAAAAAAAAAAAAAAAAAAAAAACACCTCCTCCATTTCAAACTATTTTCATGGTTTCTAAAGAGTAAATAGAGATGGGACAAGATCTGTAAAGTAGATGGTGGATGGAACACTTTCCACAGCTTCCCTTGCAATATTTTAGTTCTTGAATGGCTTCAATCATGAAGAACCCGAGTACTTCCATAGGAAAAGTCTGCTAGTTGGTCCCATTCATTTGTCATTAGCAGTAGAGGCAAGGCTTTGGAGTCGGTACAAAAATCTTCCAACTCCTCAGTTTATGAAACCGCCAACTCAGACTCCAACTTTGGGTACCCAAAATGGCTCAGACTCCTCGACTCCGACTCCTTACTCTAATACTTAACAGGTCTGTGGATTTTGTACAAAACTATCCGACTCAGTTTATGAAATCACCAACTCCGACTTCAGGTACCCAAAATTGCTCTGACTCCAACTACACAGCCCTGAGTAGAGAGGAGAGTAGATTCCAACTTCAGACCAAATGTTTGCTCCTCAGGAAGCAGAATTAAACTAATCTGAGTCAGACATTTCCATGTAGCTATTCAAATTTAGAAACTAATGACTAAATTACCTGAAAACTGATTAGATATCAGATATCAATCATAAAACTTTCAAATATAGTTGCTCCTGTGCAAAGTTCCAGTTCAGCCAAGGGAAGTAAAGATTGCTTGTAAAATAAAGAAAAAAACTTGGCAAGTCAGAACCCAGTTTCCATCACTACTCAACATTGTCAAGTTATTCCAAAAAGTTAGCACTTAAAGGTACTCAGAATCCTGAAAAAACAACTTGGAGAGGTCAGCTTGACTTCATCTGCATGCAAATATTTTGACAACCGATTGGCTGATGGCTTCTTCATACCCATGAATCATAAACCCAGCACGTTCCCCAAATATCTGATATATCGTTTCAGCTAAGATTCACAAATCTAACAAAATCAGGTCAAGAACATAATCCATAATTTCAGGAGTTGACCCTGTTGAAAGCCTTCAACATCTTGCTACATCTTTGGGTTCCAGAATATTCATGGTGAAAGTTGGCATACTACTCCTGCGAAGTTGAGCAAGACACCTGCCACTCAGACTTTTGCATGGTATATTCTTGGATTTTTGGTGGAGTTTTTTTCAGCAGGTACAAGAACTTCATGTTGGTCAGGAATACAGTTGAACATTCCAAAACATTGTTGATCGGATGTTAACATGTTCAAGAATCAATATCTTTGATGCTACACATTGGCACATACATAAAAAAACCTCTTTCCACCTACAGTAACAAAATTATGGTCATTTTTTGGAAAGTGGGTTGGACCAACAACTTTTCAGCATCCATTTTAGACCACAACTGAGGGGATGGATCCATGGTCTGCTCCTCTCTACTGTGTTATTTAGAAAGCATGCAGTTCTCAAAAACAGAACAGGGTCAGAAAAAACTGCCCCCAAAAATGACTTCAAATAATGGACATGGAGAATAAAAAAAAAAAATAAAAAAAAAAGCGGTCATTGAAAAATAGGAGAAAAAAAAAAATCATGAGGAATAGTGTTTATCTATGCAAATACCATAAATGTTCTGTTAGAATTTGTATAACAAAAGTGAATGGCTAAGCTACTGCCTCTATGAATTAACATTCTACTGTCTATAAATTCATTTGTTGCTATCCAATAAATAACAGTTGTGGCTAGCTGAACATAGTATATTGCCACAATATACAATCTGCTCGCTTTTCTTTTGTTTGAGTAAAACATGAACTACTGCTACAAGCTGATGAATATATGGACAGGCGGGTTAATCACCAAATGTCTGGAGATTACAGGTATAGTCAGCGGCCCATACAACATGAATAGGAAGAAGGAGCTCATGTTTCGCTTAATACTATAGCGCGACGGGGGCAGGAGTACCCACATGCATTCTGCTTTCTTACCTAATGGTAGTCCGCCATCTGTCTACTGGACACCAGATGGTATCACCTCACATCAATAAATGGATTACTATTTAACATGGTCACAGCGTGGCACATGGAGTAGGTTACCTATCTGATTAAATAATGCCTTGTAATTATGGAAGAAGAAATTTCAATAGAATGCCTCTGAGAAATCCCTGATTAAGCAGAGATATTGGTATGCATGAGTAATGCCTATTTATTAGAGTAGGCACTTTTGCGAAGTGAACAAAAGGAAAGATGGGTTTATCAACAGTGGCCTACATTTATAATTATAAAAAGGAGGCCAATTTTTCTCTTTTTGGCCGTATCCATACCATTTACTCAGTCAAAGAGTACGTCCAATGTAAAAAACAGAGCCTGTCATTTAAGGCTATTTCTTAATGCTGTCAAGATTGGGGAGGGAGTGGGGTTTATCATGGTTAATGACTCAACTGCTCGGCTGTAATTCATTTGACAGGTCTTGCTCCGCCCCTTCCTCTGGAAAAGCCACCATTTTTTCCCTTCAAAAGTCTGCCGCAGCTCTGGTTACACCCACCTGAATTGAAAAGGCCTGCCCCTAGCACCACAGCCTAATTGATGGATGCCGAGCTGGGGGCAGGCTGTGGCAACATAGGTGGGGTTGGCCAGAGTTTTAGAAGACAATGGAAAAATGGCCCCAGCTGTCTAGCTGCTGTAGGGAGTGGAGCTTCACCCGTCTAGTGAATTAGGGCCAAGCAGGCGAGTTATTAACCCTGAGGCCCCACAATCCTACAGTATTAAGACAAGGCCATACATGATAGGCTCTTTGTTTTACACTGCAGTGTTCTCCTCAGAATTTTTTCCAGCCGGGTGGCATGAAATAGCAGCCGGGTGGCATGAAAAAGCAGCCGTGTGGGGCAAGATGAAAATGCAGGGCAACTCTGCTTACATCATAGGAGGAGATGAGGAGGTAAGCCTATGACAGCCGGGTGGTCACCAAATCTAGCCGGGTGGAGCACCCGGCTAAAAGAGCCTGGGGAGAACACTGCACTGGAAGTAGTCTAATGCTGGATACACACCATGCGTTTCCGCGCCGAATGCGTCCGTCGATACGATTATTTCCGAGCATTTCCGAACGCATTTCGATGATTTTTAGGTCGATTGCCATGTAAAGTATGGCAAATCGACCTAACGATCCATCGAAGCTTGAATCGGACATGTCTGAAATAATCGAATCGATGCGTATCGACAGATGCATCGAACGCGGAAACGCATGGTGTGTATCCAGCATAAGTCAGTAAGTCACTAAGCAACCACAATTTTTTTTTACCCCCCTCTTTTCTTTTTTACAATATTTAGATGTAGGATTCAGTAAAACTATCAAACAAATATTAATCAAAACCCAGGGCCTCATCTGACTGATTTGGATTAAGGGTGCATTGACACTATGTGCGCTGCCTGACAAAAATTATAATCGCTGAGCTATGCATTGCAATGAACCCAAAAATGGGCCCTTTCCCATAGTCGTGCTGGCTCCACGGTGCGCCAGGTTCTGTCATAATAACACAAGCTGAGTGTTACATGACAATGCACAAGTTGCAACCAAGTTACAAGTGAATGACGAGTCATTCAGCAACGGGACATGTGAGTTAATCGGAAGACGCTAATTTGTGAACTTAGCCCAAGTATCATTTGAAACTCAAAGGGGAAAGGTGATTATTTTTATTGTTTGGAGATGCGAGGAAGTAGTGATGATGGGTAATCAATGACTACATAGCTATGTCATGCAGCAAATCGATATAAAAGCTAGCAACGGCCACGGTTTTATTTTCAAACAGGTTTCTGCTAAAATCAAGTGCTGAATAGCAATATAGCAATCGATATTCATCAATTTCTGATCAGTGAGATATGGTTTGTTCACCAAATCGGGAACCCGTCACAAGGTGTTCAGTTAATGTTCATTTTTAAATCACCAAACACTAGTGATGGTGTTTAAATCTGGGTTTCCTATTAATTTGAAACCCCAATTATGCTGCACCTCACACTTCAGTACCTCAGCTAGTGGAGAGGGTCACAGGGTTGCAGCCACACATCACATGACTCCAATGCTTCCTGTTTCCAAGCTGGAAGGAAGAAGTATCGGAGGCTCGTGAAGTGTGGCATGAGCCGCACATGAGTGACCTCCCCATGACCCTGACCATTAGCTGAGGTTCTGAAGTGTGCGCGGTTTAATTCGGGTTTCCGAATTAGGGAACCCGATTCAAACCCAACACCACCAAACACCAGGCCCATGTTTTTAAAGGGGCTGAAACCAAACATTATTTTTGCCGTGCAAAAATGTTAGTGAAGATCTGACCTCATGTTAGCACCCCAATTCGGATTTCAGAAACAGTAGAAAGCCTTATATTGTGAGAATGAGCCACGCTTTTCAATTCGGCTGCCTTCACAGTGGAGCATTACAGCGTAACAAAGGTTACTTAATGCAGCCATTACGCACAGCAATTGTTTAAGCGATGTTCAGAGTATATCCAGTACAACATGATCCAAAGGACTCTGGTATTCCAACACAGACCATGCAGTGCGTTACCACATAACGTGCGAGTTAACTGTGACAGGGATCCATACTTTTCATTGATTGTATGCTTCACTGTATGCACACACAGTGTACAATGCAACTTTCCCCCTACGTTGCATTCTTGTTTTTACGGGGAATGGAATGCAGCTCTGCATTGTGAACCTAGCCTCGAATATATTTATTTCGTCAAAAGAGGGTACCAGTCTTTTTATATAGACCAAGCTCTAGACTGGACCTTAACAATAATAAATCTAAGCTTTAGAAATAAAATTAAAAAAAAGGAATTCAAAGAAACATTTTACAGTCCCTCTATACTGTATGAACTCCATTTTGCAGTTTATCTATATGGTGCATCAGTGTTCTCTCCAGAAAAATGCTTCAGCCGGTTGGCATGAAATAGTAGCCAGGTGGTATGAAAAAGTAGCCGGGTGTGGCGAGATGAGAGAATGCAGGGTCAGTGCTTCTGTGAGCAACTATACTTACAGCATAGGAGGAGGTGAGCCGATGACAGCCGGGTGCTCATCAAAACTAGCCGGGTGCTCATCAAAACTAGCCGGGTGCTCATCAAAACTAGCCGGGTGCTCATCAAAACTAGCCGGGTGCTCATCAAAACTAGCCGGGTGGAGCACCCGCCTAAAAGAGCCTGGGGAGAACACTGTGCATCTGTCTGTCCAGTTTAGTTAAAGGGGCACTACAGCGAAAAACTGTAACATTTAAATTATGTGCAAACATATACAAATAAGAAGTACATTTTTTCCAGAGCCATAAATTACTTTTCTCCTATAATACTATCACTTACTGTATGCAGTAGAAATCTGACAGAAGTGACAGGTTTTGGACTAGTCCGTCTCTTCATAGGGGATTCTCAGCAAGGCTTTTATTCTTTATAAAGATATTCCCTAAAAAGGATTTAAACAATGATGCTGGCCAGCTTCACTGCTCCCTACACTGTTGTTTGGCAGTTGGACAGAGCAACTGCCATTCACTAAGTGCTTTTGAAAATAAATATATCCCTGAGAATCCCCTATAAAGAGATGGACTAGTTCAAAGCCTGTCACTTCTGTCAGATTTCTACTACCTACTGTAAGTGACAGCAACATAGGAGAAAAGTAATTTATGGCTCATTTTACTCTGGAAATAATGTACCTCCTTTTTGTATATGTTTGCCTATATTTTAAATTTTACAGCTTTTCGCTGTAGTGCCCCTTTAAATAAAAGAAGAAATAGACATTTCTCTGTTTGTACCGCAAGAAGCATTTGCTACGCACTAACTGCATCTGATTATATGAGCCACTTCCTAATAGTGCAAATAGGAACAGCAAGAGCTGAACACATTCATATGTCTGACTATAAGTGTGCCCCTTATGCTGTTACGACCAGATAGATACACATCTCGTGAAATGACTGATATTAATAGTAAAATGCATTTTACAAAACAGCCAGCTGCAACAACAGAGCAACAAGCTACTGATGCATCACGCTACTGCACAGACAATAACAAACACAGCGTGTATGTACCACAAGCAGACTACATAATGAGGAAAGAATGCAAGTGTGTACCTGCATCCTGCATCCTTCTCACTACTGGCTACAGAGGTCTTAAAATTGCAACTCAAGCCAAAATTCAACAATAAAGCAAAAGTATATCTGCAACTGTGTGGACAGCTCTCTAAATGCATCAATTAAACATTGCCTTTGTATTTTTAAAATACAAAACAGAGGAACATAATTTTGGTCACAGACAGGAGTACAGGATGCTGCACTGGTACAGCAGCAAAACATACATGTAAAATCCTAGGAGTATACACAGGAATAACTCCTGCAGATGCATAATGTGATGCCTAAGCTGTTATCCCAGAGGTGCAGTGGGTAAAGTCTTGTCAAAAATCTAAAGTCTGCATAAATAAGCACATTCTCTGATGTCTGCAGGATAGAAATGCATTTCGATGTCTATATACGATCACAAGGGGAGCTATATAGCATGAGTGCTACACGTGTGTGCCTGTATAAGGAGGTAGTAGTGAGGCACTAGTCCTGGGCTCCTGATGCGATCACACAAAGGACTCGATTCACAACATGTAAACACGGGGAGAGATAGCCTTCCCTGTGTCTATACGTTGCGTAGCATATGCAGTGCGTGTCTCCATAAAGTTGCTGCACAGTTCTGCCCCTGTGCTGTCTGTGAGAGCAGACGCAGGAGCTGTCCTGTAGTGACTGGCCAGCCAGACAGCACACAGCAGGCAGATGCAGCGAGTGCCTGGCCCTGTCTCGTGTATGCTGGTATATAGGGGGATCTGCGCTGCGTGCATTCTGTGCATGGAGGAGTTAGGGAAACTTTGGCGCTGTGTCTGTAGAACTCCCCGAGGGGCCGCTTGTCTTCCTCTGTCTACCACGTGGAGGCTGTCACACAGGACAAGGCATTCTGTGACAAGTGATCTCCCCAATTTTGCTCGGATGCTGCCAGGGGCGCAGGGGGAGTGTTCCCGGGAGGAGGGTTCCCGGGGCGGCGGACATGTTACCTGTCTTGAAGTCCATGCCGTGTTCCTTGGAGGTGTCCATCTCCTTCTGCAGCATAACGAACAGAATCCCGAATGAGTTCTGGATGCCGAAGATGGAGCCGTTGCACCAGGTAGCCGCCAGAACCACCACCCAGCCGAAGCCTCCCTCGGGTACTCTGCCTCTTGCCTCCTCCTCCCGCCTGTCCTGTCCGGGCGCCTCGGAGGGCACCGGCGCCCCTTCTGGGGATCCCCCGAGCAGGCTGTCCCGCATCCCCTGCTCTTCCCCCGGTGGCAGGTTCTCGTCCTCCTCCGTCTCTTCTTCCATCGCTTGGCTCTCCTCCTCCCCAGTGCTCCCTCCCTGCTCTCCTCCCCTGCCCCCGCCCATGGCTTCCCTCCCTGCCCCGGTCTACCTGCTCCGGGAGGCGCTGCTGCAGCACCACGCTGGGGGCTTTACCTTTCCACTCAGGGAATTGCTGTGTATATGGATACTGCGTGTGCGGGGCTTCCCTCCACGGGAGCGCTGCGGGGACACGCGTGGCGCACACACTTCACTTTTAAAGAACACGTTTTTTTTTCCCTGCGCAAACTGCCCCAAAGTGCCTCCCAGTCGGACAGCAGCTGATAAAGGTGGCAGCCTGCTTTGTGCTACAGAACTGGGTACAGGACCAGCTTAGTCGCTGCCCTTACTTACCTTTCAGCAGTGAATTTCTATACTGTATTCGTTTTGTTGAGAGATGTTTTCATTACAGAAGTTTTTTGTTTTTTTAATTTGTATATTAGACCAGTGTTCTACACAGAATTTTTTTCCAGCCGGGTGGCATGAAGAAGTAGCTGGGTGGGGCGCAACCGGGTAAATGCAGGGCCGGTAATGCTGCTTACAGCATAGGACATCCCTGCACCCCCTATCATGTCCCATTCATCCCTGCAACCCCACCCCCCATCATGTCCCGTGCATTACTGCAACTCCTATCATGACCAATGCATTCCTGTACCACATATCACATCTCCTCCAGTACTGCAACCCCTACCACGTCCCATGCATCCCTGCACCTCCTATCAGGTCCGATGCATTACAATACCCCCTATCACGTCCCATGCACCGTTGTGCTCCTTATCACGTCCCATGCATCTCTTCACCCCCATTACCATCGCCTAATACATTACTGCAGCTCCACAAATCTCAGAATAGACAACGCAAACAATACTGAGTCCTTCCTTATAACACAGGTTATTGCACTCTCAAACACATTTCATACACTACTATCACATGCCACATATTATTGCATTCAGTAAGCCCCCATAGAGCACCCACCACACTCCACATACTACTGCACCGACCTACAGGCTCCATAGCTTTTTAGTGATAACATCCCATCACCCTCCTTACATTACAGTACAGGAAAATACATTACAGCACATACATTACAGTCCACACATTACTACAACCATTCTATACCACTAGGATTATTACACCCCTCTGGTCTGATCCAGTGAGCTTGCACTCTTACACCTCCCCCTCCCCTATGTCAGCCCCTCCTTCTGCTCACCCCTTTGGCAGCCGGGATCTGGATGATGAGCTGGATAACCTTCATGTAGTAGCGCACATCCCGCGACCACCAGCACACCTTCCTGTCATTCGCTGGGCTCTGTGCACTCCGTGACGCTCTAAAAGTTCTGCGTGCATTGGAGCTTCTGCTGGAGCCCAGTGACAATCTTTAAAGCCATGATCGGCTACAAGGAGAGATCAGACAGAGGAGCACTGGCCAGGACGCTCTACGGACGGGGAAGGAAGTACTGGAGGATGTGCTCCCTAGTTCAGGCTGCGCTGCCTGCCCGTCAGACCTTCAGATCAGCGTCAAACTCGCAGGGGTGAGAGAGGGGAGCGATGTACAGTAACGCGCCATAGACTTCAATACAAGTGATGCCACTTCCTACATTTGAAGTCTATGGCGCGTCACCGCACATTGCTCCTCTCTCATATCCCTGCAGGCTGCCGCTGATCTGGAGGTTTGACGAAGAACTCTACGGGCAGGAAGTGCAGCCGGAACTGGGAACGGCTGGTATATGCAGTGGGAGACCCGCACCGTGCGAGCAGACAGCAGCGAGCAGAACTTTGTGTAAATGCGTGCGGGCAGTGCAGCCGGAACTGGGAACGGCTATGCAGTGGAAGACCCGCACCGTGCGAGCGGACAGCAGCAATCAGAACTTTGTGTAAATGCGGGCGGGCCTCGGAAAACACCCGGGCGGGGTCTCAAAACAGCTGGGCGGCCCGCCCACCTAATTAGGCCTGGGGAGAACACTGTAGACTGTAGACATGCAGGTGGTTTTAACTAGATGATAGCAACTGTCTGTGGGAATTGATTGATTACAAACTGCGAGTTGTCCCAAGCACCACATTGGGGTGCAACTAAAATGCAGCCGAATGGCAGCATTTGTAGCACCATGTGTCAACGCTTGACACTGGTGGTCAGGGCCGTCATCAGAAATGTTGGGGCCCCTCACACATCATCAGGCCTGCCCCCCCCCTTCCTGGGCCCACCCACTGGTTGCTGTGCCCGCCCACTAGCCACAGGTAGCCTGGTGTAGATGACCCCAGTATAGGTAGCCTAGTATAGCTGGTGCCCCAGTATAGGCCACCAAGATACAGGTCCCCCAGTATAGGTATTCATCTATACATGGTGCCCCAGTATAGGTAACCTGGTATAGTTTCCCCCAGTATAGGTAGCCTGGTATGGGTGGTGCACCAGTATAGGTGCCCCAGTATAGGTAGCAAGCTATAGGTGCCCCAGTATAAGTAGCTAAGTATAGGTAATGCCCCAGTATAGGTAGCCAGGTAAGGTGGTGCCGTCAGTAATGGTAGCCACGTATAGGTGGTGCCCCAGAATAGGTAGCCAGGTATAGGTTGTTCCCCAGTATAGGTAGCCAGGTATAGGTGGTTCAAGCACCAGTATAGGTAGCCAGGTATAGGTGGCGCCCCAGTATAGAAAGCGGGCTCACTCATCTGCTCCCCACGTTCAAGCGCTGATGTCACTCCTCTCTCAGTGCTGGAACGTGGTGTGCTGGTTAGTGAGCCACAGGCCCGCAGCCAGCATGGGGGGTAGGGCCCCCTGAAGCCCTGGGCCCCTCACTGCAGTGTCAGTTGTCCCCCCCCCCCCCCCCCCCGATGGCTGCCCTGCTGGTGGTGTTACTTGGTGGCAGAGAACTGCTGAGGCCGCACTGAGATGTGACTGCATGGGGGCCGCCGGCCTGTTTACCGCCAGCACCGAATACTAACAAGTGCCCGGCTGGTTTAAGAGAGCAGCTGACAGATGGTAGCTCCTTAACACTAGTCAGCATGTGCACAGTGCCATACATGTGTTATGATGCATGGCAGGGAGTTGTACTTCAAAGGGTACCTGAGATAAGCAAAAGTTTTATACATACCTGGGGCCTCCTCCAGCTCCCTTCAGGCTAATCAGTCCCTCGCTGTACTCCTCCTCCGCCGCCTGGATCCTCCACTACGGGTCCTGATAATTTCACAAGTCAGCGCAGTCTGGCAGTGCATGCTCCTCCATGATGCTCCCACGGGAAAAAGCATTCTGCACCTGCGCAGTAGGGCGGGAGTGCGCTGGGGCGTGTAGAGCTGGGCCGCACATGTGTAGTAAGCCCCGGCTTGGGAGATTACCGGGACCCGTAGCGGAGGATCCAGGCAGCGGAGGAGGACGGCGAGGGGCCAATCAGCCTGAGAGGGCTGGAGAAAGCCCCAGGTATGTATAAAACTTTTACTTTGACTCATCTTAGGTTTACTGTAATGTGAATCATCGGCATTAACACAAATTAAAGCCAATGGGATGAGAAATTGTTTGTGTCGTGCAAGAAAGTGTGAACTGTAACATGAAAGTCAATGGACTTTCATGTTATCATGTGTTACAACTAACATGCAGTGTGTCATAACAGACATCACCACACAGATCATCAGTTTGTGTGGCTGATATTGGGCCATATGTAATTCACGATTTCACCTGAGTTTTCACCTAGGTGATATTTTCAAATGTATCAAAATGCTTTTTAATCCACCAGCAAGCAAGAAAATACTCAAAATAATTTGGACAGTACCTTTTCACCTACCTTTTGGTACTTTTTCAATTGAAAAGTTATTTTAAAAAGATGAAAAATTATCTCATAGGGGAAAACCTGGGTGACAAAGCTAATTGCATATTGTGCTAAAATCCCTCCAACAGTGGTCATGACAGTTTCCTGTCTGTGAGCCTTGTTGCATTGTGGGAAATAACTATTTCCAACTGCCAAGCAACCAGTGTCTCCCTCTGTGCATATGTATAATTATAAAAAAAAGCAACAACAATCTTTTAGCCTATTGCATTGTTAGGGGTTGTATTTATAGATAATGGCAGTTGGTGCTGTCTGTATTTTCATGTCTTCCAGTAGTAAAGATGAATACATGCAGACTGATTGTGGATCAAACAATACAAAACATTCATCAATCATTCATTTCTTAATCTCTCTTCTATTTTTGAACTTCTAACTTTACCTTGTATTGATTTATTTTTTCGCTAAGTTATTTTGAAAAAGGTTCATTTGGTTAAGGCCAAATATTTTTTATTTCATAAACTTTAAGGCAGAAAGCACTCTTATTTGAATTGTGCACTGGCCACTGTAGTTAATGGTCCACTCAACAGTCAAGCGTTGCTTCTTTGCGCTCCATACTCTCACTTCAGACAGCTGTCAACTTTTCCCTGCGTGATGCATGCATTCCCAACTCCAATGTATTTTGCCGCTTCCCCCCAAAAAAAATCACAATTATTTGGAAATCATTTGTGGAAACCACGAATGCAGATCAAACGCAGAATGCCGTTAACTCGGGAATCACATGGCAAAACACTGTGTCGTGTGCCTTAAGCAGAAGAGCTAATGAAGGTATTAGTTGTGATGCATGCACACAGCCCCACAGAGAGATTAGTTAGCCAGACTCAAAACTGAACAAGACAAAATCTCAAACCAATTATGTGGTCTCCAATGTTTAAAGCGGACCCAAACCAAACTTTTTTTTTTTTTTAATTCAAAATATTTAGTTGCACCACTCTGACATATACAAAGATAAATAAATACACCTTCAAGCCTATGAGCATTTCAGTGCACCCTTCTCTTTACATAACTAGGGTTATACAGGTGGCAGCCATTAGCAATTCCTCCTTTGCCGGACACCACCTACGCCACCAGTTTGCCGGATTCTGTCCCGGCAATATGAAAGGAAGGGAGGGGTTCCTCAAATAAATGTAAAATATTTTATATTTGGCATCATGCAGCTGAAAAAAGCTGCTATTTATTATCCTAATTTAGAAAATCGATTTTATTTCTGAAATCTTGTATTTTTAATTTGGGTCCACTTTAAATGTTCAAAGCCAATGTGAGTTAACATCAGTCAGAATGTGGAGTCCTATGCTTGCCACATTTGCAATCCTGACCAACCTGCATCGTAGAGTGCTGATTGGGGAGGGGGGGGGGTGATGGGGTTTCTACAAATGTATTTATTTAGAATGAAAAAATAAATAACCATTTTTAAATATTATTGTTTGGTTGAGCTTGGGGGGGATGTTTTTTGTTTTCTGTAATTGTATGTTATTAGCCGGTGCGTATTGCTCCATAGTGATGGTGGGTAATTCGTTGGGGAATCCTTGAAGTGACATCACATGTAGTGCACCTGCCTGCTGTAGTTAATCTGTGATTGAGATTTTTATTGGCATAATAAATCGCGCCCACTGTGTAGCTGCACTTGCATGTTGTTGTGAACCTGTCTATCCAGATCTCTAGTGCCTTATTAATTTCTAGGTAACACACTTATGCCCCATACTCACGGGCAACTTTTCTGGCCTGTCGCTAACACACGGGAGCGTGTGCGTGACAGGCCGGCGACAGCTCGTCGCCAGGTCCCTCCGCATACACACGGCGAAGGGACCTGGCAACTGATGCGGCGGAAGCTGTCACTGTTGTTCCTCCCCCCGCCGGAAGCTCAATGTGTTCCTCTTCTTGTTGCTGACGCTAGTCCGCATACCCACGCGGACTAGCGACAGTTGCGGCGGCAACTGTCGCCAGGCGATTGACCACACCAATCGCCTGGCGACATCAGCGACGAGCGACGGTTTGGGGTGCACGCCAGTGCAACGCCTCATACTCACGGGCGACCTGTCGCCGCAACACGCGCACGCCGCGTGTTGCGGCGACAATTGTAGCCCGTAAGTATGGGCCATTAGGCTTTGCAGTTGCTTGCCATGTACTTCCTGTGACCTACAAATCCGTCTTCAATAGAGGTCACATGGTTTATACTGCAATGCATGGATACTGGGAGATGTAGTTTTATGTCTATACAATAATACAATAATATTTGTAAAGCGCTTTTCTCCCATAGGACTCAAAGCGCATGTCTATAGTTTTTCCTACTTTGCGTGCTGAATAATCTTGAATAATTTACTACATTCTACTGTTTGCCATTGCAGATCCTCAATAAGATGTTATTGTGTATATGTTAGTTATAATATTGAATATAGTATGTACCTGTTGTTGGTAATATACTGGCATATCATGGAGTTTGCCATTTGTTGGCAATGTCTTCCTGTTGGTGGTAATATGTACATGTCATTGAAATTTGACAATACATTGAAAGTACTTTAGTATTGATTTTTACCAAATAATGTGTTTAGTAACTTTTGCAAATTTTTGGCGTTTATCAATTTATATGTTTAAAAATATGTTTTTTTTCCCCCATAGGAGCATGTGTGGTTCTATGGCCTGAATCACAATCACACCGTAAATTGTGCAGGCCAGTGATTGCAATTCAGGCAAAAACAAATTGCGCTGATAGAATAGGAGAACCGTGGTGCTGTTGTGATTGGCAAAACTTCTGCAATCATATTTATGAGCCGATCACAGCAAGTGGAAAAGAGCCCTAACTGCGTGTGTCCCGCACTTCAACTCAGCCTTATCTTCCTGTCTAGTTCCATGCTGGCGCACAACTTTTTTTGAACAATTGCTAAATTGAGCACTGCTAGTAATAACAGGCATGAGGAGTGTCCACAGCTTTGAAAAAAGCATAAAAGGATTCCACAAAATGCTTACAAATGGTTAATCACCTTTGCCACATTTAATCATTTTAATGCTCCCATTTCCTGCTGTGGACTTCACCACTTTGAAATGCCTTTGGGCCCTTTCAAACCAGGGCGGTGTGGTATTTTTAACAATACGCTTCCATGCACTTCCACATACCCCGAAGCAGGAAGTGACTGCAAGCGCGCACCACTTCTTGCTTGGCTGGTGGCCAGACAGGGAACATCGCGTACTAATGCAGTGTGCCCTGAAGGTCTGTTTCTGGCAGTGCGGCGGGTGCGACGCACCGCATTGCTGCCGCCAGTTTACAGTGTGAAACCGGCCTAAAGGAGCATTCACTGTACTTTGTGTTCCTCACCCTGAGCTACAGCATAGCCATACTACTATGTGGTATAGTGTGTGCATCCTGTGCACAAAAATGATGCTGTCCAGTCTTCTTAGTGCATCATATAACATCAATCCCACCCCCTCCCTCGCATTGGTGGTAAAGTCCTCAAACAGACTGACAACCTGGTCAATCCTTTACATGAGATACATGATTGTTATGTTATTGCACAATGCATGTCTAGGCACAGAGGACATGTTCTGGCAAACTTTTTCTTATTTGAAGTACAGACTTTCCCTAAAAGTGAAACCTAAAATTAGAGGAATAGGGTGGCTGCCATCTTTATTCCCTAACAAACAATACCAGTTGCCTAAGGGCCCGTTCAGATCAGAAATGCGGATGGCCATGCGTGCGGAACGCGTGCGGACCGCAACGCGTACGAACGCATGGCCATCCGCGTTTGTGTGCGTTGCGTGGCTGATCCCATCACTGAAAAGTGAATGGGACAGCCACGTGTTTTTGCAAAATCTGCGTGCAGCATGCGTTCCCGGACCGCACAGGTCCGGAACGCATGCAGTGTGAACATCAGACATTGCACTCTATGCAATGTCTGATGTCGTGCGTTTTGGCCACCTGCACGCGTTTCCAAAACGCGGCTGGAAACGCGTGCAGTGTGAACGGGCCCTAACTTCTGTGCCGATGCTCTGCCTCTGATACTTTAAATCATTGGCCCAGAATGAACATGCAGATCAGAAGATTTGACTCTGGTTTGGCTCCACTGGCTGCATGCTTGTTGCAGGTGTGTGACCCAAAAACAACTGAAGCCAAACACTGCATGACTGCCAGGGAACTCCTATTACAACTTCATAAGTTAATAAAGATGGCGGCCTTCATATTTTCTCTCACTTCTGGCTCCCTTAAACTGCCACGTTTCTGCATGAGTTTTTACTGCACAGAGAAGGAGCCAATATTATTAATTGACTGGCAGCAAATTGTGACATTCCTATCACACAGTTTCTGATAAAAAAACACTTACTGTGCTTACATGCACATAAAAACAATAGGCACGCTGAAATTATGACCTCGTGATCACTGTGAACCACAGTGCTCACTGCTTGTTTTGGCAAAAAAAAGTCTCTGGTCCTTAAAGTGTATCCAAGATCGCATGTGACGTAATGAGATAGACATGTGTATATACAGTGGCAAGCATACAGACATCTATGCTGTGCTCCTTTTCTTTTTCCCTACCTGAAAGTGTTAATATTCAGCTATGCAACTGACAGTTTTTATTTATTTGGGACCCAGTCGGACTATAGGGTTCCCCACTAATAACAAATTACAGCTATAAAACACTATTCTAAGCATATAACTGGGCTTCTGACTGCAAGGGGTAGATAAAAAGGTCAATAGTTCATGTATTTTTGCTCTGGGACACTGCAATTGAGCAGAGACAAAAAAAATAAAAAAAATCTACTTTGTTAATATTTATACCTCTGTAGTTGATCCAAGTACTGTACATGACTACTATTTCTACTGCCCACCTCATCCCTCCCTGCTGATGAGTCATGCATTGCTGTCTGAGAAGAGCAGAGTACTGCAAACACTAGAAGGGACAGCATCAGAGAGGTGAGGGAGGAGGCAGCAGAGAGGTGGAGCAGAGCTGTAAATCCAAGCATACTACGGTGGAATTTTGATAAGTATTTACACAGTAGCCCAGTTGTGATATGTATTTACATATACATGTTGAGTACATTTTGCAAAAGGAATTGCAATTCCACCTTCAAGCGGATCCGAGATGAAAAACTAACTATAACAAGTGACTTGTCTATATATCTTCTCTAAAATCCTCTGACATCTCTAGCTAGTAATACCTCCCCCTCCTCCTGCCCAGACTGAACTCCCATGAGCCCTTGCTACTGTCTGAAAGTGCCTTGGCTCTCTGAAAACCTGTGGGCGTGGCTTATTTGGTTTATAGGGAATTAGAGCATTAAAACAAAAACAAAAAAGTATTTGGCTTGAGGAATGCCCTATAAACAATAGGAAAGGAACACAATTATGCAATGAGTAAAAGTTCATCTACTACCTTCCACCCCCTATAGTCACTTGAGCATGCAGAGAGAATATTGATGTAAGAGAGGATAAAGGAGATGAAAATAGTTTCTCCTTGCCTTCAAATTTCATGTAAATAATATGCAGCTTGAAATTAGGCCATCAAAATAACTTCCTGTCAACTTTGATCATCCTTATGGTGGCCATACATGGTACAATTTTTTTCATCCAATCTTACCATTTCTATGTAGTATAAGGGTAAATTAAGTGAATATATTGAAAGGATAATTTAGGCAGTTACCTTATATTACATAGAAATGGTAAGATTGGATGAAAAAATTGTATCATGTATGGCCACCATTAAGCTCAACACACACCATACAATCTTGGTTGTACAGATTTACCAAATCTATGTAGTATAAGGTCCATTAGATTGAAAATACCTTTAATGATTGATTGGATAAGCTCTTATACTACATGAAAGTGGTAAGATTGAACAACCAAGATTGTATGGTGTGTGTTGAGCCTAAAGGTGGCCACACACGATACAATAAAATGATCCGATTTTACGGCAATTCGATAAAAACAATTGGATCTCCCGAAAAAAATTGAAAGCTTTTTTTTCATTCGACTGAAAAATCCGATCGGATTTCCTGTTTTCTTCAATTTTTATCGATCCGGAATGCCAGATATTTTTCTTCAATCTTTCTAAAGATTGTATGGTGTGTGTTAGATTGTCAACTTATTAATATACACACCCTAGCAATTTTGTCAGAGTTTCCAATAATTTTTATCATAATTGGGGAAAAAATTGAACATAGGTGTGTGTGTAACATTTCAAAAATCTGAGCAATGTACCAATCAGTCAGAAAAATTGATTGCAATTCTCAAATTAAACAGATATTTAAAAAATTGTATGGTGTGTGGCCACCTTTAGAGTGATGGGTTTGTCAGGTGAAACCACGCCTCCCTGCTCAGAACCTATCAGGAAGCATGGCTTCAGACTGACCAGGAGAGGGAAAGTGGGCAGATATCAGGAGTTTTCTGAGGATTTATGAATTGTTGTAACATGTATTTTCCTCATATTTTACAAAAACTGCATTATTTGCAAAACCTTTTTTGTGTGCAATCAATTTAAAATATATATATACAGGGAGTGCAGAATTATTAGGCAAGTTGTATTTTTGAGGAATAATTTTATTATTGAACAACAACCATGTTCTCAATGAACCCAAAAAACTCATTAATATCAAAGCTGAATATTTTTGAAAGTAGTTTTTAGTTTGTTTTTAGTTTTAGCTATTTTAGGGGGATATCTGTGTGTGCAGGTGACTATTACTGTGCATAATTATTAGGCAACTTAGCAAAAAACAAATATATACCCATTTCAATTATTTATTTTTACCAGTGAAACCAATATAACATCTCAACATTCACAAATATACATTTCTGACATTCAAAAACAAAACAAAAACAAATCAGTGACCAATATAGCCACCTTTCTTTGCAAGGACACTCAAAAGCCTGCCATCCATGGATTCTGTCAGTGTTTTGATCTGTTCACCATCAACATTGCGTGCAGCAGCAACCACAGCCTCCCAGACACTGTTCAGAGAGGTGTACTGTTTTCCCTCCTTGTAAATCTCACATTTTATGATGGACCTCAGGTTCTCAATGAGGTTCAGATCTGGTGAACAAGGAGGCCATGTCATTAGTTTTTCTTCTTTTATACCCTTTCTTGCCAGCCACGCTGTGGAGTACTTGGACGCGTGTGATGGAGCATTGTCCTGCATGAAAATCATGTTTTTCTTGAAGGATGCAGACTTCTTCCTGTACCACTGCTTGAAGAAAGTGTCTTTCAGAAACTGGCAGTAGGACTGGGAGTTGAGCTTGACTCCATTCTCAACCCGAAAAAGCCCCACAAGATCATCTTTGATGATACCAGCCCAAACCAGTACTCCACCTCACCCTTGCTGGCGTCTGAGTCGGACTGGAGCTCTCTGCCCTTTACCAACGGGCCCATCCATCTGGCCCATCAAGACTCACTCTCATTTCATCAGTCCATAAAACCTTAGAAAAATCAGTCTTGAGATATTTCTTGGCCCAGTCTTGACGTTTCAGCTTGTGTGTCTTGTTCAGTGGTGGTCGTCTTTCAGCCTTTCTTACCTTGGCCATGTCTCTGAGTATTGCACACCTTGTGTTTTTGGGCACTCCAGTGATGTTGCAGCTCTGAAATATGGCCAAACTGGTGGCAAGTGGCATCTTGGCAGCTGCACGCTTGACTTTTCTCAGTTCATGGGCAGTTATTTTGCGCCTTGGTTTTTCCACACGCTTCTTGCGACCCTGTTGACTATTTTGAATGAAACGCTTGATTGTTCGATGATCACGCTTCACAAGCTTTGCAATTTTAGGAGTGCTGCATCCCTCTGCAAGATATCTCACTATTTTTGACTTTTCTGAGCCTGTCAAGTCCTTCTTTTGACCCATTTTGCCGAAGGAAAGGAAGTTGCCTAATAATTATGCACACCTGATATAGGGCGTTGATGTCATTAGACCACACCCCTTCTCATTACAGAGATGCACATCACCTAATATCTAATATGCTTAATTGGTAGTAGGCTTTCGAGCCTATACAGCTTGGAGTAAGACAACATGCATAAAGAGGATGATGTGGTCAAAATACTCATTTGCCTAATAATTCTGCACTCCCTGTGTGTGTGTGTGTGTGCGTGTGTATATATATATATATATATATATATATATATATATATATATATATATATATTGCATAACAAAGCTGTGTCTGAACTTTGGATATATTAAACCTTGGTGTACTGTGTTTAGTCTTTGAAACTGGTTGTAAATGGTGTGTGTGTGTGTGTGTGTGTGTGTGTGTGTGTGTGTGTGTGTGTGTGTGTGTGTGTGTGTGTGTGGTTGTAAATGGTGTGTGTGTATGTGTATGTCCCGCGCACTCGTCACTCCTTCACCAAAACATCCTTCCCTTCCGCTGCTGATGCTCCCTTGGGCTAGTCTATTGTGTGTCTTCTGAGTACTGTGCGTGCTTCCTAGAAATGCAGCTCTGCGATTCATTCCAGAGAGTACAGGAACACACGTGGTGTTTGTAAAGCCTGCCTGGCTGCCACTTCTTGCTTTCTTTCATGACATTGTGTCTGCCTCTTACAAAGCAAATCATAAGATTCCCCGTGCAGCTGCAGAAACACAGCTACATTCATTTTTCTGGCTACAATAATATTTCTTGCCAATCCCATGTGTATGTAACTGGCGTGTGTGGTATGTGCATATATAACAGCATAAGCAGACCCCAGGCTGCTCAATCAGAACAAGCAGCTCAGAGCCAGACAGAGAGAGCACGTGGGAGACGGGGAGGTGCTGCCAGTGTATTAGCAGCAGTGAGACAGCAATGTAAAAGACTGGCACTGTCTGTACAGCGAGCTCACACTTTACAATAACAAGATCTCAATACGCAGCGAGCGCTAATCTGATCTCCATCAATTTAGCAAAATGTCTGCATTTTGTTCCTGAGATTGCAGACCACATAACAGCCTGGATTCTGATAAAGGTCATGGTTACTGGACAAAATACATTGCCAAATGTACATTGTACCAGTGGTTATACATTGCTAGCTCACCCGGCATGAACCCTGTCTGAGTACATTCACATATTATTAGTCATACATCACTGCTGCGGCTCGAACAGAATGTTCATCTGCCGGGAAGTGTTTGAGCACGGACAGTCTATACTCCTGATTCATCATCATCCCCCCCCCCCATCTTTTGTTTATTTTCACACATGCATATTGCTAGTGTTTGTCAAAGGAAGGAATGTACGTATTCCACCGACATCTCTCATTCCATACTAATTAACAATTAGCTTTGTATACACTGCATGGAGGGCAGTTTCATATAATCTTACGCTGGACAATGTCCTTAGCAGAGATGGTCAATGATGAGATGCGAATAAATGTACAGTGTCCTCTTCTGTACAGCGTTGCAGAAGATGTTGGTGATATATATAGTAAATTAATAATAATTCTGGCTCTGGCTTTGCATGAAAATGTAATGTACAGGTGCCATAATGCAGGAACCTCACGGTACTGTCATTATGAGCAATGCTGAATTGATTTTGTGTTGTGCTAGTGCTGATTCTCCTGGGGGAGGTGTCCTTTCTCTTTCCCTCTCAAACAGGTTGTCATGGAGCTGAAGTACCTACTAGGTGAGTCGGCTTAAGAAGTTCTCTGTGGCCTGGCTCTGGACTGTGATTGGACAACGGATTGACCTATGGTGTCAAAGGTCAGAAGATAATATATAGGACTACAGGTCACCTGACCTTTCACTCTCTGAGGAGACGCCTAACAAGAGAGTGGTCTGCACTTTTTCTTCTGCTCCTCAGTGACCATGTCTGACCTATTGGATGCTGTCTGTCAGCGCGCAGGAGCCCAGGGTGGAGAAGACTAGGTTAAGGAATTGGCTCACTTACCTGGTGCCTTGTCAGCTTTGTCTGCTGAAGTTCATCCTCCTCAAGCTCAGCAGCAGCAGCCCGCCGGACCCCTGGACGTTTCCCAGCCTTCTGATGTGCCTCTGCCGTCTCATCTGCAGCCTCTACAATTGCCATCTGGCTGCCCCATTGGTTCGCCGCTCCCTGCAGTAATGGAAACCCGGCTCCAGCTTTCACGACCAGAAGTGCGTCACGGCGTGAAGTGGAAGAGGCGGAGCTAGCTGTAACACAAGGAAGCCTTCCTCCAGCCACCTGAGTGACATCCGCCCGGCCAAAGATGCTCAAGCGGCCCTACTCGCCACCTCTGCAGGCCCCTAGATTCGGCTCCCTTCGTCCATCTCAGCCTAGCTCCTCCACATCCGGCAAGAGGCGCAACAAGACCCGCAGTGGGTCTCATCGGAAGCCTCAACAGCTACCCAGCATGATCGCCGGTCTGCATCTTCCGCCGGGCCATCCTCCTCTTAGTCTGCGGCTCCTCCTCCTAGCAGCCTCCTTCCTGTCCATCCAGCCTGTCAGCAAGCGGAGAGCGATACGGAGGCATCTGGAGTTGAGGATGCCTCAGCCATTCCTCCTGATCCCTGTCAGGAGCCTGGTGAGTCTCCTTTTCTCCCCCCTTCTATCAATGATTTATTGTGCTCTGTGAGAGAGCTGGTGTCCAGGTTGCAGAATCCCCCTCCACCTCCTACCCCCCATTCTTCTCCCTCTCCTCCCATTCCACTTCTCCAGCACCAACCTGGCAGGGTGGTGCCTCTGTTCCTGATAATGTGCATGATGTTCCTGCTAACCCTGTAATACCTTCTGGCAGGCCAGGTATTGCTGAAACCTCTTACAAGGAGGCTTTAATATGTGAAATTTCCCGTATAGAGGTTTTCATCTGCCTGGGAGCATAAAAGAAAATCTGGAATAGGGAATTTATCGACATCTTGTCTCTGTTGCCTCATTTTAAAGATTTTACCAGAGATAAAAAAAAGAAGAAGGTGAGGAAGAAAGGCGCAGACCTGTAACCAAATCTTTTCAAAATTGGCTTCAGGCCTTTTGCATTTACTCAGGAATGATGGGAGAGAAACACCCAGAACTATGCTCTGGGCTTTTCCAGCACTTAGAGATGGTGAATGAGGCATACAGACAGTACGGCGGGTCCTCATGGTTCCAATACGATGAGGTTTTACGTCAGAAATTGTCGATTTATCCGTCGGTGAAATGGGATGTGAAGGACGTCTGCTTATGGGTGTCGTTAATGATCCCTCAAAGGCCTCAACAGCAACCTCCATCTATGCAGAGTTCATCAGGGTCAGTTGGTTTACGCGAGGGAGTATGCTTTGCGTACGATTCCCAGTGTAAGTTTGCTGCGTTGTGCAAATACATGCATGAATGTTCATTCTGTGGCAGAATGCACCCCATTTCCCAATGCTTTAAGAAGTCTTAACCAGGTCTGGTAGAAAAGGAGACATTTCTTAAAAGCCAGCAGCCCGGTGAGTCTCACAGATCTGCTGCCATGGTTAAAGGAAACCTTAACTGAGAGGGATATGGATGTTTCCTTTTAAACAAATACCAGTTTCTTGGCAGTCCTACTGATCTGTTTAGCTGCAGCAGTGGCTGAATCACACACCTTCTAAGTTTCATATTTTATGGAAGGGTGTTAGAGGCTTGTGTTGGGAGGAGTTATGGGATCCAGTAAAATTTTTTGAATGTTAACTGGCCTTCCCCTGATATTATGATTGTTCATTTGGGAGGCAACGAGGTCAGTAGATTTTTTTTTTTATTTATTTATTTATTTATTTATTTTTTAACAGAGAATTTTTATTGTTTGTTTTTTTAAAGTCCGAGGCCAACAAACAAGTAACAATTCGAGATAGTTCAGACTGTACATCATAATATATAACAACAACAGTGCAGAATAAAGGCATTTCAACTGAAAAGAATTAACACAAATTTACACGGTAAAAAGGTATAAAACATATCTTGAATGTCAGAGGTCATAAGGTATTCAGCGGAGCCAATTGGATAGTTAAATTAGCATAGAGACATATCTAATGAATACAGTTCACTATCTATAAATGTCTGGTATCGAAGCAGTTATATTTAGGTGTGGAATTGTACTATCCATCGAGTCTACCCAGCATCCACAAATTTTGTCAACTATAGAGAATTGCCCACGAGCTTGATATGTAAGTTTATAAAGTGATATATTTGCATTTACCAGGGATTTCCATTCATTCAATGTAGGTAGTACTTGTAATTTCCATTTTAGTAAAAGACATTTCCTTCCGTAACTGATATCAGATAAAATTCCCAATAAACATTGATAGGCCGAAAGTACCACTGGCAAATTCAATTTAGATTGAATGAAATGTGTTACTGACTTCCAATATTGTTGGACTAATGGGCAAAACCACACACAATGCAGAAAAGCGGCTGCTGCATTCCCACATTTAAAACAGTAGTCACTATGAAGAATACTGATTCGAGCTAGTCTAGATGGGGCATAGTATATCTGATGGAGCCATTTAAGCTGAGGGACTTTATCCGTAGAGGAGATCACTGTTTTATGATATGTCTCTATTATCTAGTCACCTTGTGTGAGCGTGAGGGTAGATGAAGCTGGAATAGCATTAGTGTTTGTTCCTTTGGTAACAGTGGATTGTAGGAACAATTTCCTACAAAATAAATGCACATCATAAAATCAAATCTATCAACTTGTTGAGGGGGACAGAAGCCCAAACCCGTTCCAATAATTGCTGAACTGCATTAGGTAATGTTTCCCCTGTTAAATGAATCACTTATAATTCATTTTGTCCCGGCGAATCTCCATCGACTGAGACCCCGGTCTTATTAGATAATTTAGGTTCAATCACTCTAAAAAAGGAACCGAGGATGAAGATGAGGACGGCCGTAGCTGTCCCACCCCGTTGGCTGTTCCCGTAGTGTCCCCACATTTTTAGATTTTTGTAATTTATCCTGGAGGCGGGTCGGGTATTCACCCTTTTTAATATTAGAGTCCGAGTTTTGACTTGATTCTGAGGTAGCGGAGCTGGCACTCACCAACGATGAATCTGAATCATCGGCACTAACGTTCGTGGGCTTTGGAGTGGGTCTGTGCCTTGGGCCTCGAGGTTTTGAGGGGGCGGGCCTGTTCTCCCACCTATATGCTTGACCCAATTTATACGCTAAGCGTTCATTAAATAATTTTTTTGTCTCGTAGAAGTACTAAATCCTTGTTGTATTTTCTAATATGTAGTTCCAACTGTTCATTCCATTTTTATACAGATCCTCGTCAGAGTGAGATTTCAGCTCCGCTGTTATTTTATTGATCTCCTCATCTAAAGTTGTCAGTTCTGCCTCATCAAGATCATTCATCAAAGAGAGGCACACGTGTGCACAATTCTCCAGATTAGCCTCCCACTTCCTCTTAAAAATTACTTCAGTTACCTGTTACTTCAGTTCCCCTTTAAATCACACCTGAAGTGAGAGGGGTATGGAGGCTGACATATTTCCTTTTAAACTATTCCAGTTGCCTGGCTGTCCTGCTGCACACAAGCAAGGAGGGTAGCCATGCTCATCCTGCTGGGATCAGGGATTTAAAGTGAACCGAGCATAATTTTTAGCACCCAGGGCATCTCAGTAGCACATTTAAAATGCATATTAACAATGTGGATTTTTAATAAAAAAAATTCTATTCTACCTCCTCTTTTTACATTTAAATGTTTATTATTGCCCTACTTCCGCCAGACTGCGTCCACAGAAAGAGGAAAGAGCAGTTAGTAAAGGATTGCAGTAATTAGCAGAAGCAATAAGCAAACAAAAGGACAATGTACTTCAAAAGGTTTAAAGGACTTCCAAGGCCAACTGTCAAAAAACGTTAAATACCTGCATCACTCTTGTAGGCACGGAGGACGCTGTCCGCGCCCTCTGTGCCGTTCCGCCGGGTCCCTGCCGCTCAATAGCCCCCCGGGCCGGCTCCTGACCTCACGACCCGGGTCGGGCTCTCCTGCCTGCACTAACATGACCGCATGAGCTGGCTGTGGCTGCGCAGTCCGCATAGCTGTGAGTGCGGCTGCACAGCTCTAGGGCCAACCCCCCAATCCACGCAACAGGCTGTTTCCTGTTGCGTGAATAGGGGGGTTGGCACTAGAGCTGTGCAGCCGCACTCACGGCTATACGGACTGCGCAGCCGCGGCCAGCTCGTGCGGTCATGTTAGTGCAGGCAGGAGAGCCCGACCCGGGCAGTGAGGTTGGGAGCCGGCCCGGGGGGCTATTGAGCGGCGGTGACCTGGTGGAGGGGCGCGGACGGCATCCTCCGTGCCTACAAAATTGATGCAGTGTGAGTGGGGGCGTTTGTGTGTTGTACTAGGCCATGTGAGTTGGCAATGGTGAGTAGCTGGGTCACAACAGAGTTCTTGGGTTCATCGATGGGAATATTGAAATCCCTGAGGATGATGGTGGGGATGTCAGAGAAGAGGATGTGTGGGAGCCAGGAGGCAAAGTTGTCGAGAAATTGTCGTGTGGAGCCCGGAGGGCGGTATAAGACTGCAACAATGGCTGGTAGGGGATTGTAAAGGCGGATAGTGTGGGCCTCAAATGATGTGAATTGTAGGGAGGAAGGTGAAGTGAGGACACGGAATGTGCAGGATGGGGAGAGGAGCAGACCCACCCCTCCCCCTGGCCTGTTGACTGGTCTGGGGGTGTGACTGAGGTGAAGCCCCCCATAGGAGAGGGCAGCCTCTGCGGCAGAGTCAGAGGGGGTGAGCCATGTCTCAGTGAGTGCGACGATGGGGAAGGATTTGGAGAGGAAGAGGTCGTGGACCGCTGTAAGTTTATTGCGGATGGATCTGGCATTCCAGAGACCGCAGGGTAGGGTGAGCATGTGTTTGTGGGTGGGATTAATGGAAATAAGGTTGGGACGAGGATGGATGTTGAGGTTATTTGTGGACAAAGAGCTGGGAAGTGGGTCAGCAGGGGATACTTGTCTGGCAGCAGGCTGTGGCCCAGGGTTAGGTGATGTAACGGAAAATTGTTACTTACCTATCCGTAATTTTCCTTTCCCGATGCCTTAGGGCTGGTTCAGACGGACGTTTGCAGAGCGTTTACAGCCAGCATTCAGGGCTTGGTGTTAAACGCTCCCATTCAAGTGAATGTAAGCGTTTGTACCAAGCTTTCAAGCGCGTTTACACAAACGCGGCGTTTGGGTCCCGATTTTCTCTGGCGTTCAAGGAGCCCCTGGAAGCTACATGTAGCTTCCAGGGGAGGTTAACCGCGACGGCTAATGTCCCCCTAGGGGAAGAAAAAACGCGACCGCATCCAAACGCACACGAACGCTGCTGAACGCGACGCCAGCAAACGCAACGCCTCCAAACGTCCGTCTGAACCAGCCCTTAATGTCATCACACACTAATGGGTAGAAGCCCCGCCCACTCTACCTCATAGGACGTTTAATTGATAAATTTGCTGTAGTTCCACCCCCACCTCAGTCTCGATAACCTCGGAAACACCGAAGCCAACAAGAAGGGTGGGTGTTGTGTGATGACATTAAGGCATCGGGAAAGGAAAATTACGGATAGGTAAGTAAACATTTTCCGTTTTCCCAATGCCTATATCATCACACACTAATGAGATTTAACTAGGAAATGAAGGGAGGGTCATTATGCTGTCACACAAAATAAATTTTAATTGTATATTCACACAGTAACAGTATTTAATACGGATCTACCAAATGTTACAGTAGATTGAGCGGCCAGGTCAAGGCGATAGTGTCTCATGAATGTATTTATGCTTGACCAATTGGCTGCTTGGCAGACTTTATCTGTCGGCACTCTGTTCATGGCCGCCCATGAGGTTGACACACTACGGGTAGAGTGTGCCATGATTTGTTCAGGTGACTTTAGTCCCATATTTCTATAAGCTGCTTGAATAGTTTTAACTATCCATGAGGCCACTGTTCTAGTTGAGGCTGATTGGCCTCTTCTGTAACCTGATGGGATCACCCATAGTCTCTCAGAACTACGAAAGTCCTTTGTGGCTTCTAGATAATATCTTAATGAACTTGAAATGTCCAGTGGATGTATGGACTGGGAATTTTCCTGTAGAAAAACTGGAAGTGTCCAGTCCTGGTTCAGATGGTAAACTGTCGTTACTTTTGGAATAAACCTCTGAATTGGTCTCAACAGAACTCTATCAGGAAAAAATATAAGATACGGCTCCTCATGGCCTAGTGCTTGGATTTCAGAAACTCTACGGGCTGATGTTATGGCTACCAGAAAAATTGTTCTCAATGTTAGGTTCCACAATGAACATTTTTCTAAATGAAAAAACGGCTCCTTTGTCAAGGCTTGTAGGACTAAAGGTAAATCCCACTTCGGGAATAAGTTCTTTTTGGGAGGTTTAAGTTTCAATACTCCTCTCACGAATTGTCTGAGTAATGGATGATTTGCCCATGAAGTACCCGTTAGAGCTGAAATTGCGGAGATGTGACTCTTAATTGTGTAATATCCCAATCCCTTTTCCAATCCTTTCTGGAGGAAGGCTAAGAGCTGGTGTGGTTGCGGTATTAGTGGGTCGAACTGTTCCTCCTGTGCAAATTCCTCGAATCTGTCCCAGACTCTCTTATAAGTTGAATTTGTCGTGGCCTTCCTGGCCTTTAACATAGTGTCTATTACTGAAGGGTTGCATCCTAATGACTCTAGCCTCTTCCCCTCAATACCCAGGCCATTAGATTCAATCTGCTGGGATCCGGGTGATTGATTACTCCCTGTTGTAGCAGATCGTTCTTGATTCGAAGGGGCAGAGAAGATCGTAACTTCAGCTCCCAGAGGAGGGGGAACCAGGGACGGTTCGGCCAATTGGGTATGATCGCAATCAGAGTTACCCTCTCTCTCAACAGTCTCGTGAGAAGATGGGGAATCATCGAAGTCGGAGGAAAGGCGTAACCGATGTTGAATTTCCAGGGGGCTGTAATCGCATCTATGGCTATGGCTTGGCTGCATGGGTATCTGGCCATGAAGGTTTTGCATTTTGCGTTGGTTCGAGAAGCCATAAGGTCTATCTGAGGATAACCAAGTTGGCTGCATACCCAGAGAAAAACATTCTCGCACAGGCTCCATTCGCAGTTGTCCAATGTGTGTCGACTGAGATAGTCTGCCTTCACGTTCTCCGACCCCGGAATGTAAAGTGCCTTGATGTTCCAGAGGTTTGCTTCTGCAAACTGGAAGATCCTCTCTGTCTCCAGTAGTAATTTTTGACTCTTCGTGCCTCCTTGTCGTCTGATGTAGGATACTGCCGTACGATTGTCCATTCTGACAAGTACTGTTTTCCCCTGTATCAAGTCTTGAAAGGTTAGTAGTGACTGGTATGCAGCTCTCAGTTCGAGGATGTTTGCCGGTGTCGACGTTTGAGGTGTTGTCCATACTCCTTGTGCCGTGCGTTGTTGACAGAAATCTCCCCATCCTTTCATGCTGGCATCGGATGTAATCATGATCTGTTGGTTGGACTGGATTAGGTGGCCTCTCTTCAGATTGGCCTCTATCGACCACCACTGCAGACTGTGCTTCATTGTGGCTGTTATCCAAATTGACTGATTCATACTCCTCTTGTTCCATTGTTTGAGGAATCCATATTGAAATGATCGAATGTGCCATTGGGCCCATCTGACCATAGGTATGGTCGAAGTTAAGTATTCGATTAGGCTCAGGCACTGTCTTGCTGGAATCGAGCTTGCTAACTGTACTTGACGTATCTTCGCCCTCAGTATGGTTACTTTGTTCTCGGGTAACATTACAACGTTTTCCTGAGTCTTGATTAAGGCTCCGAGAAAAATCATCTGCTGTGTCGGTTCCATCTGACTTTTGGTTAGGTTGATTTTCCAACCAAAGTTTTGGAACGTATCCACTAATATCTGTTTGTGTCGCAGCAGAGTGGGAACATCTTGTGATAGTAGGAGTAGGTCGTCTAAGTACTGATAAAGTCAAAGGTCTTTCAATCTCAACAGAGCGACTACAGCAAGGAGTATCTTTGAGAATGTCCGTGGCGCCATACAAATCCTGAATGGGAGGCACGTGAACTGATAGTGTGCTGGGCCCACCGCGAATTGGAGGAATTTCTGGTATTTGGCATGGATGGGGATGTGCAAATACGCGTCTCCAAATCCACTGATGGCATCCAGTCCGACTTCATCACAGACGCTGTTATGGTTTGTAGTGTCTCCATTTTGAATCTTCCTAACCAGATACGTTCGTTCAATTTCCTTAAATCGAGCACCGGTCGCCAATCTCCTGTCTTTTTGAGGACGAAAAATAATGGGGAGTAAAATCCCCTGCCTCTTGACTCCTGTGGAACATGTATTATCGCCTTCTTTAATAATAGAGTCTTTATGTATTGCGTTAGAATTGACCGTTTTTCCGTTACTGACGGGATCTTGGTTGGAGTGAAGGAATCTTTTGGAGGACCTTTTAGGAATTTCCATTTGTGTCCCCGAGTGATAGTCTTTATCACCCAAGGGTTTGATATGTTGTCCGCCCACACTTGTCCGAACTGTCTGAGTCTTCTCCCCCACCGGACAAGTCTGGGCGGAGACACCATCAAAAAGACTTTTGTGTCTGATTGGAGGAAGTAGTGCGTGGTCTAGTTGCTTTCGGCATGGACGTCTGGGGGTTTTGCCAGTTTCTGCGGTATTCCCGACCAGGTCTATATGTACGATTGATTCTGTATTTCGCTTGTTGAAATCTAGTCTGTTGGGGAGTCTGCTTACTTGGTTTCCGGTCCTGCGGGATTAAACCTGATCTGCCTCCCGTCACTCTCTGAATTGCCGTATCCATTTCCTTGCCAAATAGGTTTTCTCCATCAAAGGGAATTTTGCACCAGTCCTGGCGTGAAGCGGGATCAGCCGACCAGGCCTTCAGCCAAAGGGCTCTTTTTACCACTACTGAATGTACCATTGACTTTGCGGAACATCTTATTACATCCACCGCAGCCTCCCCCATGAAGTCTGCGGTGAGTTTTAGTTCATCAAGAGTTGCGATGATTGTCTCCCTATCTACATCATTCCTTAACCTCCCTGGCGTTCTATTAAAATCGCCAGGGAGGCTGCGGGAGGGTTTTTTTTAAATTAAAAAAAAAGTATTTCATGCAGCCAACTGAAAGTTGGCTGCATGAAAGCCCACTAGAGGGCGCTCCGGAAGCGTACTTTCGATCGCCTCCGGCAATCGAAAGTAACAAGATAGGCCGCAATGAGCGGCCTATCTTGTTTCGCTTTCCTCGTCGCCATGGCGACGAGCGGAGTGACGTCATGGACGTCAGTCGACGTCCTGACGTCAGAGCCGCCCGATCCAGCCCCTAGCGCCGGCCGGAACTGTTTGTTCCGGCTGCGCTGGGCTCGGGCGGCTGGGGGGACCCTCTTTCGCCGCTGCACGCGGCGGATCGCCGCGGAGCGGCGGCGATCGGGCAGCACACGCGGCTGGCAAAGTGCCGGCTGCGTGTGCTGCTTTTTACAGAATGAAAATCGGCCCAGCAGGGCCTGAGCGGCGACCTCCGGCGGCATACCCCGAGCTCAGCTCGGGATTACCGCCAAGGGGGTTAAATCCTCTTCTATATTGAGAGTCCAGGTCTTCAGGGCTTTCGCAATGGACGTCAGCGCTATTGCCGGTTTGGTTGCTCCTCCTGAAGACACGTATATCTTCTTTAGTTCTGAATCCATTTTTCGTTCCAATGCGTCTTTGAAGGAGGCTGCATTCTCTCTGGGTAATGTAGTTGGTTTTGCCAACCTTATCACCGATGCATCCACTATTGGGGGGTTATCCAGCTGCTTGGATTGATCCTCCTTCATTGGATATAATTTTGTTAAACGATTCGCGAGTGGCGGTTTCTTCTCTATTTTTTCCCACTCTTCTCTTATCACTTCGGCGATCTCGTCCATAAGCGGGAAAGGGGTCACCTTCTTCTTTAGATGGGAGTAATATTCCTTCTGTTTTTTAGGTTTCTCTACACCTTCATCCTCTTCGAAATCTTCCCATTGTATGGCATCTCTAACGGAGCATACGAATGGTTCAACTAATGAGAAATCGAAACCTGCGGCAGTGAGATCATCTTCAATCATTAAGGGCTGTTGTGGAGGTTCAGCAGAGGTTGAAGGTTGTGCCGGAAGAGCTTCTATGTATTCTTTCATGGAATCTTGTACGGCCTGCTTAATCAGTTCTGAAACGTCCACAGGCGGTTGTTGAGGTTCCGCAGACATTTCTGTAAAGCGCTGACTGCAAACAGTTTTCCCAGGCATAACAGGTCTGTTACAAGCTCAGCATCCCCTTCTTTCTCTGCTGCGTGATCTTCTATATCTCCTTGGTGATCTACTCCTTTCACGGTAATGATGATGGGAAGGGCTCCATCTGCGCGATCTCGATCTACTTCTTGATTTTTTTGTTCTTATGATGCTTCCTAGGACTGACCAAAAATACGTGTGTCAGTATTGCACTCAGCGTTGCGGGCTTTAACCTACCTATGAACAAGTCCCCTACCTTTTAGCCCGTGGCTGGTTTAATTGATGAGCAGAGCTATCCCTAATTGCAGCAGAAGAACCTGCAGAAGAAATAGAAAAAACAGAAATAAGTAGTAGCAAATAGGGATGCTCATTCGGATTCCGCGGAAATGCAATTTCCGAAATTCCGATCGGAAATTGCATTTCCGTATCGGAATGCGGAAATGGGTAATGCAAGTGCCGTAGGCGGATTTCCGCCGGAAATCACGGAAATTTCCGCCAGAAATTGCGGAAAATCCACCCGACTTTAACATCGATTTTCTCAAAAACTATAAGGTCTTTTTGAAAACTTTTTTTTGCATCTTGTTCACAAGATTTGGTTTAATAAACGCTGAAAATTTGGTGTTTCTAGGACTTAAGGGGGCTTTTCTATTAACCACTAAAGTCGGCGTTTTTTTTACTGTAATGTAAAATGCAGAAAATCTGCCTATTTTCTGCATTTTACATTACAGTAAAAATCCGCCGACTTTAGCAGTTAATAGCAAAGCCCCCGTAAGTCCTAGAAACACCAAATTTTCAGGGTTTATTAAACAGAACCTTCTGAGCAAGATGCAAAAAAAAGTTTTTAAAAAGACCTTATAGTTTTTGAGAAAATTGATGTTAAAGTCGGGCGGAATTTCCGCGATTTCCGGCGGAAATTCCGCCTTGGAATGCGGAAATTGGTAGCGGAAAGCGGAATCGGTAATCGGTACATGACGGAATGCGGAATTACCGCGGAATCGGAATTTGGCATTCCGACCATCCCTGGTAGCAAATAGCATAGGTATATCATAGTAACAGCTGAATCCAGAGATAGTAGAGATTAATTGTACCTGTATGGGAGCGTAGTGCACTCATTGCAGGCTGCTCTGAAACTGCCCTCCGACGCTCCATCTCGTAGCCAGCGCGAGGCACGCCGAGACCTCATTTAAAGTTTGTTGCCGTAGCTAACACCGCCTCTGCTCCGTCTAGAGCCAATGCGGATCGCGGATTTAGCGAGGCGTCACCTCCGGCGGAAGTGACGTCGCCGGAAACCAGGGCGGAGACACAGAAGGCGGAAGAGAAATAGAAGGATAGGCTTAGTGGAGTGCAGCCGGCGCGAAGAGTAGGTAATACAAATGTATAATTGCTTTGCAACTCTAACATGCAGATGATACGAAATCCACACATATTTATATAAGTCTTCAGCCTCAGTCCCAGACTTTTAGTCTGTGAAGGACGTAGCCAGCCTGAGCAAACCAGCAGGCACCCCCAAACTATTATTATAGGATACAGGGGAAGCTGGCCGAGGCCACCAGCACTAGCTGTATTTAACAGCAGGTAGGGGAGCAGAAAAGAAAAACCTTTAGCTTCTAGGAATCCAATAAAAACCTGTCGTCCCTGAGGTGAGCTTCCGAGGAAAAAAGACTGAGGTGGGGCTGGAACTACAGAAAATTTATCAATTAAATGTCTTATGAGGTAGAGTGGGCGGGGCTTCTACCCATTAGTGTGTGATGACATAGGCATTGGGAAATCACCAGCTGCAAGTAAGAGTAGGAGGGAGAGAGTAAGCAAATGTGAATGAGATTTAAATGTTTGTACGGTTTTTGTGCTTCTGGAGGGAGAGAGAGATTTCAAGGGAGCTAACAGTTCATGTGAAGCTGAATAAGGTGAGGAAAGCAGAGCAGGTGAAATGAATATGGAGTGTGGTACACTGGGAGGATGCATGATGCAATGCAACTTGTAGATGTTTGCAGAAAGGCAGAACATAAGAAAAATTGCAGTAAACATGGTAAGTGTCAATGATTATCAGCAGGAAATTTCCAACCCCTAAACAGTTTATATGAGTATGCAGTTAGTGCAAGCAAACCTGTGTACATAGTCTACTTGGTTGTGTAAGATATGTCCAGCTATTAGAAGGTAGTACAAACTACAGAAAAGGAAAGCTGCTTGGATCCCTTTAAAGAGAACCTGAACTGAAAATAAAAAGTCAAAATAACCATACACAGGTCATAGTTGCCTCCTGTGTAGTCTACTCCTCAATCTCTTTCTCCTCTCCTGTGTCCCATGTGTCCACTGTGATCAATGGAATTATCCGTGCTCCATTTTAAAAATGGCCATTACCCCATAACAGCTTCCTGGTCAGCACACTGTTAAACAGTAAGATCACCCACTTGAGCCATAGGGAAACACGGGCATTGCCTGGCACATTCAGTTGTAACTGACAGCTGCTGATATATAACTGACAGCAACTGGTTTATTTCAGTTCTGACAAAATATTGTCAGAACTGGAAGGGATCACTGTAAGAAGAAAATGGTGAGCTTCTGAGAGGAACTGACAGTGAGGTTAGTATGTAATATTAATTTGCAGCTATATCATGTGTTTATTTTAAATAATTTTACTCACTTCAGGGGAAGGCAAGTGCTGGGGGGAGCGGTCAATTTACAAACAATCATTAACCTTCTGTACTCCAAATACACTCGGAGCAAGATGGAACTGTACTAAAATATAAGCACATCTAGGTTGCAAAAATGGAGGACGTTGGGTTCTAAAACGGATTGAATGTGACATTCTGTACTGAACCAGCATTGAGGTTCCCTCAGTGGAAATGGACCCTACTCTACCTATACCAGTCAGCAAGAAAGCAAACATTTCATGCTCATCAACCGGTGATTCACGTGAGGCACTGTCAGGTTCTAGTAATATTAGGAACACATGCATGCACATACCCGTATATACTCGCATATAAGCCGACCCGCATATAAGCCGAGGTACACACTTTCCCCCAAAAAATCAGGTAAAAATGACTCGCATATAAGCCGAGGGTAGGGAATGCAGTGGCTCCTGAGTTTCAAAAATCAAAGTAAATACCAATGCAAGAATCACCTTGTACGGAATGCTGAAATAACCCCATATACCGGCTATACTGGAATGATTCTAGCATTGCACATAGGGGTGCTTGTTGCATGTTATATAGGGGTGATTGTTGCAATTCATATACGGGCTAATGCTGCTGGCAGGTAGGACCCTCCCAGCAGCATTAACCCCCATATGAATTGCAACAACCACCCCTATATAACATGCACAATCACCCCTATGTACAATGCAAGAATCACTCCAGTATAGCCGGTATATGGGGTTATTTCAGCTTTCCATACAGGGCGATTCTTGCATTGCACATAGGGGTGATTGTGCATGTTATATAGGGATGGTTGTTTCAATTTATATGGGCGTTTATGCTGCTGGCAGGGAGGACCCCCAGCAGCATTAACCTCCATATGATTGTAACAACCACCCCTATATAAAATGTAAAAATCACACCTATGTGCAAGGCAAGGATCACCCCATATAGTACAGATGCAGCCACTCAGTAAACAAGATAGTACACTATTGCTGGTAATGTACATTGTACATGTAGCCATTTACCTCTTTCATGCTGGCAGGCTGCTGCGGACACACGCTCACCACACACAGCACTGTCACTCCTACTTGCTCCGAGCGGTGAGCGGCTACAGGACAGTTGACCCGCCTACCTCTACTCTGATAGGACAGCTTTCTCGCCTATTGAGTTTGTCCAGCCAATAGGAGGAGGAGTATGGCATGGAGAGCACAGTGTTCTGAATGAACATGCTCCTGGCGTTCTGCGCTCTTGCATCTCCTCCGATCGGTGCACCATGGCCACCCATGTGCAGGGAAAGCGGGACCCACGGATAGCTGGATGCGGAGGAGCTTCTGCCCCACTTTCCTTCCCGATCATGCCTGACGCTGACATCCAGCGCTGGTCACGCTGAGCCAACTCGGGGAGACATGAGGCGAGACACCAACGGGCACTCAGGGGCTGCAAATAAGTAAAAAAAAAAAAAGCCACAAACGGACACTCGGGGGCAGAAAAAACAGTGACCCCCAAACAGAGGGGACCCCCCAAACGTTGGTGACTCGCATATAAGCCGAAGGGGGACTTTTGAGCACTTTTTTTGTACTAAGAAATTCGGCTTATATGCGAGTATATACGGTAAGTATGTCTCATATCTCCAGGGACCGACACTCACACCTTTAAAGGGAAGGTTCACGCTGCACATAAAAAAAACCTGCACTCACCTGGTGCTTCTTCCAGCTCCTGGCAGTCGATTGGTGCCCTCGTAGCAGCTCCTCTCCCTCCTGGCGTCCAGCGGTGAAGAAGCCGACCTCGCCAGGTCGGCTTCTGTGCACTCCACGGCGGGGGGTCACGTGGTGTAGGGACGTCATAGGGTCTCTAGCGCCTGCGCAGTAGAGACCTGAAGACGTCACGTACACCACGTGACCCGCGCCGTGGAACGCACATGATGCCGACCTAGCGAGGTCGGCTTCTTCACCGCTTGACGTCGGGAGGAAGAGGAGCTGCTGCGAGGGCACCGATCGACTTCCAGGAGCTGGAAGAAGCCCCAGGTGAGTGCAGTTTGTTTTTTTTATGTGCAGCGCAAATCTTCCCTTTAAATGAATCGAATGGGTGGGAGCAGCTACCTCTAAATATAAAAGGTTTAAAATGAACAATTGTACCTCAGACAAGGACTGGAATTTCGAAACAACAATTATTGGACACTAAAAAGACTACACGTTTCATGGGTTATCCACAGATGTAGTCCTTGGATGGAAGTACATTCCAATACCTGCCCCCCCCCCCCCCCCTCACATGGCACACACAATTACACACCTCCCTTATGGGGGAGTTCATTACAAAACATGGTGCTCAGTTGCCTTTAAGAAACTGAAATTGAGCGTTAAGTATAAATTCTGCTTTATGGAGTTAAACCTGTTACATCCATCTCTGATAAACCCCATCTCACTATCCAAGTAAAAAAAATTATGAACTGAGAGCCTCTCACTGTCCTTTTAACATTCCCCATGTTTACTGCTGTAATAATGGGACTACTGAAACTACTGAAAGTACAATAGTAACTGAATAGACTGCAATTTATTAAATGAGTCAGAAATACTGGTTACTGTGTGTTGCTGCGTACATTGCTCCTTGCCTTACTTTACAGACCCCTGATTCTAGATTCTGTATGCCAGCAAGATTGAATGTTCAGTGCAAGCCACAGGTCATAGCAAACCAAGTCCTGGCCAGCTCTTGGATTTGCGCCTGGGTGTGGTTGTAATTCTTATAGCTCCCAATGTGACATCACTATTCTAAAGCATATTGGAGCAATGATATAAAGGCTATTTTCCCAAAAGAACACAGATTCTGCATTCACACCCTTAAGCATAACACTTGTGTGAGCCTTCTTATGAGAAAACGTGTAGTAACACCAGTTAAAGGGGCACTACAGCGAAAAACTGTAACATTTAAAATATGTGCAAACATATACAAATAAGAAGTACATTTTTTCCAGAGTAAAATGAGCCATAAATTACTTTTCTCCTATGTTGCTGTCACTTACAGTAGGTTATAGAGATCTGACAGAAGCAACAGGTTTTGGACTAGTCCATCTCTTCATAGTGGATTCTCAGCAAGGCTTTTATTCTTTATAAAGTTATTCCCTAAAAAGGATTTAAACAATGATGCTGGACAGCTTCCCTGCTTTCTAGTTTTTTGGCAGTTGGACAGAGCAACTGCCATTCACTAAGGGCTTTTGAAAACAAATATATCCATGAGTATCCCCTATAAAGAGATGGACTAGTCCAAAACCTGTCACTTCTGTCAGATTTCTACTACCTACTGTAAGTGACAGCAACATAGGAGAAAAGTAATTTATGGCTCATTTTACTCTGGAAAAATGTACATTTTATTTGTATATGTTTGCACATATTTTAAATTTTACAGTTTTTCGCTGTAGTGCCCCTTTAACCACTTGAGGACCTAGGGCTTTCTACCCCTTAAGGACCGGCCACTTTTTTTCCATTCAGACCACTGCAGCTTTCACGGTTTATTGCTCGCTCATACAACCTACCACCTAAATGAATTTTGGCTCCTTTTCTTGTCACTAATACAGCTTTCTTTTGGGGCTATTTGATTGCTCCTGCGATTTTTACTTTTTATTATATTCATCAAAAAAGACATGAATTTTGGCAAAAAAATGATTTTTTTAACTTTCTGTGCTGACATTTTTCAAATAAAGTAAAATTTCTGTATACATGCAGCGCGAAAAATGTGGACAAACATGTTTTTGATAAAAAAAAACCCATTCAGTGTATATTTATTGGTTTGGGTAAAAGTTATAGCGTTTACAAACTATGGTGCAAAAAGTGAATTTTCCCATTTTCAAGCATCTCTGACTTTTCTGACCCCCTGTCATGTTTCATGAGGGGCTAGAATTCCAGGATAGTATAAATACCCCCCAAATGACCCCATTTTGGAAAGAAGACATCCCAAAGTATTCACTGAGAGGCATAGTGAGTTCATAGAAGATATTATTTTTTGTCACAAGTAAGCGGAAAATGACACTTTGTGAGAAAAAAAAAAAAAAAAAAAAGTTTCCATTTCTTCTAACTTGCGACAAAAAAAAATGAAATCTGCCACGGACTCACCATGCCCCTCTCTGAATACCTTGAAGGGTCTACTTTCCAAAATGGGATCATTTGTGGGGTGTGTTTACTGTCCTGACATTTTGGGGGGTGCTAAATTGTAAGCACCCCTGTAAAGCCTAAAGGTGCTCATTGGACTTTGGACCCCTTAGCGCAGTTAGGCTGCAAAAAAGTGCCACACATGTGGTATTGCCATACTCAGGAGAAGTAGTATAATGTGTTTTGGGGTGTATTTTTACACATACCCATGCTGGGTGGGAGAAATATCTCTGTAAATGACAATTTGTTAATTTTTTTTACACACAATTGTCCATTTACAGAGATATTTCTCCCACTCAGCATGGGTATGTGTAAAAATACACCACAAAACACATTATACTACTTCTCCTGAGTACGGCGATACCACATGTGTGGCACTTTTTTGCACCCTAACTGCGCTAAAGGGCCCAAAGTCCAATGAGTACCTTTAAGATTTCACAGGTCATTTTGAGAAATTTCGTTTCAAGACTACTCCTCACGGTTTAGGGCCCCTAAAATGCCAGGGCAGTATAGGAACCCCACAAATGACCCCATTTTAGAAAGAAGACACCCCAAGGTATTCCGTTAGTAGTATGGCGAGTTCATAGAAGATTTTATTTTTTGTCACAAGTTAGCGGAAAATGACACTTTGTGAAAAAACACAATTAAAATCAATTTCCGCTAACTTTTGACAAAAAATAAAAACTTCTATGAACTCACCATACTCCTAACGGAATACCTTGGGGTGTCTTCTTTCTAAAATGGGGTCATTTGTGGGGTTCCTATACTGCCCTGGCATTTTAGGGGCCCTAAACCGTGAGGAGTAGCCTTGAAACGAAATTTCTCAAAATGACCTGTGAAATCCTAAAGGTACTCATTGGACTTTGGGCCCTTTAGCGCAGTTAGGGTGCAAAAAAGTGCCACACATGTGGTATCGCCATACTCGGGAGAAGCAGTACAATGTGTTTTGAGGTGTATTTTTACACATACCCATGCTGGGTGGGAGAAATACCTCTGTAAATGGACAATTGTGTGTAAAAAAATCAAAAGATTGACATTTACAGAGGTATTTCTCCCACCCAGCATGGGTATGTGTAAAAATACACCTCAAAACACATTGTACTACTTCTCCCGAGTACGGCGATACCACATGTGTGGCACTTTTTTGCACCCTAACTGCACTAAGGGGCATAAAGTCCAATGAGTACCTTTAGGATTTCACAGGTCATTTTTGTTTCAAGACTACTCCTCACGGTTTAGGGCCCCTAAAATGCCAGGGCAGTATAGGAACCCCACTAATGACCCCATTTTAGAAAGAAGACACCCCAAGGTATTCCGTTAGGAGTATGGTGAGTTCATAGAAGTTTTTATTTTTTTGTCACAAGTTAGCGGAAATTGATTTTAATAGTTTTTTTTCACAAAGTGTCATTTTCCGCTAACTTGTGACAAAAAATAAAATCTTCTATGAACTCACCATACTCCGTACGGAATACCTTTGGGTGTCTTCTTTCTAGAATGGGGTCATTTGTGGGGTTCCTATACTGCCCTGGCATTTTAGGGGCCCTAAACCGTGAGGAGTAGTCTTGAAACCAAATGTCGCAAAATGACCTGTGAAATCCTAAAGGTACTCATTGGACTTTGGGCCCCTTAGCGTACTTAGGGTGTAAAAAAGTGCCACACATGTGGTACCGCTGTACTCAGGAGAAGTAGTATAATGCGTTTTGGGGTGTATTTTTACACATACCCATGCTAAGTGGGAGAAATATCTCTGTAAATGACAATTGTTTGATTTTTTTACACACAATTGTCCATTTACATAGAAATTTCTCCCACCCAGCATGGGTATGTGTAAAAATACACCCCAAAACACATTATACTACTTTTCCTGAGTACGGCGGTACCACATGTGTGACACTTTTTTGCAGCCTAGGTGCGCTAAGGGGCCCAACGTCCTATTCACAGGTCATTTTGAAGCATTTGTTTTCTAGACTACTCCTCGCGGTTTAGGGCCCCTAAAATGCCAGGGCAGTATAGGAACCCCACAAGTGACCCCATTTTAGAAAGAAGACACCCCAAGGTATTCCGTTAGGTGTATGGCAAGTTCATAGAAGATTTTATTTTTTGTCACAAGTTAGTGAAAAATGACACTTTGTGAAAAAAAACCAATAAAAATTATTTTCCGCTAACTTTTGACAAAAAATAAAATCTTCTATGAACTCGTCATACACCTAACATAATACCTTGGGGTGTCTTTTTTTTTCTAAAATGGGGTCACTTGTGGGGTTCCTATACCGCCCTGGCATTTTACAGGCCCAAAACCGTGAGTAGTCTGGAAACCAAATGTCTCAAAATGACTGTTCAGGGGTATAAGCATCTGCAAATTTTGATGACAGGTGGTCTATGAGGGGGTGAATTTTGTGGAACCGGTCATAAGCAGGGTGGCCTTTTAGATGACAGGTTGTATTGGGCCTGATCTGATGGATAGGAGTGCTAGGGGGGTGACAGGAGGTGATTGATGGGTGTCTCAGGGGGTGGTTAGAGGGGAAAATAGATGCAATCAATGCACTGGGGAGGTGATCGGAAGGGGGTCTGAGGGTTTGGCCGAGTGATCAGGAGCCCACACGGGGCAAATTGGGGCCTGATCTGATGGGTAGGTGTGCTAGGGGGTGACAGGAGGTGATTGATGGGTGTCTCAAGGTGTGATTAGAGGGGAGAATAGATGCAAGCAATGCACTGGCGAGGTGATCAGGGCTGGGGTCTGAGGGCATTCTGAGGGTGTGGGCGGGTGATTGAGTGCCCTAGGGGCAGATAGGGGTCTAATCTGATAGGTAGCAGTGACAGGGGGTGATTGATGGGTAATTAGTGGGTGTTTAGGGTAGAGAATAGATGGAAACACTGCGCTTGGGTGGTGATCTGTTGTCGGATCTGCGGGCGATCTATTGGTGTGGGTGGGTGATCAGTTTGCCCACAAGGGGCAGGTTAGGGGCTGATTGATGGGTGTCAGTGACAGCGGGTGATTGATGGGTGTCAGTGACAGGGGGTGATTGATAGGTGATTGATAGGTGATTGACAGGTAATCAGTGGGTTATTACAGGGGAGAACAGATGTAAATATTGCACTGGCGAATTGATAAGGGGGGGTCTGAGGGCAATCTGAGATTGTAGGCGGGCGATTGGGTGCCCGCAAGGGGCAGATTAGGGTCTGATCTGATGGGTAACAGTGACAGGTGGTGATAGGGGGTGATTGATGGGTGATTGATGGGTAATTAGTGGGTGTTTAGAGGAGAGAATAGATGGAAACACTGCGCTTGGGTGGTGATCTGATGTCGGATCTGCGGGCGATCTATTGGTGTGGGTGGGTGATCAGTTTGCCCGCAAGGGGCAGGTTAGGGGCTGATTGTTGGGTGGCAGTGACAGGGGGTGATTGATGGGTGATAGGTGATTGGCAGGTGATTGACAGGTGATCAGTGGGTTATTACAGGGAAGGACAGATGTAATTAATGCACTGGCGAATTGATAAGGGGGGGGGTCAGAGGGCAATCTGAGCGTGTGGGCGGGTGATTGGGTGCCCGCAAGGGGCAGATTAGGGTCTGATCTGATAGGTAAAAGTGACAGGTGGTGATAGGGGGTGATTGATGGGTAATTAGTGGGTGTTTAGAGAAGATAACAGATGTAAACGATACATTTGGGAGGTAATCTGACGGCGAGTTTGCGGGCGATCTAATGGTGTGGGTGGGTGATCAGATCGCCCGCAAGGGGCAGGTTAGGGGCTGATTGATGGGTGGCAGTGACAGGGGGTGATTGATGGGTGATAGGTGATTGACAGGTGATCAGTGGGTTATTACAGGGAAGAACAGATGTAATTAATGCACTGGCGAATTGATAAGGGGGGGGTCTGAGGGCAATCTGAGCGTGTAGGCAGGTGATTGGGTGCCCGCAAGGGGCAGATTAGGGTCTGATCTGATAGGTAACAGTGAGAGGTGGTGATAGGGGGTGATTGATGGGTGATTGATGGGTAATTAGTGGGTGTTTAGAGGAGAGAATAGATGTAAACAATGGATTTGGGAGGTGATCTGATGTCGGATCTGTGGGCGATCTATTGGTGTGGGGGGGTGATCAGATTGCCCGCAAGGGGCAGGTTAGGGGCTGATTGATGGGTGGCAGTGACAGGGGGTGATTGACGGGTGATTGACAGGTGATTGACAGGTGATTGACAGGTGATCAGGGGGATAGATGCATACAGTGAACAGGGGGGGGTGGTCTGGGGGGGGGGGGGTCTGGGGAGAATCTGAGGGGTGGGGGGTGTTCAGGAGGGGGCAGGGAGCAGGGGGGGGGATAAAAAAAAAATAGCGTTGACAGATAGTGACAGGGAGTGATTGATGGGTGATTAGGGGGGTGATTGGGTGCAAACGGGTCTGGGGGGTGGGCAGGGGGGGGTCTGATGGGTGCTGTGGGCGATCTGGGGCAGGGGAGGGAGAAATCAGTGTGCTTGGGTGCAGACTAGGGTGGCTGCAGCCTGCCCTGGTGGTCCCTCGGACACTGGGACCACCAGGGCAGGAGGCAGCCTGTATAATACACTTTGTAAACATTACAAAGTGTATTATACACTTTGTATGCGGCGATCGCGGGGTTAACATCCCGCCGGCGCTTCCGTATAGCCGGCGGGATGTTGCGGCGAGCGAGCGGTGACAGGCGCCGGCGGAGGATCGCGTCACGGATGACGCGATCGCTCCGCCCATGCCCTTAAATGGACCGCCGCCTCTGTGGGTGAGGCCGTCCTGCAGGGCTCCACTTCCCCGCCGCCCCTGTGTAGTGGGCGGTCGGGAAGTGGTTAAACATATAAGTAGTACAAGCAAGCTCTCACACCAGGTCCGGATTTACATCACAGGAGTCTATAGGCACAGATCTCCTGGCACCCCAGACTTCACCTCCCATGAACGTACAAATACCCGCCAAACTGCACCGCAAGTGTGCTGGCTGTCCCAGCTGTCACTTCTCCCTTACTTCCCTTACCTGTCATAGGTAGCCACAGGTACCACGTAGCATTTGGAAGCCAGAAGTACACTCAGTATTAAGTAGCTAGAGGTGCCTCTGATTGAAGGGAGATCTAGTCAGTGGAATGCTGAGACCCAGGTGAGTAACCTCTCATTTACACTCTCATCAAGACCCTGTATACATAAGGAGGGAGGGAGGCGCTCTGGAAAGGGAGTGAGCGATCTTTCCATCATCAGGCGCCTGTAGGCACGTGCCTACAGTGCCTTATGGTAAATCTGGCCCTGTCTCACACTTACTAATATTAATACATGCAATCAAAATGCAAACATTTATTTTCAAAGCTGAACTCCACTGTCATTTTAAACCAGTAATGTATTTAATACAATACAAGATGATAAAGATGAGATTAAAATAATCCTGAACTGAGAGGAATGTGGCCAGTACCAGTTTTGACTCCCTTTTGGAAATGATCGTAGCCAGCATTTGTGCTGATCCTCTGTTTCATGCCTCTTGAATCAACTATGCAGAAATTGCATGAGGGAGAGGATTTCTGACTTATGCTCCTTTTTTGCCCCTTTCACAGTTAACCACTTCAGTCCATCTGGACAAATATAGTTGTCCAGATACAGTGAGTTGCAAAAGTATTCGGCCCCCTTGAAGTTTTCCACATTTTGTCACATTACTGCCACAAACATGCATCAATTTTATTGGAATTCTATGTGAAAGACCAACACAAAGTGGTGTACATGTAAGAAGTGGATCGAAAATCATACATCATTCCAAACATTTTTTACAAATAATTAACTGCAAAGTGGGGTGTGCGTAATTATTTGGCCCCCTGAGTCAATACTTTGTAGCACCACCTTTTGCTGCAATTACAGCTGCCAGTCTTTTAGGGTCCTTTTACACTTAATCAGTTGCTCTCAGTTAAAACGGAAAGAAAACTGATTTTCAAAGTAAGTCCCAAGTTTTTCTATGGCACCTTTCACACTTAACACGTTTTAACTGAAATCTTCTTCCCAATGCATTGCTATGGAAAAAACGCATACCAACGCGTACTAACTGATTAAGTGTAAAAGGAGCCTTAGGGTATATCTCTACCAGCTTTGCACATCTAGAGACTTAAATCCTTGCCCATTCTTCTTTGCAAAACAGCTCGAGCTCAGTCAGATTAGATGGACAGCGTTTGTGAACAGCAGTTTTCAGATCTTGCCACAGATTCTCGATTGGATTTAGATCTGGACTTTGACTGGGCCATTCTAACACATAGATATGTTTTGTTTTAAACCATTCCATTGTTGCCCTGGCTTTATGTTTAGGGTCATTGTCCTGCTGGAAGGTGAACCTCTGCCCCAGTCTCAAGTCTTTTGCAGTCTCCAAGAGGTTTTCTTCCAAGTTTGTATTTGGCTCCACCCATCTTCCCATCAACTCTGACCAGCTTCCCTGTCCCTGCTGAACAGATGCGCCCCCCGAGCATGATGCTGCCACCACCATATTTGACAGTGGGGATGGTGTGTTCAGAGTGATGTGCAGTGTTAGTTTTCTGCCACACATAGAGTTTTGCATTTTGGCCAAAAAGTTCCATTTTGGTCTCATCTGACCAGAGCACCTTCTTCCACATGGTTGCTGTGTCCCCCACATGGCTTGTGGCTAACTACAAACGGGACTTCTTATGCTTTCTGTTAACAATGCCTTTCTTCTTGTCACTCTTCCATAAAAGACGACTTTGTACAGTGCATGATTAATAGTTGTCCTATGGACAGAGTCTCCCACCTGAGCTGTAGATATCTGCAGCTCATCCAGAGTCACCATGGGCCTCTTGACTGCATTTCTGATCAGCGCTCTCCTTGTTCAGCCTGTGAGTTGAGGTGGATGGCCTTGTCTTGGTAGGTTTACAGCTGTGCCATACTCCTTCCATTTCTGAATGATCGCTTGAACAGTGCTCCTTGGGATGTTCAAGGCTTTGGAAATATTTTTGTAGCCTAAGCCTACTTTAAATTTCTCAATAACTTGATCCCTGACCTGTCTTGGACCGGTCTTGTGTGTTCTTTGGACTTCACGGTGTTGTTGCTCCCAATTTTCTCTTAGACAACCTCTGAGGCCCTCACAGAGCAATAGTTCACAGCAAACAAGGGGTGATCGAAATTTGCGTCTAACCCGTTTAAAAAAATAAATAATAAAAAATTAACGTTCGCAGTTTCCCCATAGGCAAGCAGCTGCTGACCTCAGCGGTTTATAGCAAAGCCCCCTTATGTGCTAGAAACACCAAATTTTCAGGGCATATGGAGGGGGACAGTGGGTACAAGAGGGAAAACATTTTCAAAAAGACCTTATAGTTTTTGAGAAAATTGAGTTTAAAGTTTCATAGGGAAAAAAATGACAGATAAGGTAGCAAACCTAACGGTAGTGTAAATGTAAATCAAGAGAAACCGCAATGAATTTCATGATGGGGTTTCCAGGGGGTCCCTTCGAGGTCGCAACACTTTGGCCAGGGATTGCTATACAGCCGCAATATGGCTGTATAAAGATCCCTGGCAACTTTACCTATTTTCTGAAACATCACAGAGGTGCCTGGCTCTTCTACTGACCACATATGCTATTGCTCCGTTGTTATTGCCTGATGAAGCGGGATCAAACCTGCGAAACGCGTTGCATATTTGGAGTTCATAAATAAAATATATTGACTGTCTTTACTACAGTCGTTGTGTGTCTACTTGGAGGAGGTAAGTCCACCACTACCTCCTCTATTTACCAAGAATTTGGTTTTTAAGCTCATTTAGCTTCCTTTTATCCTTTTGGCGCCTCTGTTCTCCTGCATAATATGCACACTGTTAGCTGACTGATAAGGAGAGTAGACTTTATACTTATCATCCAGAGCAAGTGGCATACAGTAACAGTCCAAGGTCGGTCCAAGCGGCAAGCAAGGGAAGTCCAGTAACTTAGCAGATGTTATTCCAGGCAGCAAGCAAAGGGTTATCCAGGAATCAAGCAGAGGTTAACACAACAGAGTTGTCAAATACAATCCGAGGTCAAAGTCCAGAATATCAAATAACGATCAGAGTGCGCACCCAGCAACTAGCCGAAGCTATGCTTATCACGGGCGATGACTGAGAGCACTCTGTAGGTTTAAATACAGACCGATCAGTGGCCAGCCACAGTCCATACAACCATTTACACTGGCCCTACCTAAGTGTCAGCTGAATTATCAGCTGACACCGCTTTGTCAGTTGACAGCTCAGTCATCTGATCACCGTTGCCTTTGCAGAGGGCGTACTGGGAACGTGCCCTCCGCCTATCAGGAAATGCGGGCTGCGAGCCACCGGCAGCATCATCAGCGGGGAACAAGTGCCGAGACCCGGAAGTGGCAGAATCAGCCCAGGTCTCGGCGGAAACAGGTGTATTTCTGTAATTATCCGCTCAGCTGGCTGCACAGGCAGACAGCTGTTTGACCATTCCTTATGTCTGAGAGATGCAGGTCTCTGGAAAAGAGACCTGGCTTCATCTTGCAACTTTCAGAGTTGCTTTGCTGAGGGATTTGCATACATGCAAATTGCCCAGCTGTCTCGTTTGAGGGCTGGCAGTATAAAAGCCTTCTGCTGAGCAGAAGGCTTTGCTGGTCATAACAGTTTGTTAAATACACTCCTGGAGTGTCAGCCTTCCCTGTTGGATTGCTATAGGTATCTTAGAGTAATTCTGGGGACTGCACTAGGCAGCTTCTCTAGTGCAGTTAGCCTGCTTATCTGTTTTGTCTATGTTGCCTCTCTGCTGTGATTGTCCTGTCGCCAACGGTGGTCGATAGGAAATTTGCCCTGTCTCTCTGTGGGTGCTAACCAGTGCAGCGGTTGCTACTGGTAGCCCCTTCTGTTTGATCTGTCTTACTTGGATCACACCAGCCTCTAGCGGTAGCGGCTGTGGATCCTTCTGATCTGCTTTCTTGGAGCATTGCTGGAGCAGCGGTTGCCACCGGCTATCTCATCTGCCTGTCTTGCTTGGATCGCACTAGCCCCTAGCGGTAGCAGCTGTGCATCCTTCTGATCTGTGATCCTGTCCCTGAACCCGGATCGCACTCGCTCTGGCGGAAAGAGCAGTGGATCTTTCCTATCCTGTCCCTGAACTTGGATCGCACTCGCTCTGGCGGAAAGAGCAGTAGATCCTGCTAAGCTCTGTTGCTTTACTTGGATCGCACTCGATCTGGCGGAAAGAGCAGTGGATCTTTCCTATCCTGTTTCCCGTCCGTCTGTCTGTCTTGTCTGATGCGAACGCTTGCTATAGGCTTGGTGAGGTAACCGTTAAGCAAGCGCTTGCGTTCTCTGTTTCATGTTTGGGTGTCGGGGGTTAGTTAGGCGTGCTTGTCTCTGTTGCGCTTAACGTGCTGTAAACGCGTTCGCTGTTGCGAATGAGTGCGGTGTTCGCGTTTAGTTAGCGCTTGTTATTTTCCTTATCTTCTCATTGTATGATTTGCTGTGCCTTTGCTACTCTCGTGCCCTGTCTTGCTTTAGCCTTGTGTCACCTCTGGCAATCGCCTCTCTCGCGATTGCGTTCCTACTTCGTTTCTGCTGTTGTGTGTGCACCGTCGTGGGTTGGTGACTAGAATGGTGCACACACATACATTCTGTCCCTGTGCTCATTCGATTGCGTTCTCACTTGGTTTCCTCTGTTGTGTGTCCACCGTCGCAGGTTGGAGACTAGATTGGTGGACATACATACATTCCTCCTCTGTGCTTATTCGGTCCTGTGTCGCTGTTAGCAATCACCATCTCTTGCGATTGCCTTCTCACCTGATCTTCATGATTGTGTGTTCATCGTCGCAGGGTGGCGACTAGATTGGTGGACACACGTACACTCTGTCACTTTACTCTCTCTCTTCAAGGGCTATCTTGCCCTGCGCTTCTTCCCTTCGTACAATTCCTGTCTGGCGTCTGTGGCAGGGCAGAGGATCTGTTCCTCTGCACTCCATAGCTCCATCTGCCGACAGGAATTTCCCTCTACAGGTGCGTTGCACCTTTTGCTGGGTTCTCTCAAATTATACGCTTGTGGAGGACTTCCGCAGTGTCAGCGCGCGTCCTGTGCGCTGACCACGGAGAGAATTCCACAATTGTTACAATTTCCCTTCCTGAGCCCTAAGTGCAGCCATTAACTTTGCTGGGTAGACTTATACTTGAGTCAACAAAAAATTCCAGCTTAAGAGGGTTGAATATTGGAGTCGACTTATACACAAGGTCGACTTCTATTCGAGTATATATGGTAGTTGATTAATTTTAGGAAGAAAACCAGTAAAAAAACCAAAAACACTGCATTAGAATTGGGATTATGATGTTGATCCTGAACAGGGATCATGTAAATAAAACAAAGAGTAACGGTGGCCACACACGTTACAACTATAACATTCGATTTTACGCCAATTCAATGAAAACAATCGATTGTATGAGAAAATTGATTTTTTTCCGTTTTAGTGGTTCAAGACATCTGATCAGAATTGCAGTTTTTCTCAATAATTGTCTATCGGGAAGAATGCCAAAATAAGATCAGTTGCTTCAAAAATTGTAAGGTGTGTGTTAGGGTGTATGAAATGCTTTCAACTAAATAAATTGTATAGCTACATTTGGAAAGAAAGAAACTTTGTGTTAAAAGAAAACAAAAATATTAGAATGGAAGGATCTGATCATTGGAAATAATGTAATGTGTTTGAGGTCAGTAAATTTGGAGTTGATTAGTGAACTGCATTAAAGTACTCCTGTACTAGCAGTTTTAGACCTTTAAACCCAGCATCTTCAGTGCTATGACGCTGATCCAGAAGTAATCTGAAAGTACTTCCGGCTCAGCGTCATAGCAGTGAAGATGAAGGCAGATACAAGAGGACACTGTGGCAGAACAGTAGAGCTGAGAAGGTGCAAAAGGCAGTGATCAGATCCAGGAGTAGGCGAGTTGTGCGGTGGGGCTTCTTTTTTTTCAGGTCTTTAAAGCACGACGACACAAGGGGCATGATTAGGGAGGATAACTGCCATTTCCCCCTCACCATTTTCGACCTTCTATTCAGACGAAGATTTTGGCAGACTACAACAGGGATCCCTGGGGGCAATGAACTAAGAGAATGGTGCTGTGACATATGTCGCAGCCAATTCACACAACAGCACCTTAACCATTTCAGCCGCCCGGATGTGATGCTCGCATCCGGGCGGCTGCTCTGCTGCGGTGCCGCGCTTCGGCGCGCTCCCACGCGCTGTTCCCACTGTAGCCCTGGGTTCAGTGAACGGTAACATGGTTCCCGATCACGGATCAGTGTCCCCAGCAGAAAAACCGAAGCGCTCTTACTAGAGGCTTCAGTTTTTCTGCAAATAAAATTTTCCGCGTCCCCCTTGTGCTTCCGCTTAGCGAAAAGCACAAGGAGAAAAAAACTCAAGGTGGCCATCTTGTGGCCAAATAGTAAAACTACATCTACATATTTTTTACATTACAATTTACACATATAATAACATTAAAAATTAACTGTTTATTTCCCACACCAAAATATTACCCAAATAAATTTTTTTATGACAAACAAACAAACAAACATAAATAGTTACCTAGGGGTCTGAACTTTTTAAATATGCATTTGAAGGGGGGTATACTACGAACATTTTTTAAATTATAAGGTTGTAAATACGGAAACAATGCACCTTTATTTCCAAACAAAATATTGGCGCCATACATTGTGATAGGGACAAAATTTTAATGGTGTCATAACCAAAACAAACGGGCAAATAAAATACATAGGTTTTAATTATGGTAGTGTGAATTATTTTAACCTGCTGGGCGGTCTGGACGAGCTCAGCTCATCCAGTACCGCCGGAGCCTGCCGCTCAGGCCCTGCTGGGCCGATTTGGCTCAAATAAAGTGCAGCACACGCAGCCGGCACTTTGCCAGCCGCGTGTGCTGCCTGATCGCCGCCGCTCTGCGGCGATCCGCCGCGAGCAGCGGCGAAAGAGGGTCCCCCCAGCCGCCTGAGCCCAGCGTAGCCGGAACAAAAAGTTCCGGCCAGCGCTAAGGGCTGGATCGGAGGCGGCTGACGTCAGGTTGTCGGCTGACGTCGATGACGTCACTCCGCTCGTCGCTATGGCGACGATATAAGCAAAACAAGGAAGGCCGCTCATTGCGGCCTTCCTTGTTTATTCTGGGCGCCGGAGGCGATCGGAAGAACGCCTCCGGAGCGCCCTCTAGTGGGCTTTCATGCAGCCAACTTTCAGTTGGCTGCATGAAATAGTTTTTTTTTTATTCAAAAAAAACCCTCCCGCAGCCTGCCTGGCGATCTTAATAGAACGCCAGGCAGGTTAAAGCTATAATGTACGAAAACTGAGAGATAATGAATTTTTTCCATTTTTTTTCTTAATAATCCTGATAAAATGCATTTAGAAAAAAATAATTCTTAGCAAAATCTACCACCCAAAGAAAGCCTAATTAGTGGCGGAAAAAACAAGATATAGATGAATAAATTGTGTTAAGAAGTGATAAAGTTATTAGCGAATGAATGGGAGGTAAAAATTGCTCTGATGCATAAGGTGAAAAATCCCAGCGGGCTGAAATGGTTAATTAATCAAACCCCCTCTCAGTTCAGGGGTACGTTAAAGAGTCTGAAGCCTTAAAAAATCCTCTTTTTACTTGACATTTATGTTAAGCAATATGTGCAGAGCTAAAACGCTATATTCCCGCAGCAGAACAATGTCATTAAACCCCCCCCAAATCCCTGGGGCAAAATTAGGAGCTCCTTCCTGGTAGAGGCAGAGTTTTGTGCAGTAGCTCTGCCTCTACTTGCGTCAATCTCCGTCTCCTCCCGCCTCTCTGTCTTCTTTCACTGAGAGGGGCGAGTTGAGGTGGAGATCCACAAAGATTGACGCCTCTGGAGGCAGAGCTACAGAACAAAGCTCTGCCTCCCCCGGGCAGCAAAATTCATGACCAGGAAAGTTGTGGAATTTTGCCCCGGGATTTTGGGGGTTTAATTACATCGCTGTGTCTGTGTTCTAGCTCTGCACATATTGCTTAAATGAAATGTCAAGTAAAAATAAGAATTTTTTAAAGCTTCAGATTCTCTTTAAAGAGTAACTGTCAGGCTGCAAAAGCTAACTTAAACCTCTATTATCCTGTGTTAAACAGTTTAGAAGGAAGCCAAAAAGGCAATACTGAAGTTAAAAATCTCTCTTACTTTTGATGTGTGCTGAACAGCAAGGCTGTTAGACCCAAGCTCTTAAAAGGACGAGAGGCCGCATAGCAAAGCCTTCTGGGGCTGCTTCTCCCCACCTTGGGTCCTCCCCTCGGCTGCTAGTGAGAAGTTACAGGCTCATGTTGCAACAGCGTGTAACTCACAGCACTGAAAAATCTCCGGGCAGAGTATACTGCATGAGTCCACTATTGTTCCTAGCCACATGGCTAATTAATATTCACTGCACAGCAGTGTTGTCTTTTTTCTGAGTGGAATCATCAGGAAGCAGGGAGGACATGACGACACATTTGGCTTCATAGGAGACAGACAAACATGGAACCTGCCATGAGCTGTCAGGAGCATCATCCTCTGCAAATACTATATAAAAATTCTGTGAAATCCAAACGTGGACAGTGAAATGCATAAGTAATGTAAGTACAGCCAATCTTTAGCTACTGATATATGTGTTTTTTTTTCTCTGAGACCTTATACCTAACAGCTCCTCTTTAAGTATTAAAGCGGACCCAAACCAAACATTTTTTTAATTCAAAATATTTAATTGCACCACTCTAGACACATACAAAGATAAATAAACACTCCTTCAAGCCTATGAGCATCTCAGTGCATGCTTTTCACCCTTCTCTTTTCATAACTACTGTAGGGTTATACAGGTGGCAGCCATTAGCAATTTCTCCTTTGCCAGACACCTCCTACTCCACCAGTCTGCCGGATTCTGTCCCGGGAATATGAAAGGAAGGGAGGGATTCCTCCAATAAATGTAAAACATTTTATATTTCTCATCATGCAGTTGAAAAAAGGCTGCTATTTATTATTATAATTTAGAAAATAGATTTTATTTCTGAAATCTTGCATTTTTAATTTGGGTCCATTTTAACTGTATTATTAAGCTGTAATGATTTTGACTAGTCAGGAACAGGTCATAGAAAGGGCCTTTATTAAAATAACTATAAGGGCTCGTTCACATTGCGTTCCACTCACGCTAGCGTTCGCGTTGGGCTTTTTTTGTCGCAATTTTTTTTTATTCCCGACGCTTGGGTGGGCATTTCATTTTTTGTGAAAAGCGCTTTTCCCAAGCGTTTTTAAATTCACTCACTGACCCAAGTCAAAAAGTGAACTCTTTGACCCAGAAAAGAATAAATACAATGTATTTATTCTTAAAAACGCAAACTTAATCACTGCACAAAGCGATTTTGTGAGCGTTTGTGGTTTTCCTATACCTTCCATTGAGGCAATATCACCCCAAAAATGGTCCAGGCACCACTTTGCTGAACGCACAGCGCACGAACCGCGATGATATGAACCTTCTTATAGAGATTCATTGCACAAGTGTTTTGGGGGAGATTTTAAAAATCTCCTGCGCTTGAAAAAAAGGCCGAAAACACCCCTAGTGTGAACGAGCCCTAAATGAGACTATGATCAGTAATGGAGTAAACATGTATTACTCTGATGTTAGAATTAGGGCAATCACGTGCACTGCCTGTCTATTTTTGATTGGCCCACTTCTAAGCTCCATACAGTTTGCATTTAATTGACATGCAAGCTGTGATTTTTAACATATTATTGACCATCTCTAATTATGAGCAACATGTATTGTTTTCAGATGTTATGTGTACTGGACTATAAAGTCAATTTACAACTTTAGAAGCAGTAGGAAAAGTATAAAATTGTATTCTTCATGCAGAGACCAGCGCAATATACCAGTACTGTACATACTAGGATTTGCATGCATTTGTGTTAAAAGGGTGTGACCTAGTCTCTTACAGAACCCTGTACAGGATGCAAGGCTCGGTAAAATATCAGCACAGTCATTGCTGCTGCCAGCTGTACATGAGTAGAAATGGCCATAAGTGACTATGTAGGTCTATATGTATCATATACATATTACACATATAGAATAATATAGCAGTGAACTGTAGAGATGGCCCAAACTGTTCGCCAGCGAACAGTATTCTGTGAACTTCCGCTATTCGCGGCGAACAGCAAACGTGGCTTTTTTGACCTGCCTCCTATACATCATCATTGAGCTAAACTTTTACCCTTTACCTCAAAGTAGACACATGGCAGCCAATCAGCTAGCACCTCCTCCTAGACCCCCCACCCCCTATCAAAAATCAGTGGCCATATTAGATTCATTCTCTGCTGGCTGCTGACTATTAGTGAGAGCATTAGCTAGGCCTTTGTTCTTGTTCCTCACTTGCTGTAAAAAGCACCCCAAACAGCCCTTTTGAGGGCTAGAACATCGGTCTCCTGTATTTATTTTGTGTGTGTGACACTCCACAGCCCACTGACACCCAGAGCTGTGTGCACACTACTGCTGTTGCCTCATTAAGTTGCACGTACATTACCACTCCTGTACATTATTATTTCGCAGTATTCTGATAGTACTATTGCATTACTCTGTGTGTGACACTCCACAGCCCATTGCCACCCGGAGCTGTGCACAATGTGATTTCTGCCCTTTCGGGATTAAAACTTGACTTTGCGTCAAGTCCGTAATTTTTGGTGGGACTTTTGGCATAGATCCCCCTCTGGCATGCCATAGTCCAGGTACTAGACCTCTTCAAACAACTTTTCCATCACTTTTGTGGCCAGAAGCAGTCTTTGTAGGTTTTAAAATTCCTCTGCCCATTGAAGTCTATGGCAGTTCGCTAGATTCAGTTTGTGAACATTTGCGGATGTTCAACGTTCGCAAACCCAAAACTTGAAGTTCATGACATCTCTAGAGGACTGTTGCTAGGTGTAGTAGGTTTCCCACTAAATGTTATAATTTTCAATCACAATAGAAATATAATGTATCATATTACTGAGATCCAGTTTATTGGACTTGAAGCAGTGGGTGTTGACGCATGAAATGCATTGACCTATATAAGTGATATTTAACATAGAATCATCTGTGGTAGGATGTTGCAACATGTTTCCATGAATTGCACAAGTTACTTTATTATATGCCTATGTTGTAATGGGAAAAGTCTGCCAATACTTTGCCACACTTATCTGAAACTCATACGGTTACAACTGTAGTAATGCAGTGCTTGAGCATTGTAGCTTTACTACAGTCTGGAATGACAAACTACTCTTAGTAAGGCATGTCTAATCAGATAGAAACATATCCATGTATTGATTATAAAAATACACAATTATTTATAAAACTGGACTCAGAAATCTAGTTTTTAATACGTGTCTTGAATTTGTATTGATAAAATTAGAAATTTCTACCTAATATCCGGTTACCTGGTACATCGGTAATTCATTCCAACTAGTCTTCTCACTATACCTCAAGCTTCAATTTCTAGGTATAAATATTCTGTAGTCTGGCATATGGTATACTCTGGAATATTGTGTCTGCACATTTTTTAAATATATATTTATTTATTATTTATTTATTTATTGTATTTATAAAGCGCCAACATATTACGCAACGCTGGACAATAAATAGGGATACATACAATATTTAGGGGTGACATACAGCAAAATGACAATACCTGAATACAAGAAAGATCAGATCATGCAGCACAGTATGAGTACAAGGTAATGCTTAGTCAGTCACTGGAGGGGAGCATGGAGATTAAGCAAGTTAGGTTCACTCAAGAGGCCTAGCATGGGTTCACAGTAACGGAGGTGCATGATCAGGTTGGACACAAAAGGAGGAGGACCCTGCCCAAAGGCTTACAATCTAAAGGGAGAGGTAGGAGACCAGAGTTCAGCTGTGGATTTAGAGCACTTGTGAGGGGTAGTAGGCCAGAGTGAAAAGGTGAGTTTTGAGGGCTTTCTTGAAGATGTTGAAGGAGGGGGCTGCCCTAATGGGTGGAGGTAGGGTGTTCCATAGTGTTGGAGCAGCTCTTGAGAAGTCCTGGAGGCGTGCATGGGACTGGGTGATGCGGGGGGCGGTTAGGCGAAGTTCATTGGAAGAGCGGAGTGAGCGGCTAGGTGTGTACCTCTGAGTAAGATCAGAAATGTAGGTTGGACAGGTTTTGTGGACAGATTTGTAGGTCAGACACAGTATCTTGAATCTGATTCTGGACTGGATAGGAAGCCAGTGGAGGGATTCAAGGAGGGGATCCGCCATGGTGGAGCGATGGGAGCAGTGGATAATTCTGGCTGCCGCATTCATGATGGACTGCAGTGGGGCTGTTCGGGTCATAAGAGACCAGACAGCAGGGCATTGCAGTAGTCAAGGCGGGAAATTATGAGGGCATGGATGAGGAGTTTGGTGGTGGCAGAGGTCAGGAAAGGGCGAATCTTACAGATGTTACGAAGGTGGAAGTTGCAGGACTTTGTGAGGTTTTGGATGTGGGGAGTGAAGGAGAGTGCGGAGTCCAGGGTGACACCCAGACAGCGGGCTTGAGAGGTAGGGTGAATGGTAGTGTGGTTAATATATATTGGCTTTAAGTCCGTATTGCTATTTAGAAATGGGAAGCAGGAAGTGCCACGTAAGTTTGGGCGTCCATAAAAATGTTGTTTTTAGGGGAGATTTGGTTGCTAATAAATAGCGGGCACCAGGGCTGCCCACTATTAAAACTATGGCTACAAATAGTGGGCGCTAAGGGATGTTTGCATGGCAGCCTATGGAGGTGCCCACTACCCCAGTGGTATTTTCATTTTTTTTGTGGCAGATTGGGGGGGGGGGGAGGTTCAGGTTATACATTAGTAAGAAGGGTTTTAAAGGATTTATGAGTCATAAGAAAGTAATTCAACAGGCTACAAATGTGTCAGTAATGCTACACAGATGAGGACTGCGTCCTCCGTCCCCCCTGACTCCCCCCGGCATGGCGCCATTCTTCTGTAATTCATTTTGTTCTAGGCACTGACACCCTAGATTGAGACCTTTGAACCGGAAAGCGTATTCCCTATGCATACACAGTTTTGGTCATTTGCAAGGCTTGCATGTGTGTAGTTGAGTCCCCAAGATGCCGTGGCGGTACTGGAAGCCTGTGCTCTGATCTCAGGAGGCCACTGGGAGCCTGGCCACAGTGTCTTAGGAAACAGCTACAACTGCACATGCGCAGGGGATTCTCTTTCCGGTTCAAAGGTCTTGAACCAGGGGGTCAGGGCCTAGATTGGAACAGATTAGAGAAGAACAGAGCCATGCAGGGGAGAACAGAGCATGCAGTCCTCGTCTGTGTAGCATTACTGACACATGTATGTAGTTGTAGCCTATTTCATTTAAGTTTTTTTTTAACTCACAAATTCTTTAAGTAAGGTGGGTTTTAAGGTTTGGTATGGAGGGGTTAGGGTTAGGCATTGGAGGAGGGGGGGGGGGGTATTGTAAGAGAGTAGGGGTAGATGTAGTAAAATATTGGTAACATTTACCACTGTAAAATAGTAGATTATAGGTAAATGTTACCAAATTTCTACTATTGGCTATTCCCAGTGCCCAAACTTCCTGGCACTTTTATTTATTTTTTTAACGCCTAGAAATGTACATGATTTCTCTCTGTATATACTGTATGTCTGAATATAAATAGGGCACTTTGCAGTCATGTTTATGGGAGCTTCAGAAAGTCTTTGCTAATAGGTATGGAATAAGAACAATGAAAGCTATGTATAAATATTATAAAATCTTTGGAGTCAGATCATTCCTACCCCCTAGTCATTTTTCAAAACAAGTTTTTATTATCAGGAAGCTAGACTGACGGTGATAAAAATTATAAGCATTCAAAATATTCGAAAAATGGTGAAGAACATATAAGTAGAATATACAATAAACAATTGGTGTCAGTTGTATTTCCATGGTGTCAACAAACAAAATGCTTCATTTCCTCCCCCTATCCCTCCCTTCCCTTTCCTCTCCATGCTGGGACAACTGGCCAGGATGTCTATATTTAAAATAGCCTTTCCCATCCGTCCCCAATTTCCAGAATTTTCCCGGTTTTTCATATACAGTATAGCCTTTCCACTGATAATTTCTTGTCTATCGGTATTGCAGTCTTCCCAGGTTTCCTCTCAGACAGTACCAGGAAGTAGAATGACTTTACCTGTAAGGACCAAACTTGTAGAGCGTAAGAGAAGAGCACAGGGACACCATTTTGGTGAAATAGAGCATGGCAACAAGGGTATAGGTATTTTCAGTAGACGTATATACTTAGAAGACTAGGTTGCTGAAAGAAGCAACCACTCATTAAGACATGGAACGTACTGTCCCCACTTGGCCTTGTGGATGAAGTCAGGCGGTCGCAGCTCCAAAAAAGTGTCCACTCTAGGAGAACTCGTAGAGTGAGTCCTTTTCCTAAGGGTAATCAAAAGCAACTTGGAGGTGGTTGGAGACGGTATACAAATTCATATGTGTGTATATTTAAAAAATGAGGGTAAGATGGTTCTACCTTCAAGGATTTTTCACATAAAAAGTGTTCCAAAAAGTCTTACCTAGGACAATGCATTTCACAGCATAAGTTGCTTCATCATAATAATAATAAGAACCGATACTTACCCCCTGCAGCATAAACAGGTTTGAGTCCCTCGCCGTCCTCCCGCGGTCTGCCGTTGAGCCGCGATCAGCCCCAGTAATAGCCGCAGTCGGGATCAGTCTGGGCTACAGCACATGCGCAGTAGCCCAGACTGACGCGACAGAGCCAATTACCAGTGCTGATGGCAGCAGAACAGCAGACCGCGGGAGGACGGTGAGGGACTCTATATTTACAGCTCTGATTTCCCTTTAACACAAAAATGAACGCATAAATTGACCACAATTATGTATGTTGTGCCGGCTGAAGAAGCGGAAGCCTAGGTGAAAGGGATTGTTGGCAATCATCAGTGCTGTGGAGCGCAGTCTGGAGTTGTATAGAAGATCCAGAGGGGGAAGTGGTTTCCCAATGATTCTCTGTGCTGATCTGATGACCCTTTGAAATTTGTGTCTGTCACTGGCAGAGGAGCCTGCGTACCAGATTAGGATGGAAGAACAGAGGACAGATTCATTGGAGATGGTTGTGCCCAGGAGGTAGACCCAGGGAACGCTTAAAACTTCAGTGCCATTAATGTGGATTGGAGGTGGGGTGGAGGTATGCTTCCTAAAGTCAACGAACATCTCGACAGTCTTTGCAATGTTGAGAACCAGCCTGTTCTTCCTACACCGGTGGCAGATTTTGTAAGCCTGGCCAACTATGGTGATGTCATCAGCTAAATTGATTGCTATGACAGAGTTTGCCATGGATCTGCAATTTTTTTCATATATTGGGAGAATAGGAATGGTCACAGGATGCAACCTTGAGGGGCACCTGTGTTGGTGGTCCTTGGTTGTGAGAGGATAGCAATCGATCATTAGGTCAAATATAGGGCCATTTTTTTCTATGTTGTATTCGCCAAGGCTATTACAACATAGAAAAAAAAACATGCTGTGAAATGTGTTGTCCTATGTGCACAATAAAAATAAGACTTTTTTTGAACACTTTTTACTTGAAAACTTCTTGAAGGTAGGACCATCTTACCCTTGTTTTTATTTATATATGCATATATCAATTATATAAATTTGTATACAGTTTTTTGGGGTGTCTCCAACCACTTTCAAGTTGCTTTACATGTAATTGTATTTACTTTCTCACTGGAAAAGCATTAAAAGATATTTTTTTTCTCAATATGGTGAAACTTTTTTTTTTTAGTCCTTATCTTTGCTTGTAAGATATAAAGCCACATGCCCTGAAAGAAGTGGTCAACTCTCTGCTCCCACCATACCCAGATCCACAGGTCTTATCGAGAGCCCAGATAAAACACACAACAGCCAAGAGCAAAGAGGACTAATTAGATAAATAGAGGAGTGAAACAAAACAGTCACAAAAGCTAACCATATACCAGTTGCTACAGAGAGAATATAGAATGGCCCCATACCTGGAAAATCTCCAAAACTTTCAAGAGAGTAAAATCCTGAGCATCTACAGACTGAGTGCTCACGACCTCCAAATCAAGTCTGGGAGACACAAACAGACCCAGGGAGAAGAGATTATGCCAACACTGCGAGCAGAAGACCCTCGAGGATGAGAATCAATTAGGGCTGGTTCACACTTGTGTGATTCTTCACCGCTTTGCTGATCGCCAGCGATCAGCAAAGCTCTGCTACAATGTATCCCTATGGATGCATTCACACTGCAGTGGTTGCGATTTCGATTAATCACAAACGCGCTGCATGCAGCATTTCAGGGATGATTTCTCTGTGATTCTCATTCTATTGAATGGGAATCACTATCGCAAATCGCACAGATTAAAATCACGGAGCCGAACGTGATGGCGGGCTAGCGGCACTCCAAGCGCCAAGTGTGAGCTAGCCCTTCCTGCTGCACTACCCTAAATATACTGCAACCAGGGAAACAGAAAACCTGTAACGAGAAAAAGTTCACCTAGGGAGTACTCACCTCTGGTGGGGGAAGCCTCCGGATCCTATCAAGGTTTCCCCCATCCTCCTGTGTCCCACGGTGGCGGCGAAAACGCTCCTGGAACGGCGGAGATGTAAATATTTACTTTTCCGGCACCAGCGCAGGCGCAGTATCGTCTCTCCGCTCGGAGATAGGCGTGAATAGCTGATCGCTGTCTGGCCACTCTACTCCGCAGGCGCAAGTCTCCTGCACCTGCGTAGTAGAGCAAACCCTACGGAGATCGGCTATTTCCGCCTATCTCCATGCTGAGAGCCGCAACAGTGCCCCCACTGGAGCCAGGGAAGGTAAATAAATGTAGCTTGTCAGGCTTATCGAGCCTGGATTGCTGGAGACTTCGGCAGAGCCAGCGCTGGATTGCCTGCAGCTACAGGGGAGGGGAAAGCCTCATTGGGACCCTGAGGCTTCTCCCTCCCGAGGTGAGTACCCCCCAGGGGAACTTTTTTTTGTTACAGAGTCTCTTTAAGAAATTGACGGAACTATTTCCAGACTTTCAAACATTAGAGGATGAGAGAAAATTACATTCAACTAGAAGAGGAATCCACAGTGACAATCACTGCACACTATGTTACAGCATGCCACAGACTGAGGGGAGCATAAATGAACTGTAAAACTAAAAATGTCCACAAATTGCTAATCCACTGTACCCCTTCCCCATCCCCCCCGCCTGCTTTGGCAATGCCTAAATGAATCTTGGTCTTGCCAATAAAGCTATCTTTGATTTGATTTGTACCCCCTACATTTTCTTGCGACCTCTCAGTTTGAGATACAGCCAGGGTCGGACTGGGACACTAAGGGCCCACCAAGGAAGTTTCAGCCTGGGGCCCGCCCCCTCTCCTCCTCCTCCCCCCCCCCCCATTTTGGGCTCACATACACATGTACTCTAGAAATTTTGCATGACTTTATGGTAGGGAATAGATTGTTAACAATTCTAAGGACAGTCTCCAATAGGGATACGTCTAAATGCGGCACGCGCAGCGCGCCGCAGCGAGACTAAATGGGTGTCACCATGCACTGGAACATCGGCGTGGTCATGAATGATGAGTCATGGGCAGACTTAAAAAAAACAAAACACAAAACACAAAATAAGTAGCAGTGTTATTCACAGAGATTAGGTCTGACCAGATACATTTTAGATAAAATATTCAAGTAGTTACATGCCTCATGATAATTCATCAAGTAGTCAAATGGCAGCAGATACCCCCACAAAATGCAATTAGGTTGGTGGCAGATACCCCCACAAAATGCAATCAGGTGGGCTGTAGATACCCCTACAAAATGCAAACAGGTTGACGGCAGATACCCCCACAAAATGCAATCAGGTTGGCTGCAGATACCCCCACACAATGCAAACAGGTTGACGGCAGATACCCCCACAAAATACAGTCAGGTTGGCTGCAGATACCCCCACAAAATGCAATCAGGTTGGCTGCAGATACCCCCACAAAATGCAATCAGGTTGGCTGCAGATACCCCCACAAAATGCAATCAGGTTGGTGACAGATACCCCTACAAAATGCAATCAGGTTAGTGGCAGATACCCCCACACAATGCAATCAGATTGACGGCAGATACCCCCACAAAATGCAATCAGGTTGTCTGCAGATACCCCCACACAATGCAATCAGGTTGGCTGCAGATACCCCCACACAACGCAATCAGGTTGGTGGCAGATACCCCCACAAAATGCAATCAGGTTGGCTGCTGATACCCCCACAAAATGCAATCAGGTTGGTGGCAGATACTCCCACAAAATGCAATCAGGTTGGTGGCAGATACCCCCACAAAATGCAATCAGGTTGGTGGCAGATACCCCCACAAAATGCAATCAGGTTGGTGGCAGATACCCCCACAAAATGCAATCAGGTGGGCTGCAGAGACCCCCACAAAATGCAAAAAGGTTGGCTGCAGATACCCCCACACAATGCAATCAGGTTGGCTGCAGATACCCCCACACAATGCAAACAGGTTGACGGCAGATACCCCCACAAAATACAGTCAGGTTGGCTGCAGATACCCCCACAAAATGCAATCAGGTTGGCTGCAGATACCCCCACAAAATGCAATCAGGTTGGCTGCAGATACCCCCACAGAATGCAATCAGGTTGGTGACAGATACCCCTACAAAATGCAATCAGGTTAGTGGCAGATACCCCCACACAATGCAATCAGGTTGACGGCAGATACCCCCACAAAATGCAATCAGGTTGTCTGCAGATACCCCCACACAATGCAATCAGGTTGGCTGCAGATACCCCCACACAACGCAATCAGGTTGGTGGCAAATACCCCCACAAAATGCAATCAGGTTGGCTGCAGATACCCCCACAAAATGCAATCAGGTTGGCGGCAGATACCCCCACAAAATGCAATCAGGTTTGCTGCACATACCCCCACAAAATGCAAACACGTTGGCTGCAGATACCCCCACAAAATGCAATCAGGTTGGCTGCAGATACCCCCACACAATGCAATCAGGTTGGTGGCAGATACCCCCACAAAATGCAAGTCCCCCCCAGCTTGGAAGGGGGGGCAGCGGGCACAGATCAGCGGGGAAGCCTCCCCCCCTCCCTCACCTAGGGGCCCCCCCTTCCCCGCACCCCCCTCCTCCAGAAGTGCAGCCAGCAGCGAGCGGAAAATAGCTTACCGAGCTTCAGATGATGCTAGCTCCGCGCATGCCGCTGCTGCTGCCTGCTGGTCTCCGTCTCCTGTAGTGACGCTGTCCAATCACGCTCTCGCAGTACTTCCTGCGAGAGCGTGATTGGACAGCGTCACTACAGGAGACGGAGACCAGCAGGGCAGCAGCGACATGCTGAGCTAGCATCATCTGAAGCTCTGTAGCTATTCTCCGCTCGCTGCTGGCTGCACTTCTGGAGGAGGGGGGTGCGCAGAAGGGGGGGCCCCTAGGTGAGGAAGCGGGGGAGGCTTCCCCCCTCCCCGCCGCTCTGTGCCCAATTTCCCCCCTTCCAAGCTGTGCCCCCTCCCTCTTAGCTCTGGGGACACCAGGAGGCAGGGCAGTCGGGGCCCACCGATGGGACCATCGGTGGTTCGGTGGCTTAGTCCGAGCCTGGATACAGCACACAAGCCCCTATTCTGATATTATTGCATGTATCTATGAACAGCACAGTCTTATTAGCCTTTTCTTTGCAGTAAAAAAAAGGCCCTTGGAAGTGATATTGTATATGAAGAGCTCTGAAAAGATACAATTCATCTGACTCACAATGAATAAACTTTTGGCTCTTTCTTTTTTTTTTTGTTTACGCATACATCAACATTAACAAAATTAAGGCTGTCCAGATAAAATTTGTATGTCCAGTACTACATAGTTTGTCATCTGGTTTAAATGTATACTGAATGCATGAACATTCAATGAAAAACACATGAAATATAGAACACAATGTTCTTTGATACCATTAACATTTCTATGGAAATAGAATTTGTTGTACTGGCTTTTTGTTTTCCTAAATCAGCATAATTCATGCAGTAATAGATGGTTTCCATCCATTCACTTGGCTGGGCTTGGGGTCAGCCCACTAACGAACACTTGCATGAAAGTTTTCTAAACATTTTCTCTTCTGTTCTGTAGAACATCGGTGCACTTACAGTATTTGCAGCATCTTAGCACTGATTCATTTAAATGAATCTATACAATTACAACATAATCATGAATGGATGGTGCATAAGTTAATTTGTGTGTGTGGGGGGGGGGGGGGCTGCAATTTAATGTGCTTAAAGGGACTCAGAGCTGAATATTTTAAAAGATTTCATACATACCTCGGGCTTCCTCCATCCCCATCTGCTCCAATAGCTCCTACACCGCACTTCTCCGCTGGCCGCAGCTTCGTGAACCAGGCTCTGTCACTGACGTCAGTCGCAGTCAGCTACACAGGAGAAGTGCGCCCTCTACGTATCTCTCCAGCGACTGCTGGAGAGATACGCAAACAGTGCATTTCTCTTACGCTAGACTGTCTCCGACTGATAGAAGTGCTGGGACCCAGTTCCCAAAGCTGCGACCAGCGGAGGACGGCGGCGTGGGAGCGATCGGAGCGGATGGGCCTGGAGAAAGGCCCAGGTATGTATAAAATCTGTTTGAGGGACAGCAGTGTGGCGCATGCATGACATCACATGATGGGCAGCACGGTAGCATAGTGGTTAGCGCTCTCGCCTTGCAGCGCTGGGTCCCACGGTTTTAATCCCAGCCAGATCAACATCTGCAAGGAGTTTGTATGTTCTCCTCGTGTCTGCGTGGGTTTCCTCCGGGCACTCCAGTTTCGTCCCACATCCCAAAAACATACAGATAAGTTAATTGGCTTCCCCCTAAATTGGCCCTAGACTATGATACATACACTACAAGATACATACATAGACATACAGTATGACTATGGTAGGGTCTAGATTGTGAGCCCCTCTGAGGGACAGCTAGTGACAAGACAATATACTCTGTACAGTGCTGCGTAATATGTCGGCGCTATATAAATACTTAAATAAATAAATGGGTGACCGGAGTGCACAATGTGGGGTGAGATGATCCAACTGGCAGATCCCTTGCAGGTTGGGGTTGGCTACAGTACTCTGTGTAATCTCTAATATAATGTGACAAACAGCATTTATTTGCCAGCAGAAGTTATTTGATCAGTTTCAACTTGCAAAACAGTTCACTCTCTTATCAACAGTTCAGGGTCTATAGCAGACAAGAGCCCCCCTTTGGGTCATGATTCACCAGATCCGGCAGTCTGCACTTATGGGGAGTAGGCCATCCCTCACCTCTCTGGCAAACTGCTGGGTTCTTCCTCCAGGTATCCCTTAATCAGAAGAGTTTCTCCAGATTAATAAAAAATGCTTTCATATCATAATTAGAGTCCATGCGCTGTTCAAGGTCGGTGATCCACGAGCCTAGCTCACGAATCTCCTTTTTAAGCTGAGTGGTAATTCGGGTGGAAGCTTCATCTAGCTTACGGTGCAGGAGCTAGTCTATTTTACTCAATAGGGCCTGGTCACAGGTATCAGAGTCTGCCGTACCTTTAGTCGAGGAAGTCTGCCTGTGTTTGCTCTTTGTGGCTCCGTTTGTCTCCGGGCGCCATCTTGGAATTTCCCCGACGAGAAGAAGGGGGAAGTGCAGAGCTCTTTCGGCTGGAGGATTGTGCATGGTAACCTCCCATGCAGGAGCGGGAGTATGTCGGAGACCTGGTGAGCCACATTTGGTAAAATTTGATGGGCTGTAACGGGCAGGATCACGGCAAATATAAGGGCCAATGGGCTGGACCCAAATCACCTTTTCTACCTTTTCTCCTAAGTTTTCTTCTAGGTTATATATCTCTCCCCGACCGCTGACAAGTAGAGTGGCTAGCCATGCTGGAAGTTTACATTTACTCGTGGAGAACTCGGTCCCCGGCTGACAGATGCGCACACAGGCTGATCTAGTCAGACAGTCACACTTGTTCAGGTGAGACCTGTCCTGCCTAGGGCAGTCACTTATTGGCTATGTTATCCCTCAGAGCGCGCTCTTTATTTTTATATATTTTTACAGTGGCTTGTGAACTTTAGAGCTGCCTAAACCAGTTGGATTGCCTGATCACACCACTCAGGATCCCACTCCTATCCTTGTATTAATATTTACAAACATGAATGCAATACATTTTATGTTGGAAAAATAAAACGTCTGATCAATAAACACATTTATGAACATGCGTATAGTATTAGAAAAAAATGAAATATGGCAACTATAAAAAAAAATCATTACCATAATTGTCCATATCCCCGGGGATTCTAGAATAGGTGGCACGAACAGTAAACTATTATAATTAGAGGACAGATGGCTATCCAGCTCCTGAATTCATTTCTCCTCATTAAAGGGGACACCCAGATGCCATCATGAACACACCCAGGGTGCCATCACCCCCACCTCCTGCTGGGGCACCTGAGGACGGGAAGAGACCCTTGTCCATAGATTGGACAAGGGCTCCAGGGGAGAGGGGGAGGCTTGGCCACCCCTCTCCTTCGAAGTCCCCCCATATCATGGACCATGCTCAGGGTGCAAAGTCCCACACAGCTTTGCTGTCTTTCTTAACATACCCTGCAAATTTGGTGTTTCTAGCACCTAGAACACGGTAGCTTTGCTATTACCTGCTAAATTCGGCCAGTGACTTTAATGTAAAAAATGCAAACGCAAATTGTAATGATCTGCTCTGCTGTCTGCACAGGCAGACAGCTGTTTGACCATTTGTTAGGTCTGAGTACTGCAGGTTCCTGCTAACTTACCTGGAGTCTCAGCCTTTGCTAATTGTTTGTTAAGATTATCTTAGAGTAATTCCTTGGGAGTGCTCTAAGCATTCCTTCTAGCGTAGTCAGGTTGTATTATCTGTTTTGCCTTGTACTGTCTATCTGTTGCGATTGTCTTGTCGCCAGCGGCGGTCGACCGGAAATCGTTCTGTCTGTTTGGATCGCATCCGCCCTAGCGGTAGTGGCGGTGGTTCCTTCTGTATTCTGCCTTAGGGGTGCAAGGCAGAGCAGCGGTTGCTACTGGTAGCCCCATCTGTCTGTCTGTTTGGATCGCATCCGCCCTAGCAGTAGTTGCGGTGGTTCCATCTGTATTCTGCCTTAGGGGTGCAAGCCAGAGCAGCGGTTGCTACTGGTAGCCCCATCTGTCTGTCTGTTTGGATCGCATTCGCCCTAGCGGTAGTGGCGGTGGTTCCTTCTGTATTCTGCCTTAGGGGTGTAAGCCAGAGCAGCGGTTGCTACTGGTAGCCCCATCTGTCTGTCTGTCTGTCTGGATAGCATTCGCCCTAGCGGTAGTGGCGGTGGTTCCTTCTGTACTCTGTCTGGGAGTGTAGGCCAGAGCTGCGGTTGCTACTGGTTACTCCTTCTGTCTGTCTTGTCTGGAACGAACGCTTGCTGTAGGCTCGGTGAGGTAACCGTTTAGCAAGCGTTCGCGTTCTCTATTTGTTTTCGTGTACATTGGTTAGTTAGGGTTGGCGTGCTTTGTCTCTGTTGCGCTTTTCGTGCGGAGACCGCGCCATTAGCGTGCTTTGTCGCTGTTGCACTTTTTTCGCGCGGCGACCACGCTTAGCGAGTGCGTTTGTTATTTTTCTTGGCGTTCTGATCATTGTTATTTGCTGTGTCTTTCTTGCTACACCTGTGCTCTGTCTTTATTCAGTCTTGTGTCACTGTTGGCAATCGCCACTCTTGCGATTGCGTTCCCACTTGATTTCCGTTGTTCTGTGTTCACCGTCGCCGGGGGGCGACTAGATTGGTGGACACACATACATTCTGTCGCTGTGCTCACTCTCTCTCTCTCTCTGAGGGCTATCTTGCCCTGCATTGTTGCAATTCGTACAATTCCCATCTGCCGTCAGTGGCAGTGCAGAGGGGTTGTTCCTCTGCTCTCCACAGCTTCACCTGCCGGTGGGAATTTCCCTCTGCAGGTGCATTGCACCAAGCTGGGTTCTGTCGTTTTATACGCTTGTGGAGGACTTCCGCATTGTCACGCACATCTTGTGCGCTGAACCTCGGAGATAATTCCGCAATCATTACACAAATTTTATTCCAAAAAATGTGTGTTAAATGCGAATGGCGAACAGCCTATGTTTGCCAGGAACTGTCCGCTGGTGCACTGTTTGGGCCATCTCTACTGGTGACATCAGGGTGTCCGTGCAGTGTCTCCACCCTGAGAATATGAGTGAAGCAGAGCATATGTGAGTGATTCGAGTAGGTAGCGACAACACGTTTCCTCTATTCTATGTATTATGTATAATAATACATAGAACAGCGGAATAACAATACATCTTTCATATTATTGTGGGCTTGGGGATCAATATGTATTTTAGTGGCTAAGAGAATTATCATGTTTTCAGATACAGTATAAAGGCTATAATGCTTAATTCTACTGTACGTTTTGTTTGTATAATTAATTAGCAATGTTACTTTGTTATACAGTGATTGTTTCATCACTGGTATATTCATTCAGGTCTGAGACCATTGCATTTATACAGGTTTTCTGATACAATGCTTACTTTTGTTCATTTAAAAGCATATTAAAATTAGATTTGCAGAATCTAGAGAAAGCTCCTTTGTACCCAAAGGACAATGCTGAAAGCTAATACTGGATGGCCATAACCTTTGGGCCCTCAGGGAGTACTGAACGAAAAACAAGATTCTGAAGTGGAAATCACTGCACAAACTCATCAATACCTCCAAAAATCATTGCCTGTGAACACAATTTATTGCTCCGACCACAAATGCAAGTTAAACTCTACCATGGAAAGGAAAAACCATATATAAACATAGTCCAGAAACCTCACATCTCTCTCTCTTTTTTTTTAAAGATTCTTTATTTATCAAAAGACATTTTAAAATACTGACATCTCAATGCCCATTATAAAGTAATACAGTGTGTCAAACAGGCAAGAGCAGTGGCGTAGCTAAGGAGCTGTGGGCCCCAGTGCAAGTTTTACAATGGGGCCCCCCAACCACTCTATACATAACAATTGATACGGCGCACCAAAACCTGCCAAGGACAACCACATTGTCAGAGATGCAAGGGGTTGTGGAACAGTGTGTTAATGACTACTACTATTCAATATATCTATAGAAGTGATTATTACCAGCACAGGTCCAATAGAGAGCTAATACTGAAGTTGAGGGAGGGCCCTTAGGGGCCCCTCTGGCCCAAGGGCCCTGATGCGGTCGCTACCTCTGCACCCCCTATTGCTACGCCCCTGGGCAAGAGAAGACTATAGGCTTGATTCACAAAGCGGTGCTAACAGTTTAGGCGTGATAAGTTTAGGCATGATAAGTTTAAGCACCAACTGGGTTAGCACCGCAGTGCACAGCTGTTTAAAAGTTTTGCGCTAGCAAAGTCTGGTGCACTTCGCATAGAGTTTAATGGCGCTGCTTTGCGCGTGGGACTTTACGCGCGATCTAAACTTATCACGCCTAAACTTATCACGCCTAAACTTATCACGCCTAAACTGGCTTTTCACCAGCGTGGTGCAATGGTTATCACGCCTAAAGTCTTTTACTGGGTTAGCACCGCTTTGTGAGCCCTATATGTGTAAACAAACAGTAATGGCGATCCAGTGCCGTATCAAAGGAAAGTGGTGACACTCTGACTTAACAGCAAAATAAAATACCCAATAGTTGCAAAAACCAAACGTTTAGACCAATATTCAGGTTGCTAATAAATCAGCAGTAGGGTGAATATACCACATGGCTGCCCCCATGTGGATTCTGTGTAGACCACACTCATTCATAATAAGCAAGTAGCAAAATATAACTAGGAAGGCCCTGGGGCCCAGAGGGAACTAATACCCAATGCCATCCGCCCAAACTCACACCTGAGGGGTCTACATAATACTTCCTGCCCAACTGATGCAAACTAAGGCTCGGTTCACATTAGCGTTCGCTGTCCGGATTCGCCTGGCCGGATCCGGACCGTATACTGTACAAACGGAACGGACGTTCGGCATAGCAATGCAAAGTCTATGCGACCGTAAAGACGTGTCCGTTCCGTACGGACCAGAGCCGGACCAGATCCAGACTCCGGACACTTTTTTCAACATGCGCTATTTTTAAGGTCCGGATCATCCGGCCGACACACCGGGACCGGAGCCTGACTGCACCGTCCGGCAATAGAAACCAATGGGAAACGGAAAGAACAGAACACACTGGCTATAAAAACCGGACGTTCTACCCCACTTCCTATACGTTTTCTAGCAGCCATTTTGGATGGGGACACATGGGCACAGCATTTCTGGAGTGGAGCAGCAGTGACTTTGTGCTGGAGCTGTTTGGCAGTATGTCGGACGTGGAGGTGAGGTCCTACACAGCGGAGGACCTGATTCTACAGGTGCAGCTTCTGCTGACCTCCCAAACCCCAGGAATTTATATAGTGTGTTATCTCTTTAAAAAAACGGATCCGGATTGCAGCCGTATTCATACCTGATTGAAAGCGTATGCAAACGGACCTGATCCGGATAGGAAACGTACGGGTCCGGTCCGGTACGGTCCGGATCCGGTCCGGACATCCGGTCCGTTTTTCCCAAAAACGCAAGTGTAAACGGGGTCTAAAAGAATGCAGTCTGAGAATATTTGCATGGGGTATATCAAAAGGTGAGTACAGAGAACAGAAGGGAAGATGAGAAGAATAGAAGGGGAGGGAAAGGGAGGGATGGAAAAGCAGACAGAGGGAATAGAGAAAGAGGGGAGGGAGGAAAATAGAGAGAGAAAGACCAAAAAGCGTCAGACGGGACCCACGACATGCCCATGAAATGTGCAAGTCAGAGAAGTTGCTATCCTTGAGTAGGACAACGCTAAATAATGCCACTTGTACCCAAGATCATTTAGGATGACTGAGTTGAGTTGAAACTGTGATCTGACGATTCAAAAGTTGAAATTATTTTTGGAAACCATAGGTGCTGAATTTTCTGAACTAAAGAGCATATGAAGTACCTGAATTTTTATCAGCCCAGTTTAAAAGCCGGCATCTGTGACTATGTCATTAGTGCACACTGCATGCATTGCTTGCACATCTAGGAAGGGACCATTAGGGACCTTTTCCACTAGAGGCGATTGCGATTGCTGAATTGCAAAATTGCATGCTAGCGATTTTAAAATCACTAGGGTTTGCTAAATAACATAGGAATCACGGTAGGTAATTTCCACTACCACGATTCGATTTTTACAAGAGCGATCGCGCCGCGAAGCGATTTTTGCAGTGCATAGCAAAATCGCAATCGCTGAAAAAAAATTGGACTTTGCTGAATCGCAATCGCTAGCGTTTAGCGCAAACGCTACCGATTGCCAGTGGAAAAGGGCTCTTAATGCCCAAATTAATAAATGCCCAACAATAAATGCAAACAATACATACATTTTGGAGCATTATGTGCTGCCATCCAGGTGACTCCAGATCCATTATCTGCTGCCATCTTTTTCAGGAATGTATTTCTTTTTTCAACAAGTCAATGTAAATTACATTCTGCATTGTTCCTAACATCATCCCACATTATGAAACAAAAATACAGGTGATGTTTGAAAAATAGAATATTGTGCAAAAGTTAATTCACTTTATAATTCAACTTAAAAGGTGAAATTAATATATGAAATAGACTCATTACATGCAAAGCGAGATATTTCAAGCCTTTATTTGTTATACTTTTGATGATTATGGCCTACAGCTTATGAAAAATCCTACAATCAAAATCTCATAAAATTAGGATATTATGAAAAGGTTCATAGTGTCTGACTCTAATCAGCTAATTATTCCAAAATACCTGGAAAGGGTTCCTGAGCCTTTAAATTGTCTCTCAGTCTGGTTCAATAGGAATAACAATCATGTGAAAGACTGCTGATGTGATAGGTGTGCAGAAAACTATCACTGACACCCTCCATAAGGAAAAGGGAAAATCTTAAAAGGTAATTGCAAAAGAAGTTGGATGCTCCCAAAGTGCTGTATCAAAGCACATTAAAAGAAAGTTATGTGGAAGGGAAAAGCGTGGAAAGAAAAAGGTGCACATGCAGTAGGAATGACCGCAGCCTGGAGAGGATCGTCAGGAACAGGCCATTAAAAAGTGTTGTGGAATGAAGCAGTAGTTAGTGCATCAAGAGCCACCACACACAGATGGATCCTGGAAATGGGCTTCGAATGTTGTACTTGTCAAGCCACATCTGAACAACAATGGCCTCAATTCACTAAGATTAGAGATGGCTCGAACCTCCGATTTTAGGTTAGCCAACATTGAACGCGAAATTCCGCAAAAGTTCGTGTTCGCGCGAACCATGTGAATAGACTTCAATTGGCAGACGAACTTTCAAAACTACAAACACTAATTCTTGCCACAAATGTGATGGAAAAGATGTTTCAAGGGGTCTAACCCCTGGAGGGGGGCATGGCGGAGTGGGATACATGGCAAAAGTCCTGGGGAAAATCCGGATTTAACGCACAGCAGGGTTTTAAGGGCAGATATCACATTGCATTGCTAAATTGGAGGCCTAAAGTGCTTTAAAACATCTTGCGTGGAGGCGGAGCCGGCAATGGAGGAGTGAGGACGTGTTCTCCTGAGCTCCCAGCCTCGTGTGCTTCTTAAGCCTTTTTAAACCTCTCACTCTCCCCTCATGAGCACCCAGAGGGGTAAGAAAAAGAAGACTAAGGGTGGACAAGCTAACCATAGGACACAGACTCCATCTCAGCGCCCGTTGACAAGATACTTTCAGGCGCAGAACACCGGGCAGGAAACACCCAAGATGGCGGAGGACGCGCGGGCAGCAGGCCCAAGTAAAGCCGGTCCGGCAGCTCTTACCAACCTGGAGGATATATGGAAATACCTCCGCAGTTTGCCTACTAAGCAAGACTTACATGAACAGACCAAGCGCATAGTTGCCTCCACGCGCTCCGAAATAGCAGCGATCCGAACAGATATCTCAGGCCCAGCAGACCGTGTGACAGCCGCCGAAAATGACATAACGGAGCTGCGGGCTGAACTGGCTCGACTGAAGGCGGAGGGAGCCACGCAACGCACTCACACCCAAACCCTGCGGGTGAACCTAGAAAACCTACAGAATAGAGGGCACAGGAACAACATCCGCGTTCGCGGTGTTCCAGAATCGATCCAGGCAGACGATATCTTCGCATCAATGAGAGCCTTGTTTAATGGCCTGCTAAACTGCCCGAAGGATCAGAAGCTGAAGATGGACCGAGCGCATAGGGCCCTTCGGGCCATGCCGAAAGAACAAGCCCCCCCCTCGGGATATCATATGCAGACTGCACAATTTCCAAGATAAAGAGCGGATTATGGCAGCAGCACGCACCCATGGATCGGTGTGCTTTGAAGGTGCCCAGGTCTCTCTCTATCAAGACTTGGCCCCCTCTACTCTGTCTCAGCGCCGGGCCCTAAAGCCACTGATACAGTGACTTCAACAGGAGGGTGCGACATATCGCTGGGGCTTCCCGTTCCAGCTAATTGCGGAAAAGGGGACCCGCTCCTGTATTCTGCGTCACCCGCGTGAGCTGCCCGACTTCTTTAAAGAACTCGAAATACCCACTGTAGCTGTTCCGGAATGGGACCCAGATGGCCTGCCAACGGCCCGTCCTCAACGTGAACGCAGGCCTCAATGAGATGGGCCTGATGTGAGTACTGTGACACTTCTTTTGTTGCCCTTTTCTACCCCCGCATAGGACTAGACTTTATTATTTTTTTACAATCCACTTCATTTGCTCTTTATGAATATGTCCCGGCTACAAGAGCTTCTTGGAAGTGACTGGCGCAACCACATCCGTGACATTTGGAGTTGAGTTGCAACTGTGGTTGGCCTCCTGTCTGGGGTGGTACTGCCCTGTTCCCCCTCCATGCGATGATGGCTCCTCGGGTTCCCCTCCCGGACCATGCAGTCTCTCCAGTGTCATTGTACCAGGATTATATGCTTTTACCAGGCCCAATGGGCGAATTTTGCTAAAATTTACTTAATGCTGCCTCTTTAATTGTGAATATGCACCATATATGATAGATTTAATAACATCGCAATATAATATATGTTATGTGAGGTACCTGGAAGGCAGAAAAAGGGGGGGGGACCGGTTTTAGGTTCCTAGTTGGGGTCGGGGGGGCGGGGTGGGGCGCCCGGGACGGGGAGTTGACCAAGTAGGGATACAGGGAGGAAGGCATATTTATCTCATGCAGTGATGGAGGTACACCAGCAGACAATTATTAGCTAGCTGCTAACACCTCTGGGGATCTGGACTGAATGCATGGTTCTTGGCGTGTTCGCCCCTGAGGAGAGCATGGGCACCCTGTCCTTTGGTTCACAGCCTCAGAGGAGGCATAGAGATGTAATTGGGGACATACTTACCCTATATGTGGACTGGGCATTACTCGATGTGGGGATTTTATATGAAGGAGGGAGAGTGTTAACAATATGTTCTTTTGCTTTGTTAAAAACACTATAATATTCAACTTTAATGCTTGCACATGGGTACCTGGGAGGGGAGAGCGCACCGGTCCCTATTGGTTGGTCTCTAAACCCCAGGGCTTAGTGCCATTTAGTCACTGGGTTGCTTTTTTCCCCAGTGAGCTAAAGGAATCATTTCCTCATACTACAGACCTACGGTCTGAAGGTGAGTGAAGTATGGTTCGTACTTCACCTAGACGCTATACGTGGCCTCTTACACGTATATTTGTGTTTGTTATCTACTTTGTTCTTATCTATCTATGTCGTTCTCTTAAGGTAGCCATACACTGGTCGATTTGCCATTAGATCGACCAGCTGACAGATCCCTATCTGATCGAATCTGATCAGAGAGGGATCGTATGGCTGCCTTTACTGCAAACAGATTGTGAATCGATTTCAGCCTGAAACCGATCACAATCTGTTGAGCTGCTCCTGCCGCCTGTGCCCTCCCCCCCCCCCCCCCGTATACATTACCTGAAGCTGGCTCCCGGGCGTCTTCTCCACGCTGCACTGCACCGCTCTGTTCTTGCTCCATCCCGGCACTTCCTGTGTCACTCCGTGACCAGGAAGTTCAAATAGAGCGCCCTCTATTTGAACTTCCTGGTCACTGCAGTGACACAGGAAGTGCCGGGATGGAGCCGGAACAGAGCGATGCAGCGCTGAGAAGACGCCCGGGAGCCAGAGAGAGGTACGTAAGTACTGGACTGTTGTAACTTTAAAGAAATATAAGGCAGTGGGGAGAGCCCCACGTGGGGTACGCTTTTACAAACATCTTGTTCAATCAAAGGTCCGGCCCTCTGCTAAGGCCAAGTGTGATGCATTGTTTGAGAAATGTGTATTGCTGTATCAAGACCTGGTGATAGAAGAAAATGAAATTGACTATCAGGAGATCCTTGATGAAATTGAAAAGACAAAAAAATTGATAATTGCTTTGACGGATGAAGATAGTCTGAATTTGACAATCACCAGGTTTGAATTACGTCTAACTCCGATCCAGGAACAGATCAAAAAAGATAAAAATGCCAAGTTTGCCCGTGACCGTACAGATTATGAGCAACATCAGGTCTTCTCCTGGAGACAAGACAGACCTTATCGTGGTCCCAATAAGAGGAACCAGAGACGTAGAAGGCGTAATCCATCAGGGAATTCCTCGGGAAGGAGCTCCCCAGACAGCTCCTTTAATGGTAACCATGACACATCAAGATACACGGGGTCCTCATCAGAGGAGGAGGTCCCTTTAGAAAGAAGAAGGTCAGGAGAGGCAAACGAAAACCAAAAAGGCATTTTGAAACAGGTCTCGTGGACCAAGAGTCATCCGAGAAGATCGGAGAGGAACAGAAAGAAATAAAAGTTTACAACCTGTCGGGTGTTCAATTGAGTAATGCTGTCCTTTCACTGCTAAACAAAGGCCTCAATTTTTGTCCTACGGTGGATTTTGATTTTGTTAGATTTGAGCAGGAACTGTTTTTGAACACAAGGAAGCTGTCCTTACATAGATTCTTTGCCACTAAGGAGAAATCAATCAGTTCTACACAAGAAATGGAATTTAAATCTATTCCTCTTTTGGTCGGATCTGAGGAAGACCATTGGGATAAGGAAACTTTACGAGACTTGTGTGAATTATCAGAAGCCTACACCCCTAACAGGGTGGCTGTTTAACGGGAATTGCCCTATAATATTGGCAACAAGTCTATGTTTAACCCTCCATAAGTTCCAGGTGGCTCAGTGGAACTCTTCTACTCGAGGGTCCTGGAGGACTGCAGATCCCTCATGTACCCCAAAGATGCCCCTAACATGTCTCCGGAGGAGAAGGAAGCCTTAAAGTGGTTACAGTCTCGGACTGATTTAACTATCAAGGAGGCAGACAAGGGGGGAGGGGTTGTAGTGCTCTCCACAGACCAATATCAAAAAGAATGCTTGAGACAACTTGAAGATAGGTCGACCTATACCAAACTGGCCGCTGACCCTACAACACATTATGAGGTGGAATTAAAAAGACTTCTTAGAAAGGCGGTCACTGATGGTGCTTTGGATAGGACAACAGCTAACAAATTACTTCCTCATTTCCCTCGCAGCCCGGTGTGGTACTGTATTCCTAAAATACACAAATCTCAGGAGAACCCACCGGGCCGCCCCATTGTTTCAGCTATAGGAACAGAACCATTATCTCAATTTTTAGATGTTCAATTAAGACCTCTTTTGAGATCACTACCATCATATGTGGGTGATACCACAGAAGTTTTGAACATTTTGAATATTTTTGAATGGCAGCCTCAGTACCATTTAGCATCAGTGGATGTAGTCTCACTTTACAGTCGCATCTGCCATGCGGATGGTTTGGAGGCAATTAGATCCTTTATACCAGAATTGTTGGAGGGGGAGGCTTCACAATGGTTTGTCCTGGCGGGTCTGGAGTTTGTCCTCACCCGGAACTCATTCCTCTTTGACCGCCAGTGGTACCATCAGGAGGTCGGCACGGCAATGGGGAGCCCTGTGGCGCCCACCTATGCCGGCCTCTTTATGGGCCGCTGGGAGGCGGATTACATTTATTCATCGAGGAATGGGTTCCTGGAGCGGATCAAACTCTGGACTCACTATATTGATAACATCTTGATAATATGGGAGGGGCAACAAGCAGATTTCGAGGAGTTCATGGAATACCTCAATTCTAATATTGTCAACATGGCCTTTACCCACTCTTGGGGGGATCAGCAGCTGCAGTTCTTAGATTTAGATATTCAAGTGCAGGAGGGAATATTGGTGACCAAAACTCATAGAAAAAAGACGTCAGTCAATACGCTTTTGAGTGCCACTAGCTATCATCCATCCTCAACAATTAGGGGGGTCCCCTATGGACAATTCCTCCGGCTACGGAGGAATGCTAGCTCTTGGGAGACCTTTCTTGAACAATCCGAGGACCTTAAGTTTAGATTAATGGAGAGAGGATACAAATTGAATATTATACAGCAAGCATTCTCACGGGCAGCGGGTAAGGATAGGACCTCCTTATTACAGCGAAGGAAGGAAAGAAATCAAGATTGTGTCCAAGATAGGTTTTTCATGCATTTTTCCTATTCGCCAATGTCTCAACATATTAAACAAGCGATAGGAAAGAATTATTGGATTATTCAACAGGATAAATCATTGAGTTCAAAGAGTGCAGTAGGTCCTTGTGTTTCTTACAAGCGAGTTCCCAATCTGAAAGACAAGTTGTCCCATAGTGAATTCATTAGCCCTCAGTCTCAATCGTGGTTAGGCTCTAACCGCCCAAAGGGCAACTTTAAATGCCAGAGATGCTCCTGCTGTAATTTTTTAGAACAAGGGAGTGTCTTTACACATTTTGGAAAGACATGTAGGATAAAACAGTTTATCAATTGTAGAATCAAAGGCCTAGTCTATGCTCTTGTGTGCCCATGCCAGAGAATTTACGTTGGTGAAACTACAAATATGCTCAGGGACCGATATCAGGCCCATTGCCGATCGGTCCATAGCGGGGAAGGTTGCCCCAGAGTGATTGAGCATATGCGAACAGTTCACAACAGTGATGTGACTAAATTGAAATTCCTAGGCTTGGAACAAGTCAAACGGGATAGAAGGGGTGGAGACTGGCACCGTAGGCTTTTACAGAGGGAGAGCTTCTGGATATCATATTTCGATGCGGTAGGACCTCTGGGACTAAATGAGAAAAATAATCTAGCAGTTTTCATTTGAACAAGTGTTTGTGTTTTAATATTCTTTTAATTTCTGTGAATACCCATTCTAATATGTTGTTTCCCCCTTTTTCTTATAATTATTATAACCTTTACAATCTTGTTATTTATCCCCAGAAATGGTTATGGATCCCGATTCAACGGTCCGTCTTTGTGGGTTTGTGAGTATTTAATGAAAAATGTTTATCTTATTGTTTACCAATTTATGTTTACAACGCATCCCCACATGGACGGACTGAGTGTCCCACAATTGGGATATATATTGACAACTGGGACTACATGTGGAGCAGTTGCTATTCATGTTTGCTTTTTTATACGTCCATCTACTTGTGAATTGTATGTGGTGGCACTAATCTGTTAGGCCACAAGATGGCAGTGGTGGACTTATATACATTTTATCGGGCATGGGTTTAAATGTATTTTTACCCTGGTCGCCCTCTGGTGGATAAAGACCTCTCTCTTTTTCCGCGTTCCGGAACTTCAGGCGTCCTTTGGAACGCATTGGACAATTATACTAACGTTTAGCGTGCCCGGATATGACGCGGATGCGTCTTCCGGGTTGCGTTCCACCGTAGCGGAAGTGCTGTTTGAGAGGCCACCAGCACGGCCTGGCGTGCGTTCCAAGCGCGAATAGTGCGCTTTTTTGCAACGTGGGTGGCAGCTGCTCCTTATGGATGGGGTAAGAGTTTATTTAAGGGGTGAGCACACAAGGGGTGATTGTCCTGACGATGCGCCACAGTATATAGAGGCGCGAAACAGCTGTCGACCTCCCCACCAGCCTAGTACCTCTCTCTCAGTACTGTACTGGATGTAATGTATGCCGTTTTAAATTTTCTACATTAAAAGTGAAGTTTTATAAGGGATGTGCAAAGCCCCTTTTTCTCTACCTACTGGATTTGCTACTTGTGTACTGGGAATTTGCACTTCTGCAGCGATAATTTTTCAGCCTTCCTGTGCATGTTTTTACTTTTTCTTCATATTATCAGTATGTCGTTCTCTTAAGGTAGCCATACACTGGTCGATTTGCCATTAGATCGACCAGCTGACAGATCCCTATCTGATCGAATCTGATCAGAGAGGGATCGTATGGCTGCCTTTACTGCAAACAGATTGTGAATCGATTTCAGCCTGAAACCGATCACAATCTGTTGAGCTGCTCCTGCCGCCTGTGCCCCCCCCCCCCGTATACATTACCTGAAGCTGGCTCCCGGGCGTCTTCTCCACGCTGTACCGCACCGCTCTGTTCTTGCTCCATCCCGGCGCTTCCTGTGTCACTCCGTGACCAGGAAGTTCAAATAGAGCGCCCTCTATTTGAACTTCCTGGTCACTGCAGTGACACAGGAAGCGCCGGGATGGAGCCGGAACAGAGCGATGCAGCGCGGAGAAGACGCCCGGGAGCCAGCTTCAGGTAATGTATACCTGATCGGATCGGCCGCGGCGAGCCGCTAGCTCTATCGAGGGTAATTTCCTGCACGGCGCGATCGACGGACCGATCCGATTTCGGGAGGAAATCGGATCGGCGGGTGCGTTTAGTGCGAACGATTGGCAGCAGATTCGATCCCAGGATCGAATCTGCTGTCGAAACGGCCGCGAATCGGGCCAGTGTATGGCCACCTTTACTTTATTCTTTACTTTTCTATAGGGCAGTGGGGTGGGGTGTGGTGCTCGGGGGGCGGTGGTTGCTGTATGACTCAGCAGTCACTTAAATTTTTGACTCTAAACGTCAGCGGTTTGAATGTCCCTTAGAAGAGAGCTTCTGTCCTACGACTATGCCATAAAGAGAGAGCCAATGTAATCTTCCTCCAGGAAACCCACTTCAAGGGCCCTCGTGTCCCAAAACTGTTTAACAAATATTATAGGTCAGCTTTCTTTAGTATCCCACAGGACACCAAAACTAAGGGAACAGCTATTTTAATCTCCAGAGATACTCCCTTTATTTTAATGGAGGAATGCTGTGATCCTTCCGGAAGATTTAAAGGGAATGTCCAAGCAAAATAAAAAAATGAGTTTCACTTACCTGGGGCTTCTACCAGCCCCATGCAGCCATCCTGTGCCCTCGTAGTCACTCACTGCTGCTCCAGTCCCCCACAGGCAGCTTGCCGACCTCGGAGGTCGGCGGGACGCATTGCGTACATTTTTACGCATTCCCGCTAGTGCAGGAACATTAACACATACATTTTACGCGTTACTGGTTCAATGCGTACATTTTTACGCATTGAACCAGTAATGCGTTAATGTTCCTGCACTAGCGGGAATGCGTAAAAATGTACGCAATGCGTCCCGCCGACCTCCGAGGTCGGCAAGCTGCCAGTGGGGGACTGGAGCAGCAGTGAGTGACTACGAGGGCACAGGATGGCTGCATGGGGCTAGTAGAAGCCCCAGGTAAGTGAAACTCATTTTTTTATTTTGCTTGAACCTTCCCTTTAACATCATTAAAGGCACGCTGCTGGAGCAAAAGATTACAATTGGCTCTTTCTATGCGCCTAACTTTCAGCAGGTGACTTTTCTACAAACCTTCCTACGTAAGCTAGAGTCCTTCGCCGAGGGAAGTATAATACTAGGAGGAGACCTTAATATAGCGCTAGATCCTATACTTGATGCTTCTTCCCAAAAAACACCTACCGGTATATCTGGGAAATGAATCCGCAAGTGTAGATCGCTGCTTCACGACCTACAATTGGTGGATGTATGGAGGCTCCACAACCCCACGGTGAAGGACTATACCTTTTTTTCGTTCCCACACAATTCTTACACCAGGATTGACTATTTGTTTGTCTCACAAAATTTGTTGTCCATATCCTCATCTCCAACCATTGGCAATATGTCATTATCTGACCATGCTCCGGTCTGGATGAACCTTGCTCTGGGGGATAATAGACGAGGCCCTGCCCTATGGCGTTTAAATAACTCCCTGATTAGAGATAAACAGATAGCTCAGAAACTCAAGGGGGAACTCGAAGAGTTCTTCAGGATCAACGCATAGGAAGACATATCCCCATTGGTAGTCTGGGAGACACACAAATGTTTCATAAGAGACATATTAATCAGGGAAGGGGCTAAAAGGAAGAAAATTAGGGAGAAAGAAATTAATGAGATATTACTATGTATCAGGGACCTGGAGTTGAAACATAAAACTGACAGATCCCCTGCGACTTTAGAGGCCCTTACTAAAGAGAGATCCTCTCTTAAAGACTTACTATTTCACAAGGCGCGCTATTCGGCAGACAGGTGCAAACGCTCCTTCTACGAATTTGGTAATAAATGCGGCTCCATGCTGGCCAGAGCCTTAAGGGCACAGCAAACATCCAATTACATATCTAGCATCAAAGATAAACGCTCTGTTCCACATCATAAATACGAAGATATCTCTAGATTATTCAAAGAATATTATGCTGGGCTATACAACCTCCCATCCTCCCGGGATTCTGGGACAAGGCTAGCCCACAGGAAGCAGATCATTTCTTACCTTAAAGACTCCAATTTACCCTCTCTCTCCAGCCCTGAATCGGAAGATTTAGAAGATCCTTTCACACTAGATGAGCTAAGAATGGCCTTGTCACAGATCCCCTCAGGCAAATCGCCTGGACCGGACGGGTTCACCCCGGAATACTATAAGACCTTTGGGGGTATTATGTCCACACATATGCTGAATGCTTTTAACTAAATCACAGATTTACCTCTAGATAAAAATTGGTTCTCCTCCCAGATGCTAGAGTCTCATATCTCTGTGTTACCTAAAGAGGGAAAGGACCCCTCCCTATGTCAAAGCTACAGGACCATCTCGCTACTAAACGTAGATCTTAAATTATATGCTAAGATGTTAGCCAATAGGCTCACCCCCCTGATGCCAAAGTTGGTTTACCCCGACCAGATTGGATTTATAATGGGAAGGGAGGCTAGGGACAATACAATTCGCACCCTGGATGTCTTGCATTGGGTGAGGTCCCGGTCCACCCCCACGCTTTTACTCTCTACGGATGCTGAAAAGGCATTTGATAGGGTGGACTGGGACTTCATAGAATGCACCCTACGCCATGTAGGATTGGGAGGCAAAATGCGCAAGCGTACATTGAATTTATACTCTCGCCCTAATGCTAAAGTTAAGGCCAATGGGGTCCTTTCAGACACATTTGATATACGAAATGGCAACCAACAGGGCTGTCCCCTCTCCCCTCTAATCTTTGCTCTCTCCCTTGAGCCTTTCTTGTGTAAGATTAGAGCTAACCCAGACATACAGGGTGTGTCCTTTCCTAAATCCTCCCATAAGGTCGCCGCTTACGCGGATGATATGCTTTTTTATTTAACCAACCCCCACATCTCTCTCCCTAACCTCCTAGCGGAATTTACTACCTATGGCCAGCTGTCCAACCTCTCTATAAATTATGATAAAACTGAAGCCCTTGGGGTGCTCCTCCCTGATCCCTTAAAATCTCTGCTGAAAAGCAATTTTTCATTTAAATGGCCTACACATTCCCTGAAATACTTGGGAGTTCAGATTAACCCTGACCCCAAAGACTTATAATTTCATACCGGCCCTAGACAGGATTAGGAGAGACCTGCAACGCTGGGATAAACCTCAATTCTCCTGGTTCGGGAGAACAAACATCCTAAAGATGACGGTTATGCCCCGCTTGCTATACCTATTTCAGATGCTACCGATCTTTATACCGGCCCAATATTTCAAAAAGATCACACAATTATTTTCTATCTTTATATGGAATGGCCGTAAGCCCAGACTAAAGTACTCACTTCAAATTGCCCCTAAGGAACTGGGAGGGATGGCTGTACCAAGTGCTCGTCTTTATCATGCGGCAGCGGTTCTAATTAGAGTCATAGATTGGCATAGACATGAAGATCAGAAGATATGGGTGGGCATGGAAAATGAACTAACGTCGGGTAGACTCAAGCTAATCCTGTGGTCATCGCCCATATTTCAAATAAAGGATCCAGCAGCGGGTCTGATCGCATACACCATTAGGATACTCAGAAAGTATAGGATTAACCCCCTGATTTCTCCATGGCCTACCCCACTTATTCCTTTGCTCGGTAATCCAATATTTCCACTAGGTCTGTCTGCTAAGAGTTATGCTCCTTGGCGGATGAATCCTCCGCTCAAAGCCTGGCACCTTGTTGCCAATGGGGATTGGGTCAAATTATCTGGGCTGCGAGCACAGCTTAACTCACCTAATTTGGATGTCTGGAGCTGGAACCAATTTAAACACTTCCTCCGATCCCAAGGATCAAAGGAAAGTCTTAGCAGACCTCTCACTTCTTTTGAACAAACATGTCTGGGTAGGGGAGCACTTAGGGGCATGATCTCACTAGTATACTCTCTTCTAAACTCCTCTGGGTCTCCGGCTGGTGCTCTCAGATCCAAATGGGAGGCCGATCTGGGAGAACAAATCACTGACAAACAATGTCCTGATTTTTTCCCACAAATCATCCATCTCCTCGAGAAATCAGAAAGCAGGCTATAAAATTTTCACCCGGTGGTACTTGACACCCGCTAGACTTCAGGCAATGTTTCCGGGGTCTATGGGCACCTGCTGGAGATGTGGAACAGAGTTGGGAACTCTCTTACATGTATTCTGGTCCTGTTCGAGCCTTGCTCGTTTTTGGACGGACGTGAGGGAACTGATGCATGTGATGACTGATTTTCTACCTCCTGATTCTCCTTCCTTCTTCCTGTTACACCACAACAACTGGTCTATCAGAAGGTACAAAAAAACTCTCACAAGGCACTTGATCAATGCGGCTAAAATCCTCATCTCCAGACATTGGAAATCCACAGAAGCCCCCTCGGTGCGGGAATGGCTGCAGGAAATTGACCAAATTCAGAAAATGGAAGACCTTACTTCCACTATTCAGGATAGACATGAGCAATTTTGGAAAACTTGGTACGGCTGGTTTGAGTTCAAAGAAACTCCACGCTATAGCTCCCTGATATCCACTTAAGACGCACAGAATGGAATAATATATATTCATCCCTGACGTTTTGGAGACAGCACACGGTGATGTGGCCGCCCCCCTGGACCCCCTACCCTACCCCTGCCTTCCTCTCTACCTCTTCTTCCTCTTCCTTTCATCTTTCTCTCAATTACTTCCTATCATTGTTAGTCTCTATCTTTGTTTTGTTTTTCCTTTCTCTTTTTTCTTTTCCTTCTCAGTGTTGGTCATGCCAGGCTGAGTCAGGGAGCTTTTATATGCTACTATACTCTACACTAGGCTGATTACTAATTTGGGGCTGTACCTTATAGGTTCTGAAGTACACCGCCTAAAGTAGTATTAGCGGCAGCCACTGATGTATGCTCCCTATGGGCGCAGGGCTGCATCTCTACACACTATTACATGGGATGGAGACTTTGGACCGTTTCTAGGGACTCTCTGAATAATTATACAGCATTCTCTTTTGGCCATCGGATGTTCTGAGACGTCAAATCAAACCACGCTGGTTGGTGGTATAATTTATGTCATTATATATGTTGACTTGGAACATTTTTCTGTTGAAACACTGTGCCTTTATACTGCTTGTTTCCTGATTTTGTGCCTTGCATGGCAAACCATGTTATTCTATCTGTCTATTTGTTATATATGAAAACTATTCTCTCAAAATAAAAGAATCTTTAAAAAAAAAACATCTTGCGTGTGTATACAACAATCAGGTAGTGTAATTAGTGTACTGCTTCACACTGACAGACTAAACTTACTGTGTAACGTACTGCAAACAGCTGTTTGTGTAGTGATGGCCGGACTGGTGCGCACAATGGCGAGAGTGCAGGCGATGGCGGGTTTCAAGCCCGTATGGCCGGGCTGAGGTAACTCAATGACAGAACAACAGTGACTGTCCAGCCAATCGAATTTGGTCTGTCCACAATGAAGCAACAACCTTATTATCTTGGGTCAGGTGTGCCCCCCAACACACTCATATAGCAAGCTTCATTGTGATACGCAAGCCCCTTCACTGTGGCAAGGCAACCATCACGAAGGGGAATTGACACGTGTGCATGCCTTTTGTTTTGTTGTTGCAGCCACAGTGCAGCCAGAAAAATTAGGCAGGCATGTACACCCACCAGAAAAATTATTATAGCGGCCTCTGCTAGCAGCCCGCTTAAAAATTCAGGAATCCACCTGGAGTCCTGGAACCTGTTGGTGGTGACGGTAAAGGCAGTCAAGCGGCCTGCAGGCAGAGATGCTGTGTGGGGGGGACTGAATTAGTCTTGGGGCAGGAAGCAGCGACCGGCAGGCAGGCAGGCAGAGCTGCTGTGTGGGGACTGACTTAGTCTTCGGGCAGGCAGTAACCCTCTGGGATCCATGCCTCATTCATTTTGATAAAGGTGAGGTACTGAACACTTTTTTGACCTAGGCGACTTCTCTTCTCACTGACAATGCTTACAGCTGCGCTGAAGGTCCTTTCTGACAGGACGCTTGAGGCAGAGCAAGACAGAAGTTGGATGGCAAATTGTGACAGCTCTGGCCACAGGTCAAGCCTGCGCACCCAGTAGTCCAGGGGTTCATTGCTGCTCAGAGTGTCTACATCCGCACTTAAGGCCAGGTAGTCTACCTGCTGGTCAAGGTGTTGGTGGTGGGTGGTATAATACAATGTGCAGTCACACAGGTGCAGTGAAAGGTATGCAAGGACTGCTGGTAGAACAATGTGCAGTCACACAGGTGCAGTGAAAGGTATACACTGACTGCTGGTATAATACAATGTGCAGTCACACAGGTTCAGTGAAAGGTATGCAGTGACTGCTGGTAGAGCAATGTGCAGTCACACAGGTGCAGTGAAAGGTATGCACGGACTGGTATATAAAACAGCGTTCCGTCACACAGGTGCAGTGAAAGGTATGCACGGACTGGTATATAAAACAGCGTGCGGTCACACAGGTGCAGTGAAAGGTATGCACGGACTGGTATATAAAACAGCATGCGGTCACACAGGTGCAGTGAAAAGGTATGCACGGAGACTGGTATATAAAACAGCGTGCGGTCACACAGGTGCAGTGAAAGGTATGCACGGACTGGTACATAAAACTGCGTGTGGTCACACAGGTGCAGTGAAAGGTATGCACGGACTGGTATATAAAACAGCGTGCGGTCACACAGGTGCAGTGAAAGGTATGCACGGACTGGTATATAAAACAGCGTGCGGTCACACAGGTGCAGTGAAAGGTATGCATGGATTGGTATTATATGTGCAGCAGTCACACTAGGCACTGAATATGCTGGGCCTGGCACAGTATAGCAATCAGCAATGGCCAGCTGCGACAGACAGGGCAGTATATGCAGTGTCAGTGTACCACATGAAAAAAAAAAACACATCACAAGAACATTATCTCTCAAAAGAGCTGTTTTGGTGGTGCTTTGCAGCAACAAATATCAGCAAGGAGCAAGCTAACAAGAGCCTAACTGAGCTTTCCCTATGTCTGTAGCAACCTCTCTCCCTTCTCTCACTAATGTACTAATATAGCAGCACACAGAGTGAGAACATGGCTGACGCTGCTGCCTTATATAAGGGGGGTACTCCAGGAGGGAGTGCAGCCTGGTTGGCTGCCATGTGTCTGCTGACTGTGATGTAGAGGGTCAAAGTTTAGCCCAATGATGTAGTATAGGGGACAGGTCGAACTCGCATAAAGTTCGCGTTTCGACGCAAACGCGAACCCGCGTTGTTTGTGCGAACTCGAACCTACGTTGTTCACGTTCAAACCGTTCGGGCCATCTATAACTAATATCATGCTGGAGATAATAAGGCAAGAGAAAACTTGCCACCACACAGTGAGAGAGTTATTTTATCTCTTTATTTGTTGAGTTACCTCCTCTGTAGTTAAGCTACCTCCTCTGTAGTTAAGTTACCACCTCTGTAGTTATTTTTACATGCAGTTAATAAACAGCCTGTCTTTAACTTTAGAATTCTGGAGTTAATTTAAGGATTGAAGAGTTAACTTAAAGACAGAAGAGTTAACTTTAGGTTTCCGTGACAGAAGAAAAAAAGCGTCGGCACTACAGTAATTTGAAAGGATATAGCATATAACACACACATGTTCATCCACACTTCTGGTATTGATAGCATGCTCTGATTGATTAGAAGTTGCAATACAATAAAGGAGAGGAGAGGGAGACAATCGGCACTGCTTCTATTGCTATTTAATCCAGAGTGCGGTGGAACACATGTAAAAAATCCAAGACAGTGTATCCTCAAATTGTAGCATCAAAAATATTCATTCAACATAAACATGCATGAACATACCATTGTCTGAGGTGGTGTGGTAGCGGTCGGGTGCTGGGCACAGATAGCCGTATGGCCGTTTTACGCAAAATCTGCGCTTCTACGGAGGCTGCAATGTGTGCTGTCACTTGCTGGGCTTTATACTGTTGAAAGCTCATTTTTGGTTCCCCACAAGTGCGGTCACTGCGTGTCGTGCACACAAATGAAAGTCGGGACAGAATTTCAGTTAGGACCCATGCGACGCACAGTAAAAACTTTTTTCACCTGTCAATCGGAATATGTGGTGTACGCATTGTGGTGCCCCTGTGGCAGATTCTATCTGGGTGAGACTACAAGATCTGTTAATAGGAGATTTAGAGAGGATCAACATGGGGGCTGTGGAAGGGGGGACAGAAAATGTTCTGCTCCCCGTTCTCACATGACCTGATCTCACTGGCCAATCATATGCCACCCCAGGATCTGCCGGAAGAAAAGGAGGTGGAGGCGGAGATTGAAAGTTTGCGGCGGCAATGCTGCATGGGATGCCAGCCAGGAAGACAAGACAGCTGAACACTGTGAGGCTTTTGGGAGGTGAATGCTTCCTTTAGACAATATAAGACAAATAACATTTATATCGTGCTTTTCTCCTGGCGGACTCAAAGCGCCAGAGCAGCAGCCACTAGGGCGCGCTCTATAGGCAGTAGCAGTGTTAGGGAGACTTGCCAAAGGTCTCCTACTGAATAGGTGCTGGCTTACTGAACAGACAGAGCCGAGATTCGAACCCTGGTCTCCCGTATCAGAGGCAGAGCCCTTAACCATTACACCTTCCAGCCACCACCTTTACACTCTCCCTCTCTCTCGTCTTGTGTTCCCTGGCCACGGTAAATGTGTGTCTCTCTCTCTCTGATCTCCAGACAAGTGCAGCGGTGGTTCACGAGCCTCCTGCTGCTGGAGCCCGTCCACCACAGCTTCATGTTTCTTCTCTGCCTCTCTGCTCCAACCCGCTGATCTCTGCTTCCTGGATAAGGGATAGGTGTGTGTGTCCTGATATATATGTGTGTGTGTGTGTGAGCCCCCCCACCTGATCTGTGTCTATCTGTGTGTGTGTGTGTGTGTGTGTGTGTGTGTGTGCCCCCTGCGTTCTGGTGTCTGTGTGTCTGTGTGTGAGCCTCCTTCGTCCTGGTGTCTATCTGTGTGTATGAGCCCCCTGCGTACTGGTGTCTACCTGACTGTGTGTGTGTGTGAGAGAGAGCCCCCTGCGTACTGTTGTCTATCTGTGTGTGCCCCCTGTGTCCTGGTGTCTATCTGTGTGTATGAGCCCCCTGCGTACTGGTGTCTATCTGTCTGTGTGTGTGTCTGTGTGTGTGTCTGTGTGTGTGAGCCCCCTGCGTCCTGGTGTCTAATAGTGTGTGTGTGTGTGTGTGTGTGTGTGTGTGTGTGCCCCCTGCATCCTGGTGTCTATCAGTGTGTGTGTGTGTGCCCCCTGCATCCTAGTGTCTTTCTGTGTGTGTGTGCCCCCTGCGTCCTGGTGTCTATCTGTGTGTGTGCCCCCTGCGTCCTGCTGTCTGTCTATGTGTGTGTGTGTGCCCCCTGCGTCCTGGTGTCTTTCTGTGTGTATGAGCCCTCTGCGTCCTGCTGTGTGTGTGTGTGTGTGTGTGTGTGTGTGTGTGTGTGTGTGAGCCCCCTGCGTCCTGGTGTCTATCTGTGTGTGTGTATGAGCCCCCTGCGTCCTGGTGTCTATCTGTGTGTGTGCCCCCTGCGTCCTGCTGTCTGTCTATGTGTGTGTGTGTGCCCCCTGCGTCCTGGTGTCTTTCTGTGTGTATGAGCCCCCTGCGTCCTGCTGTGTGTGTGTGTGTGTGTGTGTGTGTGTGTGTGTGTGTGTGCCCCTTGCGGCCTGGTGTCTTTCTCTGTGTGTGTGAGCCCCCTATGTCCTGGTGTCTGTGTGTGTGAGCCCCCTGTGTCCTGGTGTCTGTGTGTGTGAGCCCCCTCTGTCCTAATGTCTGTGTGTGTGAGCCCCCTCTGTCCTGGTGTCTATCTGTGTGTGTGTGAGCCCCCTCTGTCCTGGTGTCTATCTGTGTGTGTGTGAGCCCCCTGCGTCCTGGTGTCTATCTGTGTGTGTGCCCCCTGCGTCCTGGTGTCTTTCTCTGTGTGTGTGAGCCCCCTGTGTCCTGGTGTCTGTGTGTGTGAGCCCCCTGTGTCCTGGTGTCTGTGTGTGTGAGCCCCCTCTGTCTTGATGTCTGTGTGTGTGAGCCCCCTTTGTCCTGGTGTCTGTGTGTGTGAGCCCCCTTTGTCCTGATGTCTGTGTGTGTGAGCCCCCTGTGTCCTGGTGTGTGTGTGTGTGTGTGTGTGTGTGTATGTGAGCCCCCTGTGCCCTGATGTGTGTGTGTGAGCCCCCTGCGTCCTGGTGTCTAATAGTGTGTGTGTGTGTGTGTGCCCCCTGCATCCTGGTGTCTATCAGTGTGTGTGTGTGTGTGCCCCCTGCATCCTAGTGTCTTTCTGTGTGTGTGTGTGCCCCCTGCGTCCTGGTGTCTATCTGTGTGTGTGTGTGCCCCCTGCATCCTGGTGTCTTTCTGTGTGTGTGTGCCCCCTGCGTCCTGCTGTCTGTCTATGTGTGTGTGTGTGTGTGTGTGCCCCCTGCGTCCTGGTGTCTTTCTGTGTGTATGAGCCCCCTGCGTCCTGCTGTGTGTGTGTGTGTGTGTGTGAGCCCCCTGCGTCCTGGTGTCTATCTGTGTGTGTGTATGAGCCCCCTGCGTCCTGGTGTCTATCTGTGTGTGTGCCCCCTGCGTCCTGCTGTCTGTCTATGTGCGTGTGTGTGTGTGCCCCCTGCGTCCTGGTGTCTTTCTGTGTGTATGAGCCCCCTGCGTCCTGCTGTGTGTGTGCCCCTTGCAGCCTGGTGTCTTTCTCTGTGTGTGTGAGCCCCCTATGTCCTGGTGTCTGTGTGTGTGAGCCCCCTGTGTCCTGGTGTCTGTGTGTGTGAGCCCCCTCTGTCCTAATGTCTGTGTGTGTGAGCCCCCTCTGTCCTGGTGTCTATCTGTGTGTGTGTGAGCCCCCTCTGTCCTGGTGTCTATCTGTGTGTGTGTGAGCCCCCTGCGTCCTGGTGTCTATCTGTGTGTGTGCCCCCTGCGTCCTGGTGTCTTTCTCTGTGTGTGTGAGCCCCCTGTGTCCTGGTGTCTGTGTGTGTGAGCCCCCTGTGTCCTGGTGTCTGTGTGTGTGAGCCCCCTCTGTCTTGATGTCTGTGTGTGTGAGCCCCCTTTGTCCTGGTGTCTGTGTGTGTGAGCCCCCTTTGTCCTGATGTCTGTGGGTGTGAGCCCCCTGTGTCCTGGTGTGTGTGTGTGTGTGTGTGTGTGTGTGTGTGTGTGTGTGTGTGTGTGTGTGTGTGTGTGTGTGTGTGTGTGTGTCTGTGTGTGTGTGTGTGTGTGAGCCCCCTGTGCCCTGATGTGTGTGTGTGAGCCCCCTGTGTCCTGGTGTGTGTGTGTGTGTGTGTGTGTGTGTGTGTGTGTGTGTGTGTGTGTGTGTGTGTGTGTGTGTGTGTGAGCCCCCTGTGTCCTGATGTCTGTGTGTATCTGTGTGCCCTAACCCCCACTTATTCCTAACACTAACCACCCCGCCTACTTTCTATATTACCTTGCGTGGTTTTATTTAATAAGAAAAAGGGGCGTGATTTGAGGGGGTGTGGCCTGTGTTAAGGAGTGGGGTTTAGGGCGCCAGCGCTCGAGTGCCTATAGGCTCCTGAGCTGTAAATCCGGCCCTATCTCAAAAACTATAATGTGTTTTTAGAAAAAAAATCACAGCTATTTTTCTGCTATCATGGTTGTGATCGCATTCTGAATATTAGTAATCACGGAAAATCCGTGATTGAATTCCGTGATCCAGAATTGATCACGGATTTGGATCCGGAGGTCGAATAGTGGAAAAATGCTCGTGAATCACAACTATGTTATGATCACGAGGTTGTGATGAGCACCACTGGACATGAGATCGAACAATACAGAAGAGCTGAAGGCCACTATTAAAGCATACTGGTCTTCCATAACACCTCAGCAGTGCCACAGGCTGATAGCATCCATGCCATGCTGCATTAAGGCAGTAATTGATGCAAAAGGGGCCCAAGCCAAGTGCTGAGTACATATGCATTATATTTTTCAAAGGTCCAAAATTTTTCAATTTAAAATCTTTGTTTTATTGATTTTATGTAATATTCTAATTTTCTGAGATTTAAATTTTGCGGTTTTCATAAACTGTAAACCATGATCATCAAACTTATATCATAACAAATAAAGGCTTGAAATATCTCGCTTTGCAGGTAATGAGTGTATTTCATATATGTTTCCCTTTTTACGTTGAATTATTGAAATAAATGAATTTTTTGTAGGATATTCAAATTTTTTGAACTTCACCTGTATGACAAAGAAGATTCAAACTGGTAATCAACTGAGATCCTATATTAGCTGGAACAGGACACCATTTTACTTTCAAAACCACAGCACCTGTTCTCCTCATCACCCAAAAGTTTACAAAGCATTAAAAGAAGTAATAGTGTAACAGCGGTAATTAAGTCCTTGTACCAAATTTTTAAATATGTTGCTGGCATAAAATTCAAAATAAGCATATATTTGTCAGAAAATAACATTTCTCGATTGTAACAGTTTCAATTGCAGTTTAATATAAGGTTAATATGATTTAACCACTTCCCTACCTCAACCTTTCCCCTTAATATCCATAGCAGTTTTTACATACTGTATCATGCTTCTCCCATTCATTTGCCAATAACTTTATCGCTACTTACCACACCAAAATGATCTATATCTTGTTTTGTTTTTTTTCACCATGAATTAGGTTTTCTTTGAACTATACTTTTTGCTAAGAACTATTTTATGTTTTATGCATTTTAACAAGAATAAGAAATTTTTTTTACAAAAAACCATTGTTTCTAATTTTTTCAGCCATTATAGTCTTAAAATAAAATGTGTTACTGTAGCTAAAACCCACACATTTTATTTTCCCATTGCAGCGATTATTACAGACTTAAATTATGTCCCTAGTACAAGGTATGGCAACAATATTTTATATGGAAATTAAGGTGTATTTTTCTGTTTTGTGTTTCTTTATGCTATATCAATAATTACAAACCATTATTTGCATGACATAACAGTATTATACCCTCATTACATACATATTAAAAAAGCTTAGTCCCTAAGGTAACTATTTATGTATTTTTTTTTTAAATGTCACTTTGTTGTTTTATTTTGGTAACTATGGGGGAGGGGGGTAGTAGGGATTATTAATTAATGGGAAATACATTTTTTTACATATTTTTATGTATGTGAATGCATTGTTAATTTTTGAAAACTAGATGTCTCCACACTTAATCCTGTGTACCGTGAGCAGTACTCCGGAAGTGTTGTGTATGTATTTTAACTTTGTGAATGACCACAGACATCTCGCTGATGCTGGTGATCATTTGTTACTTTGGTTGGTTTTGGGAACATATGTTCCCATTCACAGATTGCGGGACAGCAACGAGAATGCACCCACTGCTGTGAAAATTCAGAAATACATAGATAGGCCCCTGATCCCAAAGTTCATGTGTGTGTGTGTGTGTGTGTGTATGTGTATATATATATATATATATATATATATATATATATATATATATATATATATATATATATATATATATATACCTACCAGAGATCCGGAACTGGTTAAAAACCTTAGATTTTTTTTTATTTACATTCTACAAAGTGTTTCATTGTTTTTGAAAATAGAGTTCAACTATAACTGGCAATTGTGCTTAACAACATGAGAACATCTGAGGCTAGGCAGGTGATGGTTCTAGCTAGGCGGTTGCAGTTTCGCAGAAAGCTTTAATTACCAAACTAAACAATGGACTGGCTGCAAAGCTTAGCATTAGTGAGGGGACTGACATGCATTACACGTCTTTCATTTTCTTCAAGGTTCCTACACTTAGATGTCCTTGTTATTAAATCAATAGCTGTTGCATTTGCTTACATGTCATTGTTCATTCCAAACAGATATAAATCCTTCATCTATTCAATAGACTATAGTGTACTGAAAGGAATGCAAGAAAAACCCTTTCTCATGCCTGGGAATTGTAACTGAAAACAGTATATAGTGATATATATATATATATATATATATATATATATATATATATATATATATATATATAATGAATGATTACAGCATATTTAGCAATGGGGTTGATTCAATAACATCCCCATAAGCTGTGGTGCCTGGGCATTAATTAGTGCAAGTTAGAACACCTTAGTGGAAGCTTAATTCATTAACGTGAGATTCCCCCAATTTGTGAATGGGAAATTACAACATTTGTCCATAATTGGCTTTCAGTTGTGTTTATTGAGGTCCCTAACAGATTAAAATGTCTACTTCTGATTGCCTGCTTCAAAACTATAGGGGCCTGATGTGTTAGTATATTCTTAGTAAGAGCAGTTTTTCTTTCACAGCTGCCTAGCAGATTCATACTTTCCTTAAATTTACAGTATGACTGATGGCTGAGTTGAAGGAATGCCAGTAAGGATGCCACCTCATCACTGTAAAACTTGTCATAAATGAATCACACAGGTTTCTGTTCTTAATTAGATTTAGTCAGTACGTTGTCTGCATTTAATCAATCTTTACATTTCTGTTATTTAGATCTGTTGGGTTTTAAAATAATGAGGTGGCAATTCAAACTTAAATTCCTAGTAAGAACATTGTTGTATATCAGAATAAGAGAATGTACATTAGCTGACATTTCTTTTTTTAACAAAAACACATTTCTAGAAGATGTTCACATTAAGGGATCTGCAGGCAATCTCCTGGGGGATCAATATTGTAATTGGTTTGCTACAAGATAATCAATGAGATAGGAATGCCAGGCTAATATACAACACCGGAATTATTGCTCTGGCAATCTTTTTCCCTCCAGGTCTTTTCACGTTTACACAGGGAAGAGGAGCTCAGGGAACAGGGCCGGAGCAGGCAGGGCAGCCAGAATGCTCACCAACTGAGACCTGCCCACATTACCAGTAGAGATGTTGCGAACCTACGATTTTCGGTTTCGCGAACCTTCACAGAAGGTTCGGTTCGCGGAAAAGTTTGCAAACCGTAATAGACTTCAATGGGGATGCGAACTTTGAAAAATAGAAAAAATTATGCTGGCCACAACAGTGATGGAAAAGATGTTTCAAGGGGTCTAACACCCAAAGGGGGGCATGGTGGAGTGGGATACATGCCCAAAGTCCCGGGGAAAAATCTGTATGTGACGCAAAGCAGCGTTTTAAGGGCAGAAATCACATTGAATGCTAAAAGTGCTTTCAAACATCTTGCATGTGTATACATCAATCAGGGAGTGTAATTAGAGCTCTGCTTCACACTGACACAACAAACTCACTGTGTAACGTACCGCAAACAGCTGTTTGCGTAGTGACGGCCGCCCTCGACTGGTGCGCACCGTGGCGAGAGTGTAGGCCGTGACGGTTTTCAAGCCCATATGGTCGCCGGGCTGTGGTAGCTCAATGATAGAACAACAGTGACTGTCCAGCTGATCAAATCTGGTCTGACCACAATGAAGCAATGACCTTATTATCTTTTGTGTCCCTCCCCCACCCGAGACACTCAAATAGCCGGCGGTCATTGCTTCATTGTGATACGGAAGCCCCTTCACCGCGGCAAGGTAATGCTCACGAAGGGGGATGGGCACATGTACATGCCTTTTGTTTTTTTGTTGCAGCCGCCCGCAGTGCAGCCAGAAAAATTAGGCAGGCATGTACACGCACCAGAAAAATTAGTGTAGCGGCCGCTGCTAGCAGCGGCCTTAAAAATTCAGGAATCCGCCTAGAGTCCTGGACCCTGTTGGTGGTGGTGGAGAAGGCAAGCGGCCTGCAGGCAGAGATGCTGTGTGTGGGGACTGACTTAGTCTTCGGTCGTGCAGTAGCCCTCCGTGATCCATTCCTCATTCATTTTGATAAAGGTCAGGTACTGAACACTGTCGTGACTTAGGCGACTTTTCTTCTCAGTGACTATGTGTAATGAATAGCAGAGATGCCGTCGCGCGGGCAAGCGGCATGGCGGTTATCTCCGCATTCCAGCCGGCGGCTTCTGCTGCGCAGCAACACGCTGCTGGTTCGCCTGGTCCTTCTAGTGCACACAGATTGAGAGCTACGCGCGCACGCGCCAGGCGACAGAACCTTTATGCTAGTAGAAGGGGAGTCAGCTGATCAGGCTGATCAGCTGACTCCAGCTATGCTCCGGATTGGCTGAGTGACTGGGGCGGCGCTGCGGAGCGCTCTGGGTATATATAGGACTTGCCTGTCAGTTGCAAGTTGTCTGCTGTTGCGAAAACTTACGTGTGAGTACTCAGACCCCAGTCAGATCTTACAGTGTGTTAGAACCAGCCGGAGCTGGGAATTCACACTTAGTCAGATTCCGGTGATAGCCGTTTAAGTATTACTGTTTATCTGTTAGACTAGTTCCCAGGTGTTGAGACCAAGGACCTCACACCTAAGACTAGGAGATTGCTACATTGCTACTGTTATCTATTAGACTAGTTCCCAGGTGTTGAGACCAAGGACCTCACACCTAAGACTAGGAGATTGCTACATTGCTACTGTTTATCTGTTAGACTAGTTCCCAGGTGTTGAGACCAAGGACCTCACACCTAAGACTAGGATTGATATATATACTGTTACCTGTTATGACCTCTGGCTTTCCTGACCACTCTCCTGCTTGCTGATTCGGTACCTCCGCCTATCTGATTACCTGTTGCCGACATTTCCTGAACCCGGATACCGAATCAGTCTTCCGTCTCTGTACTTTATCTGTCCGTGTGTTGCCGACTTTGCTTGTCTGACCTTTCTGACTGTCACCCAACCCTTGGGGGATCAGCCTTACTGTACTATCTGTGACACTTGCGCTGCAGGTGTTCATCAGCTGCAAGCACAGGCTTATGGTTTATTGATAGATAATTAGTGATAACAGAGGCGCCAAATTAGAATAAAATGGTTAAGATCAGATTAAAAGGAGGGGGGTTGGTGGTTACCACCCTCAGGTATATAATGACCAGCCTATGAGTCGTTATATATAAGCAATGTAATTTATTGTAAAATCTCCATGGTTAATTGCTCCTCAGGGGGCCATCCTGCAGCTCGGTCAGTGGTCTCTGTCCCTTAGGAGTCCACTGGCTGCAGTACAGTCTGATTCCCTGCCCTCAGGGAATCACTGGTTGCAGTACAGTCTGATTCCCTGCTCCCCAGGGAGTCCCTGGCTGAAGTCCAATCATATCTCTCATTACAGCAATGTTTGAAGAGAAAAGCTTCTGGGCACCAGTGGTGCAGTAGAAAAAACACCTTTATTCCATCCTCATTACAAGATTAAAAAAGCAGATGTTTAAGCCTAACAGTCTGTTTCACAGAGTCTCGCTCTGCTTCTTCAGAGGCAAAGAAATTTACTAATTTTGGTAAATTTCTTTGCCTCTGAAGAAGCAGAGCGAGACTCTGTGAAACAGACTGTTAGGCTTAAACATCTGCTTTTTTAATCTTGTAATGAGGATGGAATAAAGGTGTTTTTTCTACTGCACCACTGGTGCCCAGAAGCTTTTCTCTTCAAACATTGCTGTATTGTACTTGATCTGGAGGCACATTGGTTACACCGTCCCCTCATTGGACTACCAGCCTTCTAGTGCCAGTCCGAGAATTTGTTCTCTTTTTGCAATATCTCTCATTACACCCGTTATCACTCTTGCAGTCCAGTCAGTGGTCCCTGACCATCAGATGTCCACTGGCTGCAGTATTATCCGATTCCCTGCTCCTCAGGGAATCCTCGACTGCAGTACTGTCTGTATTACCTTCATCTCAGGAGATCATCTTGCAGCACAGTCAGTGGGAACCTGCCCCTCAGGGGTCCACTGGCTGCAGTGCAGTATGATTCCCTGCTCCTCGGTGAATCCTTGGCTGCAGTAGTGTCTGTATCTCCCGCTTCTCGGGAGATAACTTCTCTGTTTACTGTTGCACCAAACACAATATCACATTGGGTGTCCTGTGTCTAGCTATACTAGTATTATTGGTGAGTCTGCAGATCACCACATAATCAGGTATAGCATCTGTATTATTGGTGATACTGCAGATCACCAATAATCAGAAAAAATCTGTGTTGCTGACACCAATCGTTACACTATGCCTCCAGCTGCACTGAAGGTCCTTTCTGACAGGACGCTTGCGGCAGGGCAAGAGAGAAGTTGTATGGCAAATTGGGACAGCTCTGGCCACAGGTTAAGCCTGCGCAACCAGTAGTCCAAGGGTTCATCGTCGCTGCTCGCAGTGTGTACATCCACACTTAAGGTCAGGTAGTCGGCTACCTGCCGGTCCAGGCGTTGGTGGAGGGTGGATCCGGAAGGACTATGGCGAGGAGTTGGACGAAATAATGTCGGCATGTCCGACATCACCCTGAGATCGCTGGAGCGTCCTGTCCTTGCCTGTGAGGACTTGGGAGGAGGAGGGTTACTGCCAGTGGTACCTTGATTGCATTGTGCAGCCACATCACCCTTAAACACATTGTAAAGCATCATCGACAGCTTGTTCTGCAAGTGCTGCATCCTTTCCGCCTTGTGTTGACTTGGTAACAGGTCCAGCACTTTGTGCCTGTACCGAGGGTCTAGTAGCGTGGCCACCCAGTACAGGTCATTCGCCTTGAGTTTTTTGATACGGGGGTCCCTCAACAGGCTGGAAAACATGAAAGAAGCCATCTGCACAAAGCTGGATGCAGACGTACTCTCCAGGGCCGGCCTTAGGTTTCACAGCGCCCTGAGCATAACCAGATTTTGGCGCCCCCCCCCCCCCCCAATTCATCCTCTCTGCGTGTGAGCGCACCACACACATACACTAATAGGGGGGGGGGGGTGCAATCTGCTGCCTAAATACACTAAAAGGGGATCTGCGACTGCGAGACCAGTAGCCTATATACACTAAAGGGGGAATCTGCCTACATCTACAAGACTAGTAGCCTATATACACTAAGGAGGGGGGATCTACCATAGGTAGGTGCCCCCAGTATAGGTTAGATAGGTAGCTGCCCCCAGTATAGGTTAGATAGGTAGCTGCCCCCAGTATAGGTTAGATAGGTAGCTGCCCCCAGTATAGATTAGATAGGTAGCTGCCCCCAGTATAGATTAGATAGGTTGCTGCACCAAGTATAGATTAGATAGGTAGCTGCCCCCAGTATAGATTAGATAGGTAGCTGCCCCCAGTATAGATTAGATAGGTAGCTGCCCCCAGTATAGATTAGATAGGTAGCTGCCCCCAATATAGATTAGATAAGTAGCTGCCCCCAGTATAGATTAGATAGGTAGCTGCCCCCCAGTATAGGTTAGATAGGTAGGTGCCCCCAGTATTGGCTAGATAGGTAGCTCCCCCCAGTATAGATTAGATAGGTAGCTGCCCCCAGTATAGGTTAGATAGGTAGCTCCCCCCAGTATAGATTAGATAAGTAGCTGCCCCCCCAGTATAGGTTAGATAGGTAGGTGCCCCCAGTATAGATTAGATAGGTTGCTGCCCACAGTATAGATTAGATAGGTTTCTGCCCCCAGTATAGATTAGATAGGTTTCTGCCCCCAGTATAGATTAGATAGGTAGGTTCCCCCAGTATAGGTTAGATAGGTAGGTTCCCCCAGTATAGGTTAGATAGGTAGCTGCCCCCAGTATAGATTAGATAAGTAGCTGCCCCCAGTATAGATTAGATAGGTAGCTCCCCCCAGTATAGATTAGATAGGTTGCTGCCCCCAGTATAGATTAGATAGGTAGCTGCCCCCCAGTATAGATTAGATAGGTAGCTGCCCCCCAGTATAGGTTAGATAGGTAGGTGCCCCCAGTATTGGCTAGATAGGTAGCTCCCCCCAGTATAGATTAGATAGGTTGCTGCCCCCAGTATAGATTAGATAAGTAGCTGCCCCCAGTATAGATTAGATAGGTTGCTGTCCCCAGTATAGGTTAGATAGGTAGGTGCCCCCAGTATTGGCTAGATAGGTAGCTCCCCCCAGTATAGATTAGATAGGTAGCTGCCCCCAGTATAGATTAGATAGGTTGCTGCCCCCAGTATAGATTAGATAGGTAGCTGCCCCCAGTATAGATTAGATAGGTTGCTGCCCCCAGTATAGATTAGATAGGTAGCTGCCCCCAGTATAGATTAGATAGGTTTCTGCCCCCAGTATAGATTAGATAGGTAGGTGCCCCTCCCCCTCATAGTGGAGGGGGAGCCGCGGGGAGGGCTGCCCAACCTCTCCCTCCCTTCCTCTCCGGGCCGCCCTCCGTGCTCCCCCCTCCGATGTAGCAGAGAGAACAACTCACCTTCCTCCCTGGTTCCGATCGCCGGCGCCTCTCACTTGCCGCTGGTCTCCTCTTCTACATTGTCACTGATGCACACTAAACTTCCTGTTAAGCAGGAAGTTTAGTGTGCATCAGTGTAGAAAAGGAGACCAGCGGCAAGTGAGAGGCGCCGGCGATCGGAACCAGGGAGGAAGGTGAGTTGTTCTCTCTGCTACATCGGAGGGGGGAGCACGGAGGGCGGCCCGGAGAGGAAGGGAGGGAGAGGTCGGGCTGCCCTCCCCGCGGCTCCCCCTCTATCACGGGCAGCATGTTTGCCAACTTTGCCCCCCAGCAGCGGTACCAGGGGGCGGAGCGAGACGGACCCAGCCGGGGCCGCAGCTCCGCATTAAAACACAGGCGGCAGGAGCGCCCCCTGGAAGCCGGCGCCCTGAGCGATCGCACCGGTCGCTCAGGTCAAAGGCCGGCCCTGGTACTCTCCATCTCCTTGCTCTTCCTCAGTGACAGGACGCAAGTCCTCTTCCTCCCCCCAGCCACGAACAATACCACGGGAACGTGGAGCAGCAGAAGCCCCCTGTGACGGCTGCCACGGTTGTTCTTCTTCCGCCGCCTCTTCCTCCTCCACAGAAACACCTTCCTCATCACCATCATCAGAGTCTGACTCCTCTCCTTCCCCACACGACGCCTCTTCTTCCTCATCCTCCTCCCCCCTCTGTGCTGCCGCAGGTGTTGTGGAAACATCGGGTTTGGATGTAAATCGCTCCCACGACTCCAGCTGCTGTAACTGTTCTCGTTCACGCTCCTCCACAGCTGTATCCACCACTCTATGCACAGCACGCTCCAGGAAGTAGGCGTAGGGGATCAAGTCGCTGATGGTGCCCTCAGCGTGACTCACCAGTTTGGTCACCTCCTCAAAGGGCTCCATGACCCTGCATGCATTTCGCATCAGTGTCCGGTTATTGGGCCACAACATTCCCATCCTCCCAGATTGTGTCCTTGTACTGTAATGATACAGGTACTTCAGGCCCAATTGGGCCTGAAGATTTCTGTGTACACAAATTGGTTCTAAAGAAATAGGAGTGCACTCCAATTAGGACTAATATGGCCCTAATAATAGGTGCTTCTGATATGTTTTAATGGGGAGGTTTTATATGGTTTGTACATTTGACTTTTTGCTACTGAATCTTTAATAAAGCCGTTTGAATTATATATTGCTATAGGCTCCCCAAATCCATTTTTTGCTCCTAAGATATATTTATGGGTGAGACGAGCGTTTAAATATATGGTTGCAGATATCCCGTTATTTCCTTTTTAAAAGAGCTAATAGTTCTGCCACGCGAGCTGTCAGACGCCGGGCAAGAGGGTGACTGGCAGACATTTGCTTCTTACGCTCAAATACTTCCTTCACGGACAGCTGGGTACTGCTGTGGGCAGAGGAGAAGGAACCGCTCAAGGGAAGAGGCGGTGTGGAGGAGGGTGGCTGTGAAGGTGCAAGGGAGAAAGCGGATGAAGACGATGCACCTGAAGGAGGAAGAGGAGAAGGAGGGTGGCTTGTCTTTTGGGTGCTGCTTTTCCTCAGGTGTTCTTGCCATAGCTGTTTGTGCCTTCTCTCCAGGTGACTTCGTAAGGCACTTGTCCCTACGTGAGAGTTGGCCTTTCCACGGCTCAATTTTTGCTGGCAGAGACAACTGATGGCTTTGCTTTGATCTGAGACACACATGTTAAAAAATTTCCAAACCGCTGAGCCCCCCTGGGGTGATGGCTCTACAGTGGCATCAGCAGCTGCCAGTGAAGGGCATGTTGGCTGGCTGTCCATAGCTGTCGATACATGGCGCCGGACACTGCCCCCAGCTGTTTCTGAGGACCAGCTCCCTCTGCTTCTATCATGGAGTCGTCTCCTCCTACTCCTCTCTGACTCCCCCTCTGAACTGTCCCCCTGGTCATCTCCTCTACTGGGAACATATGTGGAATCCGTATAATCGTCATCATAAGCCTCCTGCCTAGCTTCGCTTTCCTCAGACACCTCCTCAACTGCACCAACTTCAGGTGGTTCATCATCTCCCTCCTCACACGTTACGTCCATACTATCGCCACCTAACTCAGACGTATGAGGTGGTGTACCTGCGCCTTCTTCTTGTTGTTGCAGTAGTAGCTGGGAATCAGTGATTTCAACACCACCAAATACCTCCTGCGAAGTGTCAAATGCAGCGGATGTGGTGCTTGTACTAGCGCTGGTGGCACTGGCTGCAGGAGATGAGGTGTTCTGTGTTAAATACTCAACCACATCCTCACAATTTTGGGAAGTGATGGCACGTGCCTTCTTCTGAGCACTGTATTTTGGGACAGGTCCGCATGAAATCACAGCAACACCACCTCGCACAGACCTGCCGGTGCCTGGTGGCATTTCTCTGGGTCTGCCTCTACCTCTTCCTCTACCTGGTTTGTCCATTTTGTCCATCTCGGGGGGATGCTTGGTATATGCAGTGAGCTGGGTTCACTCAACACAACAGGTAGTTATATGCAGTGAGGTGGGTTCACTCAACACAACAGGTAGTTAGATGCAGTGAGGTGGGTTCACTGAACAGTAAAGGTACTGACATGCAGTGAGGTGGGTTCACTCAACACAACAGGTAGTTAGATGCAGTGAGGTGGGTTCACTGAACAGTAAAGGTACTTAGATGCAGTGAGGTGGGTTCACTCAACACAACAGGTAGTTAGATGTAGCGAGCTGGGTTCACTGAACAGTAAAGGTAGTTAGATGCAGTGAGCTGGGTTCACTGAACACTACAGGTAGTTAGATGCAGTGAGATGGGTTCACTGAACAGTAAAGGTACTTAGATGCAGTGAGGTGGGTTCACTCAACACAACAGGTAGTTAGACGCAGTGAGGTGGGTTCACTGAACAGTAAAGGTACTTAGATGCAGTGAGGTGGGTTCACTCAACACAACAGGCAGTTAGATGCAGTGAGGTGGGTTCACTGAACAGTAAAGGTACTTAGATGCAGTGAGGTGGGTTCACTCAACACAACAGGTAGTTAGATGCAGTGAGCTGGGTTCACTGAACAGTAAAGGTACTTAGATGCAGTGAGGTGGGTTCACTCAACACAACAGGTAGTTAGATGCAGTGAGCTGGGTTCACTCAACACAAAGCTAGGTATATGCAGTGATGAGGTGGGTTTAAGTAAACACAACAGGTACTGGGTATATGCAGTACTGGGTAGTACAATGTGCAGCTCCCTGTCACACACACAGGTAGTCACTAAATGTGCTGGGCTGCTGGCAGTGGCACACACACTATGAATTAGCAAGGCTGTGCATGCAACAAAAGTGTCAGTTTGACACACAGAAAAAAAAAAGTACAGGATGAGCTCTGAAAAGATCTGTTGAGTGGTGCTATAAAAGCAATAATAATCAGCCAGGAGCAAGCTAAGCAGCCAAGAACCTAACTAATCTGTCCCTAGAAGAACAAGTCTGCAGCAGCTGTCCCAAGTCTGTCTCTAGCAGGCACACGAGTGAGGCTAATGGCCGCTGGAGCCTGCCTTATATAAGGGGGGGTGGGGCTCCAGGGCTTAGTGTATCCTGGATGGCTACAATGTGCCTGCTGACTGTGATGCAGAGGGTCAAAGTTGACCCTAATAGTGCATTATGGGGCGAATCAAACTTCCCCAAAAGTTAGCCTGGTGCAGGCGAACGCGAACCACCAAAGTTCGCCTGGAACCGTTCACCGGCGAACCGTTCGCTACGTCTCTAATTACCAGCTACAACCACGTCTTGTCCACATGACTCACCGCAGCTGCCTCCCTCCCACATTACTAGCCACAACCCACCCACATATCTAGCCTGAGCCACATCCAGGATCATTTTGCTTGGAACATTTGTTGACTGGGAATTAATATTGTGTACCAGCCTTAACTGCACAATATAGTATAAAGATAGGTGCTAAGATAAGAAGCTGAAAAGAAACTGAAGCAAAGATTGTTCAGAGTAACCAGTTGTATTTCAGATACTAAACGAAAAGACAGTTAGGACTGGCTTTTCTGGGCAGTTGCTCCTTTTTATATTTCTCTTCATACTCCTGCTCCACAATATAACCTGGAGACTTAACTGCTAATTGTGTACAATATGACTGGAATTGTAAAAACTTGTATTGGCAGTATTCAGAAAGGGTTAGTGCACAAAAAATGTAATCAATTGAATATTGCATATTAAGGGACAACAAATGGGCGCAACCAAGCAAAAGCATAATTTAAAGAAAAAGGTTAACGGGTATAAAGCGCCACACCAATTTTGGTCCAAAACACAATTTTTATTGCACAAGAATTGGGACACATGTGTGCTGTCACACACCCGAGTAACCAGCATTCATATTTCTAAAATCAATAACATTCACACTGTTAAAAACCTGAGGTTGCCACCGGGGTCATTATAGCATATCCTTAATATCTCAATAAGCTCAATACTTATACACACTTTTTGAATTTCACTCCCTATTTCTATAGAATGCGTATTGCCACACTGTCCATTTGTGTGGCAAATATGCCTGGTTAGCATGCAGTTAGTAGCCAAGTAGAAAAACAAGCTGCACAAGGATAAGCAGGATTCTTCATTGCTAGTTAAGCCATGCAAAAACGTGCATCAGCACATATACTTGCGATTTTGAAGCTGCAGTTAGTAGTTTGCACAGCGTTAATCATACCGCACCACAAGTGGACAGTTCAAGCTTCCAAAGTTGATAAGCTTCTTTAGAATGGGCCCATTCAGTCCTCACCGGTGTACGTATAGCACTGCGCAGGCTTGCTCTTTAGCTGTGTGGTCTGGCTTGTATTTGTAGTCCACTCTGTGTGTGGCGTGCAGGACGAGAGGGAAATTCCTTTCAGTGCATACAGACTGCCTTGCTCCACCGCTCCGGCGTCTGCCCGCACGCTCTGCCAGAATCCACACCTCACTCTTTTCTGCAGCAATATCCGCACGCTAACTCCGGCATCCCAGGGAGCAGGATCGCATGGCCGGCCGGTGGCTCCTCCCACCTACGCGTTTCACGTCATCAGACGTTTCATCAGGGCGTGGCTTGTGTCCGTATTAGCCCCAGTTAAATAGGCTGATCAACTCTCGGATTTTTTTGGTTCACCATTGCCATCTAGTGTTCATTTTTGGTATTGTTTCTGTATTTTCTTTTGCATTTACTTAATGATAGTTATATTCTATTTTTCCAGATTCTTCCCAGATACATCTTGCTACAGCTTTTATTCATGTAGATTAACATTTTTCCAACTTTGTATCTTTTATTTCATAAAGTTCAGCTCATATTTTTATATTTTAATTTTAATCCCCCCTTATACAGGTAAAGAAGGATATAGTCCATGCTGCCTAATTTTCTAAAATACGACCCCCACTATCGGTCATACTCCCAATACAGCATGCTGTCTTCATCTATTATATGTCATCTGTCTAAGGAAAGGGGTGAGATCGAATTCCGTATTAAATCCAGCAGGCACCAGTGTATTCAAACGATATATCCACATGGTTTCTTTGCTTAGCAGGATATCCTCGAAGTCACCCCTTCGCTCAGACAGATTTAGTCTGTATATGACCTTCACTTTTGTACCTTTCAAGGATGCATTATGTACTCCCCTATAATGTTCATAGAGTGGGGTTACAAGATCTCCATCTTCAATCTCTCTGCAATGTTCCAATATTCTCGATTTTAAATCACGTTTTGTTTTCCCCACGTACATTTTTTTGCATGGACATTCGATCACGTAAATGACTCTCTCTGTATTACAATTCATAAATCCGTTTATTTTGAAGGTTTTCTTACCTTCACTGTCACTAAAGGTTTTTGTTTTATCTACCAGCGGGCACATTTTGCACTTGCCACACCTATACATACCCCTACCTGCACTGCTCCGTAGCCAGCTACATCCCTGTGCGGACGGCTGATATTCACTCCGAACTAATTTATCACGTAGGTTCGGGGCTCTTTTTGGGGTTAGCAATGGTTTTGGGCCTACTATGGCTTTAATTTCGGGACTTGCACATAGTATCCCCCAGTTTTTTACCAACAGGTCATTTAGATCATTCCAATGCATACCATAAGGAGTAATGACTCTCAAAAATTTATTTTGTTCCTTTCTTTTCTCCGATTCACTTGTCCTAGTTGTGAGGAGATCGACACGTCTGTTTCCCCATGCCTTTTTCAAGGCTGCTCGCAACAACCTGTGCGAGTAGCCTCTCTCACGAAATCTAGTATACATTTCCCTCGACTCCACTTAAAATGTTCATCAGTCGAGCAGTTTCTGCGAACACGCAGGAACTGACTATATGGTATAGACTTTAATAGGGCTGGAGGATGGTGGCTGGCAGCATGGAGTAGGCTATTTCCAGCTGTGGGTTTTCGAAATGTTGAGGTTACTATTTCTGTTTCTTCCACAGCTCATTTTAAATCGAGAAACGATATTTCTGTTTCGCTTACTATATATGTAAGATGTATATTTCGTTGATTGTCATTCAGCTCATTAATAAATTGGTCCAATTCCTCGCGTGATCCCGTCCACACAGCCAGCACATCGTCTATAAATCTCGGCCAGAGGGCAACGTGTGCCCCGAACTGGGGCCTCTGGTAGACATCCTGTCTTTCCCAGAGGCCCAAGTGCAGACATGCATATGCCGGGGCACACGCCGCCCCCATCAAAGTCCCTCTTGTCTGTCTGTAGTACCGAACTTGACTGGAAGTGTGCCTGTAGTGATTTCCCAAATAACCCATGTACTCAGGGGCATAACAAGAAATCAATGGGCCCCCAGCAAACCTTTGGTGCCCGCCTCAGCAGAAGTCGGGACACCGAAGTACAGTAAGATTTGAGGGGGTATTCAAGGTGAAGATAGTCAACCAGAATGGAGTCATCCAGGAGAAGGTGAGGGTAGAAGGAGGCAGCCAGAATTTGAGAAGAAAGTTGTGGTGAAAAGGGTGGTCATGATTGGGAAGGGCAGTCAAAAGTGAGGGGTAAGTCAGGGTGGAGAGGGTTATTCAGGGTGGGGATAGGGAGGTCAGACATGAGGGTGGTAAGTGGTGGAGGGGGGCTATCAAAATTGAGGAGGGAGGTAGTCGAGGGGTAGAGAACAGCGAGGGGAAGGGGGGAAGAATAAGTCAGGATGGAGAAGGGCAGTCAAAATAGACAAAGGTGATAGACAATGTGGAGAGGTCAAACAGGATAGGGGGATGAGAGACATGATGGGAAGGGCAGTCAAAGTTTAGGGGTTAGTCAAGGTGGAGAGGTCAGCCAGAATAGGGGAGATGGATTTTAGAATAGAAAAGGAAAGTCAGAATTGAGAGTGTAGTCAGGGTAGAGAGGGTCAACTATATAGGAGACAAGGAAGACAGAATGGAGAGGGACAGTGAGAACTTAGGGGGTAGTCAGGGTTGGTAAGTCCTCCATGGTGAATAGGGTGGACATAGAGGTTAGGATAGAGGGGAGAGGTCAGCCAAGGAGTGTGTGAGGGGGATGGGGGCAGTTAGAGTTGGTGAATGTAGTCAGGATTTAGGAAGCAGTAAAGGTGGTCAGCCATACTATGCTGCAAATACTCAGGATTGGTTCACACATACGGCTTGGTTTACACATAAAAAGGTGGTCGGTCAGGTGAAACTGATATAAAACTGATGCAAAACTCAGAACAGGACTAGCCCAGAAATGTACAGATTTATGTGTGAACCAAGCCTTAATCTGTACATTTCCAGTCCAGTCCTGGCCATTCATGTCAGTTTTGCATCAGTTTTCTATCAGTTTTACCTGACTTGACCGGAAATATACAACTTTTATGTGCGAACACAGCCATAGAAACACATACAAAATTGACAGTACTGGGACGGACTGGAAATCTATAGATGTATGTGTGAGCACAGCCGTAGAGACACATGCAAAACTGACACCAACTGCCAAAAACTCAAAGGACAGGACTGGACATCTTTTTATGTGTGAACCATGCCTGTTTTTTTTTTTGTTTGTATGTTTTAAAGGCAGTGGACTCTGCCATTACTAACATGCATATAAATGCACCAAATCTGCAAGCTTTGACTATTTATAAATTGCCCCCACCTCTCTGTAACCACACTTGAGCCTAGCACTAGCTCACCCTACCACAGGACACACATGTGAGCTTAGCAATAGCTCACCCTAGCACAGGACACACATTTGAGCTTAGCAATAGCTCACCCTAGCACAGGACACACATTTGAGCTTAGCAATAGCTCACCCTACCACAGGACACACATTTCAGCCTAGCAATAGCTCACCCTAGCACAGGACACACATTTCAGCCTAGCAATAGCTCACCCTAGCACAGGACTCACATTTCAGCCTAGCAATAGCTCACCCTAGCACAGGACACACACTTGACCCTAGAAATAGCTCACCCTAGCACAGGACAAAAGGAAAAGGATTATTCACACATAAGCAAAAGGAGAAAGATTATCTACACAAGCAGAGGGGTCCAAACAGCAGATGACAGACCCGAACGGGTAATTATTTCCCACAGTAGTATTACGTGTGTGTGCACGCGTGTGTGTGTGTGTTTAAACCTAAGCTGGTTTTATATCACAATGTATCAGACTAGTCTTTTGATCACAGAAAATAATTCTCAGGCATGCCACCTGCAAAGAAACAGAATGTGCATTTGATGGTGAAAGCAAGTATCTTTTGCTTTGAAGATTTGTTCACATGGGGAACATTATGGGGCGAGTTAAAATAGCTATGGCAGAATGTATATTGCTTTAATAAAGGCATGCTGTACAAAACAGTTAAATAATCAACAATGACGCAGTCTCCAAAAGATCTCGTGGCACCTTGGAAAACATTATACAAAAACAGTGGCTTCTGATGTTCCGCTGGGATGTGTAAATACATTACTACATGACACAATTCCCTCAACTGTTGCCCAAAGTAAATAAGTCTTTTTTTTCAAGACTTGTAAGTTATAGCAGAGAGGCAACAATGGAGAACTCTAGCCACCTAAAAAGTCAATAAATGTAAAGACCTCTTTGGATATGGTAAAATCCTATCCTATATAATAAAACCTGTGTCTGTGCGATGTTCCTGTGTAGCGTTGTCCGTGCTGAATCGTTGTGCGCACTGCGCAGCACGGACAACGCTACACAGGGATGGCCTGGGACCAGGGAGCCGAGCGGGCGGTGTGTCAGCGGTGTGGCTGGGCATGCATCGGGTCAGCGCTGCGGCCGGGCGTGCGGTGGGTCAGCGGTGCCGCCGGGCGTGCGGCGGTTCAGCAATGCGGCCTGGCGTGCGGCTTTCAGTGGTGCGGCCGGGCGTGTGTTGGTTTAGCGGTGCAGGCGGGCGAGCGGCGGGCGTCCGGGCGGGCGGCAGGTCAGCGGGCGTCCGGGTCTGCGGCAGGTGCGCGCATGCCCGGTGACACTGCGGAGGGGAGGTGGGAGGAGAGGGGAGGGGAGGTGGAAGGGGAGTGGAGGAGAGGGGATGGGGATTGACACAGACCTAGAGCCCGTTTTTAACCACTTGCTGACCGCACACTCATACCGTGCGGCGGCAAAGTGGTAGCTGGAGGACCAGCGACGCACATCTGCGTCGCCAGGTGCCTCCCTAATTAATCAGGAAAGGCCACTCGCGCGGGCGGCCGTTTCCTCTTAGATCACGGAGCGGGTCTCCGTGAATAGCCTGCGAGCCGCTAATCGCGGCTCGCAGACTAAATGTAAACACAGGAGACGTTTGTCTCCTTTGTTTACGTTGACTACAGCAGCGCCGTAAGGCAGATCGGTGATCCCCGGCCAATCAGCGGCCGAGGATCGCCGCCATGTGACAGAGGACAGCCTGTCATAGGCCCCGATCATAAGGGGTGAGAGGGAGGAGAGGGAGGGGGGGAATTTCGCCGCGGAGGGGGGCTTTGAGGTGCCCCCCTGCAACACCCAGGTAGACAGGAGCGATCAGACCCCCCTGCACATCATCCCCATAGGGGGGAAAAAGGGGGCGATCTGATCGCTCTGCCTGCAACCTGATCTGTGCTGGGGGCTGCAGAGCCCACCCAGCACAGATCATAAAATAACACGCTGGTCCTTAAGGGGGGGTAAAGGCTGAGTCCTCAAGTGGTTAAACAGGCTTAGGTCACCTAGTGATTTATAAGCAGGAAGTTTGTGCTTCCTCTGTGACACCACTGGCAGATCTAGGCTCCCCAGAAATTTGAGTGTCCAGTCTTAACCAGTTTGTTCCGAGTTTGTACACTTTAATCTTTAGTACAAGAAATATTAGTTTAGGGGGCTAAAGGATACTAGTTTTTAAATAATAAAACTTATCTATCTTTATTTAAACATTTTGTGCCATGAATTATAAATAAAATCATAAAAATGTAATTTTGAAAAGGCACAACCACCTTTAACTGGGAGAGCAGATGCCACCAAATTTAAATCTTATACACATACAGTATATGGAAGGTGGATAATATAGCACACAAATTTCAAAGAGAACCTATGGTACGAAGGCTTATGCAGGACTGGGGTCTGCCTCATTTGTTAAAGGGAACCTAAACTGAGAAGGATATGGATTTTTCCTTTTAAAATAATACCAGTTGCCCGACTCTCCTGCTGATCCTGTGTCTCTAATACTTTTAGCCACAGCCCCTGAACAAGCATGCAGATCAGGTGTTCTGACTGAAGTCAGACTGGATTAGCTGCATGCTTGTTTCAGGGTGTGATTCAGCCACTATTGCAGTCACAGAGATCAGCTGGACTGCCAGGCAGCTGGTATTGTTTAACAGGAAACATCCATATCACTCTCAGTTAAGGTTCCATTTAACTTATAAACAATAACAGTTGCCTGGAAGTCCTGCTGATCTTTCTGGCATCACTATTATCTGAATGACGCACCTGAAATAAGCATGCAGCTAATTCAGTCATACTTCCATCAGAAACATCCGATCTGTTTGCTTGTTCAGGATCTATTATAATATTTGACTTATAAGTATTAAAGGATACCCGATGTGACATGATGAGATAGACTTGTGTATGTACAGTGCTTAGCACACATACAACTATGCTGTGTTCCATTTTTTTCTTTGTCTGAAAGAGTTAAATATCAGGTATGTAAGTGGCTGACTCAGTCCTGACTCAGACAGGAAGTGACTACAGTGTGACCCTCACTGATAAGAAATTCCAACTATAAAACACTTTCCTAGCAGAAAATGCCTTCTGAGAGCAAGAAAGAGATAAAAAGGGGAATTTCTTATCAGTGAGGGTCACACTTACATACCTGATATTTAACTCTTTCAGGCAGAGAAAGAAAAAAGGTACACAGTATAGTTATTTGTGTGCTAGGCTCTGTACATACACATGTCTATCTCATTATGTCACATGTCACTTAGGGTATCTTTTAAGGTGTTCATACATCTAGCAATGTATAAGCAGAGACAGATCTCTCTCTAATAGGATCTAATCGGAGAGAGATCTGTTTGCTGCCCTTACAACGGAAGCCAATTCCCTATAAATTTCAGCATAAAAAACTTTTGGGAATCAGCCTTGGGACGCCGCCTTGCTGCCCCCCGACCACGTCCTCCCATATGTTATATGTGCCACCCCGGTGCCCGTGTATTAAAATACTTTACCTGCCCTCCATACTTCTGCATTGACTGCCAGCGTTATAGCATGAAATCGGTCGAATTGACGATCGGGCATGCTTGTTGTGGCTCCAATCTTGATTCAATTCGATATTATTCATCCAATCAGATGGTCGATCGGCCACCAATTCGCTAGGTGTATGGGAGCATTTAGAGCCAGATATTCAACAGGACAGCCAGGAAATTTTTATTATTTAAAATAACATAAATACGTATGTTAGCCTTACCTGAGGTAAGAGGGATATTACTTCAGGTGTGCAGTGTACTTACACATGTGTAAAGAAACAAATAAAAATGAGACCTTCGCTAAGAATGCAAGATACTTGCATTATTTATTTTACGCCCTTTTTAGTTACAGGCATTTTAGTCTCAGTGTGTAACAGGCAAGCTGTTAAACTGTGCATATATTAACAGTAAACAAATACTGTAATTTGATATTCTGTATTTTCTGCAATGTCAATAGAAGTAGTAAATAATATAAGCATACAGCATTATTTATGAAAACATAATTACTGTATATACCCGAGTATAAGTCTAGAAATTTTGGTCTGATTCACTTCATAAAAGTATAGGAGTCGGCTTATACACAAGTCACTGGCAACACTGAGCCCACTGAGTAATGTGTGTACTAAAATTGACATTCCCATTTGCAGCAATTTACTCAGTAGTAAGTGATACTTTGAGGAAAGGAAATGCCAAGAAAACACAGGTCTGAAAGTCCTGGCCACAACAGTTAACAAGGAAAGGGGCACGGGGGAAATACTGGGCTTCAGAAAGGGGAGTGAATAATTGCAGCTCTAGGGGGTCTGTAGGAGGTATTGGCTGCACTTAAAGGGAAGGTTCAAGCAAAATAAAAAAATGAGTTTCACTTACCTGGAGCTTCTACCAGCCCCATGCAGCCATCCTGTGCCCTCGTAGTCACTCACTGCTGCTCCAGTCCCCCGCTGGCAGCTTGCCGACCTCGGAGGTCGCGCGGGCCGCATTGCATACATGTTTACGCATTCCCGCTACTTAGGAACATTAATACATACAATTTTACGCATTACTGGTTCAATGCGTAAATATTTACGCCTAGCGCTAGCGGGAATGCGTAAAAATGTACGCAATGCGGCCCGCCGACCTCCGAGGTCGGCAAGCTGCCAGCGGCGGACTGGAGCAGCAGTGAACGACTACGAGGGCACAGGATGGCTGCATGGGGCTGGTAGAAGCCCCAGGTAAGTGAAACTCATTTTTTTATTTTGCTTGAACCTTCCCTTTAAGGGACAGGAGGAATTAATGGCTGCAATACTGTATGCAGTGCAGTAATTAACCCCTCTTGAGCTCCAAGTGCAGCCATTAACTTTGCTGGGTAGACTTGTACTTGAGTCAATAAAAAATCCAGCTTAAGAGGGTTGAATATTGGAGTCAACTTGTATTCAATCATATACGGTAAATGTTATTTTAAGCACACACTTATACAGTAACTACACTACCACTTTAAGGTCATCCATATAGTTCTTCATATTGATCATCCAAATTTTTTACTGTGTCACCTAGGTTTAAAAAATGTGTATTCTCATAACAAACTAGTAGTAATGCCAAAGTTTAGATCTTTTTAAGTCCATTATGATCCTCTATGCACATACACATAATATTTGACTTATAATTGTTCAGTAGAGATAAACGGATTCTGTAACCAAAACAGTTGGTATCCTTTAGCCCATTTAATCTTTTTTTTCAGTGAAATCTTGGTTATTTTTTTGTTGTTGTTTTTTTTGTTTTCTTTTCCTCAGATAAGTCACCTGCTCAACTGTGAGAAAACATAGCTTCATTGCTGTGCTCCTATGTTGAGCTGTACTATCATCATTGGTTTTCTCGTTTTTATATCTTCTTCAATATGCTTTTTCTGAGAAAATTTTTCCATTCAACAACGTAATCAAGCATTCACCTCCTCTACTCAATCAACGTTCTCTTGCACTCAAACATTCTTCTTGCTTCTTATCCCATAGGTCTACTTTTGCTCATAGATCGTCCATACACTTCCTATCATGTTTAGACCAACTAGTTTTGAAACTTTCATATGCTAGGTTATTTAAATAGCTCTTTACTCTGCTTTCTCTTTAGTGTTTCAGTATTTTGCACCAGATTTGACGCCAATTATGCAGTCTCGTATTTGAACTAGTTGCATCTAACATTATTGACTCGTTTGATTCCTTTGAAGTGAAAAGTGAAATCTTGGTTATAATTGTGGTACAGGACCAGATCTTCTACAAGGCAAGATAGAAGTGGCCATAGACTGGCAGATGGCCACCAAAATCAACCAAGAGGTAAATCCCTCTATGATCAAAATCTGATTAGAAAGGGATCAATTACTGCCAGACACTGCAAATAGACTTTTAATACATTTCCCCTTGAAAGCTATTAACCACTCCCCCTCAGGGCCGGGCTGAGGCAGAGGCGAGAGAGGCTCCAGCCTCAGGGCGCAGTGTAGGAGGGGGCGAAAAATTCCCTCAGCTATCTTTCCCATACTGTGTTTGAAGCAGAGAGAAATAAGAAAAGAGGATACATGGCAGTGACTGCAAGCCAGATAACTAGAGATTAAGGTGTTGTGGGGGTTGGGAGCCCTGGGGTGCCTCTTAGTCTAATAGCAATCAGTATGTGACGGATGGGGTGAGAGGGATGGAGGGGCGCACTTTGGTGTCTCAGCCTTGGGTGCTGGAGGACCTTGTCCCGGCCCTGCTCCCCCTTCTGCAGTATGAGCATCTACATCCCTGAAATGGATCATCTCTCTGTTATCAGGATTGGCACGCGTGCATGTGTGGGCCCCCGGCTTCACATGCCAGTGCACACATTAGTAAATGGGAATATATGTTCCCAAAGCCAATCAAAATGTCTAACAAATGAATGAGCACTGTTGCCAGTAAGGCCTCATTCACATTACAACCCGCAGATGGCCGTGCGATCGGAACGTAGCGCAAACGATTGCACGCAATGTGCGTTTGTATGCGTTGCGTGGCTGATCCCATTCACTTGTAGTTTTGCTAAAAAATGTGTGCAGCATGCGTTCGCAGACCACACTAGTCTGTAACGCATGTAATGTGAACATCAGATAGTGCCATCTATGCACTTCTGATGGTCATGCGTATCTGCATCCCGCATGTGTTGCCAAAATACGGACGGCAATGCGCACAATGTGAACGAGGCCTGAAAGTGTTCATTCATTGTAAACAAAACAAACTGTCACCTCCTACTAGCTTAGAATGCTGTGATTCAGCATTCTAAGCAGACAGGAGACTGTATGGTGACATCTTGTGAAAAAAAAAAGAATATTACATAAAAAGAAATTACAAAATAAAATTATGACACCTATACTAAATGCTCATTAACCCCTTCAGCTTCCCCCCCCCCCCGCCCCAATATAGCACACTTGTAAAAGAGCCAAAGTGAATTTAAAAGACAATACAAAAAGTGTTACCTTAGGGCATACATGTCAAACTCCGACCCGCGGGCCAAATCTGGCCCTCAGAGCCATTAAATTTGGCCCTCAAGTGGTTTCCCTGCTTTGCATTATGTTTGGCCCACTCTAGACCACCAGGGAAGCTATATTTTAGGTGAAGCCCCAGAATAGCAGGGAAGCCATATAGGGGAGATAGGGGGAATACACTAAACACTAAGGAACTGTATAGGGGGGCCTCTAGACACCAGGGAACTGTATAAGGGTTTGAGGGGGGTCATTAGACACCTGGGAACTTTATAATGGAGGATGGTGGCCAGTAGACATTGAGGTTAGCGTCAGTGTACAATTTCGGGCCCACTTTTTATTTGAGTTTGACATCCCTGCCTTAGGGTCTTAAAGTACAATGAGAAAACCCAAAACCCAAAATTGAAAAAATATACCTCCTATATTCAAATAAAATATTGTCATCATACATTGTGCTAGGGACACAATTTAAATGTTTTAATAACCCGGAATAAATTGGCAAATAAAATGTATGGGTTTTATCTACAGTAACACATTTTATTTTGAACCTATAATGGCTAAAAAACCCCCAGAAAAATAATTATTTTTTTCTTATTATTCTCTTTAAAATGCATACAAAATAAAATAATTATTCACAAAAAGTACCACCCAAAGAAAGCATAATTTCTGGTGAAAAAGCAAAGTGTAGATCATTTAGAAGTGACAAGTAATGATAAAGTTATTGCCATATTAATGAAAGCAGTGCTGAAGTTTGAAAATTGATTTGAATTTTCAAGTGAACCGGAGGTGAAAATAAACTGATAATATAAACAATGATATTTATCCTCCTACTCCTAAAAATGACTTTTTGAGTCATGGTTTTCTTTTATATTTAAACATTCAAAAAGTACGTTGAATGTTTTTCTGTCTCTAATCAGCGGCAGTCTGAGTGTCCCAGAGTGAAAATACATGAACTATTGACCTTGTCCTATCTCCCACCTGCCCTCAGAAGTTGTATTTTGCCACAAAAACATTTATGGTTGTAATTTGCTTATCAGTGATGTTTACTATATTCCCGACAAGATACAGACAAAACAGAAGCTGTCACTTCTGATCTTAAAGTGGTATAAAACCCTGACATAATATTCAATAAAAACATGTTTTCCTACTTTTTATACGCCATACGGTTATCATATTTGCATTTGTGCATACGTATTATTATTCATTTAGAAATTACAAGTTCTCAAAAGTACAGTTTTTTGATTTGAGAGCAGACTTTTCATTTTATACATAACTGGTTTTATTCATTATGTATTGAAGGCAGAAATGCTTTGAATGTCTGTCTGTGTCCAGAAGCTTCTGCACAGTCAGAAAATGTGTAACATTCCTCACTTGATACAATTAAGTAAACATAAGATAACATTATTTCTACTTCGGACGTGTCCAGATTTCTCTGCACTGAACTTTGAAGTCCTGTGTGTAACCCTTTGAATGCTGTTCTAGTAAAAAAAAAATGCTGGTTGTATATAATATGCTGTAAATAATTTTTGAGAGCAAAGAAGAAATGCTGGGTTTCATTCCACTTTGAAGGCTTGCCTTGATCATCAAAGAGTCTAGAACAGCCCATGCTGTGGTACACAGCCCATGCTGAGGTAGACTGCTAGTTTTGCATAACATTAATTTTATATATATATATATATATATATATATATATATATATATATATATATATATATATATATATATATATATATATATATATATTATTCGTATTCTTATTTATTTATTTTTATTGGGGTTATCTAGTTATCTTTATAGTTTCATTTCCCTTTTACCGTGTTGTGTTCCTGGAACTTGGAATCACTAGACTCTTGCACATAAATCAAGTGGAAAAGCTCAGAGTGTGGTGTTATAGGATGCTGTGGGAGTTTGAAATATGAAGAGGTACAAAGAGGCACAGAGCCTGCATTGAAGCTGATCTAAGCATTGTAGCATATGCCACAAATACTCAGAATTTGTAGTATGTATTTCTTTCCATGCAGAGACATCACTGGGTATAAGTAGGGATGAGCAAAAAACTCTGGCAGTCTCAGAAGAATTTTCCTTGAACTTTTGGTGCTTCAGCAAATGTTCCCTGAAACATATTGGCAAATTGCATTGAAGTCAATGACTCCAACTTTAGCGGTTAATAGCAAAGCCCCCAAACATGCTATAACCACCAAATTTGCTAGGTATATTAACTACTTGCCGACTGCTCCACACCAATTGGCGTGAGCAGGGCAGCAGCCCCAGGACCGCTCCACACCCATTGGCGTGAGCAGGGCAGCAGCCCCAGGACCGCTCCACGCCCATTGGCGTGAGCAGGGCAGCAGCCCCAGGACCACTCCACGCCCATTGGCGTGAACGGTCTTCTATGGGGCTAGCAGGAGATCGCACGCACACGCACGCATCTCCTGCTCGGGGGTCGGAGCTCCACCCCGCCTTCAGTCTCCGTGCGACGATCACCGCTCAGAGACAGTTAGATGGCGAAACCGCCGTCTTTTAGGGCAGTACAGCGCTGCGATCTAAGGCAGCGCTGTACTGGGGACAGCCATGTGACACGGCTGTCCCCTCCAGAGTGTCGGCGGTGATCTGCTGTAATAGACTGAAGCCTATGACAGCTGATCACAATGATTGGCCAGCGAGGGGAGGGTGAGCGGGGTATTCAAAAAGAAAAAAAATACACATTTTATTTAAAAAATAATAATAATAATATTTATTAAAAAAAAAATAAACACTGGAGGGGATGATCAGACCCCACCATCAGGAAGCTCTGTTGGTGGGGGGAAAAGGGGGGGGTGGATCACTTGTGTGCTGTGCTGTGCGGCCATGCAGCTTGATGTTAAAGCTGCAGTGGCCCTATTAACAAAAAATGGCCTGGTCACTAGGGGGGTTTAATACCGCGGTCCTCAAGAGGTTAAGAAAACATAATTTTTTAAATAATATTAAATTACAAATTGACTTGTACCTCTGATACACGTCATCATAGCACTTTTTAACAAAGGCAGAACTATAGTAGCAGCACGGTGGCGTAGTGGTTAGCTCTTTCGCCTTGCAGCGCTGGGTCCCTGGTTCGAATCCCAGCCAGGGCACTATCTGCAAAGAGTTTGTATGTTCTCTCCGTGTCTGCGTGGGTTTCCTCCGGGCACTCCGGTTTCCTCCCACATTCCAAAAACATACGGATAAGTTAATTGGCTCCCCCCAAAAAATTGGCCCTAGACTACAGTACTTACACTACATAATATAGACATATGGCAATGGTAGGGATTAGATTGTGAGCTCCTTTGAGGGACAGTTAGTGACAAGATATATATATATATACACTGTACAGCGCTGCGTAATATGTTGGCGCTATATAAATACTAAATAATAATAATAATAATAATAATAGTACAGCTTACTTCAATTTTCAAATAAGGCAACAGACTGCATACATAAATGTCCACCTTTACATTAGTCACATTTCTGTAAAGACATGAATAACTCCTTAGAATTTACTGCCATCTATGCGCAGTTTGTCCCAAACAGACTGTTGTCTTCCTTTGCTGCAGAAGGGATAATTCACTTCTTTGCAGAGCTCTGATGGGCAAATGGAAGTCTACCCAAGCAAGTCAGTTATCTTTTAGGCGTTCAGGACAGCTTAGAAAGTACAAATGTTCCCCAATAAAGTTATGATAAAAAAAAATGTTTTTTTAAAAAATGACAGATCAAATTCACTTTTTCTCCTAAGTTTTCTCCTAGGTGATATCTTCACATTATATAAAATGCTACTAACAAAAAAGAAATAAAAAAACTTAAAATAAGTTCGACAGTATTGTTTTACCTACTTTTTGGTACTTTTTCAATTGCAGAAAAAAGTTGTTCACCCCTAATGGTTTTTACCCTAACGGACCACAGCAATTTTCACCTGTCAGTGCTCCTCCCTTTTATTCCCTAATAACTTTATTACTACTTATCACAACAAAATGATCTATACCTTGTTTTTTTCGCCACCAATTAGGCTTTCTGTGGGTAGTACATTTTACTAAGAATTTTTTTTATTCTAAATGCATTTTAACGTGAAACATAAGAAAATAATGGAAAAAATTAATTATTTCTCAGTTTTTGGCCATTGTAGTTTTAAAATAAAACGTTCTCCTGTGGATAAAACTGACACATTTTATTTGCCGAATTGTCCCGATTATTAAACCATTTAAATTATGTCCCTATCACAATGTATGACGAGAATATATTATTTGGAAATATAGGTGTTATTTTTCAGTTTATTTTTTCATTTTTGTCCGGTCCATAATTACAAGCCCCTATATAGTAAAGTAAAAGTAATTTTCCCTCATAGAATATAGATCAATAAAGAGTCCCTAAGGCAACTATTTATGTATTTTTTTTTAAAACTGATTTTTTTTTTACAAGTGTTTTTTTTTGGGGGGGGGAGGGGGGGGGGCTTTGGAAGTGTAAGTTATTAATGCTATTTAATATTTAAGTGTATGTGTATGTATTGCCTGTATGTGTAATTTTACTTTTTGGTCACAAGATGGCGCTAGTGAAAACTTTCCTGTTTAATAGTAAGTGTTCACTTTTTTTTTTTTTACATTTTGCTATGCTGTGACTGTTTCCTTTTTGATGAATGGACATGGCCGCTTATTTCAGTCACATTCATTCATTCTAGGCATTGCGATTGGGTAGAGGACCGCTCGGTCCTCTTCCACAATCCCAGATCGCGGTGACCCGACGGTAAACGGCGGCAGGAGCAGCGTGCACAAGTGGGGAGCGGCGGCGGGAGCGAGCGACTTATTAAAACATTATGGAGCCGTTAACAGGCTCAAACAGTACATTTTAATAAGCTACATTGTCGTTAAGTGGTTAAATAGAGGAAATTATCTCCTAGGGGATAATGTAGGAGAAAAAGTGAATTGGATTAGGCCTTCTGTATGAAAATTTTCATATAACTTAGGAAACAGCAGTGAATTTTCTACCAGGATTTCCTTTTGGTCAGTACACTGACAGTGTGTAACCAATAGGAACCACAAGGATGAGCCACTATGCTGCTTTAATGTTTGTATTTTTATGATCCAATAAAATAATCTTCTGATTAAAAGAGCTGTGCCGGATCATCTTGGAGAAATTATAACCAATAGGAAACCGCATGGCAAGACATAATGCTTTTGCCGGGGATAGTACTACAGCAGCAATACTGCTACATAAGGATCCCACAAATAGTCTCTGAAGAGGCTCTAGCTGGGGTTCTCCCAGTATTCAGCAGTAAGCAAAAACTGCCCAATTCGCCTGCTCATCTTTAGTCATAGGACTCAGCAGGTGAGATGTTGGCTTCGACAACAGTGTATTCTAGGGGCACACTACAGAACTCAGCACGTGTCAATGCTTTATGAGCAGGGAAGTTATTATGCATTCTCATCGTGCACTTTATGCATTGTATCACATACATGAGGGAAAGGGGGGGGGGGGGGGGTGAGCATGCTTTTACTCTTATGTGACTAATGTCAGGGACCTCATCATATTTTTGCTATGGACCCCATGATTTTCAGCTATCCTTGTGGGAATTAAGCTGGCATAATAGCTTGCCACATGAACAGAGGGGCAGTAACAGGGGCGCCTAAAGCCACTGGCACTAAAGGCAGCTGCTTGGAGCGGCATGAAGGGGGGGCGCAGCTGCGGGGGGAAACTGCGGCTAATCGCTGCTATTGCAATCAGCTGCAGCTGCGCTTGTTTCCAATCCTGCTTTATGTACACTCTGCCGCCTGTATGCACCCGCCCAGGCCCAGCCAATAGACTTTTAGCCAGGAACCTCTCACTAGAGTCCCACCCATGATTTGTTTACTGCTGCGTGTGGTGCTGCCTCTAACTCCGCCCCCCGCCAGCCAGAAGTTCGGGTCCCTATGCTTGCCGCTGTCTCACCCATCCACCATGCTTCTCCTGTGTCCCCCCTGTGTGATGAGCAGGCAGAGGTGAGGGTACGGTTGCCACCCAGCCGGTATATGGCCTGGATGGCCGTTTTTTTCTCTCAAAAGCTGGGGCTGGAATATAATTTATACCGACACGTCATCTGCCGGAAAATCCCTGCTGCGCAATCTAAATCGTGACACACAAAAGTGTTATTAATATGGAGGAAAGATCTAGCCAATAGCAGCAGCAGCACCAGCTTTCCACTAGCCAATGCTGGAGCTGCTGCTTGAGGCTATCCAATGAGGAGTGGAGGAGGGAGGGACACAATTTAGAAACGAATTCTAAACATGGTGGGCTAGATTACCTTTTCCTACATGTCCAGATGCAAGTTGTTTTCCTCCTCAGAGTCCCTCCCGGTCCACTTACCTCCTGAGCCTTTCCAGAAATCCCTCTGAGCAATTCTAAACTGCACAAGAGCTGGTTTTAAGGGACCCTGAGCTGTACTTAAAAACTGAATTTGGACCTACCTGGGGCTTCATGTAGCCCCCCCCCCCCCCATAGCCAGCGAGATCCTCCAGCATCCTCCTTTCTTTTCCTGGTCTGGCTGGAAGCTCCGGTAATCAACTACTTTGCTGCGACTGTCACGTCATCTCGCCAGTCGCTGTGAGCGGTTGTTTCTTTAGAGAGGCGCGCATGCGCAGGAGGCTTATGGCGACCGGCGTGATGACATGAGAGGCGTGTGGCGGGGGTGTGCACATGTGACTTCACACAAAGTCGCCGATTACCGAGCCACCAGCGGGACCAGAAGAAGAAAGAAGAGGATGTCAGAGGACCTCACGGGCTACAGGGGGCTGGAGGAAGCCCAAGGTAAGTCCAAATTCCTTTTTTAAATTGCAGCTCAGGGTCCCTTTTCACTGCACATGGGCAGTGAAATAAAGTGCTTTAGGCACACATGGTCTGGAACTTGTGCGTGTGCAGTTCTGAATCGTTCTATGTCACTTGGGGGAACTTCCAGGCAAGTATTTGACTGACGGGGGAGATGTCCAATAATGCTTTTAAGATTCCACTAGCGGTGCTGGAAGATTTCCTTCCTTGTATATCTGTCTCCCTGAGCACGCTAGATAGCCTTAGCATCAAAAGGTCCATACCCACAATGCCATTTTTGCAGCAACTTTTTTTTGTTCTGATCCCCATAGACCCCCGCACTAATTACTGCAATGGTTTAAAGACTCTTTCTCTCCCGTCGTTTGTTGACACGGTACACAATTGCGAAGTTGGCTCAGGGAACGCTCGCACATTCCATATTTCCCGATCCACCTTCGAGTGAGTATCTAGCTTAAGGATACACTGCTGACGTTGCCAGCCACTTAGTGAGTGATGAATGTGAATGCCTGCTCCATTCACCCCTCTGCGCCTAGATAAAGAATATAGAAATTACATTAAAGAGGACCCGAGCCGAAGCTCAGGTACAAAAACACATACATACTTAAGGAGTAGGAAGCCTCTGGATCCTAATGAGGCTTCCTTTGCTGTATTTTCGTACTGGAGCTTTGGCTCAGGTACACTTTAAAGTGTTATTACAGGCATAAAAAGTGAGGGGCTAAGGAGCAGACCAGAAGCAGACGAAATATAAAGGGGAAGGAGGAAGTGAGGCTATGCTGTTGTCTATGTGACCACCTAATGGGGCTTTTAAGAGCACACTGAGCATCTTTTTTGTCAAAAGAGCTTTTTTTTCTGCAGATTTTTGTGCTATTTTGGATAAAAAAGGTTGTAACAAACCCCTCCCACTTTTAGACCACACCCCAAAGCCGGTAAAAGGTGGCAACCCTAGGTGAGGGTGAGCTGCAGGGGGGGGAGACTGGAATCAGTGGCAGCCAGCAGTGCTGATCCGTGCAGAGGAGAGACAGGAGGACAAGGCAGCTGTGCACTCTGTGAGCCCAGAGCTGTGTATATCAGCATTTAGCATGTGAGCTATACGATGCTGATATACACAGCTCTGAGCAGCTCATAGTACACAGCTGCCTGTCAGGGGACTGACACACATCCCCTGCTCTTATCAGCTCTGCTGACAGGAGATCTCACTCCTGATAAAAACCCTCACTGACCATCACCTGCTGGGGGGAGAGGGGAAGCAATAAAAAGCAGCATACATGCTGACAGTGGAGGGAAGGGTGGGGAAGGTAAACATGGACACACAAGTTAGAGCAGTGACGTAGCTAAGAAGCTGTGGGCCCTGGTGCAAGTTTTACATGGGCCCCCCCAAGCACTTTATACATAACAATTGATACAGCGCACCAAAACCTGCGAACGGCAACTACAGTGTCAGAGGTGCAAGAAGGGGATGGGGAACAGTTTGTTAATGATTACTACTATTCAAAGTATCTACATAAGTGATTACCAGCACAGGACCAACAGAGAACTAATACTGTGATAGCAAATGGACCCTTCGGGGCCCCGATTTTTCATATTTTATGGTGAAACATTGCTGCATTAATGTACCCCTGACATATTTTTAATATGTTTTCCTCCCTGGTGCTGTGTGACTAGCAATCAGCGTCATCCTCCCACCTCCAGCACTCCCTGCAGCCCCCGTTCTGACATCACATATGGGCAGGGAGGAAGTGCCAGTTCTTCCTCCCTGTGCCAGTCCTCAACTCAGCCCCTTCCACCTGCCGCTTCAGTTCCCGTTATGATCTGCTGCACACAGCATGTAGGGGAGCTGCGCTGTGTGCGGTCTTGTGGTGATTGAGGTTGGAATGATACCCGACCTCAGTAATCACAAGTCCGCACACAGTCCAGCTCCGCAGCCCGCTGTGTGCAGTGATTCATAAGTGGAACTAGAGCGGCAGGTGGAGGGGGCTGCATTATGAACGGGCAGAGGGGACAAAGAACTGCCACTTCCTATCTGACCATATTCAACGTTCTGCCTCAGTCAAAGATTACGACTGAGCAGAATGGGGTCTACAGGGGGCACAGGAGGGGGAGGATCGTGCTGTGTGCTAGTCGCACCGCACCAATAATGTAATCAATATTAAAAATATCGGGACCAAGGTCTGGGTCAGGGGTACTTTAAGATTATTGTCATGGGGGGGGGGGGGGGGGGGGGCACCACGGGATGGGGGGGGCACCACAGGAGGGAGGGGGGGGGGGGCGCCACAGGTTTTCTTGCCTGGAGTGACAAAATGGCTAGAGGCGCCCCTGGGCAGTAACTTTACATGGGAGATGACAAAGGGCCAGTGGTCCCTTACAAAACAAAACAAAAAAATGTAATTGACTAAAAGATGTATGTTTCTGTCTTATGTTTTAAGTAAGATTAATACTTCTGGGTGCAATGTTGAGAAAGCAACTTGTATTTTACTTTTGAGAACGACGCTGATCTCCCAGAATTCCACCTTATACAAATCAGAAATGGAGATCTTGGCTGCTTCAGCAGCTGTGGGAGTTTATAAAACCCTTTGATTCCCTGACACTCAGTGTTATTAATCCATGAAATCGCGATCATATCCTTTTCACTTTCACACCTCAGGAACAGTCCAACATAAATATTGACCTAACCTTCGCTGGAATCCTGGTCTGCATGAGTCCCTGTGCAACTGATGGATAATTGTGGTCTTTGTATCCTCACTAGCGCAAGTGAATACACACCACACCAAACCTACATGTGTAAAAGCATTCTGTTAACAATTAGTGTGGGAAAGAGTAAAAATGTTTCTAGAAACTAAAATTTGTGTTTGCTTTTATTTAATTTTCACATAGCCAAAATAAAATCATTAAATTGGATTTGATAAAGATCTACTAAGAAAATGTTAATCAAATTTTTTATGCAAGAACTGTAAATGGGCCCACACACTGGTCGATTTCAGCCTTCGATCGATCAATTTGAATCGTTTGGAAATCAATTGCCAATCAAATGGCCGATCGATCAATTTGTGGGCGATTTTGATCTATTTCGATCAGTTTGATCTATCTAACAGAATGGAAGATCTAGGTCGATCTGCTGCTGGCAGTAGACCGATGACCCATAGAGTTGCATTGGATCTAATGGTCCAATAATGAATTTAGATCGATGTTCAATAGATTTCCAATAGATTTAATTCTGAAAACTATTGGAAGTCTGTTCCTAGTGTGTGGCACACATCAAATAGATTCCTGTCAGATTAGTCTATCTGATGGTCAAATCTGCTGTAAATCAGTGTATGGCCACCTTTAGAAAGGGAGTCCTCACTTAGGCATATAACTGCCTAAGCACAGGGGGATATACATCCCCCCCTTCCAATAGCCAGGCAGTTTGTGATTTTTTAGGTAATGGGGAAAAGTGGCTGTAGACCTCTGATTTATCATTCTTAGGCCTCTTGCACACTGCAAGCGATTCCGCTTTTTAATCAGTTTTTACATCCGATTCCGATTCAGATTTGCAGTTTGCTCCCTGCACACTGCAAATCGGAATCTGAGTCGGATGTAAAAACAGATTAAAAAGCGGAATCTGAATCGGAATCGCTTGCAGTGTGCAAGAAGCCTTAAAGAGAATCTGTATTGTTAAAATCACACAAAAGTAAACATACCAGTGTGTTAGGGGACATCTCCTATTACCCTCTGTCACAATTTCGCCGCTCCCCGCCGCATTAAAAGTAGTCAAAAACAGTTTTAAAAAGTTTGTTTATAAACAAACAAAATGGCCATCAAAACAGGAAGTAGATTGATGTACAATATGTCCACACATAGAAAATACATCCATACACAAGCAGGCTGTATACAGCTTTCCTTTTGAATCTCAAAAGATCATTTGTGTGTTTACCTTCTGTCCCCTTCTTCTCTCATGCATTAAACATTACAGGCTTCCTGCAGACAGCTCTGCATGTGCCTGTGTTTGTAATTCCTCAGTATGTGTCAACCAGCTACTTTCACAGCCTAACAGAGGAGGATTTTTATCCAGCTCTCTTCTATCACTGATAAGATAGCAGAGAAGCTGCTGGCTTATGTAAATAAAACACACACTGGAGTGTGCATAGAGGAACAGACCAGCACGGAAGAGTTGGCAGCCTTCCAGACACAGGCCGACAAGTCTGACAAGGGAAAGATACATTGATTTATTACAGAGACCGTGATAGTACAAAGTGCTGCAGTGAGCCAGAACAGATTAGAATAGGTTTAGGAACTTGTAGGATGGTAGAAAAAATGTTGTAATTTTTGTTACAGAGTCACTTTAAGGTGGGTCATTTCCTATTTCAGAATCAAATTATCATGCTGTTGTGTTTCAAGTCTGCACCTCAACAACAACAGCTAGTGAAAGAGCTAAGCGGAGGAAGTCTGGTGAAGTCATGTGACTTCTACTTCTGGTCATATATTAAGGTTGTATGGTAAATGTATTTTTTACTTCACCATGAAATCAGACATGGAGTGGAGATAGGGGATGATAGTTTAAATGTTGCTCTACCCCCAAACCAGAAGTTGGTCAAATCAAAAGTTGGTTGGAGCAGGACTGGATGACACTCCTTCACAGATACAAAGAATACAACCAGACTGATGAAAAAGTTCTTGTTTATTATGTATAAAAGCAGCAGTCCTGTGTAAACAGCTACTCCATGGTACTGCAGCTTTTATACACAATATAGAGAAACTTTTTAATCAGTCCAGTTCTGGAGCAGACTTTTGTATCTTTGAATCCATGGAGATAGGCAATGAACTGAATTCAGAATTTGAGTTTAAATTGTAAAGTACTATTTATTCTATTGGAGATCTAAAAGAAAAACTTACTTAGCTATGCTTATCTTGCTTCCCTTCATAGAACCTTATAATAACCTTATGTAATACTGTACATATTAAGACAAGACCAGGCCTTCATTGGCTTTGTTCCGCTGTAACTCCCAAAATAGTATCCAGGAAACCAGGCTGGAAGAGAATTAAACGTTGCTTAAACTTCCTGAAATTATGCTCACTGGTAATGCCATGCACAAATATTTATAAAACCTGTGATCTTGCTAATTTACTCCCAACAGGAGGTGAGAAATTTTGTTGAGACTATTCAACAAAAGCAGGTCTCGAAAATGTTGAAGTGAAACACGAGTAAAAACTCTTGACTGATAACTTTATCTGCTTTATATGTAAAAAGTTATTGGCAAAAGTATATTTTTTTCACAGTTGTTATTATTTTGATCAAAGGTTCACTTTTCTTATTTTTTTTAGTCAATTTGTTTTTCACCCCTTCTGTACCAACATAGTTTGGATCTACGTCCTGCTGCTGGCTGTGTGGCTCTGACCGGACGTAGATTCCAACTATTCGCTGTCGCGTAATCACACCATTCTCACCCTCCGCACCACAGTTCTATCTCTGTAGCCCGCTCGCTATGCTGTCTCACTGACAGCAGAGCTTCTGCATCTTGGCCAGGAGCCAATTACAGTAATCACAGGGAACCATAGGGAAAGGACAGCTCTGGTCCTTAAAGTGACTCTGTAACAAAAATTACAACGTTTTTTCTACCATCCTACAAGTTCCTAAACCTATTCTAATGTGATCTGGCTTGCTGCAGCTCTTTCTACTATAACCATCTCTGTAATAAATCAATGTATCTTTCCCCTGTCAGACTTGTCGGCCTGCGTCTGGAAGGCTGCCAAGTTCTTCAGTGTTGAACTGTTCCTCTATGCACACTCCAGTGTGTGTTTTCTTTACATAAGCCAGCAGCTTCTCTGCTATCTTATCAGTGATAGAAGAGAGCTGGATAAAAATCCTCCTCTGGAGGCTGTGAAAGGAGCTGGTCTGTCACATACTAAGGAATTAACGACATAGGCAGAGCTGTCTGCAGGAAGCCTGTAATGTTCAGTGCATGAGAGAAGCTGGGGACAGAAGGTAAACACACACAAGTGATCTCTTGAGATTCAGAAGTAAGGCTGTATACAGCCTGCTTGTGTATGGATGTATTTTCTATGTGTGGACATGCTGTACATCAACCTACTTCCTGTTTTGGTGGCCATTTTGTTTGTTTATAAACAAACTTTTTAAAACAGTTTTTGACTACTTTTAATGCGGCGGGGAGCGGTGAAATTGTGACAGAGGGTAATAGGAGATGTCCCCTAACGCACTGGTATGTTTACTTTTGTGCGATTTTAACAATACAGATTCTCTTTAAAGTGGACCTGAACTCAGAACGTCCTCTTTACTCTAAAAGACACATAACAGCATAATAACCTTTAAGCAAAACATTTCTTTGTTACACCTGATAAAAACCCTAAAATAAATCTGCAGTGTTTCTACTTCCTGATTCTTGGAAGCAGACGTATTGTTAACCTCCTGTGTTTTCAAATAGCTTTATCTGCCATCTCTGCCATAGGCAGTCGTGTGACACAGGGGAGAGATCAGATTACAACTTGGGATTAGGCACAAATGAGGGGGAGTTAAACAGGCTAAACTCTCCAACATACAGGGTGCATTTCTCTATGTATTTCTTCAGTCCTTTGCAAGAGTTCAGGTACACTTTAAGGGGTTTATAAATAAATAAGTAGTTAATGTTAATTAACTAATTAGTTAATAGAAAATGTGCCTTTGAATAACTAAACCTTGCAGTAGTTTTCTGCTTAGAGATACGTAGCTCTCTACAATAGTACAACAGGACCATATTTATACAAGAGGATCGTCACTTGTTTCCATGGTGGTGAGCACCAGTTGAACATTGGGACCAAGGTAGAGAAAAACAAGTAGCCAGTACATTGTAGTGGGATCTGATTGTGAGCATCTCTCTAGTCCAGTGTTTCTCAACCCAAGTACCCCCTATCGCAATTCAGTTCCAGCCAAGTACCCCCCCACGTGTATGTATGTGTGTGTGTGTATATATATATATATACATATATATATATATATATATATACATATATATATATATATATATATATATATATATATATATCCCACCGCAGGTATAGGTGCCCCCAGTATAGATAGATAGCCAGGTATAGGTGCCTGCCCCCAGTATAGGTGCCCTCAGTATAGCCAGGTACAGGTGCCCCGAGTAGAGCCAGGCATAGGTGTCCACACTGTATCAAGGTATAGGTGTCCGCAGTATAGCTAGGCATGGATGCCCCCCGTATAGCCAGGCATGGGGGATGCAGTGTAAAATGGGGGAGCATGCCCACACATAGCAGCGGGGAGGGGGGTCCACTCCCTCCCTCCCTCACCTTGAGCTCCCCCGTCAGCGCTTCCCCCTCCAACATTCAGTAATAGCAGCAGCAGCGGTGGCATGGTAAAAGGAATGCACACTTACGTATGTGTTCCACGCCGGAGGTCCGATCTTCTCTGAGCCTGAGGCTACTTCCTGATAAACAGAGAAGGACCTCCGGCATGGAATGCGGAAGTAAGTTCGCGTTCCTTTTACCATGCCGCAGCTTCAGCTATTAATGAGTGTCGGAGGGGGAAGCGCTGACGGGGGAGCCCAAGGTTAGGGAGGGGAACCTCCTCCCCACTGCTATGTGTGGGCATGCTCCCTTGTTTTGTGCTGCGCCCCTCCTGACTGCTTACCCCCTGCTGTGGTCTCGCGAACCCTCTGGGGTACGCGAACCGCATGTTGAGAAACACTGGTGTAGTCACTAGGGTTAAAGTAACATAATACAGTGGATAGATTTCTGTACATTCAATGTACTAAGTTAATGACAGAGGCACTGTAGTCAAAATAACATAATTCATAATTTTAGGAAGAACTGTAGGAGGCTTCCAAAAGTATTCTAAACTCAAAATAGTAAAGCATAGGAGTAGATTGGTCTTACCTCCATGAAAGAACAAACCACGTGGGTAAATATAAGTTTAAATGATGCACAATAAGACAATACAATTCACAAGTACTGGCCTTCCTCAGGTCAATAACAAGTGCCTAAAGGTAGCCATACACTTGTAGATTTGCAGCAGATTCGACCATCAGATAGATTTCTGACAGATTCCTGTCAAGTCCAATCTGACAGGAATCTATCTGATGTGTGCCACACACTAGGAACAGATTTCCAATAGATTTCAGAATTAAATCTATTGGAAATCAATCTAAATGCATTATTGGACCATAAGATCCAATGCAACTCTATGGGCCATCGATCTGCTGACAGCAGCAGATCGACCTAGATTTTCCATCCTGTCAGATAGATCAAATCATTCGAAATCGGCTCAATCAAATCGATCGAATGGGAAATTTGATAGATTTGATTTCTGATCGATTGATCGATGGCTGAAATCGACCAGTATATGGGCCCCTTAAGTCTGCAGCAGTCTGGGTGCCCCCTTTTATATCAATGAATACAAATATGGGAAACAACGTAGAGCCGCTTTAAAAACTAATGACACAAAATGAAAAAAAAAAACATAATGGGCCTATCTCCAATTTGCTGCTCTCAGATCCTAACTGATACAACTTCCATTGCCTTCCAAAAGGATCAGATTGACTTCAGCTTTACTGAGCTCAGTAAACAATGCAGAATATCTCCTGCTGTCTCAAGGGGGAGCAGAGACATTTCTCTACTTTGTTTGCACAGCAATTACTTAATTACAAGACAATGTGATAATTTGACTTTCAGCCTGCAATGTTATCAGGTAGCTTCAGTGAAGTGTAAAGCTAGCCATATATCTAGAAATGATGGGCAGATTCAACCAAGAGATAAATCTCTCTCTAGTCGGAGAGAGATCTGCCCTTACACCACAGGCTGACTCCCGATCAATTTCAGCATAAAATCGATCCAGAATTGGCCTTGTTACGCCTCATACTACTGCTTTGCCGTCCTGATGCTTTCTCCCTAATGTTAAGTGTCCCCCCCCCCCCCCCGTGCCCAGTGCATGTTATACATTACCTGTCGGCGACCCCCACTTGTCCCCACTGACTCGGGGCTCATCATACACGGGCACCACGTGGTTGCCTAGTAACTTGGCCGCATGTATGACATCTGACATCATATGTGCGCCCCTTACTAGGCAACCACATGGGGTGCGTGTGTATGGACAGTGCAGTGCGCCTGGAGCCTGCGGGGACAAGCGGAGGTGACAGAAAGGTAATGTATAACATGCACTGGGCACCAGGGGGCACACTTAACATTAGGGGGGATAGCACCGAGAGTTTGGGCGCGTTTGTCGATCGTCCCAAAATTGCACGCCGCTACCGCCGTTACCGCACCCAATCGAGCAAGTCAGCCCAACATCTTGCAGCATGCGCGATAGACTATATGAATCGCGGGAACGAAATTGGTCGCATTGTTAGTTGGGCATGCACTTGGCGGCACCGATTTTCATCTGCTTTAATTATAATAGAATCGGATGGTCGCAAGTTGCCTGATGTATGGCCACCTTGTTTTTTTGCTATGTTTATTGTTTTATGCTAGGTACACATGATGCAATTTTCTGACAGATTTACTGTCAGATTGATTATTTCCAACAGGTCTGATCTGATTTCCGATCCATTTTCCATAGAAGTGAATGAAAATGCAATCGGAAATCAAAAGAACAAAACTTTAATTTTGAATTTCATACTACAGTAGAATCCCTTTTTTAGTAAACTCCAAGGGACCAGGAAAAGTATTTACATACATTAAAATATACATTGCATATTTATACATATGCATTTGCTGGGACCTGAGGCCTGAGGCCTGAGTTTACTATATCCAGAGGTTTACTATACCAGAGTTTATTATGAGATTCTACTATAATTTAAAAGCCAACTTGAACTGAAAACAAACATATGATAGTTACTTGTATGCGCAACACTAATGATTAATTGAACATTATTAGCATAGAACAGAATCTCTTAATTGTATTATCAATTTCAGCACTACATTTCTAAGACTACATTTTTTAACCATAACACTGTGTGTCAGGATCTCTCCTGTAGCATGTTCTGTCGCTTGCAGTGGAGCTGCAACTGGGCAGTTCTGACTTGTCTGCTTGCATTTGGTTGCGCATTCGCAGTGAGTCTTATTGTCATTTGCAATCACTCTGCGCAGTTCAGGATGCTGTCAGTATTCCTCCTACGGTTTGCTACAGTTGAGCTGCAGCCAGATAGCCCTGGATTTCCTGCATGCATTTTTGTGTTCATAGTACTGCATGCATTTGTTGTATTAGTCTTTCAGCTGGCAAAGGGCAATCAAACCGGCTCAGGACTGAATGATTACCATTCAGCTGTGTGGGAATTTGCATACCTGCATCCATTGGCTGATGCCAGCATAAAAGTCTGCCTCCCATTTCAGACCCCGCCCGACATAGCGTTCAGCTCTCTAAATTGTCGTTGGGTCTATGCTGTGAAAGTTGTTATTGTAAATGTATAATGCCTTGCTCTGTATTGTCATGTCTGCTGGACTTTTGCTGACCTGTGGGCAGGGCCGGCCCGTCACTTTTTGCCGCCTAAGGCAAATTTGGCAGAGCTGCTGCCGCCGCCCCCCCCCCCCCGTTAGGGGGGGGCCGGCCGCCGAGCCGGAGGGGTAGCGGGCAGGTCGGGGGTATTGTGCCTAGCGGTGTCCCTTGCATGGGTCCCCCGATCTGGCTCCCCTCCGGCCTGTAATTAGTAAGCTGCTGCCAGATGGTAAGAGGCACGGGCGGGGAGGACTCACCTTTTCCGCGTTCCATCGTGCGCTCCATTGACGTCACTTCCTGCATCGCCGTCCACTTACAATACAGTGGGCGGCGATGCAGGAAGTGACGTCAGTGGAGCGCTCGCTGGAACGCGGAAAAGGTGAGTCCTCCCCGCCCGTGCCTCTTACGATCTGGCAGCAGCTTACTAATTACAGGCTGGAGGGGAGTGCAGATCGGGGGACCCAGGCGAGGGAGGGGGGGGTCCGACCCCCCTCCCCACCGCTAGGCACAATACCCCCGACCTGCCCGCTACCCCTCCGGCTCGGCGGCCGGCCCCCCCGGGCGGGTGCCGCCCTTTGAAGTTTGCCGCCTGAGGCAAATTTTTCACCCCGCCTCATGAGCGGGCCGGCCCTGCCTGTGGGGGTCAGTGAAGTCCTTCTGATCCTGATGGTTAGATTCTGCCAGCACCACGTTGGTGACTGGTAGTATTCCTTCTAGCCTTGTTCTTGAGGATGAACTATAGCAGCGGTTGCCATTAGTTCGCTCCTACCTGTTAGTCTTGTCTATCTCAGTGTGAATGTTGCCGTCGCTGAAAAAGCGACTAGATTGGCTGAGCATTCCGTCTGTCTGTCTGTTGTCTGTCGTTAATTGTCATTACTTGTGCTTTAGCTAGTGAGTTATTTGAGAGCTACATTTCATATATTGCACATCAGCACTATATATATATATGTACTCTAGTCAGTCAGTATTGTATTATTGTAATATTGTATTGTGTACCGACCTTCGCCTGCCTCTCGACTACGAATCTTCCTAATCCTTCCAATACGACTGACATCTGAATGAACGTGTATGACCTAAGCCTGTTACCGACTATGTCTGTTGTGTATTGTATCACATAGCATCTAGCCTGATAGGCGGCCCAGAGCTGCAGTTGCTCTGGGCAAACTTGCTCCCTTGTTCATTACTCCTGTGTCCATCTGTGGAGCCTTTTCCATTATCCAGCTACTTAGCCTTGTTGCGCTGGGTAGTCAGAGAGTATGACCCCCCAGCATTACATTATGTCGGGCCAAACACAAACCCACATAGAGGCCAGGGGGTCCTGGAGGATGAGGCCCACTTTCTGCTACACTGCAGCAAATATACACCGTTGAGGACCGCCCATTTCCAAAGACTCTCCGCCCACAACGCAGATTTCACCTCCACAGATGAGGAAAGGAAACTCTATATCCTACTGGGGGAAGAGGAAAAAACTGTGCAAATAGCAGCCCGATATGTCACAGCCTGCCACCAACTGAGAGGAACATGATACCACATGGACTGTATAACCCCATACTCCCCTCCCCTATGGACTGTATGCCTATACCCCCCTCCCCTATGGACTATATATCCCATCCTCCCATACCATCCATTACATCCTCCACACTCCTATGGACTGTATACCTATATCCTCCCCTTTATTCCCACAATACCCCCCCCCCCCCCCACCCCATTTTAATGTTTTGTTTTGTTTTGCTTTGGCAATGCTAAATGTATTTGGTCCTGCCAATAAAGCTTTTTGGATTTGGATTTGGATTTAGAGGAGGGCTGTGACTGACACAGTGAGTTGTGGTTCTTTGTTTTTTCAAAGATTTGAAAAGCTTGACTGTGAAACAGCAAGCACATTTTTGCCTGAATGTGTTAGATTTTTGTCAAACCCAGAGTTCCAAGCTACACCTGTCTCTACTTGGGCTGTTCGGTTGGTTTGCACTCTGTTCAAAGGTAAACTTTTTGATTGAGCAATTGATGTTGTGAATCACTCTGATTTGAGAGAAATGCCTCTAGAATTCATAGCTATTGTGATCCATAAGTGGTTAAGAATATCCCCATTACCATAGCCTCTCAATGAACTCCTGTCAGCTAGCCAGTCAGCTGTATCCAAAAACAATTAGGATGCAGGTGATTCCAATCAGCTTTCTCAACCTCCAGTGTCATTGTCCATAGCAACCAGTCATTTGTGTAGTCGCACTAATTTAAGACATTCCATTTTTGATCCTGTGATATGAGAATCCCTAAGCAATTACCTTCTGTAAAGAAAAATGCTCATTCTGTTTTGTTATTGCCCTTAGCAACCATGCATCAGGTTCCTAGTAATGATCTAGTTAGTCAAGTTGATTCTCTGTCAGGAGTAAACCAAGCAAAGTCCACACCAGCTAGCTTCCTGCAGACTGGTCCAACTGTAAATTATGCCCAGAATAATTGTTTAGTTCCTGACAAGAATGAATGGGATCCTCCATTAGAAAAATGGGAAAATAAAGCTTTGATTTATGAATTGGAGAATGATCGAGAATATTTCTATGAACTTTACTCTGCTAAGAGTAACATAACTTTGCAATGCATGCATTGAGTCTGCTTTTTCTTTGATTGAAATGAATCTGTGTGTGCATGGAATGAGATCTTGAATGATCGCTCTGGGAGTCAGTGTGAGCAACACTCAGTAACCAATGACAATTCTGTCTCTCCGTTGCCCCTAGCAACGACATCACCTGCTCGTCTTGTTCCAGATGCACACCTTACTTCTCTAGCCCGCTATAATGGCGGCAATAAGTTTTTTTTAATTTCTTGCAGAATGGCAACATTTTGAATTCGTGTTCTTTTTTCAGGTCAGCTACTGCATTTCAGAAGTCCAGGTTTATCTTATACCGGCTTGATTGCAAAATGAGAACTTGGGCTGAGGAAGTTGCTGATGAAAATGAGGAGGTTTTTGATGACCCTCCGGAATTTGTTAAATTGATCGCAAAACGTTTTGCGAAAAAATACAAATTCCTACTGATTTGTTTTCTGCATCCTGCAAACCATATGATCCAGCAGACACCAATAGATGCACTACATCAGTTCCTAAATCTCAGCAATCATGTTTAGTAACCTTAGAACCCCAGCATCTAAATTTTTCAACTTCACAGTTGAAGAACTGTGGTTCAGATTCGCAAACTCTGTATCCTGATCTTCCTGTTTCAGCACCTTGCTCTAGTTCCGTGAATGGTTCAGAGCATCTGTTATGTGAACCTGAAATCACAGAATCATTGCCTTATCCAGAAAATGTTCCAGTAAATTCGCCCTGTACCATGAATTATTCAGTAGTACTATCCAATGAAGCTCAGGTCACAGAATCATTATGCTGTCCAGCAGGTGCTTCCATGGTTCTGTCCTGCAACATGGATTGTTCAGTGATCCTTTCCAGTGAAACTGAAGTTGCAGAGTCTTATACTTCACCCAGTACTTTGGATGCTTCAAGATCTCTAGCAGAGGACTCAAAGGCTCTGCTTACTTCAGTCGGTGTTGCAGTAATATTCACCTGTTTAGCAGCTGTCTTAGAATTACAGTCCACTCTAGTAAAACTTGATGACTCTCTGTCCAGCGAAGCAGAAGCCATTGAAGCATTGTCCTCATCAGCAAATAACGAGAACAGAGGCGCCAAAAGAGTAAAAACAGTAATTAAAAGGTTTAAAAGTGCTTAGGAGGCAGTGGTGGACTTACCTCCTGCAAGCAGACACAACAAGCTGTGTATTCAGAAATAAATAAATTTATTGGTACACTCCGGGGGGTAGTCGCAACGCGTTTCGCAGGTAAAACCTGCTTCCTCAGGCAATAACAAATCGGAGTACATACAACAGCAATACGTCCGGGTAACACCTGGCGCCTCGTTCTCTTACTCTAAACTGGACAGAGTCCCATCGCCAACTACACTGGATTGGAGCTCCAAAAGGGCTGCCAAACAAGTCAGTATTGCAGCAACCCCCACTGAACTGGGCAAGACTGAGGAACTCACTAGTCAGGAAGGGGACTCTGGAACCTCTGCCATAACAGACAGAGAACCGCCAGGCGCCAGGTGTTACCCGGACGTATTGCTGTTGTATGTACTCCGATTTGTTATTGCCTGAGGAAGCGGGTTTTACCTGCGAAACGCGTTGCGACTACCCCCCGGAGTGTACCAATAAATTTATTTATTTCTGAATACACAGCTTGTTGTGTCTGCTTGCAGGAGGTAAGTCCACCACTGCCTCCTAAGCACTTTTAAACCTTTTAATTACTGTTTTTACTCTTTTGGCGCCTGTGTTCTCGTTACGTTATACTTAATATCCACCCTTGGTGGAGGGGGATACCCCATCTTTTTCCTGTCTACAGAGAGCGACTTCTTATTCCTGAGTGAGGACAGGCTAATCTCCTCACCTGCCTATACAGTGGTTGCCTGGAGGTAACCCTGGTTTGTGAGTATATCACTGTACTCTCTTCTAAACTATACCCATTGTCATAACCTACTACACTATATTTGGCTCTCGGTTCTTCTTTTTACACTCATCAGCAAGTGTTTTAGATACCTTACCCTGTACACAGTCTGATTTAGCTAATGTTGTTGAATCCCTGTCTGATGATGTAGCAGCCAAGGAATTCCAGCCCTGTCCTCTGAATGTTTCAGAAGTCTTGCCCTGTAACATGGATAATTCTGACTCTCTGGTAAAAAATAATAGAAGTCTCAGAATTTCAGTCCTTATTAGTGAGTGTCCCTGAAATCCTGCCTTGTATCTTGGAAAATTCTGGTTCTCTGTCCAGTATGGCAGAGGTTCCAGAGCCCCTTCCTGTCTAGTGAGTTCCTCAGTCTTGCCCAGTTCAGTGGGGGTTGCTGCAATACTGACTTGTTTGGCAGCCCTTTTGGAGCTCCAATTCAGTGTAGTTGGCGATGGGTCTCTGTCCAGTTTAGAGTAAGTTGTGGAGACTGTATCTAGTTCAGTGCATACATCAGAAGATTTGTCCTGTCCTGTTAATGCCCCTGAACACGACTTGTTAATAACCTTGGTGGAATCAGTGACCCCTAAGTCTGATTCTGTATTCTTTAGTGAGAGTCCAGTAACTGTAAAGTCTAATTATGATGATTTTCTGCCCAGTCCTGGTTTGGGTCCTATCGTGATTGACTCTGAGGTCCGCAGTTCCTTGACAAGCCTCACAAGTTTCTCTTGTATCAATGTGCCCAGATGTGCTCTGTGTGCCAGAATGCCCAAGTGTGTCTTGTGTGTCAGCGTACTCAGATGCTTCCTTAGTGGTGACATGTTCTGATTTTGCCAGTCTGCCTGCATGCCGAGAGATGGTTCTGGTCCCTGAAAGCCCTGATCTCGAAAGTTTGTCCTTGTAACCCTGACTCTGGAATTGCCCAAGGTTCCATAGGGGTTCTTGATAGTTCTCCATGTGAGCCTTGTTGGGCTTTCCCGACCTTCATGAGCTATCAGTCAGATCAGTTTGCTGGATTTTCTGCATCTGATTTTCTGGTTTGGGTAGTTCAGAAGAATTATGCCAGCTTCTATAGGCATCTGGAAGCCGCCTTTAAAGGTGGGGGGTACTGTCAAGATCTCTCCTGTAGCATGTTCTGTCGCTTGCAGTGGAGCTGCATTTGCAGTGAGTCTTATTGTCATTTGCAATCACTCTGCAGTTCAGAGCAGTTCAGGATGCTGTCAGGATTCCTCCTACGGTTTGCTGCAGTTGAGCTGCAGCTAGATAGCCCTGGATTTCCTGCATGCATGTTGTTGCATAGTACTGCATGCATTTGTTGTATTAGTCTTTCAGCTGGCAAATGGTAATCAAGCCGGCTCAGGATTGAATGATTACCATTCAGCTGTGTGGGAATTTGCATACCTGCATCCATTGGCCAATGCCAGCATAAAAGTCTGCCTCCCATTTCAGACCCAGCCGGACATAGCGTTCAGCTCTCTGAGTTGTCGTTGGGTCTATGCTGTGAAAGTTGTTATTGTAAATGTATAATGCCTTGCTCTGTATTGTCATGTCTGCTGGACGTTTGCTGACCTGCGGGGGTCAGTGAAGTCCTTCTGATCCTGATAGTTAGATTCTGCCAGCACCACGTTGGTGACTTGTAGTATTCCTTCTAGCCTTGTTCTTGAGGATGAACTATAGAAGCGGTTGCCATTAGTTCGCTCCTACCTGTTAGTCTTGTCTATCTCAGTGTGAATGTTGCCGTCGCTGAAACAGCGACTAGATTGGCTGAGCATTCCGTCTGTCTGTCTGTTGTCTGTCTTGTTTATTGTCATTACTTGTGCTTTAGTTAGTGAGTTATTTGAGAGCTACATTTCATATATTGTGCATGAGCACTATATATATATGTACTCTAGTCAGTCGGTAATGTATTATTGTAATATTGTATTGTGTACCGACCTTCGCCTGCCTCTTGACTGCGAACCTGCCTAATCCTTCCAATACGACTGACATCTGAATGAACGTGTATGACCTAAGCCTGTTACGACTACATCTGTTCCGTATTGTATCACATAGCATCTAGCCTGATAGGCGGCCCAGAGCTGCAGTTGCTCTGGGCAATCTTGCTCCCTTGTTCATTACTCCTGTGTCCATCTGTGGAGCCTCTTCCATTATCCAGCTACTTAGCCTTGTTGCGCTGGGTGGTCAGAAAGTATGACCACCCCAGTATTACACTCTGATTTAGAATCTGGTTTATTCAACTACAAAAAAAACAGAAGTTATAACCCTTTTAATTTTTGAAAGTCAATTGGTTGATATAAAAAAACCAAAAAAACAAAACAGATACTTTCCTAAGGAGAGGGAAGGCTTTGGATCCTAATGAATCTTCCCACTCCTCTCTCGGTCCCCTCCGTTAAGCGCTCAATCCCCTTTTTGAAACCCCTGCCGCGGGGAACTTCGGAAGTCTTCGGGAGCCAAGTTCTTCCGAAGACAGATGGCTCCATACTATGCACGCGCAAGAGAGGGCGCTCATATGTGCGCAGTGAGGAGCGGCCCTTCTTTGGGAGCACTCGGACTCCGGGAAGACTTCTCCTTCTGCAGTAGAGAGAGCAGTATTTTACCAAATTGGTCGAATACTGCTACTGGGGAGCCAGCGCTGGAACGGAGACTGAGAGGCGACCGGGAAGGGTAGTTAGGACCCAGAGCCTTCCCTCTCCATTTACTTTAACACTAAAATATTATCAGCTGTATTTCCTCAGCCAGATAGAAGTGTTTTGCCTTTTGAATAATTTTCAGAAAAGCTGGGGGTGAAACTGCCTCATTTTCATAGCTAATGCCACTGTTTTATTTAACCTTTTCAACGCTATATATATATATATATATATATATATATATATATATATATATATATATATATACACACACATCAGGCAAGGCAAGTTATTAATAGGATTAGGACTATATGTACCTATGCTGATGTCATCATGTCATGTGTCAGTTCAGGTACACTTAAAATCCCTAGATTAAAATATGCCAGCCAGCTATCATTAATGTAAACATGATGTACAACTATCCCAAAATATAACCAATGTAACAGGTGATTGATGAGCACCTTGCTATACCTACTAGCTGCTCTGTGTAGCAGGGCAGCACCATGGTTCCGCACACATTGTTGACACACTTATTTTCCTTGGCTAAAAATATTGGAGCTTTTCCATGTTCGCTTACCAGCCTTTCATTCAAAGAGAATGCATTCGCTGCCAGTACTGAAGCTCTATGTGGATTAAGTGATTAAGTCTCCAGTGCATTTAACTTGTTATGCAGTAATTTATCTAGGTTGTAACTTTTTGTACACATGTAGTGTTTTTCTACAAGTAAAATAAGTTAAATTTGTTTTATTAACAAAATTGTTTGCTGAACTGAAATTCTGAGGAAAAAACAGAAGAACCTGTACCAATGTTTTGTGAGTTTAGGGAACCGAATAGTTGGCATGTTTGAGTCTGGTGGCATAAAGTCTCATGAAATAATGAAAATTATGTATTAACTGTTCAGTATCCCAAAATCCAGATAAACGCACAAATGCTGAATGACTGCTACGGTACATATAGAAGGACAACAGAATGGGAAGCAAAAGATTGTTAAACTTCTGTTAATGACAATAATTACAGATTTATATGAGTTAAGTTACATACACAAACACTAGATTTTTGTTACCTAGGATCACAGGTGAAATTCCGGCATAAATACGCGTGTCCCTCACCATCTTTGGGCTTCCTTTTAGCAATCCAGAACACTAAAAGGAGGCAGGCATTTGCTTAGAGCGGAGCTCAAGCCTGTTTTTCTTTGACCACTGGGGACAACAATAGATGTGTTATGTATGTATCTAGCGATATGCAATGAGTGGCAAATAACAATTGAGTGGGAACTACTGGAAGCAACTGCATCCAGTACCTTTTTGCAGCAGTGTAACAATAGCCCCCTCAAGATGTGAGCTCCTCTGAGGGACAAAGAATGCAGAACTTGTCAGCACTAGGTAAAAGCATAATAAGAATCTTCTACGTTAATTTAAAGCTGACTGGCTACGCCTCATTAATATTTCAGCCTATGCAGTGCCTATTTTACCAGGCGCATGCCTCCATGCAAATTACTTGCTTTGTTCTCGACTGCTGTTGTTCTTGGGTGAATGTACTTTGTTAATAAATAGGCGCAGACTTTGGGTGGATAAGCCATTAAGGGAATAGAAGTGTACACAGTGGGGATGTTCAAAGATGGGGGAATGACTCAAAGTAGAATGACTATATGATGGTGGTGATGGGCAGGAGAGGTGAACAAGAGGGTGGACATAGCGAGGTGGAAAAAGAGATGAGGAGTATATTGTTTGTGGTGGAAAAGACTCAGGGCTGAATAAACCAAAAGAGAGAGACGTCAGGGACTTCTTCTTAAAGAAATGTTTATTGAGAATCGGCATTATACATAATGAAAATTAGCAACATACACAGTTCGCATAGAAAATATACACCTTGCCTACTACCAAAATACAAAACTGAATCATACTATGTATATATGAAGATATCATAGCCCTGGTATTCGTTTTGTTATATATGCTAACTGCCACAAACATATCTATCTCTATCAATTGACAATTCTTCCACTATATAATGATATAGTCAAACTACTCTGTATCATCTCTAAACTCTCATATAAAACAATAAGTTTGATAGATCAGTATAATATTGTAATCTTTGTAAAACACACACAAATTAGTCAAACTTTGTTTTGAATAATAACTAATATACCAGAAGACAAGTTACAGATCATACAAATATCACATGACATCAAAGTACCTTATCAAGCTAAGAATACTTATACTTAATTTACCCAAGGGAATCATGTGCAGAGGTGCCCATTGATATCAATAGTATAGTGCCTATAACAATCAGTAAGGGCCCAAGTAACACAGATACCCAGCTTACTTAATGATATCCCTGTATTTGACACTATATTTAAATCCCTCCCATTGAGCCCACTTGGTAATTAATTTGTGGGTATTATCCTCCTTTTTCACCCTAATCTCTTCCATTAAGTAAATGTGTTGTATTCTTGACATCCATTTTTTGAGGATCGGTACTCTGGGGGTTTTCGCATTACGAGCCTCGAGTGGCTTTGCTGCATCCTAAAGATGTCACACAAAATACTATAAAGATGTATCAGCAAAGAACATTTGTATGCTTTAACGGGAAGTGGATTAGAATGCAGCAAGATTGCCCATTTATTGAATGGAATGACATCAGATAAGAGGACATCTCCTGGGCTAATTTGTGCACTTTTTTCCCCCCAAAACTTACAGATAAGATCCCACCAAATATGATCATATGCGGCAGAAGGGGGGATAGTCTGGGGGATAGTCTGGTAACTTAGCATGGAGTTCATCCGGTGATCTGTGACATTGAGAAAGAATTTTTTAGTTTGCTTCCTGAATAGAAGCACTAACTGAGCTTTTTTGAGCAAGAAGAAAAACGCCTTCCCAATCAATCTCCATCCACAAGTTTCAGAGGGATCTTTGGCAAGTGGGCTTTCAAAAGCTTATATGTATGTGAAACAGTGTGTGTGTGACAGGAGAGCCCCGGTGGCATTATTACTTCCAGATAAGAGAATTGGACAGCCTGTAGTTTTTCTGGGGTTTCCTTCTCACCTATGCATACGTTTGTATCTTCTTTAAGTAAATATTATGTGAACTGCATACATGGCTAGGGTTTAAGGCCAAATGTTTCCACCACACACCCAGTAGTTGTTTATTTTGTATAAAATGAGAAACTGGGGTCTCAGGGTACCCTTCTTATACTAACTTTCCTAAGGTGAGGCAAGAATTCTGATTGGCCACAGCCTGTATAACTAAGGAGTCTGTAGCAGGATGCTCCAGACAGGGTCATACTGCTACTGCCAGTATGATAAGGTCAGTGGACAGCTAGCAAAATGTCCAGTGGATGAACAGATAGATATACAAACTTCTGTGGCACCGAAGGCAAGTCAAAGCAGCTTTGGGACATATTTGGTTTCATTCTTAACTTCACTGTCATTGTGTGAACAATACAAAGCCTAGAAATTATTGTTGGGGATTGATTTTATGGCCTTTCTGAAGCACTTCATAAATGGGACAGGTTACATGCATTCAGGGTGAGCCAAGTGAATTATTAATGTTTAAAAACTTAATGCACTAAGCGCTAATACACCATACAGTCATAAGTAATGAATCATAGAAACATAATCATAAAATGTGATAGATTGTTCCAGTTGATATACACCAATTTATAAACTCCTCAAGGTACACCAATGTCCAGTCAGTATTGGTGGACTGGAGTGCTGCCTTCCACTTGTGTGTAATGGTAGGAAAAGATATAAAGTTCATAAGCTAAAGCGCTCAGTAACAACTGGTCCTGTTCAAATACAGTGGAGATTAAGCATCACCAGGGGTAAACCCCCCTCGTACAGAACGTCTCACCAGATGCTGCAGCCTACTGGGCCCGACAATCACCTCTGGGATGTTGGCCACCCCACCGCCTCTCTGGCAATCTTCTCCGGAAGTCTGGGTAAAGGGACAGGTCGCTGGGAATACATGAGTCCCAGATGTCGGTGTTTCGAATACACACCCTTTTACTGATGAGTCTCCAAGCAGGGAGGCAACTGTAGCAGCAGAGGAGGGCGGCAGCGGGAGGGTTAATTGGTGCACTCTATCAATAGCTCCAAGGTTAAAAACACATGTATATGGCTTTTATTTTATTTATTTTTTCTGTCCAATAAATGTCTTTTACATACTTATTGGCGCAGATAGCCTGTGATTTAATAATATTGCGATCCGTCCAAGGATTCACTGGAGAGTTTCAATGGCTTCCATATTGGATCCCTGGACGGTGCTTCCACACAGACAGGACAATTGAGGACAGATCAACAGTGGTTTATCCACTAATACGCTTGTATGGGAAACTTTCGGTAGTGGCATTTTCAGCCATCTAATAAGGCGAGCCGATCTCTGCATAGAGAGGCGAAGATCTATTTTATACTTTTAAACACAAGGGCCCATATGCAATTAACTTTTTCTCCTGAGTATTTTCCTAGGTGGTATTTTTAAACTTGTCAATAAGCCACCAGAAAGCAAAAAAATACTCCAAATGATTTTGATAGTACTTTTTTTCATTTACATTTTGGTGTGTTTTTTAGTTGAAAAGTACTGGAAATTTTTTTAAAAATAAGATGAAAAATGATTTCCTAGTACAAAACTCAGGTGAAAAAGTGAATTGCATATGGCCCAAGGAGTGCTTCCTTCTGATCTTTTTTTATTGCTTTGGGAAAAGGCCCTGTACACACACGCTGTTTAGTTGTAGCTGAGCAGTGTATACTGTTCTATGGTGAGAGCAGGAGGGATGACAGATAATGAAGTGAGTAGTGTCCTATCGCATGAGGGGAAAAAGACAATTGTGCTAGCTCATCACTTGCCATTTAGTGATCTGTTTTGGTGGATTGTTAAATAACGTAGCGGTGAGCTGTATACATGCCAGATTCCTGGTCAAGGCTCGCAAAAATATGATCTTTTTACCAAGGATTATCTAGAATGCCGCAACTACGAGAACCGGCTCCTGTCAGTGACGTCATCGGAGCCGGGCTACGCAGGAGAAGTGTGCCCTCTACGTATCTTTCCATATAGTGCTGCAGAGATAAGCAAAGAGAGCACCTCTGCTACGCTAGACTGGCTCTGACTGGCGGCAGAGCGGGGTCCCGGTTCTCATAGCTGCGGGCAGCGCTGGATAGCGGCGTGCAATCGATCAGCACGTATGGGGCTGGAGGAAGCCCCAGGTATGTATAACTTCTTTTCTTTACAGGATCTCTTTAAGCCATGCCCCTACCACTCACCTGATCATGCCCCCGTCACACCCCTAGTCACGCATACCAGAAAGATTTCATAAGAAAAATATGTTTTATAATTCAAATCACACTGGTCCTTTCTATCCTGGTTCATTTTCCTTCATATTAACATTTTAAAATTAGTAATATATCATTTAAAGGACGGGAATAAAGTTTAGAGTCAAACACATTTTTTAGTAGATAAATATATATATATATTTTCATAGAAAAAGGGACAAAGTCCTGAAAAAATGGACAAATGAGGAGGAAAGAGGAACAGAGGGACAGGGCTCCCAAAGAGGGACTGTCCCTCCAGAAGAGGGATATTTGGGAGCTATGTTATGTTTCAGATGAATGAGATTTGATATACTAAAATAATAGGAATATATACTAAAATAATAATTTATATACTAAAATAATAGGAATAAAAAGTTGAAATATTAACTGGATAAAGGCTTAGCAGTCTATTGGAAATTGTAAGTCCAAGGACGTTGGTAAATAGTTTGTTGGTAATAAACCAAAGGAGTTGAGCAGGGTCCAACCGGCTAGCAGATGTATCAGCATTGAAGGACCCTTGACAGCCTGTGTGTCCATACTTTAAACCCCGTCTCTCCAGGGGTGGAGATAGAAATGAGAGATGGGCAGACTTGGTTATCTGATCCAGTTTCACCTCTCTCATTTGAGAGATATGAAATGTCTGTAAATATCATATCTCGGTGGTGATACATCATCCAGTCTGTGAATAATTATGGATTCATCGGGTTCTCTGCTACGCATAGGTATCAAACACTGATTAGTTATTATGTTGTATTTCAGAGATATCAATATCTTAGCTGCAGAAAGTGCTTTAATCAAAGATTATGACCTTGACACATTCATGTTATATCTAGCAACAATCTGACTAATTTTCATATGGCTAACATAAAGGAAAGTATAAAATTATGATAGGAAACTGTTATTATTCATTACTAGGTGAATTAAGGGTGAAATTAAATTCACTCTCCCCCTTGACAGAACATGCAAGATGTCCCTTTGACAGGCAGTGGTTTATGAAAGGAATCTGGTTTCTGGTTTGCGATCAGCTTTTTTTGTGATTGTCAGTAATGTCAAAGTTACCTCTGCAGCGGAGAGCGGCGCTACCGCCGCTCTAGTGTCTGATGTCACGGCGGATTCCGCCGCTGCCTCCCCGTCATCTCTTCCCAGCAGGTCAGGTCTCTCCAGGGTACATCAAGACAGAAGAGCGCAGGTGCGTACCCGGAGACAGGACCTTTTGCATTTAAGTCCCGGGCTGGCAGTGGATCGTTGTCTGCTGTTGCTGAAACTTTGCGGTTAAGCTCTCAGACCTTAGTTAGTTCCCAGTGTGTTTGATCCGGCAGGACCCCGGGTATTCACACATAGCTAGAGATATTATTATTGATATTTCGTAATAGTAATATTATTAATATTATTGTAAGAAACGAGGCAGCTGCGGCGAACAGCACCGCTGCCGCAGCTGCCTCCATGCGGCCATCCGTCCGTTCGGTGTCCAGGACGCCGAGGACGGAACGTTCTCCCGTGCAGGGGGCTGCCATAGCGCGCGGGTGCGCATAGATAAGACCTTTATGCGGGGAGGAAGCCCGTCAGCTGACCTGCTGGTCGGCTGACGTCAGGGGAGACCCACGGCGCCCAGGATTGGCTGATGAGAGGGGGGCGTGCCAGTGAGGTCTCCTCTGCTTCATAAGCCTCTGGGATTCATTGTTGCTTTGTCTGTTTTAGTGAATGCTTGCGTGTTAGCGCTCAGACCTTAGGCTAGTTCCCTGGTGTTGATGCTACGGATTTCACACCAAGACTAGGAGATTGTTATCTGTTTATTGTTATTTGTTTAGACTAGTTCTCTGGTGTTGATGCTACAGATTTCACACCAAGACTAGGATATTGCTTACTGTTTGATCTCCTGTGTATGACTCTTAGCTATTCCCTCTGACTCTGATCCTGCCTTCTGATCCTGTACCATGGCAACTAGAAGGAGCACCACAGCAGTAAAGTATCCGGGTGCCAAGGTCAAGGTCTGAGTGCCCACAAAGACCCACAACAGTCCAAACATCAAAAAGGACCGGCACCGCTGTAAAGTATAGTATCAAAGCTCTTTTATTCCATCAAGTACGGCTTGGCAATGACAGACGCTGTTTCGGGCGATGCCCTTTATCAAACTGCAGAAGCCTTAGTGAAAACACCAGTGAACAAACCTTTAAATAACCCACCCCCAATAAAAACACCAATCGGTGTCCTGCTAGGCGGAGCAACAGGCGGACCTGGTGGGGGACTACATGCCGTAGTATGCAAAGGTACTTTGAGTCATTTACCTGTCACCTGTAATCTAGATGGACGTCATAGCCATCAGCCAATAGACTCCACGAAGTTTCCCGGATGAGCGGCGGACAGAGCAGTGTTGCCCACTCTGTTACCTCCAATGGAAACACAGCGCAGCGCTAATAGTAGGTCGCACTCAAATGACGCGATCAGCTTCATCATGGGAACACATCCAGTGCGTCCCTCCATGCCAGCATCACATCCGGTATAGCCGGAAGTGTCAGACACAACATGTATCCGCATACGTGGAGCGCAAACAATGCGCACCACCATGCGTCCAACCATCGTGGGCATAGTATGTATGTAAGCAACAGCCAAAAGTGGTTGCCAAGTAACACACATGTTTAATCACTGCGCCAGTCACATGTGCGATCGGCCGATGCGCCTGGTTCCAGAGGACGTAAAAAAACTTATAAGGTCAAGGTGTCGTAATGCACCACTTGACGCATAAGAACAAGAATTAGTATGGGACCAAAAGTGCCAATATCATCCATAGGACCCACAAACATCGGCCGATCACAACAATGTTCAAAAAAACGTTCAAAAAAACACAAAAATTAAAAATAAAAATAAAATATCCAGATTTATACAGGTAAATGAATCCACACCTCACCCTACACCAGGTCAGCCACAGTCACACCCAGGGGTATCTAAAAGCAAGAGAAAAGAGCATAAATAAGTACATATATCAAATCATTAATCAATCATGATAATAATATTAATAAATATGAAGCAATAGGTGGGTGTATCAAGGTAACAATATCCACAGAGAATACACTAACGTGGATGGATGCAAAAACCCAAATCATATTCACGGTTTAAGCCCCGTGGCTCTAATGTACCCAATCTTCTGATCCAAGATGCCTCCCTCCTCAATAGTTCCGTTTCCCTATTCCCTCTCCTCCAATCTGGAGGGACCGAGTCAATAACTATCACTTTTAGTTGAGACACAGAGTGTCTCAACGCCGTGAAATGTTCAGAGACCGATTGACCCTTTAATTTGTGTCGTATAGCCGATTTATGAGATGATATACGATCTTTTAATCTTTGTGTAGTCATGCCCACATACGCAAGGCCACATGGGCACTTGAGCATGTAGACGACATAGCTAGAATCGCAGGTAAAACGTCGGTTCAATGAAAAGGAAGTGCCCTGGGACGGATGGGTAAACTTATTACCCCTCAATACCATCCCACACATGTGGCATCCCAAACAGGGGAACATCCCCGCGTTTTTCCCCACTGTATGGATCTGTTTCTTGGGGGTCAATTTATCACGAATCGTCGGGGCTCGTTTGAACGACATCATGGGTGGGTGGCGAAAATCAGGAATCTGAGGGAAAGCATCTGAAAGGATCCGCCAGTGCCTGCGGATAACCCGAGACACAGCATCGCTGCAGGCACTGTAAGTTGACACAAATGGTAATCGGGGGCCAATCGGTCTCCGTTTGTCCCTAACTCGAGGTAGCAATGTCGATGATGGATACCCCCTTCTGTGAAATCTACTGGACATCTGTTCCCTCCGTATTTCACGGGTAGATTCGTCGCTGACAATCCTGTCAATTCTACCCAACTGGCCAGATGGAATACTATCTTTAGTTCCAGTTGGGTGGAAACTTGCATAATGTAATATTGAATTGCGGTCTGTATCCTTAATGTATAAATCTGAAGATAAACACTTCTCCTCTCTAATAACTAATGTATCCAGAAAGGAAACAGATTTAATATCACTGTGGGCCGTCAAGCGTATGAATGGACATGTGTCATGCAACTGAGAGATAAACTCCAGTAGGGTCGAATGCGGCCCCCTCCAAATGCAAAATATGTCGTCAATAAAACGCCACCAGCATAAAGAATGCTGGTGGAAAAGAGAATTCTGATAAACAAAGGCCTCCTCATAGAGGCCCATGTATAAATTTGCATATGAGGGGGCCACATTCGACCCCATCGCTGTCCCACGCCGTTGTAAATAAAACTGGCCCTTGAATTCAAAGTAATTATATTTCAGGACCATCTGGAGCAATGTCACACAAAATTTCCTTTGATCAGCTGTCAAATCAGTTCTAGTCATCAGGAACCAGTCTGTCGCCTCTACACCCCCATCATGTGGGATGGAGGTGTAGAGGCTCTCAACATCCAGTGTGACCAGGAGGACCTCTTCCTCTGGAAGTTCCACTCCTTTCAATTTATCCAAGAACATTGTTGTATCTCTGAGATATGAGGGAATGGCCTGTACCAGGGGTTGTAATACAGAATCTAGAAATTTCGCTAAAGGTACAAAAATGGAACCAACACCGGCTACAATAGGCCGGCCAGGGGGGTTAGCTAAATTTTTATGAATTTTGGGAAGAATATATAATTTAGGTGTAGAAGGATAATCCTCCCTAAGGAACTTAAATAATCCCTGATCAATCATATTTTTCTTAAGGGCCTCGTGTAAAACCTCATCAATATGTTTACGTATCCAGACAATAGGATCCCCTGGTATCGGCTCATACACCTCACGGTCAGATAGCTGTCTCAATATTTCAGCCTCGTACATGGTCGTGTCCATCACCACCACTGCCCCGCCTTTGTCGGCCGGGCGGATGGTGATGGACACATTCTGTTGTAATGAAGACAATGCCTCCCTCTCTGATTTAGTTAAATTGTGATGTACCACATAGTCACCTTTTCTACACCCCTCCTCCAATTTCTTAATGTCCTCCTGTACTTTGGAGACAAAGCTATCAATGGCAGGGTGACTTGGGGGGAGAAAGGAGCTCGGATTTCTAAAGCCCCGTTCCTTTAATCTAAAGCAACCATCATCCTCATTATGAGAATTCGAGGGAAAGGCAGGCAAACAAGAAAAAAAGTGTTTCAAACGAATGTTCCGGAAAAAACGGAAAAGTTCCTGATCCAGTAGGAAAAAATTGGTCGAATTAGTCGGACAAAATGACAAACCATAATTCAAAATATGTGTCTCTTCAGCAGATAAGATGTATGACGAGATGTTCACAACTAAGGATTCTGTAAGTTCTTCCTCTGCCGCAGGACCCGTGGACTCAGCTTCTTTTTGGAGGACTCTCCTCCTACGGCGCCTCCCCCCTCGATGATGCCTCCTACTACCCCGTTTGGGGAGTCGTCACGTGATGAGGCGCCAGATTCATCACGAGCTGATCCAGATCCAGGGGTTGGTGGTTTTTTGCCACGAGGTGGCTTTCTCCCTCTCGGCATTGGATTCCGTATATTTGGTTTACGTTGCCAGGAATATACATATCCAGAAACATAATCACAACAATCTCGGGTGAATTTTCCTCGTTTGTCTTCCTCAATCGATTTAGTAAGAGCATCCATTTTGGTTCTCATCGTCTCCATGAAGTCAGTGAACCTCTCCGTGGCTAAAGTATCCCTGATCTGTTTGGTTAAGACATCTATCTTGGCCGTCAGTAGAGGGAGTTCCTGTTGGATACGCACTATAGTGTGCAGCATTGCGTCCAAGGACGCTTTATTCCAAATATTAGCCCAGACCTCACAATATGCCTCATCCTGTGGGAACATCACGGGTGCAATTTGGGATCTCATGGACCTAGGGATTTTTTTCGTATGGCAGTATTCCGCCAAGGTCTTAGAGTGCAGATCCAGATTAACCCTCCGTTTCATAGTCAGTTCCAGTTCCCATTGTAACGGCTTGGGGTCTGGGGTTTTCAAAAAGGATGTCCCTCGTTCCACCAAGGACAAGATCTCAGTCGTTTGTTGTTCACTGTAGCCAAATGTACCAGCCACCTTCTCCACCTGTGAGGTCATCTTGATGCTCAACTTCTCCAGGCACTAATCATATGGACAATGGCAACTAGAAGGAGCACCACAGCAGTAAAGTATCCGGGTGCCAAGGTCAAGGTCTGAGTGCCCACAAAGACCCACAACAGTCCAAACATCAAAAAGGACCGGCACCGCTGTAAAGTATAGTATCAAAGCTCTTTTATTCCATCAAGTACGGCTTGGCAATGACAGACGCTGTTTCGGGCGATGCCCTTTATCAAACTGCAGAAGCCTTAGTGAAAACACCAGTGAACAAACCTTTAAATAACCCACCCCCAATAAAAACACCAATCGGTGTCCTGCTAGGCGGAGCAACAGGCGGACCTGGTGGGGGACTACATGCCGTAGTATGCAAAGGTACTTTGAGTCATTTACCTGTCACCTGTAATCTAGATGGACGTCATAGCCATCAGCCAATAGACTCCACGAAGTTTCCCGGATGAGCGGCGGACAGAGCAGTGTTGCCCACTCTGTTACCTCCAATGGAAACACAGCGCAGCTATTAGCGCTGCGCTGTGTTTCCATTGGAGGTAACAGAGTGGGCAACACTGCTCTGTCCGCCGCTCATCCGGGAAACTTCGTGGAGTCTATTGGCTGATGGCTATGACGTCCATCTAGATTACAGGTGACAGGTAAATGACTCAAAGTACCTTTGCATACTACGGCATGTAGTCCCCCACCAGGTCCGCCTGTTGCTCCGCCTAGCAGGACACCGATTGGTGTTTTTATTGGGGGTGGGTTATTTAAAGGTTTGTTCACTGGTGTTTTCACTAAGGCTTCTGCAGTTTGATAAAGGGCATCGCCCGAAACAGCGTCTGTCATTGCCAAGCCGTACTTGATGGAATAAAAGAGCTTTGATACTATACTTTACAGCGGTGCCGGTCCTTTTTGATGTTTGGACTGTTGTGGGTCTTTGTGGGCACTCAGACCTTGACCTTGGCACCCGGATACTTTACTGCTGTGGTGCTCCTTCTAGTTGCCATTGTCCATATGATTAGTGCCTGGAGAAGTTGAGCATCAAGATGACCTCACAGGTGGAGAAGGTGGCTGGTACATTTGGCTACAGTGAACAACAAACGACTGAGATCTTGTCCTTGGTGGAACGAGGGACATCCTTTTTGAAAACCCCAGACCCCAAGCCGTTACAATGGGAACTGGAACTGACTATGAAACGGAGGGTTAATCTGGATCTGCACTCTAAGACCTTGGCGGAATACTGCCATACGAAAAAAATCCCTAGGTCCATGAGATCCCAAATTGCACCCGTGATGTTCCCACAGGATGAGGCATATTGTGAGGTCTGGGCTAATATTTGGAATAAAGCGTCCTTGGACGCAATGCTGCACACTATAGTGCGTATCCAACAGGAACTCCCTCTACTGACGGCCAAGATAGATGTCTTAACCAAACAGATCAGGGATACTTTACCCACGGAGAGGTTCACTGACTTCATGGAGACGATGAGAACCAAAATGGATGCTCTTACTAAATCGATTGAGGAAGACAAACGAGGAAAATTCACCCGAGATTGTTGTGATTATGTTTCTGGATATGTATATTCCTGGCAACGTAAACCAAATATACGGAATCCAATGCCGAGAGGGAGAAAGCCACCTCGTGGCAAAAAACCACCAACCCCTGGATCTGGATCAGCTCGTGATGAATCTGGCGCCTCATCACGTGACGACTCCCCAAACGGGGTAGTAGGAGGCATCATCGAGGGGGGAGGCGCCGTAGGAGGAGAGTCCTCCAAAAAGAAGCTGAGTCCACGGGTCCTGCGGCAGAGGAAGAACTTACAGAATCCTTAGTTGTGAACATCTCGTCATACATCTTATCTGCTGAAGAGACACATATTTTGAATTATGGTTTGTCATTTTGTCCGACTAATTCGACCAATTTTTTCCTACTGGATCAGGAACTTTTCCGTTTTTTCCGGAACATTCGTTTGAAACACTTTTTTTCTTGTTTGCCTGCCTTTCCCTCGAATTCTCATAATGAGGATGATGGTTGCTTTAGATTAAAGGAACGGGGCTTTAGAAATCCGAGCTCCTTTCTCCCCCCAAGTCACCCTGTCATTGATAGCTTTGTCTCCAAAGTACAGGAGGACATTAAGAAATTGGAGGAGGGGTGTAGAAAAGGTGACTATGTGGTACATCACAATTTAACTAAATCAGAGAGGGAGGCATTGTCTTCATTACAACAGAATGTGTCCATCACCATCCGCCCGGCCGACAAAGGCGGGGCAGTGGTGGTGATGGACACGACCATGTACGAGGCTGAAATATTGAGACAGCTATCTGACCGTGAGGTGTATGAGCCGATACCAGGGGATCCTATTGTCTGGATACGTAAACATATTGATGAGGTTTTACACGAGGCCCTTAAGAAAAATATGATTGATCAGGGATTATTTAAGTTCCTTAGGGAGGATTATCCTTCTACACCTAAATTATATATTCTTCCCAAAATTCATAAAAATTTAGCTAACCCCCCTGGCCGGCCTATTGTAGCCGGTGTTGGTTCCATTTTTGTACCTTTAGCGAAATTTCTAGATTCTGTATTACAACCCCTGGTACAGGCCATTCCCTCATATCTCAGAGATACAACAATGTTCTTGGATAAATTGAAAGGAGTGGAACTTCCAGAGGAAGAGGTCCTCCTGGTCACACTGGATGTTGAGAGCCTCTACACCTCCATCCCACATGATGGGGGTGTAGAGGCGACAGACTGGTTCCTGATGACTAGAACTGATTTGACAGCTGATCAAAGGAAATTTTGTGTGACATTGCTCCAGATGGTCCTGAAATATAATTACTTTGAATTCAAGGGCCAGTTTTATTTACAACGGCGTGGGACAGCGATGGGGTCGAATGTGGCCCCCTCATATGCAAATTTATACATGGGCCTCTATGAGGAGGCCTTTGTTTATCAGAATTCTCTTTTCCACCAGCATTCTTTATGCTGGTGGCGTTTTATTGACGACATATTTTGCATTTGGAGGGGGCCGCATTCGACCCTACTGGAGTTTATCTCTCAGTTGCATGACACATGTCCATTCATACGCTTGACGGCCCACAGTGATATTAAATCTGTTTCCTTTCTGGATACATTAGTTATTAGAGAGGAGAAGTGTTTATCTTCAGATTTATACATTAAGGATACAGACCGCAATTCAATATTACATTATGCAAGTTTCCACCCAACTGGAACTAAAGATAGTATTCCATCTGGCCAGTTGGGTAGAATTGACAGGATTGTCAGCGACGAATCTACCCGTGAAATACGGAGGGAACAGATGTCCAGTAGATTTCACAGAAGGGGGTATCCATCATCGACATTGCTACCTCGAGTTAGGGACAAACGGAGACCGATTGGCCCCCGATTACCATTTGTGTCAACTTACAGTGCCTGCAGCGATGCTGTGTCTCGGGTTATCCGCAGGCACTGGCGGATCCTTTCAGATGCTTTCCCTCAGATTCCTGATTTTCGCCACCCACCCATGATGTCGTTCAAACGAGCCCCGACGATTCGTGATAAATTGACCCCCAAGAAACAGATCCATACAGTGGGGAAAAACGCGGGGATGTTCCCCTGTTTGGGATGCCACATGTGTGGGATGGTATTGAGGGGTAATAAGTTTACCCATCCGTCCCAGGGCACTTCCTTTTCATTGAACCGACGTTTTACCTGCGATTCTAGCTATGTCGTCTACATGCTCAAGTGCCCATGTGGCCTTGCGTATGTGGGCATGACTACACAAAGATTAAAAGATCGTATATCATCTCATAAATCGGCTATACGACACAAATTAAAGGGTCAATCGGTCTCTGAACATTTCACGGCGTTGAGACACTCTGTGTCTCAACTAAAAGTGATAGTTATTGACTCGGTCCCTCCAGATTGGAGGAGAGGGAATAGGGAAACGGAACTATTGAGGAGGGAGGCATCTTGGATCAGAAGATTGGGTACATTAGAGCCACGGGGCTTAAACCGTGAATATGATTTGGGTTTTTGCATCCATCCACGTTAGTGTATTCTCTGTGGATATTGTTACCTTGATACACCCACCTATTGCTTCATATTTATTAATATTATTATCATGATTGATTAATGATTTGATATATGTACTTATTTATGCTCTTTTCTCTTGCTTTTAGATACCCCTGGGTGTGACTGTGGCTGACCTGGTGTAGGGTGAGGTGTGGATTCATTTACCTGTATAAATCTGGATATTTTATTTTTATTTTTAATTTTTGTGTTTTTTTGAACGTTTTTTTGAACATTGTTGTGATCGGCCGATGTTTGTGGGTCCTATGGATGATATTGGCACTTTTGGTCCCATACTAATTCTTGTTCTTATGCGTCAAGTGGTGCATTACGACACCTTGACCTTATAAGTTTTTTTACGTCCTCTGGAACCAGGCGCATCGGCCGATCGCACATGTGACTGGCGCAGTGATTAAACATGTGTGTTACTTGGCAACCACTTTTGGCTGTTGCTTACATACATACTATGCCCACGATGGTTGGACGCATGGTGGTGCGCATTGTTTGCGCTCCACGTATGCGGATACATGTTGTGTCTGACACTTCCGGCTATACCGGATGTGATGCTGGCATGGAGGGACGCACTGGATGTGTTCCCATGATGAAGCTGATCGCGTCATTTGAGTGCGACCTACTATTAGCGCTGCGCTGTGTTTCCATTGGAGGTAACAGAGTGGGCAACACTGCTCTGTCCGCCGCTCATCCGGGAAACTTCGTGGAGTCTATTGGCTGATGGCTATGACGTCCATCTAGATTACAGGTGACAGGTAAATGACTCAAAGTACCTTTGCATACTACGGCATGTAGTCCCCCACCAGGTCCGCCTGTTGCTCCGCCTAGCAGGACACCGATTGGTGTTTTTATTGGGGGTGGGTTATTTAAAGGTTTGTTCACTGGTGTTTTCACTAAGGCTTCTGCAGTTTGATAAAGGGCATCGCCCGAAACAGCGTCTGTCATTGCCAAGCCGTACTTGATGGAATAAAAGAGCTTTGATACTATACTTTACAGCGGTGCCGGTCCTTTTTGATGTTTGTTCTGATCCTGTACCTTCGTCTATCTGCCTACCTGTTACTGAACCTCTGCCTGATTACCGTTTACTCTCTTGTCTCACAATTCTGTATTGATACGTACCTTCCTGTTGCTGAACCTCTGCCTGTTTACCGTTTACTCTCTTGTCTCACGATTTGGTACCGATACCTACCTCTCTGATTGCTGAACCTTGCCTGTCTGACCATTCTACTTGCCAGTGGGCCCTCGCCACTGGTGAAGTGTTACTGCGCTAGCTCCGCTGGTTCAGCAGCTCTGTTAGGCTATAGTTTAGCCTTAATTACCTGCAGTATAGTTTGAATCACCCGCTCCTCAGGAGACTCAGCCTCTTCAGTTTTGTCTCTCCAGCTTGCTGGAGGTTATACGTTGGTACACGCTCAGTGTACTGTTTATACCTCACCAGCCCCTCTGGTGAGGTCTCATTAACCATTAAAGTTACGGTTGCACCCAAACACTTACACTTTATTAGGTGTCCAGAGGTTAGCCATACTTGTATTATTGGTGATTCTGCAGATCACTAATAATCAGGTATACATCTGTATTGTTGGTGATACTGCAGATCATCAATAATCAGATACTCTCTGTGGCCTGGTGCACACCAAAAACCGCTAGCAGATCCGCAAAATGCTAGCAGATTTTGAAACGCTTTTTCTTCTTTTTCTGTAGCGTTTCAGCTAGCAGTTTGCGGTTTTGTGAAGCGTTTTTGGTGTAGTAGATTTATGTATTGTTACAGTAAAGCTGTTACTGAACAGCTACTGTAACAAAAAACGCCTGGCAAACCGCTCTGAAGTGCCGTTTTTCAGAGCGGTTTGCGTTCTTCCTATACTTAACATTGAGGCAGAAACGCATCCGCAATCCAAAATCTGCAGCAGCCCGGGAGTATGCGTTTCTGCAAAACGCCTCCCGCTCTGGTGTGCACCAGCCCATTGAAATACATTACCCAAGCGGATCCGCACCCGCAAGCGGATCGCAAAACGCAGCCGAAACGCTCTGGTGTGCACTAGGCCTTTGTGCTGACACCAACCGTTACAATTATTCATTGTATGCCTTATTGTGTATGAACCTTGCCTGAACTTCTGACCATCCTTCTGCCTCTCGATTCTGTACTCTGCATGTCAGTTTGTTGCCGACCTCGGCCCTGTCTTCACCTTCTGATTCTGTACTTCCGCCCATCTGATTGTTGCCGAACTCGGCCTGTTTCTCACATTGTATTTGTTTTACGAATTTGTACCGCGACCTGACCGACCAGTTACCGACCCTGCCTGATACTAGTGATACTCCCTACAGCCAAAGGCTATCACGTAGGAGTACCCCTGAGTTACTGTGCACTAAAACACGAGTGATCACATTCTGATTAAAATACTAACTAATGTGCTATTTGAACTACAACTCATTTTGTATCGCAGACTTTCCTGATTGAGCTCACTCTGGTCAATAGAGATACCACTGTTCATTACATAACAGCAGACCATATATGTCTATGGAGGCTCAGATTCAGGCTTTAACTGCGACCGCCGGCCGGTGAGCAGTTAAATGCCACTGTGACATCACAACAGGCTCAGTTGAATGTTTTAACTGAGGCTGTAAACTGCTCACAGAGATCTCTTTCATTATCGCCTCCCTCTCTTGTCCATGAACCTAAGATGGCTCTACCTGAAAGATTTTGAGGGCACAAGTCAGATTTCAGAAATTTTAGAAACAGGTGTAAATCGTACTTTGAAATGAGACCCATTGTGTCAGGCTCCGAACTACAGCGGGTAACCTTGAATAAAACCTTGCTGTTTGGGGATTCGCAAACCTGGGCCTATAACTTACCTGAGGGTCATGAGGCTTTAGGATCTCTTCAGGCTTTCTTTGATGCCATGGCAGTCATATACGATGACCCAGACATTGCAGCCACGGCAGAAAGAAATTTAAAGAGACTTTCGCCAAGGGCATGGTACTGTGGAAGATTACGCCTCACAGTTTAGGAAGTTCCAGATGGGAACATTACGCCTTGCTAGACTGTTTTTTGTCAGGGTTGTCAGATTCAGTGTCAGACATCATGCCACCCTGAGCCCAAAACTCTAGACAAAGTGATTGCTTTAGCCGTAAAAATTGATCGCAGGGTACGGTACTATAAACAAGGCAGGTCACGTGGCATTTCCAGAACTGTTGTCTCCACCCCTCCGGTCACGACTAGTTTGGATGAACCAATGCAGATCGGTCATTCAAAGTTGTCGGAAACCGGAAAGACCAGAAGGCGAAAGGAGGGCCTCTGTTTATACTGCGGAGAGAAAGGGCATCTCATACAAAATTGCAGCAAGAAGGCGGAAACTTCTCCGCCTAGGTGTAGTTGGAGGTACTACCCTAGGCGAACCTGTTTTACCTCCGAAGTTTTCTAAGTTGTTATTACCTTGTTCTGTGACGTGGAAGGATCAAGTTTTTTGTACACAGGCCTTTGTTAACTCGGGTTCGGCAGCTAACTTTATTGACCTGAGTCTGGTCTCTAAGTGGGGAATTCCTATTCTCCACTTAGACAGGCAGATATACGTAACTGCCATTGATGATTCCCCACTACAGAACAAGCAACCTCTCTCTCAGACTCCTCATCTCACTTGTCATGTAGGAGTCTTGCATAGGGAGAAACTGCAATTTTATGTGTTAAAGATGTTATCTGCGATGATTGTCCTAGGGCTCCCGTCATGGCCGGATTTCTGGCAAGGCCACATAGGCCATGGCCTAGGGCACCAGATAAACAAGGGGCGGCCTGCAGACAGTGGGCATTATTTTCAGGGCATTATTTGCAAGTGTCCAAACAAATGAAAGTGGTCAGGATAACTGCACTATTAGTACCAGCTGGCATCTGCCTGTGCTGTGCTACAGGCAGCTGCAGTCCATTAACCAAACGTTTGTGATCAGTGTGTGACTAGCAAAAAGCCAGACCTTGTCCAATGACATAACAGCAGCTCCAGGCAGTTACAGAAGGCCGGGTCTCACACACTTGGTGTGGGGGATGAAAGGACCAGGGGCAGCACCAGCAAATAGTACAGAATACAGAAGGCAGCCTCTCACAGTACCCATTTCTTAATTATTGATTGGCCAGCGCTGTTACCCTCGAGACAGCAGTGGGTACAGGACTCACTTTTACGTGTTGCTGACCCCACCCAATGTCCAGTTGTGAGCCACTTTTGACTATGTGTGTGTGGTGGAAGGCTCCCACCACGCCCATCACCTGTAGATCGCTTGATTGACCAGTTCCCCCGTGTGACATGATTGATTCACTTCACGTTGCCATGGAGACCTCGGCACTAGCCCCAATAGTGGACACCATCGGCCCAAAAATTTGGGGTGTGTAAAGAGGTAGTAGGATACGGTTTTGGTTGGGGCGGCTGGTAATAGTCGGCCTTGGGCGGTAAGAAGTACAAATCCGGCCATGGCTCCCGTGGTTATGTCAACACTCACCTAAGATTGACTGGAACACGGGGCAGTTACTCGCCTGGTCCCCAGCCTGTCAATCTTCTTGCCTGGAGAAGATTACCTTGTGTTCCACTGAAGTTGAAGTGGAAGGTGTTCCTTCTCAATACCTAGAGTTTTCAGACGTTTTTTGCCCGCAAGCTGCTGATAAGCTTCCCCCGCATAGGGAGTTCGATTGCCCTATTGATCTGAGACTGGGTACCATGCCTCCCAGGGGACACTTGTACACCCTCTCAGGTCCAGAACAACTTGCCATGAAAGAATACATCAAGGAGAACCTTGGAAAGGGTTTGTTAAAAGAAAAAGATGGTGGGCTTTGCCCGTGCATCGATTATAGAGCTCTGAACAAGATAACGATTCCCATCCGCTATCCTTTACCTTTGATAGATGATTTATTTTCCCAAGTTTCTGGAGCGCAAGTGTTCTCCAAACTGGACCTGAGAGGGGCATATAACTTGATCCGTATTAGACAGGGGGATGAATGGAAGACCGCCTTCAACACACCCGATAGGCATTATGAGTACTTAGCGATGCCCTTCGGGTGGTGTAATGCCCCCGCGGTATTTCAAGAGTTCGTCAATTAAATTTTTAGAGACGTTCTGGGACGCTTCGTGGTTATCTACTTAGATGACATCTTGATATTTTCCCGCAACCTTAGGGAACACAGGGAACATGTGAAATTTGTTTTATTAAAACTCTGAGAAAATCATCTGTATGCAAAACTAGAAAAATGTCTGTTTGAGGTGTCTGAGATCGCCTTCTTGGGGTACATCATCTCCACGCATGGTTTGTCAATGGACCCCAAGAAAGTTTCGGCAGTGTTGGAGTGGCCACAACCTGCCAGTTTGAAGGCTCTCCAATGCTTTTTAGGTTTTGCTAATTATTATAGAAAGTTTATTAAGGGATTTTCTTCAGTGGTGGCACCCCTCACCAATTTGACAAAGAAAGGGGCCGAAACTTATAACTGGTCTAAGGAGGCCTGTGAGACCTTTAAACAGTTCAAGTCACTTTTCTGTACTGCTCCCATTCTGCATCATGTGGATGTTAAACGTCCGTTTATTGTGGAAGTAGATGCCTCCGAAGTTGGAGTGGGGGCTGTACTGTCCCAATATTCTGGCACTCAAGGACGTTTACACCCCTGTGCATTCTTTTCCCGCAAATTCTCCCCAGCGGAAAGAAATTATGACATTGGCAACAGGGAGCTCTTGGCTATAAAGATGGCATTCGAGGAGTGGCGACACTGGCTGGAGGGGGCGGAGCATGTTATCACAGTATATACAGATCACAAGAATCTGGAATATATTGAGGGTGCTAAGAGGCTCAACCCGAGACAAGCTCGGTGGGCACTCTTCTTTTCACGGTTCCGATTTATAATCACGTACAAGCCGGGTAATAAGAACGTTAAGGCCGATGCATGGTCCCGCTGTTTTGAACCTGAAACAGTACAGCCCTCACTCCCTGTAAATATCTTGCCGGAGCATATAGTGGTTGCGGCCACAGAACCCATGGAGGATCTGGCAATCACTCTGCAGCCATATCAGTATGAGGCTCCAGATGGAGAGCCAGATAGGATACTGTTTGTTCCTCTGCATCTGCATCTGCAAGTATTGCAGTTGTTTCGCAGTCATAAAAATGCTGGACATCCAGGGATAGGCAGGACTGAGAAGCTCTTTTCTCGCAGTGTGTGGTGGCCCTCATGGAAAAATGACTGCAGAGAGTTTGTTACCTCCTGTACCATCTGTGCTCGCAGCAAGCCATCCAGACAGGCTCCTGCGGGTATGCTACAGTCATTGCCTACTCCCACAGAACCATGACGAGACAAGACAAATAACATTTATATCGCGCTTTTCTCCTGGCAGACTCAAAGCGCCAGAGCTGCAGCCACTAGGACGCGCTCTATAGGCAGTAGCAGTGTTAGGGAGACTTGCCTAAGGTCTCCTACTGAATAGGTACTGGCTTACTGAACAGGCAGAGCCGAGATTCGAACCCTGGTCTCCTGTGTCAGAGGCAGAGCCCTTAAGCATTACACCATCCAGCCATGGACCCACATATCCATGGATTTTGTGGGAGAGCTCCCCAATTCTGAGGGAAATACGGTGATTTGGGTGATTGTAGACCGTTTTAGCAAGATGGTCCATTTTGTCCCTTTGAAAAAACTTCCCTCAGCCCAGGAATTGGCAGATCTTTTTGTTACCCACGTCTTCCGTTTGCATGGAATACCAGTCAATATAGTCTCGGATAGGGGGGTACAATTTGTATCTAGGTTTTGGCGGGCCTTCTGTCAGAATCTAGGCCTGACCCTGTCATTCTCCTCAGGGTTGTACCCTCAAACCAATGGCCAGACTGAAAGGATGAATCAGTCACTGGAACAATTTCTTTGATGCTATGTGGCTGATTCGCAACATGAGTGGGTAAAGTTCCTTCTCTTTGCGGAGTTTGCCCACAACAATCTCCGAAACGCTTCCTCGGGTTATTCACCATTTCAGGTTGTTACAGGGAAGTCACCTAGATTCTGCCCTTTGCCAACGTCTAATTCTCTTTTCCCGGCATTGGACGACTGGCAGAAATCGTGTAAGAGAATTTGGTCGTTGGTAAAAGTCAATTTAGAAAAAGCATTTAATGTACAAAAGAGGCAGGTCGATAGGAAGCGTTCACCAGAATGGGACTTTGCCGCGGGAGATATGGTGTGGGTATCCACGCGCCACATAGCCCTGAGACAACCCTCAGCCAAATTGGGGCCAAAGTATATTGGTCCATACCCCATTACAGAAAACATTAATGAGGTAGCATACATGGTTGCCCTTCCAGCTATCATGAAGAGGGTAAAGTCTTTTCACATCTCTTTACTTAAAGAGAATCTGTATTGTTAAAATCACACAAAAGTAAACACACCAGTGTTAGGGGACATCTCCTATTACCCTCTGTCACAATTTCGCCGCTCTCCGCCGCATTAAAAGTAGTCAAAAACAGTTTTAAAAAGTTTGTTTGTAAACAAACAAAATGGCCACCAAAACAGGAAGTAGGTTGATGTACAGTATGTCCACACATAGAAAATACATCCATACACAATCAGGCTGTATACAACCTTCCTTTTGAATCTCAAGAGATCATTTGTGTGTTTCTTTCCCCCTGCAGCTCACTGAAGAGTTACAAGCTGATTGTTTGTTTTTTCTTGCAGACAGCTCTGCCCGGTTGTCTGTAATTCTGCAGTATGTGACTCATCAGTATGTGAACAGAGGATTTATCCAGCTTGTAAAAGATAAGAGAGCAGAGAAAAGCTGGCTAATGTAAATAACACACACACACAGGGAGTGTGCATAGAGGGGGCATGCATAGCAGATCACACTGAAGAGTTGGCAGCCTTCCAGACACAGGACGACAAGTCCGACAGGGGAAAGATAAGCTGATTTATTACAGAGACAGAGATGGTGATAGTAGAAAGTGCTGCAGTAAGCCAGAGCACATTATAATAGGTTTAGGAACCTGTAGGATGGTAGAAAACACAATGACATTTTTGTTACAGAGTGCCTTTAAGCCAGCTGTATATACAGAGTCCTCTCCCCCCCCCCAGTAATTGTGGATGGAGAACCAGAATATAAGGTAGAAGAAATTTTGGATTCTCGTAGGGTGCAGAACTCTCTACAGTATCTGGTCCACTGCAGGGGGTATGGTCCTGAGGAGAGGTCATGGGTTCCGGCTCGTCATTTTCATGCTGAAGAATTAAAACAGCAGTTTCACTTATTACATCCAGAAGGCGCTTCAGGGGCGTGTCCGGAGGCCACGCCTCGAGGGGGGGTAATATTAGTAATGTCAAAGTTACTTCTGCAGCGGAGAGCGGCGCTACCGCCTCTCTCGCGTCTGACGTCACGGCGGATTCCGCCGCTGCCTCCCCGTCATCTCTTCCCAGCAGGTCGGGTCTCTCCAGGGTACATCAAGACAGAAAAGCGCACACGCGTACCCGGAGACAGGACCTTTATGCATTGAGGAGGCAAGTCAGCTGACCAGCCGATCAGCTGACAACTCTGGTCTGACTCCCGCCTCTGATTGGCTGAGGCGAGTAGGCGGAGCCACGAGTATTACCTTTTGCATTTAAGTCCCGGGCTGTCAGTGGATCGTTGTCTGCTGTTGCTGAAACTTTGCGGTTAAGCTCTCAGACCTTAGTTAGTTCCCAGTGTGTTTGTTCCAGCAGGACCCCGGGGATTCACACATAGCTAGAGATATTATTATTGATATTTCGTAATAGTAATATTATTAATATTATTCATTGTATGCCTTATTGTGTATGAACCTTGCCTGAACTACTGACCATCCTTCTGCCTCTCGATTCTGTACTCTGCCTGTCAGTTTGTTGCCGACCTTGGCCCTGTCTTAGCCTTCTGATTCTGTACTTCCGCCCATCTGATTGTTGCCGAACTCGGCCTGTTTCTCACATTGTATTTGTTTTACGATTTTGTACCGCGACCTGACCGATCAGTTACCGACCCTGCCTGTACGACCTCTCTTATACTAGTGATAGTCCCTACAACCAAAGGCTATCACGTAGGAGTACTCCTGAGTGACTGTGCACTAAAACACGAGTGATCACATTCTGATTAAAATACTGACTAATGTGCTATTTGAACTACAACTCATTTTGTATCACAGACTTTCCTGATTGAGCTCACCCTGTTCAACAGAGATACCACTGTTCATTACAGTGATCTCCTTATCTGAGATGCCTGCTAGGCTTCTGGCTGTCTGCTTAGTTGGATCTACTAGAGCAGGGGTAGGGAACCTATGGCTCCGGAGCCAGATGTGGCTTTTTTGATGGCTACATCTGGCTCACAGACAAATCAGTTTAACCCAGACAACAAGAATGCATAATTAGGCAAATAATTTTGCTATAATAGTGGTTTACGAAAATGGGGGGATAGGTAACAAAACCTGACATTAACTACAGCAAAAAAGAGCAAGACACCCCCATATATCAAACATATAACAAGGAGCAGAAATGAGTGATCCAAAAACCAGAGTGAATGCAAAATATACTTTATTGACACCAGCTACAAAAATGTATTAAAAACAATTAAAAACAAGGCAAGCCGTGCTCAAGCCAGGCCCCAAATGTCAAATGTCAAATGCACTGCTGACACTCCCGCTGCCCGGAGGATCAACTGTATACACATCACCATGGCAACAGGGACAGCCTTCTGCTGTGCATGCGCACTGTCCCAGTTTGAAACATATTGCATGTTCCTGACCCCTGTGCTAGAGGGTAATATGGCTTGTTTGTCACCTGTGTAGTAAACACAAACACTTCCTATAGAAGAGGCATGGAATGTTGTTCCTAACTCCTGACAAAAACACAAACTTAAACTTAAGGAGAATCCCGGAGCACGCCTTGTACATGTACTTTTGAGAAAATGGCACATCTGCGAATGGTTGAATACGTCACACTGGCCAGGTAAGTAAGATGGCAATGCATATTATTAAAACAATGCTCTTTAGGTATGCAGAGCATGGGAGATATGAGATCAAGTGAGGGAAAGTTTAGTTCAGGATTGCATTTTTTTTTTATTTTGGCTAAATCAAAGTCATGAAGACTTTGGGAACCTGAACTGAGAAGGATTTGGATGTATCCTTTTAAACAATACCAGTTGCATAGCAGTCCTGCTGATCTCTTTGGTAGGGATGGCCCTGCCTAGGAGAACGAACCGAAAAGCATCAGGTTGATCAGCTGAAAGATTTGTAAGGCTCTAATTTGCTGGTTATGATTATGTGTTAAACCAGGAAATCATTGCAGCAAATCAGAACCTTATAAAGCTATCAGCTGATCAAACTGATCACATGCTTCTCCGTGAGTTCTCCTAGGCAGTGCCATTCCTACTCTTTGGCTGCAGTAGTGGCTGAATCACACACCTGGAACAAGCATGCAGCTAATCCAGTCTAATTTCAGTCAGAAACATCTGATCTGCATGCTTGTTGAGGGGCTGTGGCTAAAGAGTATTAGAAACACAGGATCAGCAGGAGAGTCAGGTAACTGGTATTATTTTAAAAGGAAAAATCCAAATCCTCCTCAGTTTAGGTTCCCTTTATGCTTTCTTGGGTAAAAAGGTCCAGTGATACAATGATGCTTAAGTGTGCCAAATGCATAAAGCTATCGCTGTCACTGACTCATATCACAGCAAGGGCTTAGACAATAACTCGTTATCCATATATTTCTGGGATTTAACAGTTTAAATAAATCAGTTGCCCTCAATAACTGGCACTTGCATTTCTTGGAATAGTCTTGTGCCAACTATGCATGCTGATGAAATGTGTAGATCCTGACATGTTCGCACCTGAATTAAAGGTTCAAACAAAAAGCTATAACATATTTGGTAAGGTCTAAATGTGTAGTAGATGTAACTCAGGTCACTAAAACCCAGTTTCATACAATAATGAAAAATATATGAAATAGCAATAGTAACACAAGTACTGTAACTATATACTGTGGTGATAGCCATATGTTCAGAAAATGTGTTAGCCCTGTCCCTTGCCGAGTCAATGCAAAAACGACAAAGTCCCAACACACATTAACATTGCAGGCTATAGTACTGCTGAACCAGTGTGTTTAAAGTAAGCACTTCGTCTTACATTGGTAAGGGCTTGATCACACCTAGGGCGTTTTGCAGATTTTTAAGCGCTGGCGATTTCAGAAAGCGATTGTGCAATGATTCCCTATGAGAGTGTTCACATCTGAGTGGTTCGATTCCAATCCGCTCACCAAAGCGCTGCCTGTACCATTTTCTTAGCGTTTTGGCTCAATGGAAGGTATAGGGAAATTGCAAAGTGCTTGAAAAAGCGCTTTGTGTAATGATTTCCCCAGCGCTTTCATGAATAAATACATTGTATTTATTTATTTCCGGGAGAAAGAGTTCACTTTTTGGCTGATGTCAGGAAGTAAAAAAACGAATCGCTCTGCAAAAGCACTTAGAAAAGCGTTTTTCTAAGCACAAAGCGCAGGGAAAAGCGCAGAAATAAACTGTTGATAAATCGCTTAGCACTTGTGAAAGCGCTGGCAATTTATGATGTGAACAAAGCCTAAACGTCAGTATTAAGGTGCCCATCAACTGTGCTATTTTCACTAAATGCGATCTTTACATGCGATTTGAATGATTGTAAGTAATCTGAAGGCAATTATCGAATGTTCACATTTACTGAACTATTCTTTCTTCACATGGAATCATATTTTCCAACTTTCAGATCAATTATATCCTATACAGCGATCGACCAAAGAATCGATCGCTATCGATTGCCTCCATAAACTGTGAATTTTCTATACAATTTTATCGTAAAAATCGCCTCCAAAGATTGCATTTGGTGAAAAAATTGTACCATTAATGGGCATCTTAAATGGGACCACCATCAGGAGAAGTAGAAGAACCAGAAGTATATTTTGTGCAAGGAAAACAAAGTATTTGCAATTAGTCAGGTTGGAGTGATGGAGCCCCATACACGGGAGCCGGCGTTTTCCTGTCGGGTTAATTAATTACTACCGCCGCTGATTGCGTCGCACCGCAGCATCCCGATGACACGCCGCAGGCTATTCCACGCGTGCAGAAGAACAGCTCCTGCACGCATTCTGGATGTGAAAGAGCCCTTATACACAAGCATAAAATTGCAGCTCAGTTTCTAGACCTCAATAATTTTGACAATAGCCATAAACACCACACATACAAAAAGGGACAGTACATAAAACTCCCTTTCCAGCTCTGGGAAAAGCACACTTCCTAATATGGCTCCAACATATGCAGCACACCTGCACACTCAGATTGCCACGTAACACAAGCAGTCAGAGATCCTCTCAATTATGCACCTGTGCAGGGCTGGTCCTAGACTTTCTGCTGCCGAAAAGAAAACTTGTGAGGATGCCCCCCTCCCCCTTCCCAATTTAGAATGATCACACAGAATCCAACAATTTACTCTGATTCATTTAATTCAAATAAAACACTGCTGCTCTCCTGTCTCCTCCCTCCTCACTCACTGTCAGACTCCTCACACAGCACAACAAGATGCTTTTCCCCAATGCTGACCTCTTCACCTTGCTCACAGTACAAAAATGCTGCCCTGCGCCTGAAGCAAGGGTTTCATCTTGCTTCATGAGAGAACAGGCCCTGCCACTTTGGAGCTATGCTGTAGTAAATGTATCAGCAGGCCCAGGTACTGGGCTGCGGTACCTATGTGTGTATCAGTGTAAACAGCTCATATGAGACTGGATTCTGAGTCATTTCTCCAAGTGTGGGCCATGGCAATAAGACACATCAGAGGTGGACTTTTCTATTAGTTGATCATTGTTATTTGCCTGGGAGATTGCCAAAGTTCTTTTTTTTGGCAATATCCCATCATATTTGCTCTCTTTTTCACTACTGTTACACTAGCCTTCCTGCCTTTTGATGCCTAACACTAGCCTGCCACTCCAATCCTATCCTTCCCCTCTGGACTCACAGCACTAACTTTCACTTCTGCTCTCCTAACACTAACCCCTCCCCCCCTCCAACTTCTAACACTATCCAATAACTATCAAACCTCCACACCTGCCACTCGCCCCACCACTCTAACCACTCAGCTGTGATATAGTCCTTGCCAAATTTCAGATTGCTTGCCTGAACCACAAACTTTTATCATGGTCTGTGGGTTACCAAGATGCAACAGGTGCCTTGCGTGCCAAAACACCTGCTTTACATTGGAGACAGTTCTCCTAAAGAGAACTACTCCTTCTCAATGCTACTCTGTCCACCCTTATGTTGCCAGGCTGCTTGCATATTATAGTAACTACTAAATAGAACTAGAGGCGCCCAATAATACTAAAACACCAAACATCAGGCAGGACTTACCTTCCTTTTAAACGTTTTTTAGGTGTTTTAGTATTATTGGATGCCTCTAGCTCTATTCAGTAATTTAAAATAATGGTTTATGCACTTTAGGGACAGGAAAATGAAACAAAGATGTGCATGTAATGTGCAGAAATGTGAGCAGACCTTTGAAATAAGGCCTTGCCGATTTGTTCCATCCATTTTCATCCATCTCTATAGTTACATTTGCCTCCTTCTATATGCATCTTAAATAGTCTTTAGGACCTAACCCCTCCCTCCGACTGCCATTAATCTCCATGCAATACATTCTAAAAGCCCTATTTCCATATTCCAGGACATAGAGATATGAGTAAGAAGAACGCACAGTCCATCCCATAGTATTAAGTGCAGCCATGAAACAGGGAGTTTAGGAAGCTGAAATAAATGTTTAATACGTTGATAAAGAAGCCAAATTGCAGTCACTTATATTTCCTATACAATATGTATTATTTTGTTAATGTATGCTACATATTTGAACTGAGACGCCTGAAGGGCAAGGACAACTTGTAAAACTAATAGCAAATCCAAAATCGTTGCCACTATGAGGTGCCAACGCCACCAGGCTGGGAGGATTACTTAACCACTTTTCAACAGGTGCTAAGAAAATAGAATGCACAAACAAGTGTTCTGCACCAGGGGATATTGTATTATGGCCCCCTAGAGACCACATACCCAAAACAACTCAATATATATAGAAAGGAAATTGTGAAATCTGTCATTAAATCAAACACAGCAGCAAAAGAAGTTAACACAAAACAAAGTTTATAAATATTGCATCACACCTGACTGCAGTTGATCGTGCAGGTATACAGTACATATCAATTAGCATTCATACTGGACTTGTATAACAGGTCTGGATCTTTGGGCACTACTGATAAAAGCTTAATACATTTTAAAGCAAACATTTCCAAAAGTGTGAAAAGAGAGGAGAAATTCAAACATCTTGAAAAATTCAGTGTTGTTGTGCAAAAAGAATAATAATTTGTTCAAATGACCCTAATAAGCACTAACTGGGGGGAAATGATACAGAGCTAAATAGTGTGTCAAAAAAGGAAACATATACAGGATTAGAAATAGTAACCATTACATTAGTAGTGAATATAACAATGGGGACTGCCTGGAAGTCACTAGCACATAAAGACACATGACACAATAGCTATACTGAAAACGTACTGCCAAAACCAGTATAGCTGTTAATTCAGAGGGAACTAGAGGGCAAACAGTTTTGCAGGTGGTTGGTGGGAGAAGCGCCATACATTATGCGGTAAGGATTAAAGAAGCACTTACTCAAGAGTAAGACTCCTGTAAAGAAATACATTTATGTTTTTCTAATCTCATTTATTTTTTGGCAAACCTCATGCTGGTTTGATTGGCACTCTGTACTCTTTTCCACTGGCACTGTGATTACACCTAGTTATCCCTGCTGGCATAATTAGAAAGTATATATTTCTTCACCTGAGTAAAAGTAGGTCACTCCACCCTCAGGTTTTGTGTACTCAGCTTGTTTGGGGTCACACTACCAGTATGTTTCTACCCAGTAGAGTTGTAAGTTGGGTGTGTGGGGGCAGGCTGAAAAGGGTGTCATGGTGACACCTGGGTAGAGGCTATCAAGGGGGGAGCGTGGCGTAAGGACCGCTCACAGTCACAGCAATTGGGGCCTATGCTCCTGAATCGGGCCAGCTGTTCCTACCTCCTACCAGACTTCCACCTCATTGTTGATGGCGTATCTTGTCCTGTAACTGTGCCCCCCAGCTGTGACAGTGGCCACGCGGTGCCACTGGGGCTGATATGGAGGAAGATCACAAAGCCCAAGCGTTTATCCACCATGCAACCAGCACAAAAGGAAGAGGACATTATGTAGAGAAGTGAGAGGGTCTGTGCATGAGAGGGGTTGTATGTGTGGTTCTGCAAACAGGGTGAGAGTTTCTGCATGTGTGTATGGGAGGTTGTTTCTGCATAGAGGATGAAAGTGTCTGGGTTACCCCACTGACTCATACCATTCCCTCACCTGTCTAAAATATATATATATATATATACAGTGGTGTGAAAAACTATTTGCCCCCTTCCTGATTTCTTATTCTTTTGCATGTTTGTCACACTTAAATGTTTCTGCTCATCAAAACCCGTTAACTATTAGTCAAAGATAACATAATTGAACACAAAATGCAGTTTTAAATGATTCTTTTTATTATTTAGTGAGAAAAAACAAAGGTTTGGCTAGAGGCACCCGTGAGTTGCCAAACCTTGCCTGTCTGTCCTCTCTACTCATCAGTGGGCCCTTGCCACTGGTGAGGTGCTCTTTTGATTAAATACCCACCAGCTCCTCTGGTGAGGTTTAGTTTAAGTTATACTTCTGTTGTTGCAGCTAGTACCCACCAGCTCCCCTGGTAAGGGCTAGCATTGTCTTTGCAGCTAGTACCCACCAGCTCCCCTGGTGAGGGCTAGCACTGTCATTGCAGCTAGTACCCACCAGCTCCCCAGGTGAGGTCTAGCACTGTTGTTTCAGATAGTACTCACCAGCTTCTCTGGTGAAATCTATCCATATAATCTACAGAAACCTCTGTTTCTCAGCCGTCTATACTTACATTATTGGTGATACTGCAGATCACCACATAATCGGGTATAGAGTCTGTATTATTGGTGATTCTGCAGATCACACAATAATCATACGTCTGTGTGCTACACCAATCGTTACAGTAAGTTACAGTAACGTTTTTACAGAATATACAACAGAACCTTTACAGAAATACATTTTCATTCTTGCTTTGCTTTAAATGCACAGTCAGATACAAGGGGAACTAAAACACAGAAACTGTGTAAATGGGTGACAATGACAATTTCTTTCTCTGAGACAGCTGATGGCAACTCACTGATGGAGAAGCAAAGTGCAATAAAGTGACCCTAATCATGCACAGCAGGAGTAAAAAGAAAGATGCTTTTCTGGATATAACTGGATCCTCGAGATAAAGCTATCTTTTCTGCACTTGATTGCTTTAGCAAATCCTATCTCTACGTTATTAAAGTGCTTTATTGTTACAAAACTGTTATTGTCATTATCTATTAATTCATATTATGCATTTATTGTACACCTCTATTGGACAAATGATGATGGTAATAATAATCTCTATATTATTATTACTACCCATGGCAAAGCATCACCACATGCATACACTATTGTGATATGCATGCATGATGTTTAGTAAATTGAATATTATAGTGACCTCTCTTGTTTTGTTTAAGAACTGCAACTGTGAATTTGTAAGAAAAAAGTAGGTTGCCTGAATAGTTATGCAGTAGAGTGCAGGGGGTGTAACTAGAAATCACTGAGCCCCCCTGCAAAACTTCCCCCCCCCCTGCTTTATGCACAGGTAAACTGAGAACCAATGTTATTCAATTGGCCAGTGCACACTTGAATAGGTTTTCCGCATGCAGATAAAAACAGACAGCAGTCAAGCACTGCAGACATTTTCTCTATCAATTACATTAGCTTCTGTGATAAAATGTGTATGTTTTCACACATACAGACACACATGGGCTTGATTCACTAAGACAATAGCATGCCTTATCAGAGATAACACTCCTTATGAGAGATAACACGCATTATCAAAGTTAACACGCCTTACCAGAGTAGTATAGTGAAGCGAGCGCTACAAACTCATGCCTGCTAATTGGCAATGACGAAAGCTCCACTCGTCCTGCCCCGAGCCCCTGCGGGTCCAATCACTTTAACCGGAGCCGTCCTTTGGGGGTGGCAAGTGGGGCAATCGCCCCAGGCCCCGCACCTAAGGAGGCCCCACACCCTCTGCAGCGGTGGGGAGAGCGGGCATAGTTGTTAAAACTCACGTGTCTTCACCGATGCTCACAGCTACCATCTATTTCCTCTCCCAGCATCTGTGTATTGGTAACAGCGCCCCCTATGATGACGTGACCACATGTCACCACATGGGGGCGCTGTTACCAATACACAGATGCTGGGAGAGGAAATAGATGGTAGCTGTGAGGATCGGTGAAGACACGTGAGTTTTAACAACTATGCCTGCTCTCCCCAGCACTGCAGCCACCTTGCTATCTAACCTGTACCTACCTATATAATCTATACTGCAGGGCACCTACCTATCTAACCTATACTGCAGGCTGGCACCTATCTAACCTATACTGCAGGCTGGCACCTATCTAATCTATACTGCAGGCTGGCACCTATCTAACCTATACTGCAGGCTGGCACCTATCTAATCTATACTGCAGGCTGGCACCTATCTAACCTATACTGCAGGCTGGCACCTATCTAACCTATACTGCAGGCTGACACCTATCTAACCTATACTGCAGGCACCTATCTAACCTATACTGCAGGCTGGCACCTATCTAATCTATACTGCAGGGCACCTACCTATATAATCTATACTGCGGGGCACCTACCTATCTAACCTATACTGCAGGCTGGCACCTATCTAATCTATACTGCAGGCACCTATCTAACCTATACTACAGGCTGGCACCTATCTAATCTATACTGCAGGGCGCCTATCTAATCTATACTGCAGGCTGGAACCTATCTAACCTATACTGCAGGCACCTATCTAATCTATACTGCAGGCACCTATCTAATCTATACTGCAGCCACCTATCTAACCTATACTGCAGGCTGGCACCTATCTAATCTATACTGCAGGCTGGCACCTATCTAACCTATACTGCAGGCTGGCACCTATCTAACCTATACTGCAGGCACCTATCTAACCTATACTGCAGGCACCTATCTAACCTATACTGCAGGCACCTATCTAACCTATACTGCTGGCTGGCACCTATCTAATCTATACTGCAGGGCACCTACCTATATAATCTATACTGCAGGGCACCTACCTATCTAACCTATACTGCAGGCTGGCACCTATCTAACCTATACTGCAGGCTGGCACCTATCTAATCTATACTGCAGGCACCTATACAGACCCGTTTCTAGGGGCCGTGCAGCCGTGCGGCAGCCCTGAGCGCATACAGCCAAAGGGCGCTGTGAACTCTCCCTCCCTCTCCCCAGGGGACTGCAAAGTAATTAGTTCAGGAAAGCACTGTATACAGCTACACTGACTGGCCAGGGGGGAAGGGGGGCAATCTCCCCCCAGGCCACCTTTCATTCAGTGATTTAGGGCAGGTCTGGTGTCTGGTGTATTTGGGTTTGTTGTAAGGCAATGTGAAACTTGAGGCTAGCTGATAAAAGTGCAATCAGAAGACAGGCAAGCTGGTAAATATACACAGCATGAATGATGCAGAGCTTGTCTGAAGGGTCTGTGGGCAAACATCTGTCTGGTCTCTCCCCATTGTTATTATGACTGCATGTGTGGGTAAGGTGTTATACAAGTTGAAAAGTTTTTGACAGTCCCTAGACTCCAGGAGGGCTGCTTTCTGACTTGTGTGAGGGACTGTCAGGGACAGGAGTCCTATGATAGGCAAGTAGTCTCTGTGTGATGTGCAATACAGATAAGCTCTCTGCTCCATCTCAGGCTACTCTCAATTTCTCTCCACTCCTCTGGGCTAGTGCACGCAAAAATCGCAATAGCAATCGCTAGCAATTTGTGAGTGTGATTTTGTGAAGCGATTTTCAGAGCTATTTTTAATGAATTGCTCCAAAAAATGCTACACACTGCATGTAGCATTTTTTGGAGCAATTCATTAAAAAAAAAACGCTCTGAAAATCGTTTCACAAAATCACACTCACAAATTGCTAGCGATTGCTATTGCAATTTTGGTGTGCACTAGCCCAGAGAGAGGAGGAGTGGAGAGAAATTGAGAATAGCCTGAGATGGAGCAGAGAGCTTATCTGTATTGCACATCACACAGAGGCTACTTGCCTGTAATAGGACTCCTGTCCCTGCCAGTCTCTCACACAAGTCAGAAAGTAGCCCTCCTGGATTCTAGGGACTGTCAAAAACTTTAACTTGTATAACACCTTATCCACACATGCAGTCATAATAACAATGGGGAGAGACCAGACAGATGTTTGCACACGGACCCTCCAGGCAAGCTCTGCATCATGCTGTGTATATTTACCAGCTTGCCTGTCCTCTGATTGCACTTTTATCAGCTAGCATTGCCTTACAACAAACCCCAATACACCATACACCAAACCTACCCTAAATCACTGAATGAAAGGTGGCCTGGGGGGAGATTTCTCCCCTGCCCCCCTGGCCAGTCCGCCCCTGAACTATACTGGATACCTATACTGGAGGCACCTACCTGGCTAATCTATACTCGGGGCAATTATACTGGGGCACCTATGCCTGGCTACCTATATTGGGGGGACCTATAGCCCACTACCTATACTGAGTGCAACTAGACCTAGCTAACCTATACTGCAGGCACCTATACCTGGCTCCGGCACGGGGGGGGGGGGGGCGCAATTTTTACACTCTTGCACTGGGTGCATTTTAGCCTAGAAACTGCCCTGCACCTATCTAACCTATACTGCAGGCTGGCACCTATCTAATCTATACTGCAGGGCACCTACCTATCTAACCTATACTGCAGGCTGGCACCTATCTAATCTATACTGCAGGGCACCTACCTATATAATCTATACTGCAGGGCACCTACCTATCTAACCTATACTGCAGGCTGGCACCTATCTAACCTATACTGCAGGCTGGCACCTATCTAATCTATACTGCAGGCACCTATCTAACCTATACTGCAGGCTGGCACCTATCTAATCTATACTGCAGGGCACCTACCTATCTAACCTATACTGCAGGCACCTATCTAATCTTTACTGCAGGCACCTATCTAATCTATACTGCAGCCACCTATCTAACCTATACTACAGGCTGGCACCTATCTAATCTATACTGCAGGCTGGCACCTATCTAACCTATACTGCAGGCTGGCACCTATCTAACCTATACTACAGGCTGGCACCTATCTAATCTATACTGCAGGCACCTATCTAACCTATACTGCAGACTGGCACCTATCTAATCTATACTGCAGGCACCTATCTAATCTATACTGCAGGCACCTACCTATCTAATCTATACTGCAGCCACCTTCCTATTTTATCTGTACTGCAGGCTGGCATCTATCTAATCTATACTGCAGGCTGGCACCTATCTAATCTATAATGCAGGCTGGCACCTATCTAATCTATACTGCAGGCTGGCACCTATCTATCTAATCTATACTGCAGGCACCTACCTATCTATTTGGGACAAAAAATAAAATCTTCTATGAACTCACCATACTCCTAACGGAATACCTTTGGGTGTCTTATTTCTAGAATGGGGTCATTTGTGGGGTTCCTATACTGCCCTGGCATTTTAGGGGCCCTAAACCGTGAGGAGTAGTCTTGAAACCAAATGTCGCAAAATGACCTGTGAAATCCTAAAGGTACTCATTGGACTTTGGGCCCCTTAGCGTACTTAGGGTGTAAAAAAGTGCCACACATGTGGTACCGCCGTACTCAGGAGAAGTAGTATAATGTGTTTTGGGGTGTATTTTTACACATACCCATGCTGGGTGGTAGTAATATCTCTGTAAATGACAATTGTTTGATTTTTTTTACACACAATTGTCCATTTACAGAGAGATTTCTCCCACCCAGCATGGGTATGTGTAAAAATACACCTCAAAACACATTATACTACGTTTCCTGAGTACGGCGGTACCACATGTGTGACACTTTTTTGCAGCCTAGGTGCGCTAAGTGGCCCAACATCCTATTCACGGGTCATTTTGAGGCATTTGTTTTCTAGACTATTCCTCACGGTTTAGGGCCCCTAAAATGCCAGGGCAGTATAGGAACCCCACAAGTGGCCCCATTTTAGAAAGAAGACACCCCAAGGTATTCCGTTAGGTGTATGGCGAGTTCATAGAAGATTTTATTTTTTGTCACAAGTTAGTGAAAAATGACACTTTGTGAAAAAAAAATAATCAATTTCCGCTAACTTTTGACAAAAAATAAAATCTTCTATGAACTTGTCATACACCTAACAGAATACCTTGGGGTGTCTTTTTTTCGAAAAAGGGGTCACTTGTGGGGTTCCTATACCGCCCTGGCATTTTACGGGCCCAAAACCGTGAGTAGTCTGGAAACCAAATGTCTCAAAATGACTGTTCAGGGGTATAAGCATCTGCAAATTTTGATGACAGGTGGTCTATGAGGGGGCGAATTTTGTGGAACCGGTCATAAGCAGGGTGGCCTTTTAGATGACAGATTGTATAGGGCCTGATCTGATGGATAGGAGTGCTAGGGGGGTGACAGGAGGTGATTGATGGGTGTCTCAGCGGGTGGTTAGAGGGGAAAATAGATGCAATCAATGCACTGGGAAGGTGATCGGAAGGGGGTCTGAGGGGGATATGAGGGTTTGGCCGAGTGATCAGGAGCCCACACGGGGCAAATTAGGGCCTGATCTAATGGGTAGGTGTGCTAGGGGTGACAGGAGGTGATTGATCGGTGTCTCAAGGTGTGATTAGAGGGGGGAATAGATGCAAGCAATGCACTGGCGAGGTGATCAGGGCTGGGGTCTGAGGGCGTTCTGAGGGTGTGGGCGGGTGATTGAGTGCCCTAGGGGCAGATAGGGGTCTAATCTGATAGGTAGCAGTGACATGGGGTGATTGATGGGTAATTAGTGGGTGTTTAGGGTAGAGAACAGATGTAAACACTGCACTTAGGAGGTGATCGGACGTCGGGTCTGCGGGCGATCTATTGGTGTGGGTGGGTGATCAGATTGCCCGCAAGGGGCAGGTTAGGGGCTGATTTATGGGTGGCAGTGACAGGGGGTGGTTGATGGGTGGCAGTGACAGAGGGTGATTGACAGGTGATTGACAGGTGATCAGTGGGTTATTACAGGGAAGAACAGATGTAAATGTTGCACTGGCGAATTGATAAGGGGGGGTCTGAGGGCAATCTGAGCATGTAGCCGGGTGATTGGGTGCCCGCAAGGGGCAGATTAGGGTCTGATCTGATGGGTAACAGTGACAGGTGGTGATAGGGGGTGATTGATGGGTAATTAGTGGGTGTTTAGGGTAGAGAACAGATGTAAACACTGCACTTGGGAGGTGATCTGATGTCGGATCTGCGGGTGATCTATTGGTGTGGGTGGGTGATCAGATTGCCCGCAAGGGGCAGGTTAGGGGCTGATTGATGGGTGGCAGTGACAGGGGGTGATTGATGGGTGGCAGTGACAGTGACCGCCGGCTCTGGGCATGAGCTGTTCCTTGCGGGATCCACTTTCCAGCCGCCCCTGTGCAGTGGGCGGTCGTTAAGTGGTTAAAGTGATTGGACCCGCAGGGGCTCAGGGCAGGACGAGTAGAGCTCTCGTCATTGCCAATTAGCAGGCATAAGTGTGTAGCCCTCTGTATACTACTTTGATAAGGTGTGTTAACTTTGATAAGGCTTGTTATCTCTAATAAGGAGTGTTATCTCTTAAAGGAGTGTTATCTCTGATGAGGAATTTTATCTCTGATAAGGCATGCTATTTGTTTTAGTGAATCAAGCCCATGGTGTGCAGAAAATGCTTACAGAAAACTGACAGAGGAGTGTGCTCCCAGCCTCAGCTTATTACATTCACTCTGTCCACCTCTGATGGAGCAGAACTGGCAGCATCACTATAGTACACAGCGCTTGGGGAGGGGTAGAGAGGCTGGGAGCGGGGCGTTGTACACAAGACCCTGCTGCACACTGAATAGAGACTGTCTACAAATCTTTGTCTACAAAAGTTTGTAAGGTTGGTTATCTGTGGCAGAGCAGATGCGGCCATTAGAACAATTGTGCAGAGAGCAGAAAGCTTTTTCTCGTGCCCAGATTCCTCAAGCATGTAAACCCTATAGGCTGGGTTAAGGTAGTAAAGCCATTACAGACACCATACTGCCACCAGATATTGTACATTTCTATTATTGATGTAAAAATAACATGCTGCCACATCCATCAGTCCATGAATAATAATAATAATAATCACCACTTCCAAACTTCCCATGTCTGCTTAAATTATATTTAGTAGCACTTTTTAGTAAGAGGGCTTTCCAGTCTCTTTTAGCTCCCTTATTCTCTCCTCAGTGGTTCCGAACAGCATGAGCTCTCCGGGTATTTACATTTGTACACTATAAATAGGATTATTCCGGTCTTTGTTTTGCTCAGTTTGGTACATCTATTTGGCCTTTCTGTCTGCATTTTATAAGTTTGTGATTTGATAAAAGATTTAATATTTTGTCACTCTAATGGTCGCCATACATGGTACAATAAAAACGTTAGATTTTCCCGTTTATTCGATCTAAATGATCGAATTGAATGAAAGTTGAAAATATTTTTTTTTCGATCAAGAAATTCGAACGATTATCCCGTTTTTTCAGGAAAAATGATCGGACATGCTGGAAAAATCTTTATATTCGATCTAATTGAATAATCGAACTAAATTATCTAATTGAAAAATTGTACCATGTATGGCCACCATTATGCTGGGTAGACACGATATGTTTTTCCGCTCGATTTTCCACCCGATCGATTTTTCCGCTCGATTCTCCGTTTTATTCTGCGCTCGATTATCTTATCTTCCGCTCGTTTTTCTTATCTTTTTCCATTCACTTCTATGAGAAATCGCATGCAGAATTGATCGGAAGGAATTCCGGACATGGCGGAAATGATCTATTGAATCCATCGGTGGCATAGTGGTTAGCGCTCTTGCCTTGCAGCGCTAGGTCCTCGGTTCACATCCCAGCCAGGTCAACATCTGCAAGGAGTTTGTATGTTCACCCCATGTCTGTGTGGGGTTCCTCCGGGCACTCCGGTTTCCTCCCACATCCCAAAAACATACAGATAAGTTAATTGTCTACCCCCTAAATTGTCCCTAGACTACAATAAATACACTACACGATATAGACATATGACTATGGTAGAGACTAGATTGTGAACTCCTCCGAGGGACAGTTAGTGATAAGACTATATATACTCTGTACAGCGCTGCTGAAGATGTCGGTGCTATATAAATACTAAATAATAATAATAATTAAAAAAATAATAATCTATCGAGAGGAAAAACTTATGGTGTGTACCCAGCATTAGGAGTCTTTTTTTCTGTAGGAGATTTCTGTAATTGTAGAAAATGCAGAAATAATTTTAGCTGAAGATCTGCTGCCACCTAGTGGCCTAGTTTATTTTTTCCCTGGCCCATCATTGGTATGTCATCTGGAAATATTAAATTTGCATACGCGCTACAAATTTGCTGCACACATGTATCAAGTTTTCACAAAAAAATTTGCATTGCATTTTAAAGGGAGTCTGAAGCCTATTTAAAAAAACAAAAACAAAAAAAAACAGATACTTACCTAAGACCTCTGCTGTCCTATAGAGTCTTCCCATTCTCCTCCAAGTCCCCGCAATCCCCATAAGCTCTCTCGATAACAGTCTACAATTGTTCAGTCGTACTTGGGCTTCAGGCTTCCGACGACGTGCTGCTCCGTACTGCACACATGTGAACTGCCTCTCTCAAACACTCGTTCATGCACAGTACAGAGCCACCTGTCTCTGGAAGCCCGAGTGCTTCCGAAGACTACTGAAGTCTCCCGTGGTGGGAGATTTAAACGGAGAAGCCTGCAGGGACTGGGAGGAGAATGGGAAGGATCTATTGGACCCAGAGCCTACCCTCTCTTTAGGTAAGTATCTGTTTTTTTTGTTTTAAAATTATACTTCAGATTCTCTTTAAAGTTATTCAAAATTAACTGCACAAACTAGGTGACTAACAGGAAGCTGTGACACTCCCAATTTTGACAGAGGCTGTGGCAATAAATTAGCCGTAGCTGAGCACTTAAATTTAAATACAGAAGGGAAGCATTTTTAAAAAAATATGTGCAAAAAATAGTTAAGTTAGTAAAGTGGACCTGAAATCAGAACGTCCTCTCTGCTCTAAAAGGTAAGCAGGGGGGGCGTGGCTGACCAGGGAGCTTGATGGAGGCTTGAGCCCATAGCTCCTCACTGTAGCACCAAAAACAGCAGCTCACAGCACTTAAATCAGCCTGAAAATACAGTGATCTGCCAGGGGAACACTCACTGACTGCCATGAATTATCTGAGTCTCTCAGAAAAGAGGTAGAAACAGCCCCAAGCCAAGAAAGCTGACAGACCTATACAGCGCTGCAGGCCAAGACGGCGACCGTTCTGAGGACAAAGAACATCGCTATGCAGCCATCCAAGCTTTTCAGCATCAGGGATCACTGTTTCAAGCCAACTTTGAACTCCAGAGCCCAGAGCAAGGCAAAACGCTGCAGAGAGGGACTGGTGACACATCGCCAGACACCCCAACTTCAAGAAGCCCTGCAAAAGCAAGACAGCACACAGAGGAACTTGAGACTAAGGTAGGCTCTGATACTCATACATCAGCCCCAGAGGGAAGCATATCAGACCCCTTAGCACAGTTCCCAGCATCAGAACAGCCAATATCTCAAGCATTTTTAAAAGACTTTATGCTATCCTTTAGAGACACCCTGCATATAGATCTGAGGTAACTGTCTGACCAAATGGCTCAATTCGCCATAGACACTAATTCCAGAGTCACCAAGATAGAAAACAAGGTGGCGGATGTAACAATTGCACATAATGAACTTGTAGACTCGCATGAAGAACTAATAGAGGAGGTCAGAGGGATGAAGGAGAAACTGGTTGACTCTGAGGATAGGAACTACAGAAATAACGACAAGATAAGAGGGATTGCTAAATCTGTAGTAGCCAATGACTTAAAACAGTATGTCAAGGAGATTGTTAAAGCCACTTTACCTGGAATCCCAGACATTGAATTAGTAATCGATAGGGCCCACAGACTGCCTAAGCCCACCTTTTTGCCTGAAAAAGTACCCAGAGATGTGATAGTGAGAATTCACTTCTATCACGTCAAAGAAGCTTTCATATGAGCCTCAAGGAGAAGACAAAAATTACCATCACCATACCAAGATCTAAATTTATATTCACAAGTCACTCTCCAGGCAAGAAAAGAGTTTGCACCTGTCATGCCTACCTTGAGGGCTCACAAAATACCTTACAGGTGGGGTTTCCCTACAAAACTTCTAATACATAAACAAGGAACCATGTACATTATGAAAAATTCAAAAGAAGGCCTGGATCTACTAAACCAGTGGAATCTACAAGTAGTGGACCCTAAAGACGGTAAATTACCATCAGTTAGACCCCAAAGAATGGACTGGACTGGAGACTCGGATGAGAAAAACAAGTCCCCTGAGGCATCAGGAGGTTCTTGAAGAGATGTAGTTTGGTGCTTCACCCACAAACTTTCTTCCCCCAACTGAACTTTTCCCCTCTGTAAAACTCAGAGGAGGAGAACTGTTCTTTACATAGTTCATGGCTGTGAACTAAGGCTTTTAGGCCCTGACCTATCACCTAGTCACAAGTTATTTGATTCTGTTGATTGTTAACTTCACATCAAATAGATGTCACTCACTTATTTCTTGTTTTTTCTATTGTTGTTTGTTTTGTTGTTGATATGTTCATTAACAATTATTTTTTCCAACAGTGCTGAGAAAGATGGACTGATGATTCTAGAATCAATAGATTTTGGTAACAGTATAAAACTGATTTGCAGTGTATATGAGGTGATAATATACTGTATGTGTTTTACAGTGAAATAACTATTGATTATGTCACGGGATCTTAAAATACTCACTCTTAATGTGAGAGGGTTGAATTCTCACAGAAAGAGATACTTATTGCATAGGTTGAGCAAAGAGGAGAATGTTGATGTAATCTGTCTTCAAGAGACTCATCTTAATCAAGAAAGAGCATCTAAATTCAAATTACACCAATTTAACTCCATTTATCATTCCACATTGGAGAAGAAAAATAAATATGGTGTCTGTGTGGCAGTTAGGGGTCCTCAGGCTTTAAAGTATTAGACTCTTACAGCAGCAGTGATGGGCAAAGCAGTAATAATCACATGAAAAATTAGAATACAATCATTTATAATAGCCAATTTATATGCCCCAAACAAAAATCAAATCAGATTCTTAAACAAAATCCGAAAAAGATAGACAACCTCTCTTAGAGTCATCTTATTATCATAGGTGATCTTAATTGCTGTGGCAGACCCCATCACTGACTGCTCATCAACAACAAGAAGGACTTCCATACAATCTATTTTATTAAAACATGAGCTATATGATGCTTGGACGTGTCTCAATCCCAAAGAAAGGGATAACACCTTCTATTCTCCTCTTCACAAATCATTTACCAGAATTGACTATTGTTTAGTTGATAAATTCACACTTCCCTTACTAACAGATATAAAAATAGGTACAAGATCAAGGTCAGACCATACACCCTTGACAGTTAAGATTCAATTACAAGGTTCTCCACCAGCAACATATCTCTGGAAAATACTCCGCTCAGAAAACACTGCCCCATTAATTAAGACAAATCTTGAGGATTATTTTCATATAAAGGATGCCAAAGAAACAAAAGGAACCACTTTGTGGAATGCCCATAAGGCCTATATAAGAGGTGTTTTTATCAAACAAGGTGCCACTCAAAAAGAAAAGGAAAGAAAAAAACTGATACACTATTAAAGGAAATTAAAACATTAGAACACGACATTTATGCTGATAAAAACCTAGATCTGATGTAACACCTAGAGGAGCTTAGACAACAACTAAGAGATATATTATATCAACAATATCACCGATGGCATACCATTTTAAAAGAAAACTGGTATGCTAACCGAAATAAAGCAGGAAATAAAAGGAAAAAGGATAGCACAGAGGATATATAAACTCAAACACCCAAGCACAAGAACAACTGTACACCATCCCACAGAGATTTGGGACACTCTGGCAGAATACTCTGAGAGTGTCTACAATCTGAAACAAAACTCTGGTACTCACGAACCCACTCAGAAGAAAATCAATCAATATTTAGAGAATGTATAACTCCCCACATTAACAGAATTTGAACAAAAACAAATTAAAATCCTCTTTCAGCAACAAGAAATAGAAGCAGCAATAAAGACCCCTAAAATGATAAAGCCCCAGGGATTGATGGATTTATAAATGATTACTATAAAAAATTAATCAATACCCTTTCCAAACCATTGACCAAAATGTTTAACGAAGTAGCAGCCCTTGGTAGTTTTCCAAAAGAATCATTAACCGCAATAATAACAACAATCCCCAAAAAGGTAAAGATTTAAGTGACCCAAGTAGTTATAGACCTATATCATTATTAAACACAGACATAAAAAGTTATGCTAAGATAATAGCCAATAGATTAGCCCCCTAAATTCCTCAGCTGGTTCATTCTGATCAAGTGGGATTCGTGAGGAACAGAGTAAATAATAATGCTACGAGAAAGGTATTGGCTATTTTGTATAGGATTGGGCTGTGGCGGACGCCTTCTCTATTTGTCTCATTGGACGCGGAGAAGGCGGTTCGACAGAGTCAACTGGAATTACTCATCGAGCATTCTGGAAAAATTTGGTGTTCTGGCTATCTACTCAAAGCCATTATGGTACTATATTCTCAGCCTTCTGCAAAGGTATTGTCCTCTGAATCCTTGTCTGCTCCACTTAATATTACAAATGGTTCCCGTCAGGGATGCCCATTATCCTCATTAATTTTTATCCTCACCCTGGAACCACTTGCACAAAAAATCAGAGATAATCAACTAATCCATGGTGTCAAACTTGGTGAAATATACACAAAACTGTATACAGACAACATATTATTATGTTTACAGGACCCAAAAACCTCCTTATCCAATCTAAAAATAGAATTAGACAAATTCTCTCAAATTTCATATTATAAGCTCAATGAAAATAAAACTGTAATCTTGCCCTGTAATCTTGATCCAAAAATAACCAAACTACTTAAGAATAAATACCCATATCGCTGGTCTGATAATAATATAATGTATTTAGGCGTATATATTACCCCCACCATTTCTAAATTACATAAAGATAATTATGAGCCTTGGATTTCCAAACTCAAAAAACAACTTGAAGCGCTGTCAAAACTAAAAATTTTCTGGCTAGGATGGACAGCAGCTTTCAAAATGATGGTATTACCCCAACTTTTATATCTCTTTAGAAATCTCCCCATTAAAGTTCCCAAAAGTTTTTCCAATTCACTACAATCTCTAATCAATAAATTTGTTATAATGAATAAACATCCTAGATTCTTTAACAAAGTATTATCACAAAACACAGCCAAACAATGGTTTAGCTTAGAACAGGCCCAAATGCCCTATACATCATGTAGAAGTGTACAGTACTTGAAACCCAATTGACATGGAAAAACCAAAATCAATAACTAATCCTATAATAGCAACTACTGTAAAGGTTTGGAAAGACATGATCAAAACAAATTTTAACAATCCATTAGCTTCCAAATTGCCTATCCCATTAATGAATATTTCGCAAATCATTAAAAACGTATCAGTAGATGACTGGATTACACTAGGACTAGATACAGTAGACAAAAACTCAACACTCAAAACTTTTAATGAGTTAATCAACCAATATAACCTTCCCATGTCAGATGCTTATAAATATAAACTAATATAAAAATACTTTCATACCCATCCAATAACCCCGATATTGCTCCCTCCCCAAATAAGTAAATTATTATCCCCAGAAAAGAGTTACCAAAAAGTTACCTCAAAATTTATAGAACACTTTTATCCCTTAGAGAAGGAATTCCTCAATGGTAACTTAAAAAATGGCAAGAATACTTTCAGGTACACTTGGACCAGGAAGAATGGAAAAAAAGCAGTTAAATCTTTAAGGAAATCTACACATTGTGTATCCCTTCATGAAAACTTAATCAAGACCATATGGAGATGGTATTTAACTCCTGAAAAGATCACCAAGTTTGACGTCAAGGCTTCCCCACTATGCCGGAGAGACTGTAACCAGATGAGCTCTCTTGAACACATGATGCTGCTACATTTGCTCCTGGTTATGTTTTGAAGTGTAAATGTTGTGAACAAGCATGACTTTGTTTTACCCTTAACAGCTACTTTGCACTTTGTTAACCATTGCTACTGCTTCATTAGTATTGCTCTCGGTGATGTTGTGAACTGTTATTTGGTGCACTTTGCAAATTATTGTTGTCTCCCATTACTAAGGTTCTGGCAAACTCTTTAGTCACTTGGTACTTCTTAAAGGACTCCCGAAGTGAAAATGTTACTGTATCTTTACTTACCTGGGGATTCTTCCAGCCCCAAGAATTTCTGGGTCCCTCGTCGCAGCTCCGGTTCTCCCCGATGTCTGTTAAAGGAAATAACTTACAACATGAGACTTCTCCAATTTGTGCCAATGAAAATGAAATCTTTATTTACTCAGCTGAGGACCTTTTCGTGTACCAGCATTTAAAGGAACCACAAGCTAACTGCAGCTTGGCTAGTCAGAAAAGGTGGGGACCTCCGTCATCTGCTGATCTTTATACCCTAGTTAACATGCTAATATATTCCTCCCTCCAAGCAGTCTGTCATCCCATGAGTCCAATGAGCAATGTCCAAAGGAGACTGGACTTCTTCTTTGGGTGGGTTTTTCCTGTGTCCTTCAAGAAACTTCCTGTTCAGTTAACTTTCACTTTAGTGAAATGACGTCAGAAGTCAGAGCAGTTTTGCTTCTTTTCAAAGTGAATTCAAAGACATGCCCTCAGAATCTGGTTCAAACTGCATTTCCAAAGAATTCTTTCTTTGTGCCCTCTAGAGCACAAAGGAGGGGGGAGGGAGGTCGTTCTGAAATAGAAAGACTTGAAAACAGTAACTGTATTCTACATATACATTAATTTTGGTTACATTGCGTAATTCCTAAAACAATACTAAAATCATATTCGTAAAGTGTCACTCTAGCACACTGGTCTGATTACATTAATGTGGTTCTTATAGCCACGTGGGAATGTAAAGGATATACATAAAATTAATTATAAATCTTCATAAATTCTTTCCACATTTCCCTCCTGTTTATAATTAATACTGTGTTTTGATTATATATATGAAAATATTTACATTCCCATTGCTGTGCTTATGCTTGCTTAAGTCTTGGTTATCTGCAAATGTGTCTCCACTGCAGGGATTGGAGACTCAAGCAAACACAGCCTTCTATTCCCCTTTACTGCAAATGGGTATGCACTACAGCAAGTCAGGGCATAGAAGTGAAATGACCAAAAAGAAAATCAGGCTCTGGCCGTGAGCTGGAATAATTGTCTCACACGTTGGCCTGGCCATCCCCCTCCAGCATGCCATCATAATCTCCTCCCTGATCACCGTATGATTCTTCATCATGCTGCGCTAAGGCTGCAAACATAGTAGTACTCATATGCTTATCCATCAATCTTGCAAAAAATGTTCTCAACATTGGGAAAATACAGCAGGCTAGCAAGAACAGAACCATAAGAACAGTTAGGAATGCGATACCAAAACTCTGAAAAAATGAGGTCCAGCTCCCAAACCAGTTCTATAACCAGTCTGTTATTGGGTTTGAAACACCTGAGTTTCGTTTTAGCTCTTCAGATAGGTCTTTTAACCACTTCCCGACCGCCGTATTGACAATTGGCGGCCGGAAAGTGGACCCCGCAAGGACCGCCGTATTGACAAATGGCGGCGGTCCTTGTAGGGGCATGGGCGGAGCGATCGCGTCATCCGTGACGCGATCCTCCGCCGCCGCCTGGCTCCGCTCACCCGCCGCAACATCCCGCCGGCCATATGGAAGCGCCGGCGGGATGTTAACCCGAGGATCGCCGCATACAAAGTGTATAATACACTTTGTAATGTTTACAAAGTGTATTATACAGGCTGCCTCCTGCCCTGGTGGTCCCAGTGTCCGAGGGACCACCAGGGCAGGCTGCAGCCACCCTAGTCTGCACCAAGCACACTGATTTCCCCCCTGCCCCCTGATCGCCCACAGCACCCCTCAGACCCTCCCCCCCCCGCCCACCCCCCAGACCCATGTTTACACCCAATCACCCCCTAATCACCCATCAATCACTCAGTCACTATCTGTCAACGCTATTTTTTTTATCCCCGCCCCACTGCCCCCTGCTCCCTCCTGGTCACCCCCCCACCCCTCAGATTCTCTCCAACCCCCAAACCCCAGACCCCCCCCTCATGTACTGTATGCATCTATCCCCCCTGATCACCTGTCAATCACCTGTCAATCACCTGTCAATCACCCATCAATCACCCCCTGTCACTGCCACCCATCAATCAGCCCCTAACCTGCCCCTTGCGGGCAATCTGATCACCCACCCACACCAATAGATCGCCCGCAGATCCGACATCAGATCACCACCCAAGCGCAGTGTTTACATCTATTCTCTCCTCTAGACACCCACTAATTACCCATCAATCACCCATCAATCACCCCCTATCACCACCTGTCACTGTTACCCATCAGATCAGACCCTAATCTGCACCTTGCGGGCACCCAATCACCCGCCTACACGCTCAGATTGCCCTCAGACCCCCCCTTATCGATTCGCCAGGGCATTATTTACATCTGTCCTTCCCTGTAATAACCCACTGATCACCTGTCAATCACCTGGCAATCACCCATCAATCACCCCCTGTCACTGCCACCCATCAGTCACCCCCTGTCACTGCCACCCATCAATCAGCCCCTAACCTGCCCCTTGCGGGCAATCTGATCACCCACCCACACCAATAGATCGCCCGCAGATCCGACATCAGATCACCACCCAAGCGCAGTGTTTACATCTATTCTCTCCTCTAGACACCCACTAATTACCCATCAATCAACCATCAATCACCCCCTATCACCACCTGTCACTGTTACCCATCAGATCAGACCCCAATCTGCCCCTTGCGGGCACCCAATCACCCGCCTACATGCTCAGATTGCCCTCAGACCCCCCCTTATCAATTCGCCAGGGCATTATTTACATCTGTCCTTCCCTGTAATAACCCACTGATCACCTGTCAATCACCTGTCAATCACCCATCAATCACCCCCTGTCACTGCCACCCATCAATCACCCCCTGTCACTGCCACCCATCAATCAGCCCCTAACCTGCCCCTTGCGGGCAATCTTATCACCCACCCGCACCAATAGATTGCCCGCAGATCTGACATCAGCTCACCACCCAAGCGCAGTGTTTACATCTATTGTCTCCTCTAAACACCCACTAATTACTCATCAATCACCCCCTATCACCACCTGTCACTGTTACCCATCAGATCAAACCCTAATCTGCCCCTTGCGGGCACCCAATCACCCGCCTACACGCTCAGATTGCCCTCAGACCCCCCCCTTATCAATTCGCCAGGGCATTATTTACATCTGTCCTTACCTGTAATAACCCACTGATCACCCATCAATCACCCCCTGTCACTGCCACCCATCAATCACCCCCTGTCACTGCCGCCCATCAATCAGCCCCTAACCTGCCCCTTGCGGGCAATCTGATCACCCACCCACACCAATAGATCGCCCGCAGATCCGACATCAGATCACCTCCCAAGTGCAGTGTTTACATCTGTTCTCTTCTCCAAACACCCACTAATTACCCATCAATCACACCCTGTCACTGCTACCCATCAGATTAGACCCCTATCTGCCCCTAGGGCACTCAATCACCCGCCCATACCCTCAGAACGCCCTCAGACCCCAGCTCTGATCACCTCGCCAGTGCATTGCTTGCATCTATTCCCCCCTCTAATCACACCTTGAGACACCCATCAATCACCTCCTGTAACCCCCTAGCACACCTACCCATCAGATCAGGCCCTAATTTGCCCCGTGTGGGCTGCTAATCACTCGGCCAAACCCTCAGATCCCCCTCAGACCCCCTTCCGATCACCTCCCCAGTGCATTGATTGCATCTATTTTCCCCTCTAACCACCCCCTGAGACACCCATCAATCACCTCCTGTCACCCCCTAGCACTCCTATCCATCAGATCAGGCCCTATACAACCTGTCATCTAAAAATCCACCCTGCTTATGACCGGTTCCACAAAATTCGCCCCCTCATAGACCACCTGTCATCAAAATTTTCAGATGCTTATACCCCTGAACAGTCATTTCGAGACATTTGGTTTCCAGACTACACACGGTTTTGGGCCCGTTAAATGCCAGGGCGGTATAGGAACCCCACAAGTGACCCCATTTTAGAAAAAAAGACACCCCAAGGTATTCTGTTAGGTGTATGACGAGTTCATAGAAGATTTTATTTTTTGTCAAAAGTTAGCGGAAATTGATTTTTATTGTTTTTTTTTTACAAAGTGTCATTTTTCACTAACTTGTGACAAAAAAATAAAATCTTCTATGAACTCACCATACTACTAACGGAATACCTTGGGGTGTCTTCTTTCTAAAATGGGGTCACTTGTGGAGTTCCTATACTGCCCTGGCATTTTAGGGGCCCTAAACTGTGAGGAGTAGTCTACAAAACAAAGGCCTCAAAATGACCTGTGAATAGGACGTTGGGCCCCTTAGCGCACCTAGGCTGCAAAAAAGTGTCACACATGTGGTATCGCCGTACTCAGGAGCAGTAGTATAATGTGTTTTGGGGTGTATTTTTACACATACCCATGCTGGGTGGGAGAAATCTCTCTGTAAATGGACAATTGTGTGTAAAAAAAATCAAAAGATTGTCATTTACAGTAAATGTGTAAAAATACACCACAAAACACATTATACTACTTCTCCTGAGTACGGCGGTACCACATGTGTGGCACTTTTTTACACCCTAAGTGCGCTAAGGGGCTCAAAGTCCAATGAGTACCTTTAGGATTTCACAGGTCATTTTGTGACATTGTTGGTTTCAAGACTACTCCTCACGGTTTAGGGCCCCTAAAATGCCAGGGCAGTATAGGAACCCCACAAATGACCCCATTCTAGAAAGAAGACACCCAAAGGTATTCCGTTAGGAGTATGGTGAGTTCATAGAAGATTTTATTTTTTTTGTCACAAGTTAGCGGAAAATGACACTAATGTGAAAAAAAAAACTATTAAAATCAATTTCCGCTAACTTGTGACAAAAATAAAATCTTCTATGAACTCACCATACTCCTAAGGGAATACCTTGGGGTGTCTTCTTTCTAAAATAGGGTCATTAGTGGGGTTCTTATACTGCCCTGGCATTTTAGGGGCCCTAAACCGCGAGGAGTAGTCTTGAAACAAAAATGAGCTGTGAAATCCTAAAGGTACTCATTGGACTTTGGGCCCCTTAGCGCAGTTAGGGTGCAAAAAAGTGCCACACATGTGGTATCGCCGTACTCAGGAGAAGTAGTATAATGTGTTTTGGGGTGTATTTTTACACATACCCATGCTGGGTTGGAGAAATCTCTCTGTAAATGGACAATTGTGTGTAAAAAAAATCTAAAGATTGTCATTTACAGAGATATTTCTCCCACCCAGCATGGGTATGTGTAAAAATACACCCCAAAACACATTATACTACTTATCCCGAGTACGGCGATACCACATGTGTGGCACTTTTTTGCACCCTAACTGTGCTAAAGGGTCCAAAGTCCAATGAGCACCTTTAGGCTTTACAGGGGTGCTTACAATTAGGCACCCCCCAAAATGCCAGGACAGTAAACACACCCCACAAATGACCCCATTTTGGAAAGTAGACACTTCAAGGTATTCAGAGAGGGGCATGGTGAGTCCGTGGCAGATTTCATTTTTTTTTGTCGCAAGTTAGAAGAAATGGAAACTTTTTTTTTTTTTCGTCACAAAGTGTCATTTTCCGCATACTTGTGACAAAAAATAATATCTTCTATGAACTCACTATGCCTCTCAGTGAATACTTTGGGATGTTTTCTTTCCAAAATGGGGTCATTTGGGGGGTATTTATACTATCCTGGAATTCTAGCCCCTCATGAAACATGACAGGGGGTCAGAAAAGTCATAGATGCTTGAAAATGGGAAAATTCACTTTTTGCACCATAGTTTGTAAATGCTATAACTTTTACCCAAACCAATAAATATAGGCTGAATGGGTTTTTTTTCATCAAAAACATGTTTGTCCACATTTTTCGCGCTGCATGTATACAGAAATTTTACTTTATTTGAAAAATGTCAGCACAGAAAGTTAAAAAAATCATTTTTTTGCCAAAATTCATGTCTTTTTTGATGAATATAATAAAAAGTAAAAATCGCAGCAGCAATCAAATAGCACCAAAAGAAAGCTTTATTAGTGACAAGAAAAGGAGCCAAAATTCAATTAGGTGGTAGGTTGTATGAGCAAGCAATAAACCGTGAAAGCTGCAGTGGTCTGAATGGAAAAAAGTGCCTGGTCCTTAAGGGGGTTAAAGCCCACGGTCCTCAAGTGGTTAACTGCTGAAGAGCCACTGTCACTTTTCCATCAGGGGACGTATTATCTGGAATGTAGGTACAACATTGTTCCACAAAAAATTCACATACACCCCCTTTTTCTGCCAACAGCATATCTAATGCAATTCTATTCTGTAATGCTGTTAATGATGTTGCTTTCAGTTGTTCTGCCAAACCTTCGATAGCATCTCTAGTATAATTAACAAATCTTTGCTGATTGTAGTAAATATAATTAATTCAATCCACATTTTTGTTAACTGTTGGCCATAGGAAAATTGATTCAAAACCTGCAGCAATTTGGTTCCTAGCCTTGAACTCATCTGGCACCCCTATGGGGACCCCTATCGCATCAATATATACATATGGGTTCAAACTCCCTTTTGGTGCCTCTCTTTTACTCCGGTGTACCTTTGTATCCATCAAACTTTTAAAAGACTCATAGGGCAAAATAGTTACATGGCACGCAACCCTTTCCATTCTGGTGGCAATGATGATTCTGCTTTATTAGGTTCACAAGTCCACCAAGTATCTCCTAACTGCCATTTTGTTCCTAAGCTCAACCCTTTATCATTTGTTACCGTCAATATTTCTCCACAATAATTATAAATTGAAGGTCCACAGCGCTAAGTTTAAAATTAAACACCTTTAATAATACAAATTGTGTTGGCATTGATCTTAAGCTCACTCAAGGAATTAAGGTAGATTGGTTTAGACATTCCTTGTCTTTAGATTTAGATTTTTCTTTATACAATTCTCCTGATTTTTTTGTGTGAATATCACTATTTCTCCTTCCCATCATCATAGATGTCCTATAGTCTAGAAATTGAGGTTTCGATTTGCTAGATTGAGGTGTCCTAGCTGTTCGTGGGCTTCTTCTTGGTCTATGTGGGGAGTCTGCTACTAGAGCAGAGTATTTGTTATGAAGTGATATACTATTATTTGATATTTTGGGAATCGCCCCCTCCCGTTGTTGTTTCATTAATTTCTCCTTAGCCCTCCCATCTTTCGCCTCTCCTCCCAAAGTGCATGATGTAGCGCCTTTCAAATCACCTATCTTTAGCATATCTCTCCCCTCCTTGGTTTTCTCCTCCAAAAGGGAGGACTCTGTAGGATATGCGTTTTTGTTTGATAACTGGTTCGCAGTTTCAGGCGGACACTCTTTTACAGATACGTCCGACACGATCTGCGACTCCAGCATCTCACACGCTAGTTTCAGTTGTATTTCCGGATCCGTCTGGGAGGCTCCAAAGCTGATGCCCCCACCCTGCGCCCCCAGGCCGGGCGGGTCTCCCACAAACTCCACACCCGTCACGGCCTGAGGACCCAAGGCGGGCACGGCAATCGAACCAAGGTCCCCCTGCAGCACCCCCTCTGTTTTAGAAATATTGGTGGTTAAGCCCTCAGTCCTTGTAGATTCCCCCACTACTTCAGATTCCATTTGTATAATTTCTTTAACAAAATTTTCTCCTACCGAGATCGTTTGTATAGCTTCTACATCAAAATTTTCTCCTACCGAAACCATCAAGCCGTCCCTTTGAAACTTTTTTGTCTTTCTTTTTATAATTTCCTCCTCCATAGAGGTAAGCCTAGTTTGGATACTTGTTTCCATATTTTTATATATTTCAGTGTCATGATGTTGTTCTAAATCTACATATGTTTTTCTAATCTCCTCTCCTGATTCCAAAAGTTGGATTTTCCTCACCTCTAAAAGAAACCCCAATACCTGCATTGAAAAACCATGAAACATCTTATCCCATTCAATTTGGTTATTGCCATACTGTAGATCTGCCGACAAGTTTTTATACAAGTATAGACCAATCGGACATTTGTCATTCTGAATGTATTGATCTAGTGTAAATATTTCCCACAGGTTTTTGGTTTCAGATGTCAATAGTTTCTCCAGTGATCTACATTGATACTTAATAGTTTCCATCTCGAATCCCCTATCTTGAACATGTAGGGCTTCCTGAGCAAAAAATCTTTCAAGTCTATTATACCTATCTCGTCTGTATTGCCATAGATTGGAACTAATGGCTATAGATCCTTCCATTTTGGCCGCTGGGTATCCTTTTGTGGAGGAAATAACAAAATCTATAAAAGTTTGTATGGATATCCTGCGCCTATGGACAATTGCAGCAGCTGAGTGGACCAGGCAAATCCTCCAATACCTAACTCTGTAAAATTATAAATTGAAGGTCCACAGCGCTAAGTTTAAAATTAAACACCTTTAATAATACAAATTGTGTTGGCATTGATCTTAAGCTCACTTAGAGCACCTTCCCCTTTAAACACCCCTGTCGCACACAAACACTCACACAATATCACTGCAGTGAGCACTCGCACAAAAATGTAAAAAAGGGATCCCAGTAAAAGATCAAGGATGAGGATATAAAAAGCTTTTGTTGATAGAGCTAATGATGGACATAAAACTTTTTGTGCAGCTCAATAAGGTCCGCAATGAATGGAGTTTCCGTTAAGATTAAGTTCATGCATGCATCAATGGCAACTTCTGCTTGTATATATGATACTGCACCAGTTCCTCCGGCGTGGGTGAATCCTCGCTCCGCTGTCTCCCCTCACCGTATGATCTGACACTGGCCTTGTGTATACGGGCACGGAGTCAGCTGATGCCGCCAGGAGTAGGTATTACTTCCGTAGACGCCGCTTCCGTCCTCTGCAGATGGACGGTTCCGTAGGCGGCTTGTTAGTTACTTGCTGGCTTGGGCAATCCCACAGTGACGTCACTGATAGCGTATGTGCGTAGGACGCTGACGTTTCAGGAGGTAACGCCTCCCTTCTTCAGAGCTGCCCAACGATCGCTTCCCCCAGCTTATAAACATTCCTCTTATTCTTAGGATCCACCCACTTCTCCTTGGAAACCAGTGCTGCCGTTTATCTTCCTCCAATTTTCACAACAGCAAGAATACATGTCAGAGTTCATCCACAGCAATTGCTGTGGCTTTTCCACTTCTCATATTTTTATCATGATAGAGAAAAATAATTGTCTCCAGATCTTTTTATATGTATCCAAGAATAAAAATGAAAAAATTAAAATAAAAATATAAATAATATATATGAAAATTCCCCACATATCAGTATGTTTTATTCTATTTTAAAAAAGCATAAAACTCAAAGTCACAATTTAACCCTTTGGGGGTCATAGTGTCCAGTGCATATATCCAAAATGATTCCGTACGAGATAATTTACTTATAAAGTCTCCTCCCCTCCAGTCTTTCTCTACTTTCTGTAGTCCACAAAATGTGGAACCCCGTACTGAGCATTTGTGAAATTTCTTATAATGTGCAGATAAGGGATGTTTTTCATTTCCTTTTTCTATATTATATAGATGTTCCCCTAATCTTTTTTTCAGAGATCTTTTTGTCCTCCCCACATATTGCTTTTGACATGGGCAGCATATCACATATACTATCCCTTTGGTGGAACAAGTAAAGTTGCCTCTTATGGGGAATATTTCACCATTGCAAGAGGAAACAACCTCCTGCATCACTCTGTCGCCTTTAGTAGCCGCACACATTCCACAATCACCACATCTTCTAAATTTGTTTCCCCTTTTCACTGGGCAAGGATCTGTAATAGTGGGTGCTATCATTTGACCAATGTTTGAACTCCTTCTGAATGTAATACCCGGATGATGACCCAAATACCCATCCAGAAAATCGTCTTCCTTTAAAATGCTCCAGTATTTGTTCACTATTGCTTTTATCTTGTAAGCCTGTTCACAATAGTCAAATAAAAGAGCTGGGGGCCTTTCAGACCAATTATCTCTGTGTTTGTTTCCTATCATTAATGTTTCTCTGTCGATATTCATTGTCTCACCCACAGCTTTCTCTAGAAGTTCATCCTCATATCCCTTCTCTTTGAAACGATTGCTGAGAACCTCTATTTCAGTATTAAGGTCTTGAGGTCTGGAACAATTCCGCTTCAGACGTAAAAATTGTCCCTTAGGGACATTAACTAGCCATCTTGCTAGGTGGCAACTATCTATATCAATAAAACTGTTGCAGTCAACTGGCTTAAAAAATGTTTTAGTGTGCAATTTCGCATTATCTAGGAAAATGGTGAGATCCAAGAAATTTACAGAACTTTTACTTATTTCCATTGTAAACCTGAGATTATATTCATTCGAATTAATATTCTGATAAAAATGTTGTAAAGAAACAGAATCTCCTCGCCAAATAAAAAAGGCGTCATCAATAAAACGGCGCCAGAACACAAGGCCCGCGCCGGAACACATGGACCACTGTTTGAGCACATGTTCCTCCCAGTGGGCCATGTATAAATTAGCAAATGCCGGCGCGAACCTTGTGCCCATCGCCGTTCCTGTACACTGTAAATAATAATTACCATCAAAATAAAAATAATTGTGTTCTAATATATACTTCATGCCCTCCAATATGAAAAGCACTTGTTCTTCCTCCAATTCTTCATCTTGTAACAAATAGTACTTAGCCGCTTGTAGCCCTTTTCCATGTTCAATCACTGTGTACAGTGAGCTCACATCGATTGTACATAGAATATCACCCAATTCCCATTCAAATTGTTCTAGTTCTCTTAAAAAGTGTCTAGTATCTTTCAAATAGGCTGGTGTCTTTATCACCTGTCTCTGCAAGAAGCCATCGACATACTTAGATAGATTGGCACTCAGGGACCCAATGCCCGATATTATGGGGCGGCCCGGAGGATTTTTATGATCTTTGTGTACTTTTGGGAGATGGTAGTAGACCGGTAATTTGGGTTTGTCTGTTAATAAAAAGTCATATTCTTTCTTATTTATTATTCCCATAGTTTTTCCCTCTTCCAAAAAAGTTTTCAATTTTCTTACATAAGTGGTCGTCGGGTCTCCCCTTAATTTTTTGTAAGTGGTTATATCTGTTAGCTGTCTATAAGCTTCCCTTTTATAATCTTCTGAGTCCTGTATTACTACCCCACCCCCCTTATCCGCTGGTCTTATTATTATAGAGGTGTCATCTTTCAAAGCCCTCATGGCTTTTCGTTCTTGATATGTTAAGTTGTCTTTGCTTCTATTAAGAAAGTTAGTTTTTTTAATCTCTTTAGTTACCATTGTCTCAAATGTAGTCATGGATTTGCTATACTCTTGTGTTGGAAAAAAGTGGGACTTGGGTCTTAAATCTGTATGAAGATATTTGGGTTTGACAGTTTCCTGTTCCGTGTAGTTGTTTTTAGCAAAATGTTTTTTTAGACATAATTTCCTCATAAACCTTTTCAGGTCTATATACATATTGAATTTATTGGCCTTTGATGAGGGTGCAAATTTTAATCCTCTATTAAGTATAGATATTTCGGGTTCGGTTAGAACTTTTTTGCTGAGATTGAAAATTCCCTTTGGGACAATTTTCAATACTTTTTCTTTCAATCTTTGGGTTTTTTTGGAGTGCTTTCCTGCTCTCCTTCCTCTAATGTGTTTCGACATCTTTTTCCCTTTCCTAAAAAAGGAATTAAGGTAGATTGGTTTAGACATTCCTTGTCTTTAGATTTAGATTTTTCTTTATACAATTCTCCTGATTTTTTTGTGTGAATATCACTATTTCTCCTTCCCATCATCATAGATGTCCTATAGTCTAGAAATTGAGGTTTCGATTTGCTAGATTGAGGTGTCCTAGCTGTTCGTGGGCTTCTTCTTGGTCTATGTGGGGAGTCTGCTACTAGAGCAGAGTATTTGTTATGAAGTGATATACTATTATTTGATATTTTGGGAATCGCCCCCTCCCGTTGTTGTTTCATTAATTTCTCCTTAGCCCTCCCATCTTTCGCCTCTCCTCCCAAAGTGCATGATGTAGCGCCTTTCAAATCACCTATCTTTAGCATATCTCTCCCCTCCTTGGTTTTCTCCTCCAAAAGGGAGGACTCTGTAGGATATGCGTTTTTGTTTGATAACTGGTTCGCAGTTTCAGGCGGACACTCTTTTACAGATACGTCCGACACGATCTGCGACTCCAGCATCTCACACGCTAGTTTCAGTTGTATTTCCGGATCCGTCTGGGAGGCTCCAAAGCTGATGCCCCCACCCTGCGCCCCCAGGCCGGGCGGGTCTCCCACAAACTCCACACCCGTCACGGCCTGAGGACCCAAGGCGGGCACGGCAATCGAACCAAGGTCCCCCTGCAGCACCCCCTCTGTTTTAGAAATATTGGTGGTTAAGCCCTCAGTCCTTGTAGATTCCCCCACTACTTCAGATTCCATTTGTATAATTTCTTTAACAAAATTTTCTCCTACCGAGATCGTTTGTATAGCTTCTACATCAAAATTTTCTCCTACCGAAACCATCAAGCCGTCCCTTTGAAACTTTTTTGTCTTTCTTTTTATAATTTCCTCCTCCATAGAGGTAAGCCTAGTTTGGATACTTGTTTCCATATTTTTATATATTTCAGTGTCATGATGTTGTTCTAAATCTACATATGTTTTTCTAATCTCCTCTCCTGATTCCAAAAGTTGGATTTTCCTCACCTCTAAAAGAAACCCCAATACCTGCATTGAAAAACCATGAAACATCTTATCCCATTCAATTTGGTTATTGCCATACTGTAGATCTGCCGACAAGTTTTTATACAAGTATAGACCAATCGGACATTTGTCATTCTGAATGTATTGATCTAGTGTAAATATTTCCCACAGGTTTTTGGTTTCAGATGTCAATAGTTTCTCCAGTGATCTACATTGATACTTAATAGTTTCCATCTCGAATCCCCTATCTTGAACATGTAGGGCTTCCTGAGCAAAAAATCTTTCAAGTCTATTATACCTATCTCGTCTGTATTGCCATAGATTGGAACTAATGGCTATAGATCCTTCCATTTTGGCCGCTGGGTATCCTTTTGTGGAGGAAATAACAAAATCTATAAAAGTTTGTATGGATATCCTGCGCCTATGGACAATTGCAGCAGCTGAGTGGACCAGGCAAATCCTCCAATACCTAACTCTGTAAAATTATAAATTGAAGGTCCACAGCGCTAAGTTTAAAATTAAACACCTTTAATAATACAAATTGTGTTGGCATTGATCTTAAGCTCACTTAGAGCACCTTCCCCTTTAAACACCCCTGTCGCACACAAACACTCACACAATATCACTGCAGTGAGCACTCGCACAAAAATGTAAAAAAGGGATCCCAGTAAAAGATCAAGGATGAGGATATAAAAAGCTTTTGTTGATAGAGCTAATGATGGACATAAAACTTTTTGTGCAGCTCAATAAGGTCCGCAATGAATGGAGTTTCCGTTAAGATTAAGTTCATGCATGCATCAATGGCAACTTCTGCTTGTATATATGATACTGCACCAGTTCCTCCGGCGTGGGTGAATCCTCGCTCCGCTGTCTCCCCTCACCGTATGATCTGACACTGGCCTTGTGTATACGGGCACGGAGTCAGCTGATGCCGCCAGGAGTAGGTATTACTTCCGTAGACGCCGCTTCCGTCCTCTGCAGATGGACGGTTCCGTAGGCGGCTTGTTAGTTACTTGCTGGCTTGGGCAATCCCACAGTGACGTCACTGATAGCGTATGTGCGTAGGACGCTGACGTTTCAGGAGGTAACGCCTCCCTTCTTCAGAGCTGCCCAACGATCGCTTCCCCCAGCTTATAAACATTCCTCTTATTCTTAGGATCCACCCACTTCTCCTTGGAAACCAGTGCTGCCGTTTATCTTCCTCCAATTTTCACAACAGCAAGAATACATGTCATAGTTCATTATTCATTATATTCGAATGAATATAATCTCAGGTTTACAATGGAAATAAGTAAAAGTTCTGTAAATTTCTTGGATCTCACCATTTTCCTAGATAATGCGAAATTGCACACTAAAACATTTTTTAAGCCAGTTGACTGCAACAGTTTTATTGATATAGATAGTTGCCACCTAGCAAGATGGCTAGTTAATGTCCCTAAGGGACAATTTTTACGTCTGAAGCGGAATTGTTCCAGACCTCAAGACCTTAATACTGAAATAGAGGTTCTCAGCAATCGTTTCAAAGAGAAGGGATATGAGGATGAACTTCTAGAGAAAGCTGTGGGTGAGACAATGAATATCGACAGAGAAACATTAATGATAGGAAACAAACACAGAGATAATTGGTCTGAAAGGCCCCCAGCTCTTTTATTTGACTATTGTGAACAGGCTTACAAGATAAAAGCAATAGTGAACAAATACTGGAGCATTTTAAAGGAAGACGATTTTCTGGATGGGTATTTGGGTCATCATCCGGGTATTACATTCAGAAGGAGTTCAAACATTGGTCAAATGATAGCACCCACTATTACAGATCCTTGCCCAGTGAAAAGGGGAAACAAATTTAGAAGATGTGGTGATTGTGGAATGTGTGCGGCTACTAAAGGCGACAGAGTGATGCAGGAGGTTGTTTCCTCTTGCAATGGTGAAATATTCCCCATAAGAGGCAACTTTACTTGTTCCACCAAAGGGATAGTATATGTGATATGCTGCCCATGTCAAAAGCAATATGTGGGGAGGACAAAAAGATCTCTGAAAAAAAGATTAGGGGAACATCTATATAATATAGAAAAAGGAAATGAAAAACATCCCTTATCTGCACATTATAAGAAATTTCACAAATGCTCAGTACGGGGTTCCACATTTTGTGGACTACAGAAAGTAGAGAAAGACTGGAGGGGAGGAGACTTTATAAGTAAATTATCTCGTACGGAATCATTTTGGATATATGCACTGGACACTATGACCCCCAAAGGGTTAAATTGTGACTTTGAGTTTTATGCTTTTTTAAAATAGAATAAAACATACTGATATGTGGGGAATTTTCATATATATTATTTATATTTTTATTTTAATTTTTTCATTTTTATTCTTGGATACATATAAAAAGATCTGGAGACAATTATTTTTCTCTATCATGATAAAAATATGAGAAGTGGAAAAGCCACAGCAATTGCTGTGGATGAACTCTGACATGTATTCTTGCTGTTGTGAAAATTGGAGGAAGATAAACGGCAGCACTGGTTTCCAAGGAGAAGTGGGTGGATCCTAAGAATAAGAGGAATGTTTATAAGCTGGGGGAAGCGATCGTTGGGCAGCTCTGAAGAAGGGAGGCGTTACCTCCTGAAACGTCAGCGTCCTACGCACATACGCTATCAGTGACGTCACTGTGGGATTGCCCAAGCCAGCAAGTAACTAACAAGCCGCCTACGGAACCGTCCATCTGCAGAGGACGGAAGCGGCGTCTACGGAAGTAATACCTACTCCTGGCGGCATCAGCTGACTCCGTGCCCGTATACACAAGGCCAGTGTCAGATCATACGGTGAGGGGAGACAGCGGAGCGAGGATTCACCCACGCCGGAGGAACTGGTGCAGTATCATATATACAAGCAGAAGTTGCCATTGATGCATGCATGAACTTAATCTTAACGGAAACTCCATTCATTGCGGACCTTATTGAGCTGCACAAAAAGTTTTATGTCCATCATTAGCTCTATCAACAAAAGCTTTTTATATCCTCATCCTTGATCTTTTACTGGGATCCCTTTTTTACATTTTTGTGCGAGTGCTCACTGCAGTGATATTGTGTGAGTGTTTGTGTGCGACAGGGGTGTTTAAAGGGGAAGGTGCTCTAAGTGAGCTTAAGATCAATGCCAACACAATTTGTATTATTAAAGGTGTTTAATTTTAAACTTAGCGCTGTGGACCTTCAATTTATAATTTTACAGAGTTAGGTATTGGAGGATTTGCCTGGTCCACTCAGCTGCTGCAATTATCCATAGGCGCAGGATATCCATACAAACTTTTATAGATTTTGTTATTTCCTCCACAAAAGGATACCCAGCGGCCAAAATGGAAGGATCTATAGCCATTAGTTCCAATCTATGGCAATACAGACGAGATAGGTATAATAGACTTGAAAGATTTTTTGCTCAGGAAGCCCTACATGTTCAAGATAGGGGATTCGAGATGGAAACTATTAAGTATCAATGTAGATCACTGGAGAAACTATTGACATCTGAAACCAAAAACCTGTGGGAAATATTTACACTAGATCAATACATTCAGAATGACAAATGTCCGATTGGTCTATACTTGTATAAAAACTTGTCGGCAGATCTACAGTATGGCAATAACCAAATTGAATGGGATAAGATGTTTCATGGTTTTTCAATGCAGGTATTGGGGTTTCTTTTAGAGGTGAGGAAAATCCAACTTTTGGAATCAGGAGAGGAGATTAGAAAAACATATGTAGATTTAGAACAACATCATGACACTGAAATATATAAAAATATGGAAACAAGTATCCAAACTAGGCTTACCTCTATGGAGGAGGAAATTATAAAAAGAAAGACAAAAAAGTTTCAAAGGGACGGCTTGATGGTTTCGGTAGGAGAAAATTTTGATGTAGAAGCTATACAAACGATCTCGGTAGGAGAAAATTTTGTTAAAGAAATTATACAAATGGAATCTGAAGTAGTGGGGGAATCTACAAGGACTGAGGGCTTAACCACCAATATTTCTAAAACAGAGGGGGTGCTGCAGGGGGACCTTGGTTCGATTGCCGTGCCCGCCTTGGGTCCTCAGGCCGTGACGGGTGTGGAGTTTGTGGGAGACCCGCCCGGCCTGGGGGCGCAGGGTGGGGGCATCAGCTTTGGAGCCTCCCAGACGGATCCGGAAATACAACTGAAACTAGCGTGTGAGATGCTGGAGTCGCAGATCGTGTCGGACGTATCTGTAAAAGAGTGTCCGCCTGAAACTGCGAACCAGTTATCAAACAAAAACGCATATCCTACAGAGTCCTCCCTTTTGGAGGAGAAAACCAAGGAGGGGAGAGATATGCTAAAGATAGGTGATTTGAAAGGCGCTACATCATGCACTTTGGGAGGAGAGGCGAAAGATGGGAGGGCTAAGGAGAAATTAATGAAACAACAACGGGAGGGGGCGATTCCCAAAATATCAAATAATAGTATATCACTTCATAACAAATACTCTGCTCTAGTAGCAGACTCCCCACATAGACCAAGAAGAAGCCCACGAACAGCTAGGACACCTCAATCTAGCAAATCGAAACCTCAATTTCTAGACTATAGGACATCTATGATGATGGGAAGGAGAAATAGTGATATTCACACAAAAAAATCAGGAGAATTGTATAAAGAAAAATCTAAATCTAAAGACAAGGAATGTCTAAACCAATCTACCTTAATTCCTTTTTTAGGAAAGGGAAAAAGATGTCGAAACACATTAGAGGAAGGAGAGCAGGAAAGCACTCCAAAAAAACCCAAAGATTGAAAGAAAAAGTATTGAAAATTGTCCCAAAGGGAATTTTCAATCTCAGCAAAAAAGTTCTAACCGAACCCGAAATATCTATACTTAATAGAGGATTAAAATTTGCACCCTCATCAAAGGCCAATAAATTCAATATGTATATAGACCTGAAAAGGTTTATGAGGAAATTATGTCTAAAAAAACATTTTGCTAAAAACAACTACACGGAACAGGAAACTGTCAAACCCAAATATCTTCATACAGATTTAAGACCCAAGTCCCACTTTTTTCCAACACAAGAGTATAGCAAATCCATGACTACATTTGAGACAATGGTAACTAAAGAGATTAAAAAAACTAACTTTCTTAATAGAAGCAAAGACAACTTAACATATCAAGAACGAAAAGCCATGAGGGCTTTGAAAGATGACACCTCTATAATAATAAGACCAGCGGATAAGGGGGGTGGGGTAGTAATACAGGACTCAGAAGATTATAAAAGGGAAGCTTATAGACAGCTAACAGATATAACCACTTACAAAAAATTAAGGGGAGACCCGACGACCACTTATGTAAGAAAATTGAAAACTTTTTTGGAAGAGGGAAAAACTATGGGAATAATAAATAAGAAAGAATATGACTTTTTATTAACAGACAAACCCAAATTACCGGTCTACTACCATCTCCCAAAAGTACACAAAGATCATAAAAATCCTCCGGGCCGCCCCATAATATCGGGCATTGGGTCCCTGAGTGCCAATCTATCTAAGTATGTCGATGGCTTCTTGCAGAGACAGGTGATAAAGACACCAGCCTATTTGAAAGATACTAGACACTTTTTAAGAGAACTAGAACAATTTGAATGGGAATTGGGTGATATTCTATGTACAATCGATGTGAGCTCACTGTACACAGTGATTGAACATGGAAAAGGGCTACAAGCGGCTAAGTACTATTTGTTACAAGATGAAGAATTGGAGGAAGAACAAGTGCTTTTCATATTGGAGGGCATGAAGTATATATTAGAACACAATTATTTTTATTTTGATGGTAATTATTATTTACAGTGTACAGGAACGGCGATGGGCACAAGGTTCGCGCCGGCATTTGCTAATTTATACATGGCCCACTGGGAGGAACATGTGCTCAAACAGTGGTCCATGTGTTCCGGCGCGGGCCTTGTGTTCTGGCGCCGTTTTATTGATGACGCCTTTTTTATTTGGCGAGGAGATTCTGTTTCTTTACAACATTTTTATCAGAATATTAATTCGAATGAATATAATCTCAGGTTTACAATGGAAATAAGTAAAAGTTCTGTAAATTTCTTGGATCTCACCATTTTCCTAGATAATGCGAAATTGCACACTAAAACATTTTTTAAGCCAGTTGACTGCAACAGTTTTATTGATATAGATAGTTGCCACCTAGCAAGATGGCTAGTTAATGTCCCTAAGGGACAATTTTTACGTCTGAAGCGGAATTGTTCCAGACCTCAAGACCTTAATACTGAAATAGAGGTTCTCAGCAATCGTTTCAAAGAGAAGGGATATGAGGATGAACTTCTAGAGAAAGCTGTGGGTGAGACAATGAATATCGACAGAGAAACATTAATGATAGGAAACAAACACAGAGATAATTGGTCTGAAAGGCCCCCAGCTCTTTTATTTGACTATTGTGAACAGGCTTACAAGATAAAAGCAATAGTGAACAAATACTGGAGCATTTTAAAGGAAGACGATTTTCTGGATGGGTATTTGGGTCATCATCCGGGTATTACATTCAGAAGGAGTTCAAACATTGGTCAAATGATAGCACCCACTATTACAGATCCTTGCCCAGTGAAAAGGGGAAACAAATTTAGAAGATGTGGTGATTGTGGAATGTGTGCGGCTACTAAAGGCGACAGAGTGATGCAGGAGGTTGTTTCCTCTTGCAATGGTGAAATATTCCCCATAAGAGGCAACTTTACTTGTTCCACCAAAGGGATAGTATATGTGATATGCTGCCCATGTCAAAAGCAATATGTGGGGAGGACAAAAAGATCTCTGAAAAAAAGATTAGGGGAACATCTATATAATATAGAAAAAGGAAATGAAAAACATCCCTTATCTGCACATTATAAGAAATTTCACAAATGCTCAGTACGGGGTTCCACATTTTGTGGACTACAGAAAGTAGAGAAAGACTGGAGGGGAGGAGACTTTATAAGTAAATTATCTCGTACGGAATCATTTTGGATATATGCACTGGACACTATGACCCCCAAAGGGTTAAATTGTGACTTTGAGTTTTATGCTTTTTTAAAATAGAATAAAACATACTGATATGTGGGGAATTTTCATATATATTATTTATATTTTTATTTTAATTTTTTCATTTTTATTCTTGGATACATATAAAAAGATCTGGAGACAATTATTTTTCTCTATCATGATAAAAATATGAGAAGTGGAAAAGCCACAGCAATTGCTGTGGATGAACTCTGACATGTATTCTTGCTGTTGTGAAAATTGGAGGAAGATAAACGGCAGCACTGGTTTCCAAGGAGAAGTGGGTGGATCCTAAGAATAAGAGGAATGTTTATAAGCTGGGGGAAGCGATCGTTGGGCAGCTCTGAAGAAGGGAGGCGTTACCTCCTGAAACGTCAGCGTCCTACGCACATACGCTATCAGTGACGTCACTGTGGGATTGCCCAAGCCAGCAAGTAACTAACAAGCCGCCTACGGAACCGTCCATCTGCAGAGGACGGAAGCGGCGTCTACGGAAGTAATACCTACTCCTGGCGGCATCAGCTGACTCCGTGCCCGTATACACAAGGCCAGTGTCAGATCATACGGTGAGGGGAGACAGCGGAGCGAGGATTCACCCACGCCGGAGGAACTGGTGCAGTATCATATATACAAGCAGAAGTTGCCATTGATGCATGCATGAACTTAATCTTAACGGAAACTCCATTCATTGCGGACCTTATTGAGCTGCACAAAAAGTTTTATGTCCATCATTAGCTCTATCAACAAAAGCTTTTTATATCCTCATCCTTGATCTTTTACTGGGATCCCTTTTTTACATTTTTGTGCGAGTGCTCACTGCAGTGATATTGTGTGAGTGTTTGTGTGCGACAGGGGTGTTTAAAGGGGAAGGTGCTCTAAGTGAGCTTAAGATCAATGCCAACACAATTTGTATTATTAAAGGTGTTTAATTTTAAACTTAGCGCTGTGGACCTTCAATTTATAATTTTACAGAGTTAGGTATTGGAGGATTTGCCTGGTCCACTCAGCTGCTGCAATTGTCCATAGGCGCAGGATATCCATACAAACTTTTATAGATTTCTCCACAATACTTAGTCATTGGATGGTTACGGGGGGCAGACCTATTATAGCACGTAAGATTGCTGGCTGTAGCAAATGCACGCTGTGGGGTGCCCGGTACCTTCATACGGGCTCTCTCTGTGGTACAGTTCCATGGTTGATTCACAGTTATCATACTCTGTATCATACATTCTAACTCAGACCCACTCGCCACTACTGGTATTAGAGCAATCTGCGGTCTAGCCGCTGCACATACAGTACAGTCCAACACATTCATTTGGTTTGCAGTAAAAGTTGCCAAAGTAGTCCAAAGATTCCCCTTGTATTCTACCTCCTTTAATAGATGGAGTAGTCTAGGGGGTAGCTGCTCTCCTTTCACTAGAACCTTGCTACTAGTCACGTGCATCCTGTTAACACTGTTCAATGGGGATGGATCAGTAGTCTGTTTGCCTAGCCTGGCGTTACTGTTCAATGGAGGTCGATTAGTGGTCAGTTTAGGTCGAGCAGTTATTGTCATTGTCATAATAACATAGGGATCTGTCCCTGGAATCGTGACCCCCGAGTACATATGTGCCTGTATCTGTCACCTCAGGTCTTTTTAGTATTATCCAAACTTCATTTGCGACTTTCTGGATGCTTATTCTTTCATACAGGTTTATGTCTTTGGGATCTAACTTTGTACTCGATGTTTCCCACCCAGATGGATCAGTAGTCTTCCACACGTCTTTCCAACTCAATATGGGTAGTTTGTCTCTTGCTCCCAAGTAAAAGTTGTAGTTAGTTCCGTACTTATCCACAAATATTTCAGTGGGCTTTAGTCTAAACACTACATTGTCCATACCAGGTGAGATAGTTGCATTCAAGTCGATCACCCCTGTCCCATACCCGTGGTTAGTATATTTGGATGTTCTCTGTGTGATTAGTTTTCTGACCTGTCTAGTTAGGGTCTCATCGGTAGGGAGTTGTAACCAGGTGATTCCTTCAATTATGATCACAATCAGGGCTAGTACAATCATAGCAACTATGGTCCCTTTTCCCACTAGAGTTTTAAAGAAACCCACATCCATGATGCTCATATGCAGGGGCGCCCTCTTTCCCTCCTCTACCTCCTTCATCCTGCTTCAAGCAAGAACAGCTGTATAGGTGAGAAGTAACCTGCTAATATACTTCTCACCCTCGGCCCTTCTTGACCAGTTCAGGCAAATGTTCCTTCCCTGGAGACAGATTCCACTGGAGCCCTCTGCAGGCACTAACTATTCTTTCCCTGAGACAGGTATGGGCACCCTCTTACAGTTAGTCAGATGGGGTCAGGAATTCCTTCTACTTCTTGCTCGCTGCAGTGGGAGTTGTCATTAAAAACTTGGTAAGGGCCCTCCCACCCTGGGGAAAGACAGTGCTTCTTTTTGGTTACCTTGTCCTGTCTTTTCTGTGGGTATTGGGTCTGGGTAAGTGTTTGGTGCTTGCGGGTATGCCTCAGGTAATCTGCCAGTCACCCCTCTTCTGGAACTATTCCTGTGTATTGGAAAAAACAGGACATCTGTATTGTTTCACAAAATGCGGACAACATCTCACAACATAACAGTTTCTTCTTATTTCTTCCATGTGGTGTTATTCTAATTTAGCCACCATCCCTCCTGTTGACACATGTAAAAATCCATGTGTCATAACTGCAATTCAATTTCAGTCAAAGGAAGGTTAGTAGGTCAGCAGTGTACAGAGCGACCTGTAAGTAAAGTGTTAGACTGCAAGTCAGCAGAGGGAGCTGTAGTTGTAGTCGTCAGAACTGCCAAGTCGTTGCCACGGGAGATCAGGGGACTGGGATGTTGCACACATGTGAATGGCCAGTGTTATGGGAGCCCGGAAAGCATCCATGCAATATAGAAACAACTCTGTGGGACGGGTGGGCTCCTCAGTTGCTAACACCTAACCCTGCTGATACCATTAAGCCACAAACGTATGCATGATGGGAAACCATACAGACTGTCAGTAAGAACAGTGGGGGACGGAATCCCATATAACAGGCTGGCGTAGGGAAAGGGATAAAACACACAGCTTGAGCAAAGATGCAGAAAGAAGCTTATCTATTCTACGATGTTCTTCAGCTCACTACTGTAAGACCAGCTTAGTTGTCGGTTTATTCCCTCCTGTGCACATAGAACTTATCCGCAAAGATTTGTTAATTCCCCTGCGGAAAAGTCACCGTGCAGATGCGGACTGGGAAAAACATCCTCTGGTCAGTAAACAACAAAGAAAACAAGGGTGCAGGGGGCCAGGGTGGTGAAGCTTTGGACAATGATACGCAGGTGCCCAAGCAAACTGGCTGTGCAGTATAGGTAGGGCGGAAGGTGGGGGGGGGGGAGTTGGATGGGCTGGATGGATGGATCTGGTGGGGTGGGGCTGGTGGGGGTGAGGTGGGGCTGGTGGCGGGCTCTTGGCAGAGAACTACAGTCATGCATCCCTCTCCGCAGTTCGTCATTAGACAAAGCATTGTGGTCAAAATGTTCCATCAAAGTCATTTTACTTAACTTTTTTAACATACCCATAAATTATAAAGGTTTAATCATGTGACAATCAAACAGTCAATCAGTCGATGACAATGACCCATATACCACAGTAATACAGCAATCAATTGTTCCCAGAAAAAGAAAATCATCATATGTGTTCTTATAACTAAAGGTAGTATTTGCGGGGGGGGGTTGTTTTTGTTTTTTAATATCCCGCTTTCTGGGTTTCACAAAATATATATATTTCTTTCAAACAAACCTCTTATTTTGCTACATGCATTCTTTTAAATCACTCTTTTCTGCCTACACACACAAAATCCACTATTTAGCTGGGATCAGTAGTCCATGAGGCTTCTTGCCCCCACCTCAGGAATGTGGGCGTAAACCATACATTATTGAAACTGAACACCATCACACACATCCCAGGCAGAAACTCCACTTAAATTTTACAGAATTTAGAAGTACAAACACAATCCGAGTAACTGACATACACAGACAGACAATTGCAGGCAGTAAGAATCGCTTTTGAATCTCCAATCTTCAGACAAAACATCAGACAAACAGATTATAAACTTTTACAGACATTTCTGTACATCTGGAACCACACAAGCAACAAACAAACAGCAGCTCATAACTTGTACTGGTGGGGAAATCTCTCCTGTGACCCCCTCCCCTTCTTCTGTTGGATACTTATACCTCCCAGGGGCTCTGATGATTAGATCTCAGAGCTCCTGAATTCCCAGCTTCACATATCTACACAATCCTTTTAATACTACACCCTAACATTCTATTTTCACATTCTCGTGTCCATCAATAAATTCACTTACACATTTGCCTTCTTACTAGGGTGACCTCAAGGTTGCAGTGATTTTCCACAACTGCGGTACCCTTACCCACACCTCGTCACTGTGGACCTCAAGCCCTCTGGGGGCACTGTCGGACCAGGTGACCTTTCAGACCACATTCAAAACATTCTCCGTGTTCTCTGTGACCTTCGTATTCTTTAGATTTGCGCTTTTGTGAGCGCGTGTGGTGGCCACCGCCATTCACATAACAATTACTTTCATCCTCGTTGCAATCATAAACATATGCGGCAGCTTTCTTCCCTTTCTTCCCCTTCTTCTTAATCACACATACAGGGTATCGGGTGCATTCTAGAAAATCACTCAGTTTGCAAATTCTATGATCCACCACATACTGTGTGACACACTTGCATATCCCTTCAGTCAAAACTTCACGTATAGCAATCTTAAACTGTTCATACGGGGAATCTGTTGCTTCTGCAGTAGGGGGAGCTATACCTCTATATTTACTGAAAACCTCCATCACTTTATCCACTAGCTCATCTATATCTAATCCGTTTACATCATCTTTCACCTCATGTGTCTGGGAGGCCCCATCCACCTTTTGTGGGAGGGACTTGGTTTGGTCTTGGGGAGGGTTCTGAGGAACCTGACATACAGTACATGGTACCTCCTCCAAGTCTTTGTTCTCCTCTCCTAACCAATATGTTAAGACTTTGCCCCTCCTCGTATATGCCTCTAGTAGCCATCTTTGAGCCTCTGGTAAACCATATTGTTCTTCTAAAATCACATTACCATGAGCATCACATTTAATTTGAGAAACAAGTTTTTTACAGCTTTCAAGATGCAGATGTCATAAAAACCCATATTTATCCCTCCACAGGCTGCGATATTTTACCCAGTTGCCATGTTTTCTGCGCATAACACATTCATCACTAGTGGCCATAATTTTGCTTGTACCTTGACCCATTCTTTACCTCCCCATTCACACACCTCTTATTTGAAGGATTATTAGTCACCTGGATCCCCTATCCGCACTCAAATATAGGCACGGGATACCTGACACAACTTCCGTGTGTTGAACTTCTATGGAGAGGCACCTCCGACTAAGGTACTGACACAATCAGTGGTGTGTATCCACTCTGATATTACTGCCTGTTACGCGGCTGTATTTTGTCACAAGGAGCTTACAATTCCGCTGAGGCACACGGTAGCTTAGGAAACTGACCACAGATTGTGTCATGCAAAACAATATGACAACACATCAATAACTTACAATCTAAGCGCAGCCCTGTGTACGAGAAGTTACAGAAATAAAAAAGTAGTACTTACAATTATGAAGCTTTCAGGACACCCGAGAACTTTGCTTTAGAATCCTAAACAGGCGATTTCACCGACCTTGGTTGAGGAAGTCTCACGGTTCGAAATGAACCGTATGTCACAAAGACATGAGACCTAGTTGTGTTTTGCCACCTTTTAGAAGGCTACTATTAGATTGATCGCCAGTCACAAACGCGCTCCTAGGCCTCAATTCTTTGGGACGATAAGTTCCGGTTCGTCGAAGGACCAGATGTTAAAGGAAATAACTTACAACATGAGACTTCTCCAATTTGTGCCAATGAAAATGAAATCTTTATTTACTCAGCTGAGGACCTTTTCATGTACCAGCATTTAAAGGAACCACAAGCTAACTGCAGCTTGGCTAGTCAGAAAAGGTGGGGACCTCCTTCATCTGCTGATCTTTATACCCTAGTTAACATGCTAATATATTCCTCCCTCCAAGCAGTCTGTCATCCCATGAGTCCAATGAGCAATGTCCAAAGGAGACTGGACTTCTTCTTTGGGCAGGTTTTTCCTGTGTCCTTCAAGAAACTTCCTGTTCAGTTAACGTTTATGACGTCAGAAGTCAGAGCAGTTTTGCTTCTTTTCAAAGTGAATTCAAAGACATGCCCTCAGAATCTGGTTCAAACTGCATTTCCAAAGAATTCTTTCTTTGTGCCCTCTAGAGCACAAAGGAGGGGGGAGGGAGGTCGTTCTGAAATAGAAAGACTTGAAAACAGTAACTGTATTCTACATATACATTAATTTTGGTTACATTGTGTAATTCCTAAAACAATACTATAATCATATTCTTAAAGTGTCACTCTAGCACACTGGTCTGATTACATTAATGTGGTTCTTATAGCCACGTGGGAATATAAAGGATATACATAAGATTAATTATAAATCTTCATAAATTCTTTCCACATGTCCCACTCGTAAGCTTCTGGCAGGTGCAGTATGCACCCGATGACGTGGGCATGTTCACACACAGGTGCTCGCATGTGCCCACACATGGGCAGAAGAGCCAACGCGCCGATTGGTTGGCGAGCCTTACAGGCGGCCAGGGGGACACTGGGGAGCACCGGAGCTGCTGCGAGGGACCCAGAAAACTTCTAGGGGCTGGAAGAAGCCCCAGGTAAGTAAAGATACATTAACATTTTCCCCTTAGGCGTCCTTTAAGTATGTGTGGTGTATGTAGCTTTTTAGTGATCTTTTTTCAACAAAGATTTTTGTACTAACACCCTTAGCGTAACCCGATGAACTAATTTTTCAGTTTTTTTCATTGGGCTAGTTTCCTTCTTTATCTTTCTTCAGTTAATATGTTTTTTTTTTCCTTTCACGTTTTATGCATTCTAAATGTTAAATAATGTACTATTAAATGCATTCAAAAAGCTGTACCTGAATACGGTTATTCAATAATTCTGTCTGATGTCTTTGCTAAATATTGGAAAAGTTTTAAAGAGACTCCGTAACAAAAATTTCATCCGGCTTTCTTCCATCCTACAAGTTCCAAAATCTATTCTAATGTGTTTTGGCTTACTGCAGCACGTTCTACTATCACCATCTCTGTAATAAATCAACTTATCTCTCTCCTGTCAGACTTGTCGGCCTGTGTCTGGAAGGCTGTCAAGTTCTTCAGTGTTGTGGTTCTGTGATGCATCTCCCCCCTCCAGGCCCCTCTCTGCACACTGCCTGTGTATTATTTAGATTAGTGCAGCTTCTCTCTGCTCTATTATCTTTTACAAGCTGGATAAATCCTCCTCTGAGCTGGCTGGGCTTTCACATACTGAGGAATTACATACAGGCAGAGCTGTCTGCACTCTGCAGGAAGAAACAGCCTGACACTTCAGTGGAAGATAGCTGCAGGGGGAAAGAAACACACAAATGATCTCTTGAGATTAAAAAGGAAGGCTGTATACAGCCTGCTTGTGTATGGAAGTATTTTGTATGTGTGGACATACTGTACATCAACCTACTTCCTGTTTTGGTGGCCATTTTGTTTGTTTATAAACAAACTTTTTAAAACTGTTTTTAACCACTTTTAATGCGGCGGGGAGCAGCGAAATTGTGACAGAGGGTAATAGGAGATGTCCCCTAACGCACTGGTATGTTTACTTTTGTGCGATTTTAACAATACAGATTCTCTTTAAAGAGAATCTGTACTCTAAAATTCTTAAAATAAAAAGCATACCATTCTATTCATTATGTTCTCCTGGGCCCCTCTGTGTTGTTTCTGCCACTCCCTGCTGCGATCCTAGCTTGTAATTGCCAGTTTTAGGCAGTGTTTACAAACAAAAGATATGGCTGCTAACCAGCCAAGAAATAAGACTGAACATAGTAGTTTGCTATTTTTAAATACTCCTGGTAATTAGTTGTTTGTCTATGTGCATTTTTCATCAGCTTATCATTTTGCACAGACCAATTCACTTAAAAGGAAATGATGGAACGAACGTTAACCTTGGGGCAACAGTGTGGTGCTTAATTAGTGACTTGTATACAGAAAAACATGGATATTAGGAGAGATATATAAATTTACATTTTGCATGATCAAAGGAGTGTAGTGCCTGTTATTAATTTCAAAGTAAACATCTAAAAAGTTGCATGGAAAATATATGAGAAATACAAATAATAATCCCACAAATAAATCTTGGTCTTGTAAGTACTGAAATTAATTTGAAATGATTTTTTTTTTGCATCCAAGCTAAGTTAAAAATATTATTATTTCTAATGTCTAACAAGTTTTAAAAACCAACAAAAATAACCTGACGTTAGCTGAAATCAGAGTGTATTATAATATTGTAGATTGCAGTAGCTTCAACAGCTGTGCAGCAGACAGATTTGTAACTGATTTTAGCAGCCATACCGAAGATAATTTATTTGTATAATTTATTATTAGTAGTGTTATTAATATTTTATAAAAGTTCAGAATTTTAGATCTCATGTCCAACCTTTTTATATTCATGCAATTCTTAGTTTGGATCAGAAATGTACATCTGAAATGCCCTTGGTTCACTCACATCCATATCTCTTAAGGTGGCCACTAATGGTCCAATTTCTAGCAAAAAATCGTTCGAGCGATCAGAAATTCTGATCAGACGAAAAATCGTTCACTACACCATCAACTAACCAATCATTGCTTCCTATCTATCACGACCAACAAGAAAATCCAAATTTTGGTTCGACGAAAATTCAATTGGACGATTGTTTTTATAATCGTTCATTATCGATTGTGCCCATCAACTGAGATTATTTACAACCAATCCGATCAGAATTTCTGATCGCTCAAACGATTTTTTGCTAGAAATTGGACCGTTAGTGGCCAGCTTTAGCGTTTTTAAGTTCCAACTGAGAAGCACTATGCCTCACCAGCAAGCTTAATCTCTTCAATCCTTAGCTTCTCATGGAAAAAAATGTTTAATTCCTCCCTGCACCTAAGACCCACCAATTTGATTCCTTATAATGCCTCCATTAGCGAGGGACGTTGGGAGTGCACGGATTACGGCCGTACTACGTGGAGTATACAGCTGAATGGTCCGCTGCCTTGCAAACCCTGCGCTTACCTGTATGCCTGTGATAGACATACATGGTGGAAACGTGAGTGCACTTAATTGTCTTTTTTAAAGAGAAATACATTTTATTGAAACTGTGCTACGCTATGTGGAGCATTTTTAATTTCATGTTGAGATATGGTGATGTGAAGAGGATATAAAGATTGGAGCCCAGCAGTGACCAGAAGGGCAGTGAATTTACCTGACTGAGCGCATATGATCATTTTGTATGATCATTTCAGCCGGTGAGTGCGATCACAAGAGGTGTGGTGGCGGTTTGAAATCTTGAAGTTGGTTAATAGATCTGCGCTGATCAAGAGAGACTTTACATGTTATAATGCCTCCAGTCACAGTGTTCTTTTAAAACGCCCCCTTATGGTCCATTCAGTTACAGTGCCCCCATTATAATGCTTTCCTGACCTCCTGCAAAGAGCATTAAAGCATGCTGGAAGTATCCCTGTACCTCCCTGTTCCTGCTCACTCTGACACTCCTTATCCTGCTAACTTTGAAGCCTACCGCAAATTATTTGTTCCCTGGCATCATGTGACCATGACATTGTAGTGAGGAACAGATGAAATGTGGCAGAAGGGCATTGATGACTTTACAGGAAACAAAAACATGATGCTGTTACTTTTTACTTTCTGCCACGCTTTTAGAAAGACTCTGCAACAGGAGGTGCAAAACTCTGGTAGTGACTTAGGGCACGTGTCCTACATCTAATGGCCTAACTTCAGATACCCATTAATTGTTCATTTCTTGCAAAGTAAGTTATTAGCTGAATGCGGAAAGGACTTTGTGGTGTCAGTGGGCAGTAGAGAGTCTGCAATAAACATGGATGACTTAAGAATGATGTGTGTAATCCTTAATAGTATGTGTTTTATTTTTGACAATCTAATAAAATTATTTTTATACATTTAGTCCTGTATGAAAATGGCTAAGGGCTTCTGATAATTTCAGAATCCTAACGTTTGAGTCAAAGGTTTTAAAACACAGGACAAATAATTATCATTAACTTTGGAATTAGCTGGTAATGTGTGAGCAATACTGGCCAGTAGTCTACTTGCACTTGTCAAAGTTTTCTTTTTACTCTTGTAATTGAATTAGACTCCCAGGGTTCTAGATGTAGAAAGCTGAGATATAGTTTGCTTTACCACTCCTAGGATTATTGGTGCATCTAATTCCTCTACATTCAGCAAAGGCAATTTTGGCAACGTAATCTGGGTCTTTTGTGAGGACATGTTGTGTACAATTAAATCACAAAGTAAATGTCTTTTTTTTTTTTAATGACAAATTCTGTTAGTATTTCAAATGTAAATGACACTTTTTCATTCTAGCATGTAATAATTCTTGGAATAGTTGTTCAGCTGCAGTAAGGTATGCTAACAGCTGTCTTGGTTTATTCCAAATACAAACATTTCTGTGCATGAACTAATTTATTTTCTTGAAAAGTATTTCATTTCTCGTTTGCTGCCAGACACAGTGATTTTGTCTTGGGTTATTTTTATACTTATCTTTAGTTCATTTATGTTTCAGCTATTTTTGTTACAGCAATATAATTTGTATGTTGTAAAAGTCTCTCTCGTTGCCAAAAAATCTCCACTCAGTGTTGTCTTAGATCCTTTTTAAATCATTAAGACTCTTACCTGGATAGTGTTGTAAGGCCAATAATTATTTATATATTTTTTCATTCTTTTGTAACCATCAAAGTCTTTCAGTTATACTGCATTCATTCTCAATGTTAACTAAACCCCTAGTCTTGGACACTGGGCAATCATGTAGCATGGTCCAAAATACCTCTGCTCAAGTACTTACTTTCTTTGACATCTGGTAGTGGGTGGAAAATATTAAATCTGTCCTTCACATTGATTGATGGGGCTCAAACTGGCATGAGTAACACACATCCATATGGTGTCGCCATCTCCAAAGGTCAATTAAACTCAGAACTCTCCACCAATCATGAAATGTTTGTGGCCTTCTATATCCTTATCTAGACCTATTTAAAACTGGACCTGCTGCTGTCATGAAATCCCCTGCTGAAATCGTCTACAATTTCACCCAGCTTCTTGGACATCCTATTTAAAATGAGTCTATTAAAAGGCAGAGGAACAAAAAGCCTCTCTGTAGTTTATGAGGTCAGGTCTAACCTTAAATTTGAAAAGATCATTTTCATTTTCTTTTTTCACAATATAGCTGCACCTCTAGAATATCATGAGTATGGAGTGATGTATACATTACCTATATGTGTCTTTTAAAATGCCAATAATCTATGGTTGTGCCCAGTAATATGGATGTTTTGGCATAATGTGCTTGCCTACATTAAATCAGGGTGTAATTTACAGTTGGACATGTCTCCATTACTGCTCCTGTTTAATTATGTTGAACCTTAATCTCAACCTAGTGGGCTGCAAGCTGGTTCTAAGCCTGTTCCAGTTAAACTGGCACATTTGATACTTATTGCCTCTCGCAAAGTGATATTTAACAAATGGAAATACCCTAGTGCTTCTACTGTGTGGGATGTCAAGGAGGAACTGACTCACCTCTTTCACCAAGACAAATTGGAGGCTATCATTCACAAGAACAACAAAAAAATCACTTTCTTTAAAAAATGGAAGCTTTTTTGTTCTGGCCTTTCACTCCAGTAAAGAACTAAGTGACCTGATGGAGCACTTCAGGGACACTAAGTTGAATTTCGTAGAGCAACTTCAAGGAACGTTGGGAAGATTGGAAATGCCTTAGGTAGCCATACAGTTAATTAGTATCCTCAGAGATGCTCACCCTAGTGCCAGCTTCTCCTGCATGTTGCATTTACTTACATGATGCAGGAGAAGCTGGTGCTAGAAGAAGCAGTTAGGGTCAGAGGAGGTCGCTCATCACTGAAGGTGCTGGAGCAGGTGAGAGAAGCACTACTGCTTATGCGGCACATACTCTGCATTGAACTGGGCTGGGGCAGTGCAGGAGGGGGACAGAACGCGGCAAAAAGGGAGAAAGAAGTAGCCACAAGAAGAGGACAGATTGGGGCACCAAGGGGGACAGAAAGAGACACAAAGGGGGACAGAAGGAGGCACAAAAGGGGACAGGAGGAAGCATGAAAGGGGGACACAAGGAGACACACTAGGGCAGATATGGCACAACTAGACCCAGTGGCGGCACGGGGGGAAGGGCAGACACTGGCACAAGGGGACAGAAGCAGGATCAAAGGGTGACAGAACAAATATTTTTGAACTTCTGGTGATAAATCTGCAGATACTGAAGTGATAATTGTTTAAATTGACCATTTTCTTCTGGCTGCACTCAGAATAGTGTCTATCACCATAGTTAAATATAATTCAAAATAAATTGCAAGATGATTGGCTTAGGAGGTGCCAAGAGTTTGGGATGATTAGGTGGTACTTAGGTTTTCAACAACAAATAAGGGTGTGGTGTCAGCTGTTAAATTATTTTTAAGCTAGGTTTCTATGAATACACCTGGTCTTCTCCCTTCAACACCCACAGGAAAAAAGCAAAAATCCTGAGAACAGAGAATAACCTGTTCTCAAGGTCAGCCATCTTGGATTTATTACCTACAAGTTATGTTCTAATCCTCTTATATCTGATGGAATAGGGTGGTGTACATTATCTTTCACTTTGCTCACTCGATTTTACAGCTCTTTTGTATCTATTCTTAAATTATGGCTATCCTGTCTGATCCAAAATAATTCCGTCTTTGTTTCCACATCCAGTGGACTATTTATATAGATGTGGTGATCTGAATACAGGACACCACTTCTTTGTTCTCCAATTTTAAAAATCAGATTGCTTCTTTAAAGAGAAACTCCGACCAAGAATTGAACTTTATCCCATGTGAGGAACAAAGATTGTGGTTAATTTTTAAGATGGAATAGGAATAAGACATGCATTAGCATTTTAGTAGCATTTTGTAAGAGGAAGGGACATATTTGTCCTATTTTTAGATGAAATTAGCAAGAGGTAGTTTATAAGGTAACATGAGTCTTAAAGAGGAACTACAGTGAAAATAATGTAATAAAAAAGTGCTTCATTTTTACAATAATTATGTATAAATGATTTAGTCAGTGTTTGCCCATTGTATTATCTTTTAAATCCCTGATTTACATTCTGACATTTATTACATGGTGACATTTTTACTGTTGGCAGGTGATGTAGCTGCTGCATGCTTTTTTTGGCAGTTGGAAACAGCTGTAAACAGCTATTCCCCACAATGCAGCAAGGTTCACAGACATGAAATTGCCAAGAGTACGTACTCAGAATTTCTTTGTGGGAAGGGTTTCACCACAATATCAGCCATACAGCACCCCCTGATGGTCTGTTTGTGAAAAGGAATAGATTTCCCATGTAAAAGGGGGTATCAGCTACTGATTGGGATAAAGTTCAATTCTTGGTCAGAGTTTCTCTTTAACTGAGAGCTCAAACTATTGTCCCCAGACAGTGGGCTTAAGGCTTTATTAGAGTATTATATACATTTATTATGACTACAGATAGGGGAATTGAGCGAGGAGGTGGAATTGGATGACCTGAAATGAGATTACATGAATGCAGAAGCAGAAGCTAGACAGTCGGCTCACAATAATAGGGTAGAACAATCAGGAGCTGAGAGATAGACTTGAGTATCATCAGCATAGAAGCATAGAGTGTGAGTAAATTAATTGTCCCAGATAGCAAGATAGAGAAGAGATCAACAAATAATAGGCATAGGACGAAGTTACCGTTGGAGTAGAAGACAGTGAAAGAACACCCAGACAGTTAAGAGGAAATCTCATGCTGGGTACACACGTTAAGTTTTTTCCGTGCAACTTTGCGACCCGATTGTTTTTTCAGCACGATTCCGCACTCGATTCTGTGCTTGATTCTCTTATCTTCATTCGTTTTTCTTATCTTTTTTCATTCACCGCTATGAGAAATCGAGCGCGGAAACGATTGGGAGCAATATCGGACATGACGGATTTTATGTATCTGATCCATCTATCGCACGGAAAATCGTACCGTGTGTACCCAGCATCAGAATGCACTTATGCTGGGGATACACGGTACGTTTCTGTACCGTGTATCGACCAGCTGATAATATTTAGCTGGCCCGATCAAGCCGGTTGACCCTCGCCCGCTCGATCCCCGCCGGTGGACAATGGCAGGGAAGCGAGTGCTGATAAGGAAGCGCCGGCGGGGACGAGCGGTAATCGATCCGCGCGGACGAGCGGGGACGCGGCGGGCACGCGGCTGGGGTCGATCCGGCGGCTAATCGAGCCGCCAGTCGACCCGTCTATTCCCAGCATAAGTCTTTGACTCCTAGTAGACAGAGTCTGAAGAATCAGAGAAGGTAACGGAAAAAGGAATGGAGAAATGGCATTTGGATTTTAAGACCACTAAGTGTCATTAGTGTTTAACCACCCTGGCGTTCTATTACCTGCGCCAGGGTGGCGGCGCAGCAGTTTTTGTTAAGTGGCGCCCTCTGGCGGTAATGGACAAGCTGAGCTCGTCCATACCGCTAAGGAGGTTAAAGTCATTAGTGACTTTAGTAAGGACACTTTCAGTGGAATGGTAGGGACAGAAACTAGACTGAAGGCAGTTAACTACCTGCGGACCGAGCGAGTATAAATCTACAGCGGGCAGGGGGCGCTGCGGTCCTGACCGGACGTAAGCTCTACGTCCCATTGACCGCGCGCCCCGCCCATCCCCGTCGCTCAGTCCGCTCTGCCCCTGCCGCAATGTGATGCCCTGCCGCCTCTATGACGGCAGAGCACTGTGAGCCGGTGCTTTGTGCATGCTCATGGCGTCACGATTACATCACAGGCATGCGCAGAGCATCCCTGGTGGCACACCTGCTGCAGCCATCAGGTTTCTGCCTTCTACTTGGTCTGTTACTCTGCATGTTGCATGATTTCACACAACATGCAGAAGACCGAGAGGCAGCTTATTGTATTAGCATTACTGGTGAGGTATGATGCAAAGTCTTCATATGATAGACATGTGCCATGGTTTCCATCAAGTTTCCTAAAAATAAAAAAAAAACAGTTTAAAAAAACAGTTATAGCAACTTCAGAGTAAAGCATAATATATTAATACTAATGTCCTTGCAGGACATACGCCTGCAATTTACTCACCCTGCACTGTGAAGCTGTGCACTCCCATTCAATCATCTATGTACAGGGCCACACTGCAGCTCACAGCCTTGGCATGCAGAGGCTGGGCACAGACCAATCAGTTAGTCTCTGATCATGTGACTCCTTTGTAAAAGTTACATTTATTTTGTGAAGCCTTTTCCTTAGACATTTAATGGAATTCAGTTACACAATTGCTTGTATAGTGATAATATTAGGATTTTTGTAGAGAAACACTTTAGCAATAAAAAAAAGGAAAAAGGAAAAAATGTTGTGAATGCATTTATTCACAGATATTCACAACAATAATATTACATTTTTCAATAACCCTTTAATGAACTCCTTTCATAACAGAGAAAGACTGGCTGCCAGCTGTCATATATATTTACTTACAGTGGTGTGAAAAACTATTTGCCCCCTTCCTGATTTCTTATTCTTCTGCATGTTTGTCACACTTGAATGTTTCGATGATGGTTTTTATTATTTAGTGAGAAAACAAACTCCAAATCTACATGGCCTTGTGTGAAAAAGTGATTGCCCCCCTTGTTAAAAAATAACTTAACTGTGGTTTATCACACCTGAGTTCAATTTCTGTAGTCACCCCCAGGCCTGATTACTGCCACACCTGTTTCAATCAAGAAATCACTTAAATAGGAGCTATCTGACACAGAGAAGTGGACCAAAAGCACCTTAAAAGCTAGACATCATGCCAAGAGCCAAAGAAATTCAGGAACAAATGAGAACAAAAGTACTGTAACTGAGATCTATCAGTCTGGTAAAGGTTATAAAGCCATTTCTAAAGCTTTGGGACTCCAGGGAACCACAGTGAGAGCCATTATCCACAAATGGCAAAAACATGGAACAGTGATGAACCTTCCCAGGAGTGGCCGGCCAACCAAAATTACCCCAAGAGCGCAGAGAAAACTCATCCGAGAGGCCACAAAAGGCCCCAGGACAACATCTAAAGAACTGCAGGCCTCACTTGCCTCAATTAATGTCAGTGTTCACGACTCCACCATAAGAAAGAGACTGGGCAAAAACGGCCTGCATGGCAGATATCCAAGGCGCAAACCACTTTTAAGCAAAAAACATTAAGGCTTGTCTCAATTTTTCTAAAAAACATCTCAATGATTGCCAAGACTTTTGAGAAAATGCCTTGTGGACCGACGAGACAAAAGTTGAACTTTTTGGAAGGTGCGTGTCCTGTTACATCTGGCGTAGAAGTCACACATCATTTCAGCAAAAGAACATCATACCAACAGTAAAATATGGTGGTGGTAGTGTGATGGTCTGGGGTTGTTTTGCTGCTTCAGGACCTGGAAGGCTTGCTGTGATAGATGGATCCATGAATTCTACTGTCTACCAAAATATCCTGAAGGAGAATGTCCGGCCATCTGTTCATCAACTCAAGCTGAAGTGATCTTGGGTGCTGCAGCAGGACAATGCCCCAAAACACACCAGCAAATCCACCTCTGAATGGCTGAAGAAAAACAAAATGAAGACTTTGAAATGGCCTAGTCAAAGTCCTGACCTGAATCCTATTGAGATGTTGTGGCATGACCTTAAAAAGGTGGTTCATGCTAGAAAACCCTTAAAGAGAGTCTGAAGCGAGAATAAATCTCGCTTCAGACCTCATAGATAGCAGGGGCACGTGTGCCCCTGCTAAAACGCCGCTATCCCTGACCCCCCAAATCCACTCCGTACAGCGGGGGAGCGCTTCCTGGTTGGGGCAGGGCTAACCGCCACAGCCCTGCCCCACGCGCGTCTGTCAGCGCGTATCTCCCCCTCTCCCCCGCCCCTCTCAGTCTTCCTTCACTGAGAGGGGCGGGGAGAGGCGGCGATGCGCCGCTGACAGACGCGACTGGAGGCAGGGCTGCAGCCGTTAGCCCTGCCTCCAAGAAGCCATAAATCACGACCAAATCTGCGACCAAGTGTTGCAGTGGTCGCTTTGGGGGTGAAGGGACCCCCGTTAAGCCGCGCTATAGCGGCGGATTAGCAGGGTCACACATGCCCCTGCTAACTATGAGCTGCTTCAGAGTCTCTTTAAATAAAGCTGAATTACAATAATTCTGCAAAGATGAGTGGGCCAAAATTCCTTCAGAGCGCTGTAAAAGACTCGTTGCAAGTTATCGCAAACGCTTGATTGCAGTTATTGCTGCTAAGGGTGACCCAACCAGTTATTAGGTTCAGGGGGCAATTTCTTTTTCACACAGGGCCATGTAGGTTTTGAGGTTTTTTTTTCTCACTAAATAATAAAAACCATCATTTAAAACTGCATTTTGTGTTCAATTATGTTATCTTTGACTAATAGTTAACGGTTTCTGATGAGCAGAAACATTTAAGTGTGAGAAACATGCAAAAGAATAAGAAATCAAGAAGGGGGCAAATAGTTTTTCACACCACTTTATATAACACATTTGTTATCCATATTGATGCTGTTTCTGTGAACCACCACTGAATTTATCATTTCACATTTTCTTAGTTGAGCTGCTAGCAAATAATTTTGAGCAGAAAGTAAATTAGTGGTTTTGATGACGATACATTTTTGTAGCAAAGCATTGTAGTTCATAAAGTACATTGAAATCTGATAATTTAGACTGTTTGTCACCTAGAAAGAGCATTAACTTCACTCAATACTGTCTGGGCTTAAAGTGAACCCACGGTGAGAGTTAAATGGAGACTGCCATATTTTTTTCTTTTAAGCAATACCAGTTGCCTGGCCAATCTTGCTGATCCTCTGCCTCTATTACTTTCAGCCATAGACCCTAAACAAGCATGCAGCAGATCGGGTGTTTTTGACAATATTGTCAGAACTGACAAGATTAGCTGTATGCTTGTTTGTGGTGTACTTCAGACACTACTGCAGCCAGATAGATTAGGAGGGCTGCCAGGCAACTGGTAATGTTTAACCACTTCAGCCCGCAGGTGTTTTCACCTTCAGGACGGAAACAATTTTCCCGTCAGCGCTTCTCCTATTCATTCACCAATAACTTTATCACTACTCATCACACGTAAATGATCTCTTGTTATTTTTTCACCACAAATGAAGCCTTTTATGAGCGATACTTGTTTTCAGTAATTACTTTATGTTCTATGCATTTTATAGGCAAATAAATACACTAGGGGCCGCATGCGCATGCACCGCTGCTTAAACACTGGACGAGAATACTCCTCCAGTTTGCCTTTAGCGGTGCCTATCTGGATGAGAATACACGTCTAGATAGGCTTAAGTGGTTTAAAGGAAACAAATATGGCAGCTACTATATAACTTTCACCTCAGGTTCACTTTAACAAAGTTTATTTGCTCTTTAAAAGAAATAAAAATTTACCATAATTAAGGTTATCAGTACAACGCGTGGTGCAACAATTGTGTCGGTCCTCGTGAGAGTTATGAATTGGTGCAGCAGATGCAGAATTAGTAACATCATTGTGCACAACTGTATTATAGGCACCTGAAATGTAAGGCGTTTTATTACAACTATCTGCAATATGGTTTGTGATTCCAAAAGCAATGTTTCCTCATTCTTGGGACACAATGGGCCTGATTTACCAGCACTTCTCTAGAGACCTTCAAGCATTTCAGATAGGTAATCATACCAGACTGAATTATTTAAACGTGACTAGTGCCCGGAAGCAGCCAAAAAGTATATTCAACAACTGTTTAAAACTGTTAACATTTATTGAATTGTTTATCATTAAACTGTTTATCATTAAAGGGAACCAGAGACGAAGCACCCTTGTGTATTTTACCATGTATATCAGTAAGATCATTAGAGAAAACACTTACCATGCTTTCTGTTTCATCCTTACTGCTAAAAGTGTCTGTTATCAGCAGTCACAAGAATCCCAGACTGAGCAATTAAATCTGGCTTTGCTGGGAATGATTATTGCTGAGTCATTATAGCAGAGCCACAAGGGGGCAGGTTTGGGCTTGAAATAACACCACAGAAGACAGACTCAGCTATAATCTTTCTGTAGCAAAGCTAGACGGAGCAGCCTGACTGCTCAGTCGGGGATTCTTATCAGAGGTGATAACAGTCAGATTGCACAGAGAACAATGAAACAAAGGGCAGATTAGGTGTTTACTGTCCCCACTGATTTATAAGGTAAAATACAAGAGGGTGCTTCATCTCTGGTTCTCTTTAAGTTGTCGTTGTAGATAAAACAACACTTACCTTCCTTTTAAGAGGTTTATAATTATTTTATACTTTTTGGGGGCCTCCATACACTTATCACTTTTGTTTTCATCCCATTTGGGGTGTCAGAAATGTTATATTTTAATTGTTTTCAAATGTGAGAATTTTTTTTCTTGGAGAAGCGACCATGCTACCATCTCAGAGGCCGAGTGGGGATGGTACTTTCCACATGCGTTATACTGCTTGTGGTTGCATGTTGGGCAACCAGGAAGTGTAAGAATCAATTTATTTGGTTACTGACACATACAGTACATTAATTACCCAAAATACTACACAAGATTGGGCCCCTGTTTTTTTTCTCCACATAAAACGTGGGTTATTTAAAATGATTTGCTATTGAGGAGTAAATGATTACAATCCTCATTTGTGTGACTCAAGACTCACACTGACCATTTTAATAACCTGAAACCTTCCAGCATTTATTTTAAAACAAGTCTGGATGCTGAAATCCCTCAGCTACTTGGTCACATGTTTCTCAGCTCCGGACAAATTTGCAATAAGTTAAAAGAAAGTTTATTACACAGGTCTGCCACTAAAAAGCTGTTTAATTTTTTTCTTTTTTTAAAAACATATTATATTTTGTTTTTTATATCTTGATAACAACAGGCAGGCAGGTCAAACATATCTGCAACAGGAGGACAATGTACAACATAGGAATATAAGAACAATAACAATTAAATAACTTCCCTCTTGCTCTCCAGATTATCTCCCCCCAGATCCTTTCCCTCTCCTCAGTCAACCTCTTCTGCATACTCGAGTACTCAGACATAACCATAGACTCAGTTCTCCCTGTTTGATTATTTTCATCAAATGTCTATGTATTTTGGTGTGCTGAAGACAAATAAGATATTGAAAAACTTCTAGACGTCATGATTTGCCACAAAATGCTAAATTGTCTTCAAATGTATCATTTTTTTAATTTTTGGTATTTTTTTATATTATGGGTTTTTAACCAAATTTAAAGTCCAAATTACTATTAATTAATTCATTAACATAAGTGCATTTAAGATATACAATTCCAAAAAAAAACAAAAAACCTTAAAGAGGTTGTCTGAGTTAGGTTAAAAAAATATTGCACTGTAAATCTGATGGTCAGCAATGTATCCATAAATAAGCTAGGCAAGTTTTAGGAAAAACCTTCACTCAGCATTTCGTCACATGGCACAGATATATCAGTACCCGAGCCCCCTGCTACCTTGGAAGAGATACCTGGATCCGATGAAGTTCAAGTCATACCTGAACCAGATGACAAATCAAGTTCTGACTTTGAAGATGATTCAAGACCAAAATTGTTTTCACAGGAGGCGATAAATGACTTGGTGAGAGACTGGAATCTTTCCAAAGATGCAGCTGAGTTACTCAGATCAAGGATGAAAAGCAGGAATTTATTGTTGCAAGGAGTGTCATCTTCATGGTTCAGACATTGTGAAGAGGAGTTTGTTTCTTACTTCGCCCATGAAGACAAGTTGGTTTATGGCATTGATGTCGAAGTTCTGATGGGTCAATGGGTCAATCCAATGTGATTCAGAGCAATGGGTCTTTTTATAGCTTCTTCAAAAAGAAGTCTGAAAGCAGTTTTACTCCACAACAGTGTTTTTTATGCTTCCATACCTATAGGTCATTCCATACACTTGAAGGAAACCTATGAGAACTTGGAATTGGTTGTTCATAAACTTAAATATGCAGACCATGGTTGGCAAGTGTGTGGAGAGTGACTTGAAGGTCTTGTGCATACTGCTTGGGCAACAAGCTGGGTATACCAATTATGGATACACCTTAATAAAATGGGAATGGTTGGTGATATTAACTTCCTGTTTGTGGCACATTAGCATATGTGAGAGGGGGAAACTTTTCAAGATGGGTGGTGACCATGGCGGCCATTTTGAAGTGGGCCATTTTGAATTCAACTTTTGTTTTTTCAATAGGAAGAGGGTCATGTGACACATCAAACTTAATGGGAATTTCACAAGAAAAACAATGGTGTGCTTGGTTTTAATATAACTTTATTCGAGTTATTTACAAGTTACTCTTTGTTTAATGCCATTGACATGTCACAGAGGTTAACAGGTGTGGAGCGGATAGAAATTCTGTTAATGTCTGGTGAATGCAGTAACAGGTAGAGTTGGGCCGAACCTCCGATTTTAGGTTCGCGAACCGGGTTCGCGAACTTTCGCGGAACGTTCGGTTCGCGTTAAAGTTCGCGAACCGCAATAGACTTCAATGGCGATGCGAACTTTGAAAAAAAAAAATAATTATGCTGGCCACAAAAGTGATGGAAAAGATGTTTCAAGGGGTCTAACACCTGGAGGGGGGCATGGCGGAGTGGGATACACGCCAAAAGTCCCCGGGAAAAATCTGGATTTGACGCAAAGCAGCGTTTTAAGGGCAGAAATCACATTGAATGCTAAATGACAGGCCTAAAGTGCTTTAAAACATCTTGCATGTGTATACATCAATCAGGTAGTGTAATTAAGGTACTGCTTCACACTGACACACCAAACTCACCGTGTAACGCACCGCAAACAGCTGTTTGTACTAGTGACGGCCGTGCTGGACTGGTGCGCACCATGGCGAGAGTGCAGGTTTTGGTGGCTTTACAGCCCATATGGTCGGCCTGGCTGATGTAGCTGAATGACAGAACAGTGACTGTCCAGCTGATCAAATTTGGTCTGACCACAATGAAGCAACGACCTTATTATCTTTTGTGTGCCCCCCGAGACACTCATCTAGGCGCCGGTCATTGCTTCATTGTGATACGCAAGCCCCTTCACCACGGCAAGGTAATGATCACGAAGGGGAATGGGCGCATGTACATGCCTTTTCTTTTGTTGTTGCAGCTGCCCTCAGTGCAGCCAGAAAAATTAGGCAGTCATGTACACGCACCATAAAAATCATTACAGCGGCCGCTGCTAGCAGCGGCCTAAAAAATTCAGCAATCCGCCTGGAGTCCCGGACCCTGTTGGTGGTGGCGGAGAAGGTAGTGAAGCGGCCTGCAGGCAGACATGCTGTGTGTAGGGACTGGGAGCGACTTAGTCTTTTTGGGGCAGGCCAGGCAGCCAGTCACACGGCGTGCAGGCAGAGATGCTGTGTGTGCGGGGACTGACTTAGTCTTGGGGCGGGCAGCAGCCCTCCGGGATCCATGCCTCATTCATTTTGATAAAGGTGAGGTACTTAACACTTTTGTGACTTAGGCGACTTCTCTTCTCTGTGACAATGCCTCCAGCTGCGCTGAAGGTCCTTTCTGAGAGGACGCTTGCGGCAGGGCAGGAGAGAAGTTGGATGGCAAATTGGGACAGCTATGGCCACAGGTCAAGCCTGCGCACCCAGTAGTTCAAGGGTTCCTCATCGCTGTTCACAGCAGTGTCTACATCCACACTTAAGGCCAGGTAGTCGGCTACCTGCCGGTCGAGGCGTTGGTGGAGGGTGGATCCGGAAGGGCTACGGCGAGGCGTTGGACTAAAGAACGTCCGCATGTCCGACATCACCATGAGATCGCTGGAGCGTCCTGTCTTTGACTGCGTGGACACGGGAGGAGGATTAGTGGCAGTGGTACCTTGCTGGCGTTGTGCTGTCACATCACCCTTAAAGGCATTGTAAAGCATAGTTGACAGCTGGTTCTGCATGTGCTGCATCCTTTCCACCTTCCGGTGAGTTGGTAACAGGTCCGCCACTTTGTGCCTGTACCGAGGGTCTAGTAGTGTGGCCACCCAGTACAGCTCATTCCCCTTGAGGTTTTTTATACGGGGGTCCCTCAACAGGCAGGACAGCATAAAAGACGACATCTGCACAAAGTCGGATCCAGTACCCTCCATCTCCTCTTGCTCTTCCTCAGTGACGTCAGGTAAGTCAACCTCCTCCCCCCAGCCGCGAACAATACCACGGGAAGGTACCGCGTAACTCAGACATATTAGCTGGTGAAAATTCATCTGGCTGTAACAACAATGGCTGTGCATCAGTGATTTCAACACTAAATAATTCTTGCGAAGTGTCAAATGCAGCGGAAGTGGTGCTAGTAGTAGCGCTGGTGGCTGAGCAAGATGAGGTGTTCTGTGTCGCTAAATACTCAACCACGTCCTGACAATCTTGGGAGGTGATGGGACGTGCCTTCTTCCGAGCACTGTACTGTGGGCCAGGTCCACACGAAATTACATTTACACGACCTCGCGCAGACCTGCCGGGTGGCCTTCCTCTGCCTCTGCCACTACCTCTTCCTCTACCTGTTTTGTCCATATTGGGTATGCACGGAGTGGTATATCACACTGCGTGCACTCACGTAGGTAGGTGGGTTCACTTAACTGCACAGGTATGCGCACTGATGCGGTGGGTTCACTGAACAGAACAGGTATACAGTGGCGGGTTCACAGAACAGGTATGCAGTGGCAGGATCACTGAACACAATAGGTATGCAGTGGCGTGTTCACTAAACAGGTATACAGTGGCGGGTCCACTGAACAGAACAGGTATACAGTGGCGGGTTCACAGAACAGGTATACAGTGGCGGGTCCACTGAACAGAACAGGTATACAGTGGCGGGTCCACTGAACAGAACAGGTATACAGTGGCGGGTCCACTGAACAGAACAGGTATACAGTGGCCGGTCCACTGAACAGAACAGGTATACAGTGGCGGGTTCACAGAACAGGTATACAGTGGCGGGTCCACTGAACAGAACAGGTATACAGTGGCGGGTTCACAGAACAGGTATGCAGTGGCAGGATCACTGAACACAATAGGTATGCAGTGGCGTGTTCACTAAACAGGTATACAGTGGCGGGTCCACTGAACAGAACAGGTATACAGTGGCGGGTCCACTGAACAGAACAGGTATACAGTGGCGGGTTCACAGAACAGGTATGCAGTGGCAGGATCACTGAACACAATAGGTATGCAGTGGCGTGTTCACTAAACAGGTATACAGTGGCGGGTCCACTGAACAGAACAGGTATACAGTGGCGAGTTCACAGAACAGGTATACAGTGGCGGGTCCACTGAACAGAACAGGTATACAGTGGCGGGTCCACTGAACAGAACAGGTATACAGTGGCGGGTCCACTGAACAGAACAGGTATACAGTGGCGGGTCCACTGAACAGAACAGGTATACAGTGGCGGGTTCACAGAACAGGTATACAGTGGCGGGTCCACTGAACAGAACAGGTATACAGTGGCGGGTTCACAGAACAGGTATGCAGTGGCAGGATCACTGAACACAATAGGTATGCAGTGGCGTGTTCACTAAACAGGTATACAGTGGCGGGTCCACTGAACAGAACAGGTATACAGTGGCGGGTCCACTGAACAGAACAGGTATACAGTGGCGGGTCCACTGAACAGAACAGGTATACAGTGGCGGGTTCACAGAACAGGTATACAGTGGCGGGTCCACTGAACAGAACAGGTATACAGTGGCGGGTTCACAGAACAGGTATGCAGTGGCAGGATCACTGAACACAATAGGTATGCAGTGGCGTGTTCACTAAACAGGTATACAGTGGCGGGTCCACTGAACAGAACAGGTATACAGTGGCGGGTTCACTGAACAAGTATACAGTGGCGGGTCCACTGAACAGAACAGGTATACAGTGGCGGGTTCACAGAACAGGTATGCAGTGGCAGGTTCACTGAACACAACAGGTATGCAGTGGCAGGTTCACTGAACACAACAGGTATGCAGTGGCGGGTTCACTGAACAGGTATACAGTGGCGGGTCCACTGAACAGAACAGGTATACAGTGGCGGGTCCACTGAACAGAACAGGTATACAGTGGCGGGTCCACTGAACAGAACAGGTATACAGTGGCGGGTTCACAGAACAGGTATACAGTGGCGGGTCCACTGAACAGAACAGGTATACAGTGGCGGGTTCACAGAACAGGTATGCAGTGGCAGGATCACTGAACAGGTATGCAGTGGCAGGATCACTGAACAGGTATGGAGTGGCAGGATCACAGTACAGGTATGCAGTGGGCTGAGGGCTCACTGAACAGAACAGGTATGCAGTGGCAGGATCACTGAACAGGTATGGAGTGGCAGGATCACAGTACAGGTATGCAGTGGGCTGAGGGCTCACTGAACAGAACAGGTATGCAGTGGCAGGATCACTGAACAGGTATGCAGTGGCAGGATCACTGAACAGGTATGCAGTGGCAGGATCACAGTACAGGTATGCAGTGGGCTGAGGGCTCACTGAACAGAACAGGTATGCAGTGGCAGGATCACTGAACAGGTATGGAGTGGCAGGATCACAGTACAGGTATGCAGTGGGCTGAGGGCTCACTGAACAGAACAGGTATGCAGTGGCAGGATCACTGAACACGTATGCAGTGGCAGGATCACTGAACAGGTATGCAGTGGCAGGATCACAGTACAGGTATGCAGTGGGCTGAGGGCTCACTGAACAGAACAGGTATGCAGCCAGGAAGAAGTTAAGCCTAACTAATCTTTCCCTATATGAGAGACTGCAGCAGCTCGCCCTACTCTCACTAATGCAGGCACACGAGTGGCCGTAATGGCCGCCGCTGCCTGCCTTATATAAGGGGGGGTGGGGCTCCAGGGGCTAGTGTAGCCTAATTGGCTACACTGGGCCTGCTGACTGTGATGTAGAGGGTCAAAGTTGACCCTCAGTGCATTATGGGGCGAACCGAACTTCTTCCGCAAAAGGTTCGCGTGCGGTACCCGCACGCGAACCACCTACGTTCGCGCGAACCACGTTCGCCGGCGAACCGTTCGGCCCAACTCTAGTAACAGGGTCATTGCAGCAGATTTTAATGCAAGACACCCTATGAGACCACCCATCTCCCATGCTACAGTTAGAAAACTGCTTGCTAAGTTTCGTGAAACTGGTTCAGTTTTGTATTTGCCAAAATGTGGACGCATGAAATTTGTCACTAATAAGGAAACATCAGTGGCTGTCCTAGCTTCATTCAGCAAGAGCCCACAGTGTAGCATTCGCTGCATGTCGCTGGAGAGTGGCATTGGTCGAACATCCCTTCGGCTGACATTAGCTACTCACAAATGGCACCCTTACAAACTCCAGCTACTGCAGCATCTCAACGAGGATGACCCAGATCGGTGCACTGAATTTGCAGAATGGGCAAAACAACAATTGGAACAGGACCCTCAGTTTACGCAAAAGATTTTGTTCAGTGATGAGGCAAACTTTTATGTGAATGGTGAAATTAACAAACAAAACCACTGCTATTGGTCTGACACTAACCCACATTGGATAGATCCCTCAAAGACTGTTGGAACAAAAAAATTAATGGTATGGTGTGGTATATGGGGTACAAAGATAGTGTGGCCATTCTTCATCAGTGGAAATCTCAAGGCCACTGGATATGCAAAATTGCTACATGATGATGTATTTCTCTCTTTATGCACTGAAGCTGGCATGTTCCCTGAGTTTTTCCAGCAAGATGGTGCACCACCACATTATGGGTGTCAGGTCCGAGCATTCCTAGATGAACAGTTTCCTGGAAAGTGGATTGGTCATCGTGGGCTAGTTGAACGGCACCCAAGGTCTCCCGATCTGACCCCCTTAGACTTTTATCTTTTGGAGTCATCTGAAGGCAATTGTCTATACTGTGAAGATACGAGATATGCAGCACCTGAAACTATGGATACTGGAAGCCTGTGCTAGCATTTCTCCTGCAGTGTTGCTATCAGTGTGTGAAGAGTGGGAAGAGAGGGTTGCATTGACATTCCAACACAATGGGCAGCACATTGAACACATTTTATAAGTGGTCAGAAACTTGTAAATAACTCATGAAAGAATAAAGTTACGTTAAAACCAAGCACACCATTGTTTTTCTTGTGAAATTCCCAATAAGTTTGATGTGTCACATGACCCTCTTCCTATTGAAAAAAACAAAAGTTGGATTCAAAATGGCCGAATTCAAAATGGCCACCATGGTCATCACCCATCTTGAAAAATTTTCCCCCTCACATATATTAATGTGCCACAAACAGGAAGTTAATAACACCAACCATTCCCAATTTATTAAGGTGTATCCATATAAATGGCCCACCCTGTAAAATGCAGAATTTCAGATGGCAATTTTGTAAGAATTTTGGTAAGCAAGGTTTTCATTGATTCGCTGCAAGTCCAAACTTAAAACTCTTGCTTGCTTACCTACTTATGATATTTGTTAAAATATGCTAAACAAATTACATGTACAGAGTTTTTTCCACTGCCAACCTTAAAGGACCACTCCAGTGAAAAAAATAAGCAGTTAAAATTTGACAGAACCGACAGGTTTTGGACTAGTCCATCTCGTCATGGGGGATTCTCTGAGTTTTCTTATTTTTCAAAAGCATTTTCTGAACAGCAGTTGCTAAGTGTAACTGAAAAAATAGTGTGCAAGTAAGTAGGGAGGCTGGCTGGTATCTTACTAGTTTTGTAGTTAAACTGCCATTCAGGAAATGCTCTTGAAAACAAAGAAAACCCTGCGAAGCCCCCATGAGTAGATGGAGTAGTCCAAAACCTGTCAGTTCTGTCAAACTTAAACTGCTTCTTTTTTTTTTGTTGGAGTGGTCCTTCAAACAAAAACTGTTAAAAATAGTTACAACTTTGTCAATTTGTGATTTAAAGTAGACATTTTAATAGAAATATGGAAGCTGACTTTACTGACCTCTTTTAGTAAACACTTAATACCGTAACACATGTACAGATGAGGAGAGTTGGTAGAGAATCACAGCAGTCGATCAAAAGAGTTGTCTGAGATGAGTCATTTAGAAGGTATTATAGCAGAGGATACAGATCCGTAATAACTGTTTCCATAGTTCTGTCATGGCAGGGACTTTAGTGCCTTGTTTTATTCGCACTTAGTCTGCTGGCAAATAAGTATCTAGCTATACAGTAAGTAGGTTAGGTACATTTTGTGCTGTGACTGAGTCATCTAGCCTCTGCTGTGAATGGAAAGCATTGCTGCTGTACTGACATTTAGCCTTCGTGTCATGTGTTATTATGGTGATCAGAGACAGCAAACAAGCTAACAAGGCGCGCAATCTGTGTCTTACCTCATTTTTTGTCAAGGCAAAAAGGAAAAGCAATGTTCTGTACGTTCACTGCAAATTTTTGTGCCAGTCATCAACATCTATTTAAACTATTCCGTACACACCTATTATTCAAATCACATTTGTAGACAGTGATTCTCTTGCCAACCGGCAGTTACCATGGAGAAATTAACTTTTTAGTCATGGGGTGCTTGGTCATGTTCTCTACCCTGATGTCAGGCATTGTACAGGGGCGTAGCAATAGGGGGTGCAGAGGTAGCGACCGCATCGGGGCCCTTGGGCCAGAGGGGCCCCGAAGGGCCCTCCCTCAACCACAGTATTAGCTCTCTATTGGTCCTGTGCTCATAATAATCACTTCTATAGATACTTTGAATAGTAGTAATCATTAACAAACGGTTCCTCATCCCCTTCTTGCACCTCTGACACTGTAGTTGTCTTAGGCAGGTTTTGGTGTGCCGTATCAATTGTTATGTACAGTGTGCTTGGGGGGCCCCAATGTAAAACTTGCATCGGGGCCCACAGCTCCTTAGCTACGCCACTGGCATTGTATATATACAAATATTAGCCTAGATGAAGGTTGTTATAGTATCTGTGGGAAGCAAGGGCAAACACAAACAGTGATTATAATAGTATGCATAGCATCTTATGGTGGTTGGTGGTTCACTTCAAAGTAAACATATGTGTGGGTTTTATTTATATATATAAAAACGAGAAGAAGCCACAGAAACAGAAAAGAAGCTTCTGTAATAAAAAAAGAATCAGAAGTTCCAACTCTTCAACACCTTAGAGGAAATTTATTTTTTTTTGCTTTCTCCTTTACCCATGGAGAATTTTCACAAATTTCTGTCCAGACAGGAATTGAAGGAAATTCTAATGACTGAGATAGTCAGGAAAGAAGACAAATCCAAAAGAGGTTTTAACACTCCATTTAAAAGCAAATTGTTGGATTTTTCTCCATGTAATAGGCTTTAACCACTACTGCTTATACTACAGTTTATCTACCTCCTGTGTATATAGGATCAGTGGTGGGGACCCGCATAGGTCCACTCTTATACTATGGTAGGAGCACTCTTTCTGCACTCAGCACTTTATGGCTATTAGCACTTTCCACTGTTATGCTTATTGGAATCCTGGTGGTTTCCTTGATTTGCACTTATTGATTTCAGAAACGCATTCTGTTTGGGGGTCTTCATTGGTTAGATTTGTCACTATTTGGTTTAGTTCGCTTCACGTTGCTTAACCTATCCACCTTCCTCACTTGTTATCACTTAAAGCTCTATTTTTGCTGGTCTTTATTACCTACTATTGTGTCATTATGTAAGTTTACAAATTGTGATTGTCCTTTTTGGATTATTTGCACTCAGTACTTTTTATTTCCTACCCTCTCGTTACTACTTTTTTGTATTTGTCATTTTGATATCTTATACATTAGTAACCCCGCCTTCTTTAGCTCTACTATTTTAAGTGTTTTTAATCTGTGGTTGTTTAATAAAGTTGGTGCTTTGATTTTTCATTATATCAGTTTAGTGTGTTTTTTTGAGGGATAACTTTGATTTATATGGTCTATATGTGTTTTATACCGTTCTGCACATTCTGATCATGGATATATTTCTGTGAATATCTTATGAAATGGTGCTTGTACAATTTTGTGTGTGGTATCTAACGGCAGCAGTCACGGTTCCGTAGCCCTGTTCCGGGGCTTAAAACATGACGACAAATCAAAGGGAAAACTCGGTAGCAGAAAAGTGTTTGAGCATGCCAAAACGAGACCCCATATGAACTTGCCCTGGAAGGTTTTCTTCAGTAATATACAGAACCTTGTTTGGAGAGAGAATGGGGGAGAGTTAGCAACGCATTACAAACAGTTTATCCTTCTTAATCTGTTCTAACCAGCAGGGAGAACAGTTCTGCATGATAATAAGAACCTTCTTAAATCCTAGGTAATAGTGGCAATTTAGCATGAATTTCTAGAGCTGCACTACAGTTAAGAAAAGTGCAAATCCATCCCTAAACTGGCACAGATTAAGAAGTGCTTAATAGCAGTTCTACAGATGTAGAACTGCAGGCTAGACATGATTGCAGAGTGCAGGCTAGACATGATTTGTGATGTGCTCCTCCCCCCTGCTGAATTCCTCCTCAGAGCCTGCTGCTAGCAATACAGCAGGTGTGTTGGTTACCTCAGCAACAGCAATTCCCCTCACACACTGCACTGTCTCAGAGACCTTCATAGCTCCTTCTATTTTACAACAGTTTTAGAAGGAATCTGCACTAATGATTTCTTAAGATGCCTGAGACAGTTCTACATGGGTTTCTAAAAACCTACCAATATTTTGTCTCAGACACTCTTGAAAAATCTTGCCCAATATAAGTGATGGGGATGTAGTTCAGGTTTTTTTTTACATGGTGCGTCATGGTAACCCAAACACTATTAGATTTTAGATTTAGGGTCAGAGCCGAACATTGTTTAGTAAGATTTACATTTAAAATATGGTCTACTGGAGATGGTAGAGATGCCAGAGAATGAAGAAAAACATTCAACACACATTTGTTACCCTTGAATAAGGTTACTAAAGCATTAAATGAATGACTCACCTTCCTTGGAGTTTACTCTCCTGATGAATACTTATTACAACCAGGTGTCAGTGACTGTAACTATAGAAATAAAAGCAGCAACAGTAATAGCAACTTCCAGTCTAGTAGAGCAACGCAAGCTTCCCCAAAGAGTTCTGTAATTTCTGTAGGGAAATGAATGTTTACTACAACGGGCTTGGCATCATCTGTCATTAAGGAAAGAAACAACAATTTACAAACATACGTAACGTGCTCTGGTACAAAAACACATTGTTAGATCAAGTAATTATTTAATGGCTTTTTGGCAATTTCTGCTAAATACAAGGGTATACTCACATTACCACATAAAAATACAGGACAAGTTTGAAGGGCAATGTGCTTAAAGCTAATGTAACCCCGTTTAAAAAAAAAAAAAAAGGCAGATACTCACCTAAGGAGAGGGAAGGCTCGGTCCTATTGAGCCATCCCTCTCCTCTCGCGGTGCCCCCAGTGCTGTGCTGGCTCCTTCATTCGTATCCCCCGCGGAGGGGACTTCAGAAGTCTTCGGGAGCCGAGTGCTCCCGAAGACAGGCGGCGCACACACGAGTGCGTCATAGAGGGCGCGTGCGCAGTGTAGAGCGGCCCATCTTCGGGAGCACTCGGGCTCCCGAAGCATTTCCGAAGCCTCCCTTTGGCCGGGAGACAGCGGTATTTGACCGAAACAACAACAGCGGGGACCGGGAGAGGAGAGGGAATGCTCTATGGGACCCAGAGCCTCCCTCTCCTTAGGTGAGTATCTGACTTTAAAAAAAAACCAGTTCCCATTAGCTTTAAACACATTGATAAGTGCTATCCAGTACATTGCAAACCATGCTGACATCAGTTTCAAATATGTACTTTGATTCACAAATCCCTTGAAGATTTCTGTAAAATCCTTTTTGCTGTGATTCTGTTGGTATTTTTGCTTAGCACTTTTTCGGCATTTATGTTTCTCGTGTAGTTGTAACTACAGCAGCCCTGGTGTACATACATACTTAGCACATCCTATAATGTGCAAGAAGATCAGTTTGGGGCCTTTTATGCGTACCTTAGAAAACAATTCATTGCTCATTGAAGGGAACAGTATTTTGTAAAAAATGATAGCCTAGTGCAGGGTGTTTCAACTTTATTACAGCATTGGTCCCATGTACACCATCCCTCCTCCCCACACTGTAGTGCTTCTGTTAGTATTTTTGCTTAGCAATTTTCAGCATTTATGTTTCTCTTGTAGTTATGACTACAGCAGCCCTGGTGTACATACGTACTGAGTACATCCTATACTGAGCAAGAGGATCAGTTTGGGGCCTTTTATGCGGACCTTAGAAAACAATTAATTCATTGAAGGGAACAGTATTTTGTAACAAAGCATAGCCTAGTGGAGGTTTTTTCAACATTACTATAGCATTGGTCCCCTGTACACCATCCCTCCTCCCCATTCTGTACCAACAGTAGGCTAGCACAGTGTTTATATAGCACACGCAGAGGGAATTAGGTGGCTTTACACCTTCAGAAAAACACAGAGATAACGGGAGCCTAATAGCACAATATGCCACTGAAATCGGAAAGTAGGAGTTGAAATGATACTCACAAAGGTGGGTTCAAGGCCGAATTTATGCTTTTTCTGCCCCTAGGCCAAGTATGTTGTGCCTCCCCTGTCATGTGCAGCTGCGCCCTTCCCATTCCATGTGCAGACCTCTCTTCCATGTGCACCATTTTACTGAAGCCTTCACTTTCATGAACAGCTCCCTTGAACATTAGCTTCAGCTTCGCTTTTTCTGTTGTTCCCCATTTTCAGCCTCCACTTTCATATATACCAACCCCTTTTTCATATCCAGGTGCCCCTTTGGCTGCAGCCATCCAAGGCCCGGGCCTTTGTGGCCTTTCCATAAATCTGACCCTGGGTGGGTTGCATGAAGGGCAACAAATCACATCTTGCAGGTGAAGAATTTTAACCTGTCTCCACTTGGGTATCCCAAACACAGAGTATCTGGGGTGGACGGCTGACGCTAGCTTAAAAAGGTACTGGTACTGATTGTGGCCAAAAAAACACTAAGAACCCTCCCATGGAGAAGAGGCGGAAGGATAAGACTGTGTAAAAACCACTAAAATAGAAATAGATAAGAGGTGGGTTACCTCTCAAGCCATACTAAGATATTGTGAAAAGGTTTATTTAGCGCAGGCAACGCGTTTCTTTGGTCTAAGGCCACTTCTTCAGACCAATTATAGTTCCGGGTAACTGCAACAGCCAAAGCACCTCTGTGCTGAGGGACACCGAGGCTCACAGATGAAAAACTAATGCGTTTTTAAAAATGTACGGACCATTTGTTAAAGGGATCAGTTTTTTATTCTGCAGTGTGAACCAACCCTAAGGATCCACAGGTGAGACACAGGCACTCATTGTTATGCTTGGTGGTATATTCTCCACAGTCAGCACGACATGCATAACTTGACGTGAAGGAGGTACACACGCTAGCACAAGGAACCAGGATATCCCCAGTTTAGTGGAGGAGAGGACTGACTCCAACAGGAGATGTGGCGCACAGAGCAGGCGTAGATCCGAACAACCACAAACAATCCTTTCACTATAGTGGCTCAGCGCAGGGTAGTGCTGAGCGCATAGACCAGAACTCAGAAGATCAGGACAGGTAACAGAATGAACGCTTGCTTAACTAGTCACTGCTTAAAGGTGGCCATACACTGGCCCGATTTGCGCCCGTTTCGACAGCAGATTCGATCACTGGGATTGAATCTGCTGCCAATCGTTCACGCTACACGCCGAATTTCGATCCATTCCGTCCGATCCCGTCGATCGCGCCGTGCGGAAAATAACCGTCGATCGCCTGCGGGTAAAGAGAGCATCGCTAGCGGCGTTCGAGTGCCCGACGACCGACGCAATAGAGCCGCATACATTACCTGCTCCGCCGGCGCGACTCCCGGGTCTCCGCTCTTCTCCGGTCTCCGCTCTGGTCTGCTCTGGTCTCTGGCATGCTTCCCTTCTTCCTTTCCCGGCAGGAAGTTTAAACAGTAGAGGGCGCTCTACTGTTTAAACTTCCCCCAGACAGGAAGAAGGGAAGCATGCCGGAGACCAGAGCGGACCAGAGCGGAGACGGAGAAGAAGAGCGGTGACCGGGGGCAGTCGCACCAGCGGAGCAGGTAATGTATGCGGGCGGGGGGAGCGGCGGCAGCACCACCACAACAGATTGTGATCGGTTTCAGGCTGAAATCGGTTCACAATCTGTTTGCAGTAAAGGTAGCCATACGATCCCTCTCTGATCAGATTCGATCAGATAGGGATCTGTCTGTTGGTCTAAACTGATGGCAAATCGGCCAGTGTATGGCTACCTTAAGTGTCACCAAACGTCCAAGACAGACTGGAATAAGGCAGCCAATGCGATAGACGAGCAAGAAATCTACAACAGCAATTGGTTAAAACATATGTGGATGGCCCTATAGTAAGAAATAGAACTGATGCATGGGGTAACGTGGGTTTTTACCCATGTCGCCAGTGCACAACGTGTGAAAGGGCACAATGGGTTAAAATGCGGGAGGTGGTGTCCTCCAGGACCGGTTCTAGGCATAAGATTAGGGAGTTTATCCATTGTAGCAGCACGCATGTGGTATATCTGTTGTGGTGCCCATGCGGGCTGCAATATGTGGGTCATACTAAGAGTACCCTTAAAAAGAGGGTGGGGGAACATATTAATAATATTAGTAAAGGTTATGGGGGACACAGTGTCTCTAAGCATTTCCTTGAACATCATGGGGGTGACCCAGGCCTCTTAAAATTTTGTGGTCTTCAAAAACTCACTACGAGGTGGAGGGGGTGCCATAAAGTTAGGGAAATCTCAAAGTTAGAAACCAGATGGATATATAACCTCAAAACTCTGTCCCCTGGTGGATTGAATGTCGAATTAGATTTGAATTGTTTTATAGCTGATGATTAGTGATTATGAATCTGATTGTGTAAAGGATGGGTGGGTATTCATGATGAGGTGGGAGGGGCATATATTTGTTCTATGCTAATCGCATTCACTGTATTGCCTGTTATATAGGTCATTTTAGAATCATTGGAATGTATTGTGAATGGGTGCTTAGCCATTGCGTATATGAGCTTCATGAGCTGTATAGATATGGGGATTATCACAAAATCTCAGCATCCCTTTCCAGGTATATATGTTTATCATATTAAAAATATTTTTTATATTTTATAATTTTAGCATTTTTTATTTAATTTTTAATTTTATAAGACCCCCTTTTTGTCCCCCATTTTTTATGGAAGTTTGCTCTCTAGCCTGTTAAATTACATTATAACATGGGATTCTAGGAAATGTAGTATTATTAGGCTGTTAATACCGGAATTTCCGGGTATTTCCGATGAGAAACGGAGAAACAGCCTAAAGTAGATGAGTAAGCGGGGCCGTAGTATTATGGGGCTTGTAGTTTTGATATGGGAGAGTTAGTAACGCTGCAGCCAATGGGAAGCATTGTTGCAATGCCAGGCAGCGGAGCGGCGAATGACGCTCATGGATACAATGGACTATGTGATCGGGGGGAGGGAACTTATAGCGTCTGCCGGCTGTTACTGGCCAAGCCCCTGATGAGTCGTAAGACGAAACTAGTAGGGCGTGGCTAAGGCAGCTGGTGAGACGGTGGATGTACTCGAGGAGGATTTTTTATATGCGCATGTTTTTATGAAGATCTTGTAGGTGCACTATAATTTTAAGATTGTTTACAATAAACGGTATCACGCTATGTTAAGCCCTGCTTGAGTCTTAGGCTTGTTTATGACCGGAGAGTGGAGGTGATATCCAAAATGCTGAATTGCTGGTCTGTCAAGGATCGGCCATTGAATCTAGTGAGAGGCTTTTAGTGCTTACTCGGTGGAGGCACGTCGGGTGACACTGTTGGAAGCTGGGAGCACCGGTGGAGTTTTAATGTCATGTTTTAAGCGTTATTACACTATTGCTGTGTCCTGTTTTTTCCCACATGAATATGGTTGTATGAGGAGTTTTCAACAGGAGCAGAGAAGAAAGCTGGCTGTGCCAAAAACGCGATTGCTGATCTTGACTGATTAGCCTGTGTATCTGGTGAGCGTATATTGTTTTCCTGATTGTCATAGGAGGTTTATGAAGATTCACCTGCATATGAAGTTGGATGGACTATATATACTATATATTATTCCTAGTGAATGGACTAAATGATATTGGAGCATATTGATATAGGTGTCTAATACTTTAGTATTGTTGAGCGCTCTGCTTATTTTATTATCAGCCAATGCGATAGCAGTGGTGGTGTGCCTCACAAGGACAGGACAGAATAATCAGGAAATAGAGTCAAAGAAGGCAGACGTAAAACACACAAATATACAATAGGTATGATTTCCTAGCGTATTATGATCACAGCTATCAATGAACTACAAACGACTAACTGACATATGTATATATCGGCGATAAACCGATATATGACATAAGCAAGGGACACTAAATAAGAACTGGAGCAGGACTAGGAAGGATTTGCTACCTCTACGCAAAAGTGAGCGCAATCCACGCAAGGTAACAGCAACAGGACTGAACTAGCTAAGCACGGGTGATCACGATACGCGCAACCTACCAAAACGTGCTGAAAGCTGACTGACTGAACACAGAGTATAAACAGTTCGTGTACGTATATATCAGCGACACTGATGTATTAACGTAACACGAATACAAGGAAAATAACAAACGTGCTAGTATGCATATATATCGGCGATGAACCAATATATGATGCTAGACAAGCAAAGTAAGTAATACAAATAAACAGGAGCAAAACTAGAAGAACTCACTGACTCCTATGCAGGAGATCAGTGCAGTCCACATGAATTAACATTAGAACTATGAACACGGTCTGGAGCCAGAGCAACAGCAAGACAGGCTTATGCTGAAGCTATGATAGCCCGAGGAGCCCTGCAGGAAGCAGATCTTTATACTGAGGTCATCCAATGGGAGCAGACATGCAGATTCCCACACAGGTGAATGGTAATTATTCAATCCTGAGCTGGCGAGCACTGCAGATCCACTGCAGATGGAATGAGCAACTAGTTTGAGTGCAAACCAAACTATGCAAGCAAATGCATGTAATGACATCAAAAACTGCTTGTCTTCAGTAAAACTGCAGACAGCAGTACATGCTGCAGACGTGATCATAACACTTATTTTGCAGTGATAAACACTAGGTTGTGTCACACGCCCCCTAGTGGCCAGACCACTCAATGTCTTCCAATCTATTTCCACACACAGAATATCCAACCTTGTGGATGCACTGAAACCACTGGAATTTGGCAGCAGACAGGCTAGGAGGAAGCGTGTGAGCTACAATAATACAAAACGACACAATATTTCAGGTATCTGCCACTACTCTCATGTACCGGCTGAGAGAAACTGTCTGACTATTCTAGACCTGCAAATAAAAATTGCTAAAACACTCTACTCTGGCTACAACAATACAATACTTCCGGGTGACGAATCTTCAGAAAGGCTAAGATTCTTTCTGGTTGGCTGAAAAGCAGGGTTGCAGCTTAGATAAAATGGCTTAAAGAAAACCTGTACTGAGTAAAATTATTTAAAATAAACACATGAAGTAACTTCAAATCAACATTAAATAGTGACCTTGCCATCAGTCCCTCTCGGAAGCTCACCATTTGCTACTGACAATGATCCCTTCCAGTTCTGACAACATTTTGTCAGAACTGAAATATATCAGTTGCTGTCAGTTATTTATCAGTTACTGTCAGTTATAGCTGAGTGGACAACTGATGTGCCCAGTAATGTCTATGTTTTCCTATGGCTCAAGTGGGCGATGTTACAGTTTAACAGTGTGCTGACCAGAAAGCTGTTATGGGGTAATGGCCATTTTCAAAGTGGAGGACGGACAATTCCGTCGATCACAGTGGACTAACAGGCGGAGAAGAAAGAGATTGATGAGTAGACTACACGGGGGGTAAGTATGACTTGTGTATGTTTATTTTGACTTTTAATTTTCAGTTCAGGTTTTCTTTAAGGTCTTTTTATTATAAATGCAATGTAAATAATTAATATATACAGAAAATCATTAAAAGTAACAATTATAGAGAACCCAGATACACTTTAAAAAGGGAAAACAAAAGACAAATGAATACTTAAAGTTAGAAGTAATAGGCACTTTGTGGAAACTCCAAGCACATGGAAAAGTCCTTTGTCTGTCATCATGCTAGCTGCTTGCAATCCTTATATGATGGTAAAATGGAGGACTGGACTCAGATTTCAGGACTAGTCTTATAAATCATCAAGGTTTTAGGGTGAGATCTCAGAATCAACCCCTGGGCTGGACTGGACGTTATTATACTTTGGGCGGGAAGCTTAAGCCCAAAAAATATGACATTTTCCATATTCCAGACCACGTTTTCCGCACACAAATAATAATAACAAATTCATAGTCCTCAAACAATATACATCTAATTGATACTATTTATGGGTACTGTAAGATGTTTTGGTACTGACAGCCCCGGGCTGCCCATGCCTGGGCATTTTCCCCCTTTTTCCCCTGATGCTGTGCAAAGCATGCTGGGATTTCTGATGTTGTTGTTCTTGTTCTGCTTTTTTGGCGCAAATATTTTTTTTTTAAATTTGGGATTTGAAGCCTTGCATGCACAGCTGGGAGGGGTTATCGGGATGCAGTACAGTTGGAACTGAGTCTCATGCTCCCTGTCACCTCCTTTCAACCAAAAAGATGGCTGCCCCCATGAAATCACAAACATTTTTCCTGTTCTTTTAAAACAGGGTGGGGAAGAGATTATATTACCTATCTATTCTAATGAACATAACTAATGTTTGTTTAAGCTGAAGTTCCTCTTTAATTTATGAGTAATATGGGGCAGTGGATAAAATGTAGGTACAGTATACACCCATTCATGCTTCTGAAGAGGCAAGCTGCGATGCTGCTAGCGGTGTGGGACCTACCTGAATGGAGGCACGCATTCATCCCTGACAATCTCTCAAAAACATTACGCAACTAAGTATAGAGTTCCCACATTACAGTTGAACGGTCCTGGAACTAAGATGAACCAGAGCTGGAACCTCAGTACCAGGATTACACACTACGTTCTGCAGTATGTACTGTCAGCACAGTTCATCTTCTCATTGGCAGCTGAGCTCACAGTATAGAGTTTACAGTGTTCCTTTTATTCTTATAGAGCACAAGATGTCTCTTCCAAAAGATGGTAAAGAAACCTACCAGTAAGTATTGCTCTGACTGCTGAAAGCCTCAGCAAAGCTCACACATCAGAAGAAAGTGTATGAATCGCTGTTTTTGCATATTCTGAAGATTTTCTGATTTATTACCTGTGTATGGTACTATGGAAGGTGCCACAATACAATGAGCCCTCATACAGATTGTACACTGCCCCCTCTGCTCCTGCCAGAAATGAATAAACAGCTCTTTGATTTGAAATTTGCAAATCTGTGAGGTTTGTAAATAAACATTCTTTATACTTACCTCAGAAGAGGGAAGCCTCTGGACCCTCCACAGGATTCCCCTATCCTTCTCTGCCGGCCGTTCCAGGGCTGAGACCACCGAAGCTCGTGGGTGCGTGGCCACACTGCGCCTGCACAGTAGCATGAAGCTGCTTGGATTTTGGCTGAAAAAGTAAAGTCCGACTAGGCCCATGCTTACTGCGTATGCACAAGCCGTCGACGATCCCACCATGTGGCGTCACTGCAACCCGCTATCTCTGCTGTCATTATGACAGCAGAGCTGCGTGCGCCAGTCAGGGGCCGATTTCATTGGCTCCTGATCCCGTGATTAGTTGATGTTTACAAATAGGGAAAGGGTGGCTCTGATCTTTCAAGTGGACCTGAACTCAGAACTCCTCTCTGCTCTAAAAGATAAGCAACAGCATAATAACCTTTAAACAAAAAACATTTATTTGATACAGCTGATACAAATGCTAAAATAAATCTGCACAGCTCCTACTTCCTGATTCACGGCAGCAGACATATTGTTTACAACCTGTGTTTTCAAATGGGCCTATCTGCTTATCTGTCATAGACAGTCATGTGACACAGGGGAGGATCAAATTACAACTTGAGATTAGACACAAATGAGGGGGAATTAAACAAGCTAAACTCTCTAAATACATACAGTTCTGGCCCTTTAAAGTGGACCTTGCATAGCAAAATGCACCCTGCATTTTGCTATGCAAGGTCCACTTTAAAGGGCCAGAACTGCCCATTCCCAAAGTCATTAAATATGGGGCATAAACTGCTATATTGACTTTATCAGTGATTTTTATCCATTCAAACCTTTTTAAACTAAACTGGAGGTACTAAACTCGTACAATGGATTGTTTCTCCAGTGTGATAGCATTTTTAACAAGGTCACAGTCCTGCCGTAACAATCAGTGACATTATGTACTTATGAGTTCTGAAAGCTTGTTCAGCCAAGCTCATATCTTTGATGTTGCACTAGAGTTTCAAGAGTAATTTATTCCACTGAAGGCCTAATTTCATTTTACTGTGCAAGAATGTGAAAATAGGACAAGAGACTAGATGGGATTCAGATAAAAATCTCTTGCAGCCTTTTTAAGGTAGGGTTAATTTTTTTTATGAGTTATGTTTTATTTACGTACATGAATAATGGTCACCAATCTTACATAAAAAGATAAGAATAAAAGCAAGAAAAAAAGGTTACAAACTATTGTTCTCACTGCCGCAGCACCTATACAACAGCTGGTAATACATCCAGCACAAAAACATCAAATGCATCACAAATGAAAAGCAGACAGGGAAGGAATTTGTTTTATCATAAAAAGATCACACAGGCTCTGCTGTATCCGTGGGCAGAGAAATCAGACGCAGCCCTTGGGAACGCCCGCCGTAGCAGCCCTTTTATAGTCAATTCCCCACCCCATTATAAACATATCCTCGTTAACAGTTAAAGTTTTCATTTTGTATTTTGAAATACAAAGACAACAAAAATGCATTTATTACATAAGAAGGCAATATGAGGCGGTACAGACAAGGCTGCTGGAGGCTGTTCATGGAAAGCTTTCTCTGTGGTATAATTCCCAAGTCATACAGCAACAGAGCAGCATGGTGATGTTTCTTTATGTAACTACTGAAATTCTATGGACTTTTGTGATATCTATCAATGAGTCTTCCATTACCAGGGATGCGATGAACAGACTGTGTCTGGGGTCTCCCAGGCACAACGCACCATAGTATCATAGATATACACTTGCTGTGACATCTGGTGCTTAATCTTCTTTTGAGATTTGTCTCACTACTAATTGTTTGATCAGCAGCATAGGAAATAAATCTGGCATGTCTCACATAAACACAGCCCACGCAACACAGGAATAAATGTGCGCTTACAAGTAATGGATCAAAAGTATTACATCATATCTAAATTGTTACCTATTTGTCTAGGTTAAAACTAGACATGAGTCCATCACGTTCAGCCTCTTCAGACTCACCGCACCTCCAAAGCTGTAAGACCAGAAAGCATCATGGCTATGCGTTCATAGGCGTCTCATTAGGGCGCCGGTTCATGCATTATGTTACCGATATACTACTATGCATTGTGGATATGAGAATATCGAAAAGTTACTGATATTTTACTATCAACTTCCCAACCTAAACCTCACATGAACCCTACCCCACCTATACCTAACACTAATCCCCCCATCTACACCTAATACTAACACCCCCTTACCTTCGCCCGACACACTAACCATTGACCCACCCCCCATTGTCAATAACAAACTGCCAGTGCCCACAGCCAAACTGCCGCCTGCAGCCAACGGTCCTTGTGCCGAAAGTAACCCCCTTGGCACTCATGGACCTCGTTTCTTAATGACAATCTGTGAGTGCCTGCATTGGAACCGCTTGGAGATGACTGAAGCTTGGTTGTAATATACCCAGGTGCCTATTACCAAAACACTGCGCTACGTGCTAGCCTGAGTTTGGCTGAACTCTGGGGCCCAAATTACACACTCAGTGCCCCCAAAGCTCCACATTGCATAGCGGCCCTTCAAAGTAAGTACAAAAATCCAAGCCCCTTTTAAATAAAAATTCAGCATTTACTATAACTATTTCCTGTGGAAAGATACTGTGAAGAATCCCTCCCTAAACAGTTGCCAATGTCTCCTTTCCTTCATACCCTCTTATTCATTGTATAGACCTAGGAATAAATGCTCCTTTGACAAGCAATTCTATTGCCCTTGGATGTATGTGAAAGTGTTACTGTCGGGCATAAAATCAATTATTTATTTTTATCTGCTAAACAAGTAATAAAGATGCTAACCAGGCAATCCAAAAGTTAAAAATCACTCTTAGTTTTCTTATCCATAAAACAACATTCCCCAGTTTCCGTGGCTCTTATTTGGTACATCTGCCGTACAAAGGAATTTGCAGGGCATGCTGGGTTGTCTTTTTTTTGATGCTTTACTTTCCCCTCAGACTTAACTAATGCAGCCTGATTGGCTGAAGCCTCTTTCCATAGACAGTGCAATACATACAGTGGCTTGCAAAAGTATTCAGCCCCCTTGAAGTTTTCCACATTTTGTCATATTACTGCCACAAACATGAATCAATTTTATTGGAATTCCACATGAAAGACCAATACAAGTGGTGTACACGTGAGAAGTGGAACGAAAATCATACATGATTCCAAACATTTTTTACAAATCAATAACTGCAAAGTGGGGTGTGCGTAATTATTCAGCCTCCTGTGGTCTGAGTGCAGTCAATTGCCCATAGACATTGCCTGACGAGTGCTAATGACTAAATAGAGTGCACCTGTGTGTAATCTAATGTCAGTATAAATACAGCTGCTCTGTGATGACCTCAGAGGTTGTCTAAGAAAATATTGGGAGCAACAACACCATGAAGTTCAAAGAACACACCAGACAGGTCAGGGATAAAGTTATTGAGAAAATGAAAGCAGGCTTAGGCTGCAAAAAAGATTTCCAAAGCCTTGAACATTCCACGGAGCACTGTTGAAATGATCATTCAGAAATGGAAGGAGTATGGCACAACTGTAAACCTACCAAGACAAGGCCATTGTTAACAGAAAAGCATAAGAAGTCCAGTTTGCCACAAGCCATGTGGGGGACACAGCAAACATGTGGAAGAAGGTGCTCTGGTCAGATGAGACCAAAACTGAACTTTGTGGCCTAAATGCAAAATGCTATGTGTGGCGGAAAACTAACACTGCACATCACTCTGAACACACCATCCCCACGGTCAAATATGGTGGTGGCAGCATCATGCTCTGGGGGTGCTTCTCTTCAGCAGGGACAGGGAAGCTGGTCAGAGTTGATGGAAAGATGGATGGAGCCAAATACAGGGAAATCTTGGAAGAAAACCTCTTGGAGTCTGCAAAAGACTTGAGACTGGGGCGGAGGTTCACCTTCCAGCAGGACAACGACCCTAAACATAAAGCCAGGGCAACAATGGAATTATTTAAAACAAAACATATCCATGTGTTAGAATGGCCCAGTCAAAGTCCAGATCTAAATCCAATCGAAAAACCTGTGGCAAGATCTGAAAACTGTTGTTCACAAACACTGTCCATCTAATCTGACTGAGCTGGAGCTGTTCTGCAAAGAAGAATGGGCAAGGATTTCAGTCTCTAGATGTGCAAAGCTGGTAGAGACATACCCTAAAACAATGGCAGCTGTAATTGCAGCAAAAGGTGGTTCTACAAAGTATTGACTCAGGGGACTTAATAATTATGCACACCCCACTTTGCAGTTATTGATTTGTAAAAAATGTTTGGAATCACCAAACTTTGTATTGGTCTTTTACGTGGAATTCCAATAAAATTGATTCATGTTTGTGGCAGTAATATGACAAAATGTGGAATACTTCAAGGGAGCTGAATACTTTTGCAAGCCAATGTATGTTATGTAAGTAGAGCAAGTATTTATCTACTTATATATGTGAGACTTAACTAATGCAGCCTGATTGGCTGAAGCCTCTTTCCATAGACAGTGCAATACATATGTTATGTAAGTAGAGCAAGTATTTATCTACTTATATATGTGTTTTTTTCTGGGATAGTATTGCTGACAGCTCCTCTTTCATAATAATAACTAGAGATGTAGCGAACGGTTCCAGGCGAACTTTTGCGGAAGTTTGATTCGCCCCATAATGCACTACGAGGGTCAACTTTGACCCTCTGCATCAGTCAGCACAGCAGGCACATTGTAGCCATTCAGGCTACACTAAGCCCTGGAGCCCCACCCCCCTCATATAAGGCAGGCTCCGGCGGCCATTAGTCTCACTCGTGTGCCTGCTAGAGACAGACTAGGGACAGCTGCTGCAGACTTGTTCTTCTAGGGCAGGGACGGATCAAGACCAAGTTGCGCCTGGGGCAAGGTCAGGTTTTGGCGCCTAAAGGTCAGGTTTTGGCGCCTAAACTGCCATTCATTTTGACGCCTTTTTAAGAATTCAACAAACTGCGCCTGGGGCAAGATACCCGCTTGCCCCCCCTTAGATCCGTCCCTGTTCTAGGGACAGATTAGTTAGGTTCTTGGCTGCTTAGCTTGCTCCTGGCTCATTATTATTGCTTTTATAGCACCCTTCAACAGCTCTTTTCAGAGCTCATCCTGTACTTTTTTTTTCCTGTGTATCAAACTGACACTTTTGTTGCATGCACAGCCTTGCTAATTCATAGTGTGTGTGCCACTGCCAGCAGCCCAGCACATTCAGTGACTACCTGTGTGTGTGACAGGGAGCTGCACATTGTACTACCCAGTACTGCATATACCCAGTTGTGTTTACTTAACCCACCTCATCACTGCATATACCTAGCTTTGTGTTGAGTAAACCCAGCTCACTGCATCTAACTACCTGTTATGTTCAGTGAACCTACCTCACTGAATATACCTAGCTGTTGTGCTGAGTGAACCCACCTCACTGCATCTAACTACCTGTTGTGTTGAGTGAACCCACCTCACTGCATCTAAGTACCTTTACTGTTCAGTGAACCCACCTCACTGCATCTAACTACCTGTTGTGTTGAGTGAACCCACCTCACTGCATCTAACTACCTGTTGTGTTGAGTGAACCCACCTCACTGCATCTAAGTACCTTTACTGTTCAGTGAACCCCCCTCACTGCATCTAACTACCTGTTGTGTTGAGTGAACCCACCTCACTGCATCTAAGTACCTTTACTGTTCAGTGAACCCACCTCACTGCATCTAACTACCTGTTGTGTTGAGTGAGCCCACCTCACTGCATCTAAGTACCTTTACTGTTCAGTGAACCCACCTCACTGCATCTAACTACCTGTTGTGTTGAGTGAACCCACCTCACTGCATCTAAGTACCTTTACTGTTCAGTGAACCCAGCTCACTGCATCTAACTACCTGTTGTGTTGAGTGAACCCACCTCACTGCATCTAAGTACCTTTACTGTTCAGTGAACCCACCTCACTGCATCTAACTACCTGTTGTGTAGAGTGAACCCACCTCACTGCATCTAAGTACCTTTACTGTTCAGTGAACCCACCTCACTGCATCTAACTACCTGTTGTGTTGAGTGAACCCAGCTCACTGCATATACCTAGCATCCCCCCGAGATGGACAAAATGAACAAACCAGGTAGAGGAAGTTGCTGTGATTTCATGCGGACCTGTCCCAAAATACAGTGCTCAGAAGAAGGCACGTGCCATCACTTCCCAAAATTGTGAGGACGTGGTTGAGTATTTAACACAGAAGACCTCATCTCCCGCAGCCAGTTCCACCAGCGCTAGTACAAGCACCACATCCACTGCATTTGACACTTCGCAGGAGTTATTTGGTGGTGGTGAAATCACTGATTCACAGCCACTACTGCAACAACAAGAAGAAGGCACAGGTACACCACCTCATACATCTGAGTTAGGTGGCGATAGTATGGACGTAACGTGTGAGGAGGGGGATGATGAACCACCTGAAGTTGGTGCAGTTGAGGAGGTGTCTGAGGAAAGCGAAGCTGGGCAGGAGGATTATGATGACGATTATACGGATGCCACGTATGTTCCCGGTAGAGGAGATGACCAGGGGGACAGTTCAGAGGGGGAGTCAGAGAGAAGTAGGAGAAGATGACTCCATGATAGAAGCAGAGGGAGCTCGTCCTCAGAAACAGCTGGGGGCAGTGTCCGGCGCCATGTATCGCCAGCTATGGACAGCCAGCCAACATGCCCTTCAACGTCAGCTGCTGATGCCACCGTAGCGCCATCACCCCAGGGGGGCTCAGCGGTTTGGAAAATTTTTAACATGTGTGTCTCAGATCGGAGCAAAGCCATCTGTTGTCTCTGCCAGCAAAAATTGACGAAGGCACCTGGAGAGAAGGCACAAACAGCTATGGCAAGAACACCTGAGGAAAAGCAGCACCCAAAAGACAAGCCACCCTCCTTCTCCTCTTCCTCCTTCAGGTGCATCGTCTTCATCCGCTTTCTCCCTTGCACCTTCACAGCCACCCTCCTCCACACTGCCTCTTCCCTTGAGCGGTTCCTTCTCCTCTGCCCACAGCAGTACCCAGCTGTCCGTGAAGGACGTATTTGAGCATAAGAAGCAAATGTCTGCCAGTCACCCTCTTGCCCGGCGTGTGACAGCTGGCGTGGCGGAACTATTAGCTCGCCAGCTATTACCATACAAGCTGGTGGAGTCGGAGGCTTTCCGTAAGTTTGTGGCCATTGGTACACCACAGTGGAAGATACCAGGCCACAATTATTTTTCACAAAAGGCCATACCCAAACTGTACCGTGCAGTTGAGAAGCAAGTGGTGTCATCTATTGCGAAGAGCATTGGGTCAAGGGTCCACCTGACCACGGATGCCTGGTCTGCCAAGCATGGGCAGGGCCGCTACATTACGTACACAGCCCATTGGGTCAACCTGGTGACCGATGGCAGCAAGCAGGGAGTACGTGGCTGCGCAGCGGACCGACTTGTCACACCTCCACGGCTTGCAGACAGGCCTCCAGCCACCTCCTCTCTGCCTGCTACCACTTCTTCGCTGTCGTCATCCTCCTCCTCCTCCTCCTTGGCTGGTGCCGCGATCTCCTCTCCAGCTACACAGCCCCCGCACCCCAGGGCCTATGCTGCATGCCAGGTACGACAGTGTCACGCAGTGTTAGACATGTCTTGCCTCAAAGCGGAGAGTCACACTGGAGCAGCTCTCCTCGCTGCTCTTAACAAACAGGTGGAGCAATGGCTGACCCCGCACAAGCTTGAGATCGGCAACGTGGTGTGTGACAACGGCAGCAATCTCATTTCTGCGTTGAATTTGGGAAAGCTGACACACGTCCCCTCATGGCACATGTGCTGAATCTGGTCGTGCAAAGATTTGTGTCCAAGTATCCAGTCTTAGAGGACGTCCTGAAGCAGGCCAGGAAGTTGTGTGGGCATTTCAGGCGCTCTTACATGGCCATGGCACGCTTTGCGGACATTCAGCATAGAAACAACTTGCCGGTGAGACGTCTGATTTGCGATAGCCCGACTCGCTGGAATTCCACCCTGCTGATGTTCTCTCGCCTGTTAGACCATGAGAAAGCCGTCACCCAGTACCTGTATCATTACAGTACAAGGACACAGTCTGGGAGGATGGGGATGTTGTGGCCCAACAACTGGACACTGATGCGAAATGCATGCAGGGTCATGGAGCCCTTTGAGTAGGTGACCAAACTGGTGAGTCGCGCTGAGGGCACCATCAGCGACTTGATCCCCTACGCCTACTTCCTGGAGCGTGCCATGCGTAGAGTGGTGGATACAGCTGTGGAGGAGCGTGAACGAGAACAGTTACGGCAGCAGGAGTCGTGGGAGCGATTTACATCCGGACCCGATGTTTCCACAACACCTGCGGCAGCACAGAGGGGGGAGGAGGAGGAGGAAGAAGAGGAGTCGTGTGGGGAAGGAGAGGAGTCAGACTCTGATGATGGTGATGAGGAAGGTGTTTCTGTGGAGGAGGAAGAGGCGGCGGAAGAAGAACAACCGCGGCAGCCGTCACAGGGGGCTTCTGCTGCTCCACGTTTCCGTGGCATTGTTCGTGGCTGGGGGGAGGAAGAGGAGTTGCGTCCCATCACTGAGGAAGAGCAAGAGGAGATGGAGAGTACGTCTGCATCCAGCTTTGTGCAGATGGCCTCTTTCATGTTGTCCAGCCTGTTGAGGGACCCCCGTATCAAAAAACTCAAGGCGAATGACCTGTACTGGGTGGCCACGCAACTAGACCCTCGGTACAGGCACAAAGTGGCGGACCTGTTACCAACTCAACAGAAGGCGGAAAGGATGCAGCACTTGCAGAACAAGCTGTCGATGATGCTTTACAATGCGTTTAAGGGTGATGTGGCTGCACAACGCAATCAAGGTACCACTGGCAGTAACCCTCCTCCTCCCAAGTCCACGCAGGCAAGGACAGGACGCTCCAGCGATCTCAGGGTGATGTCGGACATGCGGACATTCTTTAGTCCAACTGCTCGCCATAGTCCTTCCGGATCCACCCTCCACCAACGCCTGGACCGGCAGGTAGCCGACTACCTGGCCTTGAGTGTGGATGTAGACACTGCGAAAAGCGACGATGAACCCTTGGACTACTGGTTGCGCAGGCTTGACCTGTGGCCAGAGCTGTCCCAATTTGCCATACAACTTCTCTCTTGCCCTGCCGCAAGCATCCTGTCAGAAAGGACCTTCAGTGCAGCTGGAGGCATAGTCACTGAGAAGAGAAGTCGCCTAAGTCACGACAGTGTTCAGTACCTGACCTTTATCAAAATGAATGAGGAATGGATCATGGAGGGCTACTGCATGACCGAAGACTAAGTCAGTCCCCACACACAGCGCTTGCCTTCTCCGCCACCACCAACAGGGTCCAGGACTCTAGGCGGATTCCTGAATTTTTAAGGCCGCTGGTAGCAGCGGCCGCTACACTAATTTTTCTGGTGCGTGTACATGCCTGCCTAATTTTTCTGGCTGCACTGCGGGCGGCTGCAACAAAAAAAAAAAGGCATGTACATGTGCCCATCCCCCTTCGTGAGCATTACCTTGCTGCGGTGAAGGGGCTTGCATATCACAATGAAGCAATGACCGCCGGCTATTTGAGTGTCTCGGGTGGGGGTGGGACACAAAAGATAATAAGGTCGTTGCTTCATTGTGGTCAGACCAAATTTGATCAGCTGGACAGTCACTGTTGTTCTATCATTGAGCTACCACAGCCCGGCCACCATATGGGCTTGAAAACCGCCACGGCCTACACTCTCGCCACGGTGCGCACCAGTCCAGCACGGCCGTCACTACGCAAACAGCTGTTTGCGGTGCGTTACACAGTGAGTTTGGTGCGTCACTGTGAAGCAGAACTCTAATTACACTCCCTGATTGATGTATACACATGCAAGATGTTTTAAAGCACTTTAGGCCTGCAATTTAGCATTCAATGTGATTTCTGCCCTTAAAACGCTGCTTTGCGTCACATCCAGATTTTCCCCCGGGACTTTGGGCATGTATCCCACTCCGCCATGCCCCCCTCCAGGTGTTAGACCCCTTGAAATATCTTTTCCATCACTTTTGTGGCCAGCATAATTTTTTCTATTTTTCAAAGTTCGCATCCCCATTGAAGTCTATTGCGGTTCGCAAACTTTTCTGCGAACCGAACCTTCCGCGAACCAAAAATTGGAGGTTCGCGACATCTCTAATAATAACATGTAAATTGGGTCACTTCTAAGACATCTGTTTTCCAAGCTAAATAAGGACAGTTTGTCTAAAACTTCTTGGTAAGTGAGACCTCCTATCATTTTGATTAATTTACTTCCCATTTTTGTACCTATCCTAAAACGTTGATTGAAAATTCCAATGAATGTAGCAAGGAACCAAAAACCAATAATTTTCCAGTTCAAATAATAACATATAAAGCAGGGGTCTCAAACTCAATTTACCTGGGGGCCGCAGGAGGCAAAGTCAGGATGAGGCTGGGCTGCATAAGGTATTTCACAATCGCGGTGCATCGCCGCCTCTGCCCGCCCCTCTCACTCTTCCTTCACAGAGAGGGGCGGGGAGAGGCGGTGATCCGTGCAGCGATTGACGTCAGGAGGGGCAGAGCTGAAGCTGAAAGCTCTGCCCCTTCCAGGAAATGCCTGCGGATTGCCCCCCGGGCGATTTGGGGGCTCTGCAGCCTTCGTTTAGTGGCGGGGATGCGGCGGATTACTTGGGAGCACTGAAGCGAACTATAGGAAGCTTTTGCCGGCGAGGGCCACAAAATATTGTATCGAGGGCCGCAAATGGCCCGCGGGCCGCGAGTTTGAGACCCCTGATTTAAAGCCTCCCATTTAAAAACCATAGCAGTAAAAATGGTACATAATTGGCATCCCAGGAAAACTGGTAACCTCCTGAGAAAATTCAATTACTAAGAGAGCACATTGATTTCCAGCTTAAAGACACAAGACACAGAACATTTCAGGGTACACAAAGCAAAAAAATACAGTTAATGCAAAAATTATTAGCCCCCCCCCATTATGAAATTAGACAACACTTTTGATTTCTCCATGAAAATGACCATTAACAACAATTATATATTTTGGAAACAAATAAACTATAAAAATCAATGTCAACGATTAATTTGAAGAGAAGAGTTAAACTCCATTTTGAATACTTCACATTTGAAAGCATTAAAATTCTCAAAAGCTAGATTTTTGCTGCGTGGTAATAATCCCTCTACTCAATTTGCCCGCAAGCTCATGGAATACTATAAAACCCTGCATAACTATTGGTTGCATAATTCTCGGGTTGCTTTTGAAACGTTGCCCTCCAGCGTGGTTCAGATTTTTGAAGACTACTATACAGGCCTGGATTTACATCAGAGGAGCCTATAGGCACACATGTCCTGGCACCCTAGACTTCACCTACCATGAACCTACAAACCTCCACCGAACAACACTGCAAGTGTGCTGGCTGGCCCAGCTGTCACTTGTCCCTTTCTTCCCTTGCTCAGTGTCGGTAGCTATAGGTACCCCTTAATACTGAAGGTACCTCTGGCTACCTAATACTAAGTAGCTAGTGGTGCCCCCGACTGGAGGGAGATTTTGTGAGTAACCTCTTATTTACACTCTGCAAAGGGAAGTAGGCACTAGGGAAAGGGAGTGATCCGCCTTTCCATCATAAGGTGCCTGTAGGCATGTGCCTACAGTGCCTTATGGTAAATCCGGCCCTGCTATAAGATGCAGTGACTTTTTTCCTCCACTTTTGGTGGAGAAAAAGTTTGTCTTATAGCCCGTAAAATACGGTATTTATAAAAAGAGGGATTTTGACTCTATAGTAATGGGAAACCAAAAATCCCTCTATTAACCATTTTATCCACCACTACATTATATCTACATCCTCTCTGACTTCATCTAAGCCACACGGGCATAGATATAAGTTGTGTAGCTGAAGCACAGCTGTGCACGATTAGTCTTGCACCTGTGCACACCTCTGACAATAAGATTGATTTTTATGATTAAAAATGCTTTTATTTTCTCAGTTCATAGTGAAAAATACACACTATAACATTATTTCAGAATCATATATTCTCCCTATAAATTGTGACAGGAACATAATCTGTTTTGTGATAAACGGTGGAAATAGCCAAACAAAATTTGTGTTTTTTATCTACAGTAGCACTTATTATTTTTAAACTGGAATTGATAAAACTGAGAATTAATGTTGTTGTTTTTCTCTTTTTTTCTCTTTAACCATTAAAATACATAGAAAACAAAATTGAGGGGAAAAATGCCATACAATGAAAGTCTAGTTTGTCTTAAAAACCATATACTGTATAGTTAATTCAGGTGTCATAAGTAGGGGTTAAGTTATTGCTGATTGAATAGGGACATAGCTAAAATGCCAAAACAGCTCTGGTCCGTTAGGGGGAAACAAGGTCTGGATGCAAAGTGGTTAAAAAGCCACACTAAATGGAAATTTTGCCTTCAAAAACCGGGCTGCACATCCAGAACCGCTTGTGTATAGTGAGTCTGTAGCTAATACATTTTACAGAGCCACATCAATCCAACATGCATACAGCCTGTCTCTGACATTTTGGTCCTTATCAGTGCATGGCATGGGTTGATGTGGCTCTATGGGTTAGGGCTTGGACCAGTACTTAAGAATACTCAAGCAGCTCATGGTAATCCAGAAACACTAGGAAACAGGCTGTGTGCATGTTGGATTGATGTGGCTCTGTAAAATGTATTACCTTTTATGTAAGAAGAGCTATTCTTTGATGGGGATAAGGCAGAAAAAAAGCCTTGCATGAACAATCGTCTCACTAAGATTTTCTGTTCCCTGAGAACAGAATGTCTTTACTTTATACAGACCCGTTGTTTGATGCCTTGGTTGCTATAAGTTGGTAAAACATTAGCATCTCAGCTTACCTTAATCACATTGTAGATAAGAAAGTGATGGTAATTTGGAAACACCTGCCTCCCAATAGTTGGAACCTGCAGGAACCTGGAAACATTTCAGCCAGTAATCTCTTGTAGAAACAGGTCCTCTGGATTGTACCTATTCATCAAAGTTGCATCATCAATTTTTTGAACCCATAACTTACCCTCTCACATTCCAAGGCATACTGTAACGCTCGGTTCACATTGGTGCGGATGCAGAACGTAAACGGAACGTGCATTCCATCCATTCTGCATCCATCTTGTGCAAAAAAATATCCGACTGTTCTACGTCTGTCCCGTGTCTGCCGCGTCACTGCGTTGGCCAGTACGCATCACCGCTCACCTGTCTCGCAGGCATCACTTGTCCCACCACTCATCCCTCGCTCGGTTCCTTCAGCTGCCCGGATGCCAGCAGAAGCATCGTTCTCCATAGGCTGCAACAGACCAAATCTCCAACATGAACCAATGACAATTCTCCCTGTTGCTGAGGATTCCCATTGGTCTGCTGCAGCTCAATGGAGAATCCCTGACCACCAGGCTCTTCAGAAGGGACCGTGCAGCAGCGATGGGCAGCAGGACATGTGAGTATTGCGTCGGTGGCGGAAGTAGGTCCTATTTTTAACATAGGATCCGCTTCCTGTGTTTTTAAAGAAAGTGTGAACCGAGCCTAATGGTGGCCATACATGGTACAATTTTTTCATACAATCTTGCCATTTCTATGTAGTATAAGGGTACATTCAGTGAATATACTGAAAGGATAATTTAGACAGTTCCCTTATATTACATAGAAATGGTAAAATGGTATGAAAAAATTGTACCATGTATGGCCACCATAAGTGTTAATAATTCAGTAGCCAAGAGTAAGCACTAAACTGAAGAGGAAAATATAATTTTCACAGATTGTCATACAAAATTATTCATACCTTTTTGTTGAAAAATTAGGTATTAATTCCAAAAGATAAAAAGACAGAGTGCACACCAGATCACTTCCAGTTAATCAGTAGTTCTATCCTCCAAGTGGTGCAACATCCAGTGAGAGATAGATTTGTTATTCCAAAATAAGATAAAGTAACCATGAGCAACTCACTTGTAGCAGTAAAAACTTCATAAACTTTAATCCAATAATCTTAAGAAAATATATAATAAGAAAAAACAGCAGCGATAAAAAAACAAGTAGAAAATACTTATCAGTCCTCCGCACCTCCTGTATATCTTCCACTGTATGCTGAGCTGTATGGACTGATAAGTATTTTCTACTATTGCTGCAGTTTTTTCTAAGAAGATTGTTGGATTAAAGTTTATGAAGTTTTACTGCTACAAGTGAGTTGCTCCTGGTTACTTTAACTTATTTTGTAATAGTAAAAGTAGGTATGTTGTACAACAGACCTATTTAATTCCCTACCTGCAGTTCTGAACTAATAACTTTGGGCTTTAATCCTAAAACTTTAACATGCAGCAAGATTCCAGCAACTGATGTATAATCTTATATGGTTAAGATAGCAACTTGGACTCTGAGTCGCTACGCAACATGTTCTGATTACTGTTCGCAATGACTGCACATAATAATCATATGCACAATACTGTGGCAAAGCACCTTGGGTACTTAATCCATACCTTAATTATATTTCAGTATATTACTACTACCATGACAGCTGCTTCCTTATTTACTCTTGGGTCCTAACTGCCAGATACTATAAGTACATTTTGTAAACGGAATTGTGTTGTGGACAATATTTTAATTGTTAGTAATTTGACAGCGTGCCAGCTCCTGTTGTCATCTGTCAGTAACCTATATGGATATTTACAATGTAATTAAACCCATAATAAAACAAGAGGGCCTTTGAACAGAAACATTATCCAGCATACATAAAGCTAAGGCTATTACATAAAATTGAGTAAATATATCAAATTATCTTTGAAAATTGATCACAGCAGGTAATAACAAACAGAACAATAACAGCCTATATAGTATATTGAGGGGGCCATCTTGACATTAGGTGATTGCTTCTGACTATAGAGAAGAGGACTACTATCACAATTTTTTTTTTAATATTAAACGTGTATAAATGATTGTAGAATGTACATTTGTCTCAGAGTGACTTTTTTCTTATGTTGCCAAAAAGACCTCTAACAGATCTGTTTTTGAAGTAGTCCGTGTCCTCAAGGGGGTTTCTTAAGAGTTTCTTTATTTTCCAAAGAAAAGCAAAGTCAGATCTGCCAAATTTGTACTACCCACTGTAAGTGACAGCAACACACACAAAAAGTAATTTATAGTGCATTTCACATTGGAACAATTCATTTTATATGTATGCATACACAATTTTTAACATTTATTCTGAGACTGGTTATGGATATGGAGTCTGCCATATTTATTTCCTTTTAACCATTTTCGCCTTTTGGATGTGACTGTCACGTCCAAAAGGCTGCTGCTGGGATGCTCTGTGCTCTCCCGTGCACAATCGCGCGCGCACCGGCGTGCTCCAGTGATGCCCTCAGTAGCCCAGAGATAATGAATGGGAACATAGTTCCCATTCATGGAACTTAGTCCCCTGTAGAAAAACCGACAGCTTCTTTCAGAGGTTTTTCTGACCCCCCTCCCCCCCCAAAAAAAATCACATCCTCCTTGTGCTTCCTGTAAGCGAGCACTCTCGCTCACAGTATGGGAATGAAACAAGATCACTGTGGCCATCTTGTGGCCAAATAGTAAAACTACATGCACATACATTTTTATTACACATAACACAATAAATTACATTTAAAATTAACTGTTTACCTCCCCACACCCAAAAAATACCCAAGTAAAATGTTTAACTAAAAAAAAAAAATTAAAAAAATTACAATTAAAAAAAACCCATAAATAGTTACCTAAGGGTCTGAACTTTTTAAATATGCATGTCAAGAGTGCACATTACTAATATTTTTTTAAATTATAAGCTTGTAAATAGTGATGGGCGCAAAACTTAAAAAATGCACCGTTATTTCCAAATAAAATATTGGCACCATACATTGTGATAGGGACATAATTTAAATGGTGTAATAACCGTGACAAATGGGCAAATAAAATGTGTGGGTTTTAATTATGGTAGTATGTATTATTGTAAAGGTATATGTGAGAAAACGCGGAAAAGCCGTCGCCTGTGCCAAGAGCAAGGCGGCTGACTCCGCGTCCAACGCGGCGGTTTGCACGCATAGACACGCGTCTGGTAGTATGGTGGAATGCGGAAAAGCCGCCGCATGTCCTGACAGCAAAGCGGCTGTTTCTGCGTCCAACGCGGCGGTTTGCATGCAGCAGCGTGCGCTTGGTGTGGCTGGGTCTGTTAGTGCACATAGGCAGATGGAGAGCTATGCGCGCGCGGGCCTGAACTCAGGACCTTTATACCAGCAGGGCAAGTGTCAGCTGATCAGGAAGATCAGCTGATTCCTGCAGGACTCGTGATTGGCTGAGTGGCTCGGGCGGGGCAGCAGAGTTCAGCTCCTATATATTCTGCTTGCTTGTCAGTTGCTGGTTGTCTGCCATTGCTAACACTTGTGTGAAGGCACTCAGACCATAGTCAGATCCTTACAGTGTTTTTGAACTAGGTGGACCTGGGAATTCACACTTAGCCAGATTCTGTTGATAGCTTAAAGTACTAATTGAATTGTATTATTTGTTAGACCAGTTCCAGGGTGTTGAGATCAAGGCCCTCACACCCCAGACTAGGAATACTTTATATCTTCTGTGTATTCTCTAGCATAGTTCCAGGGTGTTGAGATCATGGCCCTCACACCCAAGATTAGGGAACTGTATTGTCTTTGTGTTATATTCCAGACTAGTTCCAGGGTGTTGATGATCACGGAACGTACACCCAAGACTAGGGAATTGTATTATCATTTATGTTATACTCCAGACTAGTTCCAGGGTGTTGATGATCACGGAACTCACACCCAAGACTAGGCATTGTACATTATTTGTCTGTCTGTTGCCGACCTGGCTAGTCCGACCTCGAGAACTATCTCCTCTGTTTAGAGATAGTTCACTGATCTGTCAGTGACACTCCACCCTTGGTGTCACTCACACTCTGGTCCTTCCTCACTCAGCCTGATTCCCCCCCTTTGGGAGCCTCAGGCCGAGGAAGGAGCCTGTCCTTCAGGCAGCAGACCCAGATATGTCAGATATTTGGAGCTATTTCAGAACTTCAATCAGTGCGATCTCCTCTTAGCACAGACATACGTATGCCTGTACCTGAAAAATGTTCTGGACGACAGATCTGATTTTCGGAACTTTAGAAATAGAGTGTTATCATACTTTGAGTTAAGGCCTAAATCGTCTGGAACCGAGGCACAGAGAATTACGTTCATTAAGACTCTGTTGTCAGGGGATTCCCAGACCTGGCCATATGGTCTTCCTATTGGGCATCAGGCCCTGACCTCGATCGATGAATTTTTTGAGGCTATGGCTATGATTTACGATGACCTGGACATCGCTTCGACTTCTGAACGGAAGCTCAGGCTTCTGCGTCAGGGCAAGGGTCCGGTAGAGAATTATGCTGCGGAATTCAGGAGGTGGGCGGTCTCGGCTAGATGGGACGAATTCGCCCTCCTAAACTGTTTTTTGGCCGGATTGTCAGACACCATTCATGAGGTAATGATAGGTCATCCTGAGCCTGAATCATTGGCAATCTCTTTGGCCATACAGTTAGATCGCCGGTTGCGCCACCAGAGGCAGATTCGTGGTAGAGTGGCCAGAAGGTCTATCTTACACGACTCTTCTCGGTCTCCCTCACCCCCTGGCGAACCTATGCAAATTGGGTACACAAGGTTGAGTCTGGGGGAAAAGAGTCACAGGAGCCCAAAAAAGAACGCCTTACATGGGTCCACCAGGCCAGACAAATGCATTCGCCTAGGGTTAGTCAAAACCATAGGTGAGCAGGGTTCATCCCTGAACGACGGTCGGCTGATCCTTCCTTGTTCGGTTACGTGGGAAGGTCAGACCAAGTCCGTAGATGCCATGGTGGACTCGGGTTCGTCCACAAACCTCATAGATTACGATTTTGACAAAAGTTTGGGGATACCGTTATCTGCACCCGATCGGCAGATTTCGGTCACTGCAGTGGATGACTCTCCATTGCGCAGTGCCCAGTTTCTTTCCCAAACCCCCCTACTGTCATGTTGTTTATGGGCATTGCATGAAGAGAGTTTACAGTTCCTGGTCCTGCCGATGAAAGGCTTTGCTGTTGTTCTCGGTATGCCCTGGTTACAACATCACTCTGCACTGATTGACTGGGCTTCAGGACAGCTACTGGACTGGTCAGCCCATTGTCATGAGCACTGTTTGAAGAAGCGGGAAGTGGATAAAACCAGGATACAGGTTGCAGGAAGGGCAGGACAGCGTACAGATATTTCTAATGGTTCCTGTTCATCACGATTACCTCTCATGCATAAGCCTGATAGCAAAAGCCCCAAAGCAGACGCGTTAGACAGGGGTTTTGGGCCCAAAACCATTCTACCACCAAAAAAACAGGCTGACAAGAAATCATTTCCTGTGTCCCTGCCCGGGTCACCGCTGCATGTGGATTCCACTCCCTCCCTCCCTGGGTTGATTGATGGCCGGCCTGAGTATGAGATAAAAAGAAAATTCTCTAACTTACATCCTGGAAAGCCAGGAAGGAGATGTCCGGAGTCCACTCCTCAGGGGGGGGGGGGGGTACTGTGAGAAAACGCGGAAAAGCCGCCGCCTGTGCCAAGAGCAAGGCGGCTGACTCCGCGTCCAACGCGGCGGTTTGCACGCATAGACACGCGTCTGGTAGTATGGTGGAATGCGGAAAAGCCGCCGCATGTCCTGACAGCAAAGTGGCTGTTTCCGCGTCCAACGCGGCGGTTTGCATGCAGCAGCATGCGCTTGGTGTGGCTGGGTCTGTTAGTGCACATACGCAGATGGAGAGCTACGCGCGCGCGGGCCTGAACTCAGGACCTTTATGCCAGCAGGGGAAGTGTCAGCTGATCAGGAAGATCAGCTGATTCCTGCATGACTCATGATTGGCTGAATGGCTCGGGCGGGGCGGCAGAGTCCAGCAACTATATACTCTGCTGCTTGTCAGTTGCTGGTTGTCTGCCATTGCTAACACTTGCGTGAAGGCACTCAGACCATAGTCAGATCCTTACAGTGTGTTTGAACTAGGTGAACCTGGGAATTCACACTTAGCCAGATTCTGTTGATAGCTTAAAGTACTAATTGAATTGTATTATTTGTTAGACCAGTTCCAGGGTGTTGAGATCAAGGCCCTCACACCCCAGACTAGGAATACTGTATATCTTCTGTGTATTCTCTAGCATAGTTCCAGGGTGTTGAGATCACGGCCCTCACACCCAAGATTAGGGAACTGTATTGTCTTTGTGTTATATTCCAGACTAGTTCCAGGGTGTTGATGATCACGGAACTCACACCCAAGACTAGGGAATTGTATTATCATTTATGTTATACTCCAGACTAGTTCCAGGGTGTTGATGATCACGGAACTCACACCCAAGACTAGGCATTGTACATTATCTGTCTGTCTGTTGCTGACCTGGCTAGTCCGACCTCGAGAACTATCTCCTCTGTTTAGAGATAGTTCACTGATCTGTCAGTGACACCCCACCCTTGGTGTCACTCACACTCTGGTCCTTCCTCACTCAGCCTGACTCCCCCCCTTTGGGAGCCTGAAGCCGAGGAAGGAGCCTGTCCTTCAGGCAGTATCCCATACTGCCTTGTATCTCCTTTACGGGGACCCTCCTCAAAGTATTACTGTTGCACCAAACACTTACACTCTCTCAGGTGTCTAGAGGTTAGACATATCTGATTATTGACGATTCCGCAGATCCTCAATAATCGGGTATATCTGTATTCTTGGGGATACTGCGGATCGCCAAGAATCAGATTCTCTCTCTGGTTGCTGACACCGATCGTTAAAGTATAATGGCCAGAAATAATGAATTTTTCCATTTTTTTCTTAACCACTTTACCCCCGCGCGTACGTATTTCTCCGCCCCTTTTTCCATCCTTTAACAACCAGGGACGGAGAAACACGTACTTTCCGCGTTCCCGACGCTGCCCGCGCTCCCGCTCGTAAACACGCCGCCCGCCGCTAGTAAAAACGCCGCCGCCCGCTCGCCCAGAGATCAATGAACGGGAAAATCCATTCCCGTTCGTTGATCTAAGCCCCGCAATGATCAGCTGCTCTCCTATGGGCAGCGCGATCATTGTGAGAAAAAACTCACGTGTCCAGCCTCCTTATACTTCCTCCAAGCTTCCGGAAGGAAGCTTGGAGGTCGCATTAAAACAAAAAGTTACTGTGGCCATCTTGTGGCCAAATAGTAAACTACACCCTACACATTTTTCACATACAAATAAATGACTTTTACATATAAAATTAACTCATTACCTCCCACACTCCCCATTTTTTTTTTTTTGTAATTAAAAAAAAATTAAAAAATTTACAATTAAAAAAAATACATAAATAGTTACCTTAGGGACTGAACTTTTTAAATATTTATGTCAAGAGGGTATAACACTGTTACTTTATAAACTACGGGCTTGTAATTAGGGATGGACGCAAAAATGAAAAAAATGCACCTTTATTTCCAAATAAAATATTGGCGCCAAACATTGTGATAGGGACATAATTTAAATGGTTTTATAACCGGGACAAAAGGGCAAATACGTTTCATGGGTTTTAATTACAGTAGCATGCATTATTTAAAAACTATAATGGCCGAAAACTGAAAAATAATTATTTTTTTCCCCACATTTTTCCTATTTTCCCATTAAAACACATTTAGAAAAAAATAATTCTTGGCATAATGTCCCACCTAAAGAAAGCCTAATTGGTGGCGGAAAAAACAAGATATAGTTCATTTAATTGCGATAAGTAATGATAAAGTTATAGACGAATGAATGGAAGGAGCGCTGAAAGGTGAAAATTGCTCTGGTGCTCAGGGGGTAAAACCCCTCAGTGGTGAAGTGGTTAATATTCCTGTTAAAATGCATTTAGAAAAAAAAAATTCTTAGCAAAATGTACCACCCAAAGAAAGCCTAATTGGTGGCAGAAAAAAACAAGATATAGGTCAATTAATTGTGATAAGTAGTGATAAAGTTATTGGCGAATGAATGGGAGGTCAAAATTGCTCGGATGCATAAGGTGAAAAACGACTGAAGGCTGAAGTGGTTAAACAATAACAGTTTAGAGACCTGCTGGTTGTTCATACATCAGTAGTGTCTGAATCACACACCTGAAACAAGCAGGTGGCAAATCCAGTCAAACTTAAGTCAAACACCTGATCTGCATGCCTGTCTATGACTATACTGTAAGTAGTAAAGGCAAAGGGTCAGCAGAACAGCTAGGTAATTTGGATTGCATACAAGGACAACAATATAGCAGCCTCCATATCCCTCTCACTTCAGGTGTCCTTTAAGTTCCTGACAACCTGTGAAAGACCACATCCACACCTTACAGCCCTCTAGTGGCTTTCTCAAGTTATGTTGTAAAGGTCTTGCCTACATTGTCTTCAAAGCATTCTGCTCACAGCAGAATATGTGGATTCCTATCACCTCAAAGAACAATATCCCAGTTGACATGATAATGTATAAAACCTGCATGCACTGCAAAAATATTTTCTAAATATTTTCTCTAAAAAGACAAAAAATGATATTTATGCGAACAATACATGCATTTTTGCAAGTTGTCAAGGAACCATAGATTTAGATCAGTCCCAGTTACTGCTCAAACAATTCTCAACTCTTCTTAAAACATGCCTGACATCTTCCTTAATTTTGTGCTATATCAGTATCAATGCTTGTAATGCAATACTATCAAATCCAGGGCTCAAATCCTGGCTAGGGTCAGTGCCTATTCAGTAAGGTGTTCAAGGCAAGACTCCTTAACACTGCAGGGTGGCCTCTTGAGCGCGTCCTAGTAACTGCAGCTCTTGAGCGCAGGGGAAAAGAGCTATACAAATGTTCAGATTATTATTAATATAAATCAGCAGCTAGCAGAGGCAGCACATATTAACCACTTGCCGACCGCCTACTTCATATTGGCGGCGGCAAAGTGGCAGCCCCAGGACCACGTAACGCAGATTGGCGTCAGGTCCTGGGGCACTCTCTGGCCGGGGATCGCGCGCTGGGATGTGCGCGCATCCACCGGCAATAGGCTCCGCCCACCCGCGACGTCAACCCGCCGGCCAATCGGAAGCGCCGGCGGGTTGTTAACCCGACGATCCCCGGATAGGAAGCGTATAATACGCTTTGTAATGTTTACAAAGTGTATTATACAGGCTGCCTCCTGCCCTGGTGGTCCCAGTGTCCGAGGGACCACCAGGGCAGGCTTCAGCCACCCTAGTCTGCACCCAAACACACTGATCTGCCCCCCCCTGCCCCCTGATCGCCCACAGTACCCCTCAGACCCCCCCCTGCCCACCCCCCAGACCACCATTTGCACACAATCACCCCCCTAATCACCCATCAATCACTCCCTGTCACTATCTGTCAACGCTATTTTTTTTTTTTAGTCCCTAAACTGCCCCCTGCTCCCTCCTGATCACCCCCCCACCCCTCAGATTCTCCCCAGACCCCCCCACACCCTCCCCCCCCCTGTGTACTGTATGCATCTATCCCCCCTGATCACCTGTCAATCACCCGTCAATCACCCATTAATCACCCGTCAATCACCCGTCAATCACCCCCTGTCACTGCCACCCATCAATCAGCCCCTAACCTGCCCCTTGCGGGCAATCTGATCACCCACCCACACCAATAGATCGCCCGCAGATCCGACATCAGATCACCTCCCAAATCCATCGTTTACATCTATTCTCTCCTCTAAATACCCACTAATTACCCATCAATCACCCATCAATCACCCCCTATCACCACCTGTCACTGTTACCCATCAGATTAGACCCTTGCGGGCACCCAATCGCCCGCCCACACGCTCAGATTGCCCTCAAACCCCCCCTTATCGATTCGCCAGTGCATTATTTACATCCGTTCTTCCCTGTAATAACCCACTGATCACCTGTCAATCACCCCCTGTCACTGCCACCCATCAATCACCCCCTGTCACTGCCACCCATCAATCAGCCCCTAACCTGCCCCTTGCGGGCAATCTGATCACCCACCCACACCAATAGATCGCCCGCAGATCCGACATCAGATCACCTCCCAAGCGCAGTGTTTACATCTATTCTCTCCTCTAAACACCCACTAATTACCCATCAATCACCCCCTATCACCACCTGTCACTGTTACCCATCAGATTAGACCCTAATCTGCCCCTTGCGGGCACCCAATCACCCGCCCACACGCTCAGATTGCCCTCAGACCCCCCCCTTATCAATTCGCCAGTGCAATATTTACATCTGTTATTCCCTGTAATAACCCACTGATCACCTGTCAATCACCCATCAATCACCCCCTGTCACTGCCACCCATCAATCACCCCCTGTCACTGCCACCCATCAATCAGCCCCTAACCTGCCCCTTGCGGGCAATCTGATCACCCACCCACACCAATAGATCGCCCGCAGATCCGACATCAGATCACCTCCCAAGTGCAGTGTTTACATCTCTTCTCTCCTCTAAACACCCACTAATTACCCATCAATCACCCCCTATCACCACCTGTCACTGTTACCCATCAGATTAGACCCTAATCTGCCCCTTGCGGGCACCCAATCACCCGCCCACACCTCAGAACGCCCTCAGACCCCAGCCCTGATCACCTCGCTAGTGCATTGCTTGCATCTATTTCCCCCCTCTAATCACACCTTGAGACACCCATCAATCACCTCCTGTCACCCCCTAGCACACCTACCCATCAGATCAGGCCCTAATTTGCCCCGTGTGGGCTCCTGATCACTCGGCCAAACCCTCAGATCCCCCTCAGACCCCCTTCCGATCACCTCCCCAGTGCATTGATTGCATCTATTTTCCCCTCTAACCGCCCCCTGAGACACCCATCAATCACCTCCTGTCACCCCCCTAGCACTCCTATCCATCAGATCAGGCCCAATACATCCTGTCATCTAAGAGGCCACCCTGCTTATGACCGTTTCCACAAAATTTGCCCCCTCATAGACCACCTGTCATCAAAATTTGCAGATGCTTATACCCCTGAACAGTCATTTTGAGAAATTTGGTTTCCAGACTACTCACAGTTTTGGGCCCGTAAAATGCCAGGGCAGTATAGGAACCCCACAAGTGACCCCATTTTAGAAAGAAGACACCCCAAGGTATTCTGTTAGATGTATGATGAGTTCATAGAAGATTTTATTTTTTGTCAAAAGTTAGCGGAAATTGGATTTTTATTGTTTTTTTCACAAAGTGTCATTTTTCACTAACTTGTGACAAAAAATAAAATCTTCTATGAACTCACCATACCCCTAACGGAATACCTTGGGGTGTCGTCTTTCTAAAATGGGGTCACTTGTGGGGTTCCTATACTGCCCTGGCATTTTAGGGGCCCTAAACCGTGGGGAGTAGTCTAGAAAACAAATGCCTCAAAATGACCTGTGAATAGGACGTTGGGCCCCTTAGCGCACCTAGGCTGCAAAAAAGTGTCACACATGTAGTATCGCCATACTCAGGAGAAGTAGTATAATGTGTTTTGTGGTGTATTTTTACACATACCCATGCTGGGTGGGAGAAATCTCTCTGTAAATGGACAATTGTGTGTAAAAAAAATCAAAAATGTGTCATTTACAGAGATATTTCTCCCACCCAGCATGGTTATATGTAAAAATACACCACAAAACACATTATACTACTTCTTCTGAGTACGGCGATACCACATGTGTGACACTTTTTTGCAGCCTAACTGTGCTAAGGGGCCCAAAGTCCAATGAGTACCTTTAGGATTTCACAGGTCATTTTGAGACATTTGGGTTCAAGACTACTCCTCACGGTTTAGGGCCCCTAAAATGCCAGGGCAGTATTGGAACCCCACAAATGACCCCATTCTAGAAAGAAGACACCCCAAGGTATTCCGTTAGGAGTATGGTGAGTTCATAGAAGATTTTATTTTTTGTCACAAGTTAGCGGAAATTGATATGTATTGTTTTTTTTTTTCACAAAGTGTCATTTTCCGCTAACTTGTGACAAAAAAAAAATCTTCTATGAACTCACCATACCCCTAACGGAATACCTTGGGGTGTCTTCTTTCTAAAATGGGGTCACTTGTGGGGTTCCTATACTGCCCTGGCATTTTAGGGGCCCTAAACCATGAGGAGTAGTCTAGAATCCAAATGCCTCAAAATGACCTGTGAATAGGACGTTAGGCCCCTTAGCGCACCTAGGTTGCAAAAAAGTGTCACACATGTGTTATCGCCGTACTCAGAAGAAGTAGTATAATGTGTTTTGAGGTGTATTTTTATACATACCCATGCTGGGTGGGAGAAATCTCTCTGTAAATGGACAATTGTGTGTAAAAAAAATCAAATAATTGTCATTTACAGAGATATTTCTCCCACCTAGCATCTGTATGTGTAAAATACACCCCAAAACACATTATACTACTTCTCCTGAGTACGGCGGTACCACATGTGTGGCACTTTTTTGCACCCTAAGTGCGCTAAGGGGCCCAAAGTCCAATGAGTACCTTTAGGATTTCACAGGTCATTTTGCGACATTTGGTTTCAAGACTACTCCTCACGGTTTAGGGCCCCTAAAATGCCAGGGCAGTATAGGAACCCCACAAATGACCCCATTTTAGAAAGAAGACACCCCAAGGTATTCCGTTAGGAGTATGGTGAGTTCATAGAAGATTTTATTTTTGTCACAAGTTAGCAGAAAATGACACTTTGTGAAAAAAAACAATTAAAATCAATTTCCGCTAACTTGTGACAAAAAAAAAAATCTTCTATGAACTCACCATCCTCCTAATGGAATACCTTGGGGTGTCTTCTTTCTAAAATGGGGTAATTTGTGGGATTCCTATACTGTCCTGGCATTTTAGGGGCCCTAAACCGTGAGGAGCAGTCTTGAAACGAAATTTCTCAAAATGACCTGTGAAATCCTAAAGGTACTCATTGGACTTTGGGCCCCTTAGCGCAGTTAGGGTGCAAAAAAGTGCCACACATGTGGTATCGCCGTACTCAGGAGAAGTAGTATAATGTGTTTTGGGGTGTATTTTTCCACATACCCATGCTGAGTGGGAGAAATATCTCTATAAATTGACAATTGTGTGTAAAAAAAAATAAAACAATTGTCATTTACGGAGATATTTCTCCCACCCAGCATGGGTATGTGTAAAAATACACCCCAAAACACATTATACTACTTCTCCTGAGTACGGCAATACCACATGTGTGGCACTTTTTTGCAGCCTAACTGCGCTAAGGGGCCCAAAGTCCAATGAGCATCTTTAGGCTTTACAGGGGTGCTTACAATTAGGCACCCCCCAAAATGCCAGGACAGTGAACACACCCCACAAATGACCCCATTTTGGAAAGTAGACACTTCAAGGTATTCAGAGAGTAGCATAGTGAGTCCGTGGCAGATTTAATTTTTTTTTGTCGCAAGTTAGAAGAAATGGAAACTTTTTTTTTGGTTTTTTTTGTTACAAAGTGTCATTTTCCGCTAACTTGTGACAAAAAATAAAATCTTCTATGAACTCACCATGCCTCTCACTGAATACTTTGGGATGTCTTCTTTCCAAAATGGGGTCATTTGGGGGGTATTTGTACTATCCTGGAATTTTAGCCCCTCATGAAACCTGACAGGGGGTCAGAAAAGTCATAGATGCTTCAAAATTGGAAAATTCACTTTTGGCACCATAGTTTGTAAACGCTATAACTTTTACCCAAACCAATAAATATACACTGAATGTTTTTTTTTTTATCAAAGACATGTAGCAGAATAACTTTCGCGCTCAAATGTATAGGAAATTTTACTTTATTTGAAAAATGTCAGCACAGAAAGTTAAAAAAGTAATTTTTTTGACAAAATTCATGTCTTTTTTGATGAATATAATAAAAAGTAAAACTCGCAGCAGCAATCAAATAGCACCGAAAGAAAGCTGTATTAGTGACAAGAAAAGGAGGTAAAATTCATTTAGGTGGTAGGTTGTATGACTGAGCAATAAACCGTGAAAGCTGCAGTGGTCCGAATGGAAAAAAAGGCTCTGGTCCTTAAGGGGTTTTTTGACTGCAGTCCTTAAAGAGAACCAGAGATGAAGCACCCTCTTGTATTTTACCTTATAAATCAGTGGGAACATGACAGTAAACACCTAATCTGCCCTTTGTTTCATTGTTCTCTGTGTAATCTGACTGTAATCACCTCTGATAAGAACCCCCGACTGAGAAGTCAGGCTGCTCCGTCTAGCTTTGCTACAGAAAGATTATAGCTAAGTCTGTCTTCTGTGGTGTTATTTCAAGCCCAAGCCTGCCCCCTTGTGGCTTTGCTATAATGACTCAGCAATAATCATTCCCAGCAAAGCCAGATTTAATTGCTCAGTCTGGGATTCTTGTGACTGCTGATAACAGACACTTTTAGCAGTGAGGAGGAAACAGAGAGCATGGTAAGTGTTTTCTCTAATGTTCTTACTGATATACATGGTAAAATACACAAGGGTGCTTCCTCTCTGGTTCCCTTTAAGTGGTTAAGGTCCTGTTTTTCTCCAGTTTTCAATAATGTAGAACGAAAGTGATCCAATACACCAGACCTAGCTGCATTACTGACCTGAAAAATGGCAAAGAACTGGGTAAGCCACACAGGAAGGGTTGTAGTATGCCCCATGAGGAATGAAAAATGTTTTTGGAGTCTCTGTGGCAGTCTGTAGGGGCGATATTCTACACCTCCATAGATTTCAGGAGAGCATGTGAAATTCTCTCATGCAAATGTAAATTTGCAGTATACATCTTTAAAATATATAGGACTAAATTATAATCAAATCGCCAAAAAGAAAAAAAAGAAAAAATAAATGTATATGTGAGCACAATATGCCTTTTTTCTGTAGGCTGACATGACACCCTGGATTTAGACCTATAATATGTTCTTCATTGCACAGCATGCTAGATCTGGGTGACTAGATCTAGAAATCAATGTGCTCTCCTCACTATTGTATTTTCTACAGATGTTACCTGTTTTCCTGGGACGCTAATTATGGACTATTTTAGGTTCTATGGTTTTAAGTGGAAGGTTTTACATCTATTATCCGAATTAAAATTGTTGTAATTAAAGTCTAAATTTTGCTGCACTGCAGAAAAATTACACAGAATAGATGATGAGCTTTCTGAAAACATTCATTTAATGAAAATATCTCTTTAAAGGGAGCCTTAAAGGAAACCAGAGCTGAATTAAACAAAATGTTTTATACTTACCTGGGGCTTCCTCCAGCCCCATCCGCATGGATTGCTCCTATGCCGCCATCCTCTGCCTTTTCCTGCGCCGGTACCGAGTCCTGTAACTTCCTCCAGTCGCGGCCAGTCTGGCACAAGTGAAGTGTGCTATTTATGTATCTCTCCAGCAGCCACTGGAGGTGGAGTCCACCTCAAAACTTCTGGAACCAAAGGCTTCTGCCATGCTGCCCCTAATCTTTTGACCTCCTAACCTAGCTCAGTCAGGACACCTCCATTCCTGGGGAGTGTTTAGATTCAGATTGAAAGGAAATCTATTTAATATGGAATTTATGGACATATAGCTTTTACGTCTGTAACACATTCTACTCTGCATTTAACCACAAGCTCTCAGTCGTTTTCACTTTATGCATCCGAGCAATGTTCACCTCCCATTCATTAGCCTATAATTTTATCACTACTTATCACAATGAACTGATCTATATCTTGTTTTTTCCGCCACTAATTAGGCTTTCTTTGGGGGTACATTTTACTAAGGGCTACCTTACTGTAAATGCATTTTAACAGTAAGAATAGGAAAAAAAATGAAAAATGTCATTATTTGTCAGTTTTCGGCCATTATAGTTTTAAAATAATACATGCCTCCATAATTAAAACTCACGTATTGTATTTGCCCATTTGTCACGGTTATTTCACCGTTTAAATTATGTCCCTATCACAATGTATGGCGACAATATTTTATTTGTAAATAAAAGAGCATTTTTTCCGTTTTGCATCCATCACTATTTACAAGCTTATAAAAAAAATAATAGAGAAATATTTCATCTTTACATAGATATTTAAAAAGTTTAGACCCTTAGGTAAATATTGGATGTGTTTTTTTTTAATAGTAATGTTTTTTGTTTTTTTATTTAACATTTTATGTGGGTATTTTTGGGAGGGTGGGATATAAATAGTGTTTTATTTAGGGAAATATTTGTGTATTGTAATATTTTTTTACTTTTAGATGTAGTTTTACTTTTTGGCCACAAGATGACAATCTTGAGTTTGTTTACATGACGTCACTCTAAGCGTACAATGTACGCTTAGAGGGACATAGCGTCAGAAAAAGCGTAGCTTCCGAGAGAAGCTGTCGCTTTTTCAGCGGGGGAGAGGAATCAGTGATCGGGCACCATAGCCCAATACATTGATTCCTGGGCTAACGAATCCCCGGCCGGGAGTGCGCGTGCTCGCGCGCGATCGGCCGCGGGAGCACGCATGTCCTCCTTGACGTTTTTATACGTCAAGGAGGACAAAGTGGTTAATATACTGTAGTGTACGTATGGACGACACACCTCACTCAAATGCGTCTTCATGCACATCTAGTCTGTGTGACCACTATAGACTCACAATCTTCAGAGCAAGCAAGGAGACCAGCACTGCAATAGTTCACAAGTAGTTTATTCACATCAAAGGATAGTGTCAGCATTGCGGGTAAGTCCTTCACAATGGGCTGTTGCCATTTCAGATGGTAATCCGTCCTTAGTACTATCGTTGTGAAAGACTTAGCTGACACTGTACATCTGATAATGTGCTGTGTCTGTGGCCTGCAGCATGACTGTAATCTACTTGAGCTATAATGACACCCTGTACTCAGGGGCGTAGCCGGGGGCGTTGCTAGGATCCTAAGAGATCTGGGGAACCATGGGGCACCAAGGAGTGATGCAGAGTGTTGTGCGCCGCAGCGAAAATGGGCGTGGTCATGACATGGTTGCTGGGTGAATTGGGCATGGCCATAACATGGGTGTAATCAACTGTACTGTAAAAGTGTAGCTCAAAAGGGCTCTGAGTTTTTTCCCAAAACACAGGCAAAGTGACCCTAAAGGTAATTAGACAATGGACCTGATTCACAAAGCGGTGCTAACAGTTAGCACGCTGGTGAAAAGCCCTTTATCATGCCTAAACTCAGTTTAGGCATGATAAGTTTAGGTGTGATAAGTTTAGGCATGATAAGTTTAGGCGCCAACTGGGTTAGCACCACAGTGCACAGCTGATCAAAAGTTTTACGCTAGCAAAGTCTGGTGCATTTCGTATAAAGTTTAATGGCGCTGCTTTGCGTGCGGGACTTTGCAAGCGATCTAAACTTATCTAAACTTATGATGCCTAAACTTATCACACCTAAACTTATCATGCCTAAACTTATCACACCTAAACTGGCTTTTCACCAGCGTGGTGCAATGGTTATCATGCCTAAAGTCTCTAACTGGGTTAGCACCACTTTGTGAATCGAGCCCAAAGTGTTTCCCCAAAAAACACACACATAATAAAGCAGCATTTCCCCACAAAAAAACACACACAACAATGCAGTGTTTCCCCCATGATGTGGTGGTCTCACATCACGGATGTACAGTCGATAAATCTGCAGAAAGGTGATGCTGTCATTATGACCAAAATCTGAGGAATGTCATGAAGAATTAATGCAGTTCAAAAAGCAAAAAGGGGTCCAACTCAGTACTAGCAAGATGTAACTGTGAGAAAAAGCGGAAAAGCCGCCGCGAGTACTCAGAGTAGGGCGGCTGTTTCCGCGTTCAACATGGCAGCTTGCGCGCAGGGAACTGCATTCACTGGCCTGACGGAACGCGGAAAAACCGCCGCATGCCCAGAGAACAGGGCGGCGGATTCCGCGGCCGAAGCGGCGGTTTGCACGCATAGGCTTACCTCTCTCAGTACTGCTGACTGCGTAGAAAACGCCGCACGCTCGGACAGCGGTGCGGCGGATTCCGCATCCAAAACAGCAGAGGCATTACACATGTTTGGTGTGGCTGGGACTGATAGTCCACACTGGTTCAGAAGGACGCGTGCGCGCGCGGAGAGGCAGAGCATTTATGACAGCCAGAGAGGTGTCAGCTGACCAGGCCGGTCAGCTGACAATTGTTCCAGTTCTCATTGGTCCAGCACTTAGGGGAGGTGCAGGAGAGCGCTGGTGTATATATACTGGGTGCTGGTCATTTCTCTGGTGTCTGGCGTTGCGATCACTACGTGGTAGCACTCAGACCCTGTCAGTATCTGTGTTATTATCTAGACCAGTTTCTTAGGTGTTGATGATCAAGGAGCTCACACCTTAGTCTAGGAATTCTGTATTATTTGTGTTATTATCTAGACCAGTTTCCAAGGTGTTGATGATCAAGGAACTCACACCTTAGTCTAGGAATTGTTGATTATTTGTTATGACCTTCTGCTTTCCTGACCATTCTTCTGATCTCTGATTTTGTACCTTTGTCATTCAGATACTCTGTTGCTGAACTCGGCTAGTCTCAAGATTCTGCATCTGTCTCCTGTTTCTGTACTTTATCTGTCCATGTGTTGACGACCTGGCCTGCCCGACCTCGAGAACTATCTCACCTGTTGAGAGATAGTTCACAGATCTGTCAGTGACACTCCCTCATTGGTGTCACTCACGTTCTGTCCTTCCCACTCTCGGCCTGACTCATCCCTGCGGAGAGTTCAGACCAACGGAAGGAACTTGCTGCAGAGCAATACTCCATATTGCTCTAGCACCTGATATCTAGGTGCGGTCCTCAAAGTATTACTGTTGCACCAAAACACTCTCATTCCTCAGGTGTCCAGAGGTTAGAGATATATCTGATTATCGGTGATACTGCAGCTCATCAATAATCGGGTATATATCTGCATTCTCGGTGATACTGCAGATCGCCGGTAATCAGATCCTCTCTGTGTTACACCGATCGTTACAGTAACTAATAAAACAACCACTATGCCACTTGAAAAATGCAGAAACCATTAACCCAGATGTTAGATGCAGAAACCATTACTTAAAATGCCAAATGCAGAAACGAGTACCCAAAATGTCAATGCAAAAACCATTACCACACATGTGAAATGCAGAAACATTTACCCCAAATGTCAAATGCAGAAACCGTAACCACACGTGAAATGTAAAAACGGTTACGTCACATACTACAAATGCATGTATGTGAAATGCAGACACTGCTACCACAGATGGGACGTGCAGAAAACCTTGCCCCTGACATGTGACATATTACTACACATATATGAAAAACAACAAATGTTACCTTAGTGGTGTAAGGGGTAAACGCTGGATGCTGGTGGGGTGGGTGGGAGGGATAAACATTGGGTGCTGGTGGGTTGGTGGGAGGAAGGGATAAATGCTGGGGGCTGGTAGGGTGGGAGAGATGCTGGTGGCGGGTGGGCAATGCCGCTGTGGTGGATGGGAACGCTGATGTGGTGGGAAACACATGTGAGAGGGTGGGAGTGGCTGGTAGGGTGGGAAAGGCTGATGGTGGGGTGGGAGGCTGGCGGGGTGGGCCACACTGGTAGCTAGTGCGGTGGCAGGGTGGGCCACACTGGTGGCTGGTGGGTCACACTGGTTCCTGGTAGGGTGGCTGTGGAAAGAATTTTATAATTAAATCTGTTAATCTTTATGTATACCCTGTATATCATGTATATCCTGTGTAACCTATGTGACTATACAGACCACATGCACAAGATTAGATTATTGTGTTAGAATGACACTTTAAGTTAACCGAGGAGTTATCACGATATCACTGAATATATATTCTGCATATGTTTTGAACCATTTACTGTGTACAGTTTTTTTCCATATTCCTTCACAGTAAGCCAGAACAACCTTCAACCCCCCCTCAGTGTCATTCTGTACCAAGCACAGAGCCAGCAGATTGAGAGGACCAGTTTAAACCAGTTCTCTGAAAGTATGGGTGATTCTGAAGGACATGAGACAAGGAACTGATGTCAGAAGATTTCTTTTTCCTGTTGACTTTCATTTATTCATGAGGGACACAGAGGAAGAACAACCCCACCTAAAAGGAGGAACTGGACATGATGATTGGACTTTTAACAGATAGAACTGCCCAAAGGGAGGAATATTTTATTATATTCATTAGGTTTAAAAGCCTCTGCGCACAGGAAGAACTTGCTTTTCTTTGCTTAGCAGGATTTGTGTAGCTACAATCCATATATATATATGCTGGCGAAGAAACGCCCTTGTACAAGAAATAAAGGTTTCTATGGTTTTGGCAAATGAATGAAGAGTGTCTCATAAGTGAGTTTATTTACTTTTAACATCTGGTCCTTCGAACCGGAAAACCTATAGTCACAGAAACGTGAGTCCGAGGAGCGCGTTTGCGACTGGCGAATCTGATAACAAGCTGGTGAAAGCCCACCGGGACGACGTTTCCTTCAAAAAGCAGGTGGCCAAACGCAACTGGAGCTCACGTCTTTGTGACGTACGGTTTATTTCGAACCGTGAGACTTCTTCAGCCAAGGTCGGTGAAATCGCCTGCTTAGGATTCTAAAACAAAGTTCTCGGGTGTCCTGAAAGCTTCTTAATTGTAAGTACTACCTTTTGTTTCTGTAACTTCTCGTACGCAGGGCTGCGTTTAAAGTATAAGTATTGATGTGTTGTCATATTGTTTTGCATGACACAATCTGTGGTCAGTTTCCTAAGCTACCGTGTGCCTCAGCGGAATTGTAAGTCTTTGTGACAGAATACAGCCGCATAACAGGCAGTAATATCGGGAGTGGATCTACTACCACCGATTGTGTCAGTGCCTTAGTCGGAGGTGCCTCTCCTTAGAAGTTCAACGCACGGAAGTTGTGTCAGGTACCCCGTGCCCAAGTAAGAGGGCGGACAGGGGCTCCAGGTGACTACCAATCCTTCCATTAACAGGTGCGTGGACGGGGAGGTAAAGAGTGTGTCAAGGTACAAGCAAAATTATGGCCACTAATGATGAAGGTGTGTTTTTTAGGGTATCTGTATTCTGACAGCTGTAAAGAAACTTGTTTCTCAAATTAAAGGAGATTCTCAGGGTAATGTGATTTTAGAAAAGTAACATTGTTTAACAGAAGCTCAAAGATGGCTACTAGAGGCATATATGAGGAGGGGCCAAGTACGGAGAACAAAGACTTGGAGGAGGTACCATCTACTGTATACCAAGTTCCCCGGGACCTTCCCCAAAACCAAACTCAGCCCCTCCCACAAAAGGTGAATGGGACCTCCCAGACACATGAGGCGGAATATGGTATTAATGCATCAGACATAGATGAGCTATTGGATACAGTGATGAAGGTTTTTAGTAAATATAGAGGTATAGCTCCCCCTGCTGTTGAAACGACAGATTCCCCTTATGAACGGTGTAGGATTGCTGTACGTGAGGTTTTGACTGAAGGATTGTGCAAGTGTGTCACACAAAATGTTGTGGATCATAGAATCTGCGGACCGAGTGATTTTCTAAAAAGTATCCGGCACCCTGTATGTGGGATTAAGGAAAAGAAAGGGAAGAAAGTTGCCACAAATGTTTATGATTGCAGTGATGAGAATGGTTGTTATGTGAATGATAATGGGCATTCCACACGCCCACGAAAGCGCAGATCTAAGGATTTTGAAGGTCGCAGAGAACGCGGAGAATGTTTTGAATGTGGGTCGAAAGATCACCTGGCCCGGCATTGCCCCCAGAGGGCCCGAGGTCAACAGCGACAAAGTATGGTTAAGGGTATTAATTCTGCCCTAGCTGAAGGCAACTGAGTAAGTGAATTTATTGATGAAAATAGAATGTTACGTTGTGGTGTGTAAGATGTGAAGCTGGGAATTCTGAGCTCTGAAATCTAAATCACCAGAGCTCGCTAGGGAGTGTGCAGCAGAGGGGGAGGAGGGGGGCCTATAGGAGAAATCCACAAGTTATGAGCTGCTGTTTATCTGTCTGTTTGTCGGTTGGGTAGTTTGTACAGTATACAAATGTCTGTACAAGTTTTATACTCTGTCTGTTTGATGTTCGTCTGAAGATTGAAAGTTTAAAAGTGATTCTTACTGTTTGTCTGTAAATGTCGGTTATTTGAAATGTGTTTGTACTGTTGAATTCTGTGAAATTTGAGTGGAGTTTCTGTCTGGAATCTGTGAGAAGGTATGAGTTACGCCCACATTTCTGAGGAGGGGGCAAGAGGCTTCATGGACTATTAGTCCCAGCCTAGATGTGTGTATGTGTATTGGAGCAGAACGGAGTGATTTGAGAAAATGCATGCAGCAAGATGAAAGGTTTGTTTGCAAGAAATTAATGTATATATTTTGTGAAACCCAGAGTGCGGGATAAATAAAATAAAAAAAGAGAGAGAAACCCCGCAAATATTACTTTCAATTATAAGAGTAAAATATGATGATTTTTGTTCTTGTTTCTGGGAACAATTGATTGCTGTATTGCTGTAGTATGTGGGTCATTGTCATCGACTGATTGACTGTTTTGATTGACATCTGATTAAATTTTTATAAATTGTGGGTATGTTAGAAGAAGTTCAGTAAAATGACTTTGATAGAGATATTTTGACCACAATGCCTTGTCTAATGGCGGACTGCAGAGAGGGATGCATGATTGTAGTTCTCTGCCAAGAGCCCAACCCCCCCCCCACCAGCCCCCCCCCCCCCCCCCCCAGCCCCACCGCACCCCCACCAGCCCAATCCCACCAGCTCCATCCACCCCCCCCCCCCGCCTATGCTGCACAGCCAGTTTGCTTGGGCATTTACGTCTTCATTGTCCAAAAAAGCTGCACCACCCTGGCCCCCTGTACTTTTGTTTTCTGTGTTGTTTATTGACCAGAGGATGTTTTTCCCGTCCGCATCTGCGCAGTGACTTGTCCGCAAGGCAATTATTAAATCTTTGTGGATCAGTTCTATGTGTACAGGAGGGAATACACCAACACCTAAGCTGGTGTTACAGTAGTGAGCTGAAGAATATCGTGGAACAGATAAGCTTCTTTCTGCGTCTTTGCTCAAGCTGTGTGTTTATCACTTACCCTACGATATGGGATTCCGTCCCCTACTGTTTTCACTACCAGCCTGTATGCTTTCCCATCATGCATACGTCTGCGGCTTCGTGGCATCCGCAGGGTTAGGTGTCAGCAACTGAGGAGCCCACCCGTCCCACAGACCATGGATGTTCTCCGGGCTCCCACAACACTGGCCATTCACATGTGTGCAACATCCCAGTCCCCTCATCTCCCGTGGCAACGACTTAGCAGTCCTGACATATGCAACTACAACTCCCTCTGCTGACTTACAGTCTAAGACTTTACCTACAGGTCGTTTTGTACACTGCTGACCTACTAACCTTCCTTTGACTGATTTTGTCCAATTTATTTGTGGTGATGACACATGAGTCTTACATGTGTCAACAGGAGGGATAGTGGCTAAATTAGAATAAAACCACATGGGAACATTTAAGCCATTGCAAGAGGGCGCACATGGGCCCTCCGGATCCAGATTAATTAAAAGATCCAGAGCCACAGCTTGCTACAAACACTCACATGAAGCTTCGGTGGCTTTTGAAACAAAAGAAATGTTGTTTGAATCTTGCTCAAGAAGAACGCTTAGCGGTCATTTCCTTTTAAAACAGTAGCCAGATACAATCTGTTCTTGATAGTTAGCACCACGGGGTAAAGAGGGGCGGAAATTTGAGATCCTGAGGCGACGGGAACATTTGCTTGAACCTCAGTGCGACCACGATCTCAAAGGCTGTGGGAAGATATTAGAGGATTCTTCCTAAGGCACAGGTGTAGTTCTTTATCTTAAACCATGGTGAAAAGGAGATAAAAAAGGGGGAACAGATACCTAAAAAGGCTACATAGGGGAAGTTGGGTTAGAGCCATAGCATGTTTAAAGAAGAAGAAGAAGAAGAGTCCTGGAATGACAATGACTGAACGACCTCCATTGAATAGCAATGACAGGATAGACAAAGAGACTACTGACCCATCCCCACCGGACAGTATTAACAAGATGAACGTGACTAGTGATAAAGTTTTAGTGACCGGTGGAATTTTTAATTTTTGGATTACTTTGGCAATTTTTACTGCAAACCGAGTGAATGTACCGAGTGAATGTGTCTGACTGTATTGTGTGTGCAGCGGCTAGACCGCAGATTGCTCTGGTATCAGTAGTGGCGAGTGGGTCTGAATTAGAATGTATGATACAAAGTATGATAAGTGTGAATCAACCACGGAACTGTACTACAGAGAGAGTCCGTATGAAGGTACCAGGCACGCCACAGCGTGCATTTGCTACAGCCAGCAATCTTACGTGCTATAATAGATCTGCCCCCAGTAACCATCCAATGATCAAGTATTGTGGAGAAATAGTGGAGATAACCAATGATAAAGGGTTGAGCCTAGGAACAAAATGGCAGTTAGAAGATACTTGGTGGACTTGTGAACCCAACAAAGCAGAATCATCATTGCCACCAGAATGGAAAGGGTTGTGTGCCCCTGTCTGGATGATAGAACATGTCACTATATTGCCCTATGAGTCCTTTAAAATTTTGGTGGATAAAAAGGTACACCGGAGTAAAAGGGAGGCACCAAAAGGGAGTTTGGACCCATATGTATATATTGATGCAATAGGGGTCCCCAGAGGGGTGCCAGACGAGTTCAAGGCTAGGAACCAAATTGCTGCAGGGTTTGAGTCTATTTTCCTATGGCCAACAGTTAACAAAAATGTAGATTGGATTAATTACATTTATTACAATCAGCAAAGATTTGTTAATTATACTAGAGATGCTATCGAAGGTTTGGCAGAACAACTGAAAGCAACATCATTAACAGCACTGCAGAATAGAATTGCATTAGATATGCTGTTGGCAGAGAAGGGGGGTGTATGTGAATTTTTTTTTGGGGAACAATGTTGTACCTATATTCCAGATAATACATCCCCTGATGGAAAAGTGACAGTGGCTCTTCAGCAGTTAAAAGACCTATCCGAAGAGCTGAAACGAAACTCAGGTGTTTCAAACCCAATAACAGACTGGTTACAGAACTGGTTTGGAAGCTGGACTTCATTTTTTCAGAGTTTTGGTATCGTATTCCTAACTGTTCTTATGGTTCTGTTCCTACTAGCCTGCTGTATTTTTCCAATGCTGAGAACATTTTTTTTGCAAGGTTGATAGATAAGCATATGAGTACTACTATGTATGCAGCCTTAGCACAGCATGATGAAGAAGCATACGGTGATTTGGGAGGAGATTATGATGGTATGCTGGAGGGAGATGGCCAGGCCAACGTGTGAGGCAGTAATTCCAGCTCACGGCCAGAGCCTGATTTTTGTTTTTGATCATTTCACTTCTATGCCTTGACTTGCTGTAGTGCATACCCATTTGCAGCAAAGGGGAATAGAAGGCTGTGTTTGCTTGAATTTCTAACCCCTGTAGTGGAGACACATTTGCAGATACCTGAGGTTTAAGTAAGCATAAGCACAGAAATGTGAATGTAAATATTTCTTTTTATATTCATATAAAAAAAAAAAAAAAGCCACAACCCACAGTATTAATTATAAACAGGAGGGAAATGTGGAAAGAATTTTATAATTAAATCTGTTAATCTTTATGTATACCCTGTATATCATGTATATCCTGTGTAACCTATGTGACTATACAGACCACATGCACAAGATTAGATTATTGTGTTAGAATGACACTTTAAGTTAACCGAGGAGTTATCACGATATCACTGAATATATATTCTGCATATGTTTTGAACCATTTACTGTGTACAGTTTTTTTCCATATTCCTTCACAGTAAGCCAGAACAACCTTCAACCCCCCCTCAGTGTCATTCTGTACCAAGCACAGAGCCAGCAGATTGAGAGGACCAGTTTAAACCAGTTCTCTGAAAGTATGGGTGATTCTGAAGGACATGAGACAAGGAACTGATGTCAGAAGATTTCTTTTTCCTGTTGACTTTCATTTATTCATGAGGGACACAGAGGAAGAACAACCCCACCTAAAAGGAGGAACTGGACATGATGATTGGACTTTTAACAGATAGAACTGCCCAAAGGGAGGAATATTTTATTATATTCATTAGGTTTAAAAGCCTCTGCGCACAGGAAGAACTTGCTTTTCTTTGCTTAGCAGGATTTGTGTAGCTACAATCCATATATATATATGCTGGCGAAGAAACGCCCTTGTACAAGAAATAAAGGTTTCTATGGTTTTGGCAAATGAATGAAGAGTGTCTCATAAGTGAGTTTATTTACTTTTAACATGGCCCACACTGGTGGGGTGGAAAGGCTGCCCACGCTGGTTGGGTGGCCCACACTGCTGGCTGGTTGGATTTCCCACGCTGGTGGTGTGGCAGAGTGGCCCACACTGGTGGAGTGGCAGCGTGGCCCACGCTGGTGGGGTGGCCCATGCTGGTGGGGTGGGAGGATGGCACTGGCCTATGCTGGTGGGGTAGGAGGATAGGATACTCTTCTCGGGCCCCCCTTCTTTCAGCGGAACGCACAGCTAGACACTCACCAGGCTCCGGGCTCTATTATATGTTTGCGTGCCAAGTCGCCAGGTCCACGCTGGCTCCTCTTTGCATTGCTGCTCACGCTGAATCAGAAGGTAGCATGAACGGCAATGCAGGGAGGAGACAGCGTGGATCTGGTGACTGGTGCTCTAGCGTCAGATGGAGCTCGGAGCCTGGTTTAGCTGTGTCTTCTGCTGCGCACTGCTGGAGAAAGGACAGGTGATGTTTGCGCATGTATCCGTGCCACTGCTGTATTAATATCAGGGGCACAGTGTATATAGCGTTAGCGATGTACCTGCTGGTCACTTTAAAGTGGAACTGAAGTTACATTTAAAACAAACTGTTTCACTAACCTGCCATCCTGTCCCGCACGGGTTCTCCTCGAGCCTCCGTTCTTCCGCCGCTGCTCTGTTGAGACCAGCACAGCCCTGCCAAGCGTGTCCTTTTTACGCATTCCCATCTGCAAACAGTTTGTTTTAAATGTATTTGGCCCACGCTGGTGGTTGTGGGCGGAGCTACCCATGACGGGGGTGCAGCTACTTGGGCTTGTGGGTTGGGTTACTCGCTGCAAGGGGTGGGGCTTACTGTGCACAGCGAAGGGACACATCTATAAAAAATAATAAAGGTGGTGCCTGAGCACCCAGAGCCCTGCTCACTGCAATTTATAGAAGCAGCAGCAGACCTCCCAACCCCCTCCCCTCATACTTACAGACAAGCAGATACCCAGGCAGTGATCTCAGGCCACATAACAGTCTGCTCCTTCATCCTCGGCTCGGCAGCATCAGACAGTGACTCTGCTCAGCAGAGCCACCTGCAGCTCTTCCTTCTTTGGCCGGAACTACAGATAAACTGTCAGGCTGGCCAGGGAGGGAGGTTTTCATGCGCTAGCACTGCTTCAGGTTGGTCTTAGCAACAGGCCTGAGGGAGGGAGCCTGGCAAAGGGATGCTGGCTGCTAGAGGCTATAAGTATAATCATTTTATTAAAAAAAGAAGTTGTGCTGCCTGGACTGGGCTCCTCAGTTACTTAATATAGTCCCTGTGGAAGGATCGGGGCACTCCAATTTGGAACCGGGGCACGAACGTTTTGCCCTAGCGATGCCCCTGGGGTTAGCAATAGCCATTGCAGGTATGGGGCCCAGGAGCAGAGTGGGCCCAGATGGTACTTAATTCTCTATTAACTTTCTTGTGTTCCTCCACCCTCTTACTTAGATTGCATGTGAATGTACATTGCCAAATTAACTCCTATTCATAGAGCTAAGGCAGGTGGCATTGCTCAAATGTGCCTACATCTGATGGCCCCATGAATGTTTTGCTATGGGGCCCTATAATCTCTAGCTACGCCACTGACTGAGCTCATAGACCGATGTTGGCTACTGTTATTCACTATACTTTGATGTGAATAAATGACTTGTGAACTACTTCAGTGCTGGTCAGCTGACGTCAGAGGAGACTCACGGCGCCCCGGATTGGCTGGCAGCAGGGGGCGTGCCAGTGAGGTCTCCTCTGCTTCTTAAGCCTCTGGGCTTCAGTCTGGCGCTGTCTGTTGTCGTGAATACATAGCGTGTTAGGGCTCAGACCTTAGACTAGATCCCAGGTGTTGATGCTAAGGACTTCACACCTAGACTAGGATATTGCTTGTATTGTATTGATTTCCTGTGTATGACTCTTGGCTAAAACTCTGACTCTGATTTTGCTTTCTGATTCTGTACTTCTGCCTATCTGCCTTATTGGTTGCTGAACCTCTGCCTGATTACCGATTACTCTCTTGTCTCACGATTCTGTACCGATACTTACCTCTCTGTTGCTGAACCTCTGCCTGATTACCGATTACTCTCCTGCCTCACGATTCTGTACCGAGACTTACCTCTCTGTTGCCGAACCTTGCCTGTCAGACCATTCTACTCACCAGTGGGCCCTGGCCACTGGTGAGGTGCTAGCTCCACCAGCTCCTCTGGTGAAGTTATTCTTTAGTGCAGTACTGTTTGCGTTTTCTGCTCCTAGGCTGCAGTACAGTCTGAATCACCTGCTTCCCAGGCCATCATTAGTGCAGTACTGTTTGTGTCTCCTGCTCCTAGGCTGCAGTACAGTCTGAGTCACCCGCTCCTCGGGTGATCACTCGGCTGCAGTACACTCTGAATCACCCGCTCCTCGGGAGATTCGGTCTCTTCAGTATTGTATCTCCAGCTTGCTGGAGCTTGAACTCTAGTACACGGTCAGTGTACCGATAGTACCTCACCAGCCCCTCTGGTGAGGTCTCATAAATTATTAAAGTTACGGTTGCACCAAACACTACACACTCAGCTCTTTGTGTTGCTATACTGGTTTTATTGGTGATTCTGCAGATCACACATAATCAGGTATAGTGTCTGCATTATTGGTGATTCTGCAGATCACCAAATAATCAGACATCTGAGTTGCGACACCCAACCGTTACAGAACAACAGACCAGTAAAAGTATGGAGACACTCTGCAACCGGGTCGAGGCGGTAGCTACTACCGTTAATGAACTCATTAAGACGGTGAACGCTCAACAGACTCAGATTGAGCAACTTACGAACTTAGTTAACCGCTTATTAGACCCTAATGCACGAGTGTCACCCTCTTCTGTGATCGAACCGAGGGTGCCCCCACCTGAGAAATTCTCGGGGCATAGCTCACACTTTCGTAATTTTAAGCATAGATGCTTATCATATTTTGAGTTACGACCAGTTTCTTCAGGTACAGAAGGTCAGAGGGTCACTTTCCTTAAGACTTTATTGTCTGGAGATTCCCAGTCTTGGGCGTATAGTCTCCCTACGGGGCATGAGGCCTTGACCTCAGTGGAGGAATTCTTTAAGGCCATGGCCGTAATTTACGAGGATCCTGATTTGGCAGTAACTTCTGGAAGGAAGTTAAAGACCCTCAGGCAGGGACACAGTCCAGTTGAAGTTTATGCTGCTGAGTTCAGGAGATGGGCGGTGTCAGCCAGGTGGGGGCAGTATGCACTTTTAGACTGCTTTTTATCAGGATTGTCTGATGCCATAGCTGATCTCATGTTGGGTCATCCAGAGCCCAAGACCCTAGATGAGGCCATATCCTTGGCCATCAAAATTGATAGGCGAGTTCGCCATCAAAAGCAAACTCAGGCTAGAGCCCCAGGAAGGTTCGCTTCTTGTACCTTCGCAGCTCCTACGCCTTCCTCTCCACCCGCTGATGAGCCAATGCAGATTGGACATGCCAAGCTCTCAGAGGTTGAGAAAAATAGAAGGCGTGTAGAGAAACTATGTTTGTATTGTGCTGACAAAGGGCATATGGTTTCCGTCTGTCCCAAGAAGGCAGAATTCTATCGCCTAGGAGTAGCTGGAAGTACTACTCTAGGCGATCCTAGATGTTGCTTCCATGTACTATTTCTTGGGAGGATCAGGTTCACACTACTTAGGCTTTTATAGATTCTGGTTCTGCTGTAAATGTCATGTCTACAAGATTCGCTAATCAATTTGGATTTCCTTTGATTCCTGTGGGGGATCAGATTAAAATTACAGCTGTGCACGATTCTCTACTGCCACTCACCATCACTCAGACTCCTGTGTTGTTATGCCAGATCGGGGCCCTGCACAGGGAACAAATGCAGTTTTTGGTGTTAGAAATGTCCACATCCACGGTCATCCTGGGGATGCCGTGGTTAAAGAAGCACTCCCCGGACATTCATTGGAGTACCAAACAGTTAATAAGCTGGCCACCATACTGTCATATCCACTGTTTAAAGCAGGTTCTCCTCGCTGCTACTGAAGCACAACTAGTTGAAACTGTTGAGCAGGATTTGGAACCCTCCAGGGAGGAGGTTGAATTAGATTGGACGTCGGAATTGGCCCCTTTCCAACAGGAAATCCCTGAAGGCAAACCAGAGGGGGTTCTTTTTGTTCCCCTTCAGTTTAGATTCAAGGTGTTACAGGCATTTCATGCCAATAAAAATGCTGGTCACCCTGGGGTGGCTCGTACCCTGGAATTATTAAGTCGTTGTGTGAGGTGGCCCTCTATCAGTTCTGACTGCAGAGAGTTTGTGGGAAGCTGCGCCGTTTGTGCCAGGAGCAAGACGTCTAGACGAGCTCCTGCAGGTACCTTACAGGCTCTTCCGGTACCCGAGGAACCTTGGACCCATGTGTCCATGGATTTTGTGGGCGAATTGCCCCTCTCTGAGGGTAAAACGGTCATATGGGTGGTGGTCCACAGGTTTAGTAAGATGGCACACTTCATCCCCTTGAACGGACTCCCCTCTGCCCTGGAACTGGCAGAACTGTTCATACTCCACATCTTCAGACTGCATGGGATTCCCCAGTATGTGGTGTCAGATAGGGGAGTCCAGTTCACTTCTCGCTTCTGGAAAGCCTTCTGTCATCCAATGGGGATGAAGTTATCATTTTCCTCTGGCTACCACCCACAGACCAACGGTCAGACCGAGCGAGTAAATCAGGCCCTTGAGCAGTTCCTCAGGTGTTATGTGGCTGATGCTCAGACCGAGTGGGTTAAGTTTTTACCCTACGCTGAGTTTGCCCATAACAACTTGAGGTCTGCATCGTCAGGGTTTTCTCCCTTCCAGATCGTCATGGGGAGATCACCCAAATTCTCACCACTGCCAGTAGTGATGTCACTGTTTCCAGTTCTGGAACACTGGTCACAAACCATGAAAAACATCTGGAAAAAGGTGAATGGAAATTTGAGAAAGGCCTTTTCCATTCAGGAAAGACATGCTGATAAAAGAAGTTCTGTGGAGTGGAAGTTCGCACCGGGAGATTTGGTGTGGATTTCCACTCGGCATCTGTCCTTAAGGCAGCCCTCTGTTAAGTTGGGGCCCAAATTTATAGGGCCCTATCCTGTTTCTAAGAAGATAAATGATGTTACCTACATGGTGTCACTCCCACACAGTTTCATGGGTGGTAGGACGTTTCACGTGTCTCTTTTAAAACCTGCTGTATATGTGGATTCCACTCCCCCCCCCCCCTGTGGTAGTCAATGAAGAGCCCGAATACGAGATAGAAAAGATCTTGGATTCCCAGTGAGTGCGTAACTCTTTACAGTATGTGGTCCACTGGCGAGGGTATGGTCCAGAGGAGAGATCCTGGGTACCACTGGCTCGTATGCACACGGAGGAACTCAGGGAGGAGTTTCATAGGTTGCGTCCAGATAGGCCGGGTGGTGCGTGTTCGGGGTCCACGCCTAGAGGGGGGTACTGTCACGAACAGCGGGGCAGCTGCGGCGAACAGCACCGCCGCCGCAGCTACCCCCATGCCTCTCCCCGTCCTCCCGGCGTCTAGGATGCCGAGGACGGAGCGTTCGTCCTTTGAAGGGGTTGCCGTCTCGCGCGGTCGCGCGCACAGACGGAGCCTTTATGCGGGGAGAAGGTTCATCAGCTGACCTGCTGGTCAGCTGACGTCAGAGGAGACTCACGGCGCCCCGGATTGGCTGGCAGCAGGGGGCGTGCCAGTGAGGTCTCCTCTGCTTCTTAAGCCTCCGGACTTCAGTCTGGCGCTGTCTGTTGTCGTGAATACATAGCATGTTAGCGCTCAGACCTTAGACTAGATCCTAGGTGTTGATGCTAAGGACTTCACACCTAGACTAGGATATTACTTGTATTGTATTGATTACCTGTGTATGACTCTTGGCTAAAACTCTGACTCTGATCTTGCTTTCTGATTCTGTACTTCCGCCTATCTGCCTTATTGGTTGCTAAACCTCTGCCTGATTACTCTCTTGTCTCACGATTCTGTATCGATACTTACCTCTCTGTTGCTGAACCTCTGCCTGATTACCGATTACTCTCCTGCCTCACGATTCTGTACCGATACTTACCTCTCTGATGCCGAACCTTGCCTGTCAGACCATTCTACTCACCAGTGGGCCCTCGCCACTGGTGAGGTGCTAGCTTCACCAGCTCCTCTGGTGAAGTTATTCTTTAGTGCAGTACTGTTTGCGTTTTCTGCTCCTAGGCTGCAGTACAGTCTGAATCACCTGCTTCCCAGGCGATCATTAGTGCAGTACTGTTTGTGTCTCCTGCTCCTAGGCTGCAGTACAGTCTGAGTCACCCCCTCCTCGGGTGATCACTCGGCTGCAGTACACTCTGAATCACCCGCTCCTCGGGAGATTCGGTCTCTTCAGTATTGTATCTCCAGCTTGCTGGAGCTTGAACTCTAGTACACGGTCAGTGTACCGATAGTACCTCACCAGCCCCTCTGGTGAAGTCTCATAAACTATTAAAGTTACGGTTGCACACACTACACACTCAGCTCTTTGTGTTGCTATACTGGTTTTAATGGTGATTCTGCAGATCACACATAATCAGGTATAGCGTCTGCATTATTGGTGGTTCTGCAGATCACCAAATAATCAGACATCTGAGTCGCGACACCCAACTGTTACAGCTTTACTAGTGATGTTGATGTGATGTTATAATTTTCTCTCAAACAAAAAATGAGCTTATATTTAATGCATCTTACACTACACTCTTATAGTATGTCTTGCAAGTACAGCAAAGCAACCATACAGGGCACAAATAGGCCTTAGAGTAATATAGTGGCTATTTATCCAGAACTGTGGGAAATAAAATTAATGGTGTTAGGTGATACAATTACTCTGGTCTAATGTATTTGGTGCTAAGCTAAGAGGTGGTTCATGCATCTCATAACAATGATTTTTCAGAGAATGAATACTTCCTTTTTCCAACCCCGAATTGATTCTTCCTTTTTTCCAACCCCATTACAGTAAACCTGCTTTCTGCATTCATTGCATTTCGCCGCCCGGTCTTTTTGGCGCAGCTGCTGTACAAATTCCAGGCAGCGTTAATTACTATTCCCCCTCAAAGTTGTAGCAACTTGGAGGTATAAGTAATTTGGGGTCCGGCATTTGCCGGATCCCCAAATTACCTTTGCATGGCCATAGACATTATAACATTAAGTCTATGGCGGCACCCAGGTCAGGCGCAGCGCGGAGTAGTGAGCACGCCAAAACGACCTGCCTTCACCTCACTGCCTTCTTGTTTAATTGTCCATTCACTGTATCAGTTGTGAACATGAAGGGCAGCTGTGAAAATTGTAGCTGCACTAAAGTCATGATATTAAATTAAAAAACCAAGCTGCCACATGTATGAGAGTAAAGGATTCGAACATCTTCCCATAAGTAGTAGCTACTCAATTTGTTTCTAGTAAAAGATGTTTCTGTATAAGACTATTCTATACAAAGGGGGAAATTTTATTATTATTTATTTACTTATACAGCAAGCCTGTAATAGAATCTGTCACTTAATGAATGCAAATCCAAGTACTGCTCATTAATAAAGTGGTTTGTAACAGCATTGCGTTTGTCACTACTGCACCTGCAATGCTTTACAACAGAAATGTAAACACTTGAAGCTCATTGAGAACACACGTTACAGAGTGTAGTCACACCTTGAAGAAGTGGTACAGTGGGTGTTTTATCTCACCATGGTGCTTTCCGCTTATAATAAATATGCGGTTCTTTCCTCCTGTTCTTCATTCTTTGCTGCACAGTAGAGTTGATAAGTGTTTCTTAGTGGGAATCAGGCAATAACTGTTGATAGATGTTGTTTTGAATTAGATCCTAACAAGAAGTCTCAGGGCTATTCCAGACTGCTTCACACAAACACTAACATGCTTTCTGCTACTATTAGTAGACTACAAAATAGATCTTATACTGTGCAAGTGTTACTTTAGGCAAAAGTTTAAAGAAATTAGCTGTAGGGAGGAAAGCAGATACTCATCTGTCCAGGAGGTCTCACTTTATTCTGGTCCTCTTTTTTCTCTATTCAGGTATTTTTTCCTGTGAGTTGTTTAGTGAGTGCCCATTGTGTTCTCAGGGACATTTGCTCATTACCATTCTGGTCACCCTAGTACTATGCAGGCCCGGTCCGCCCATGATGCCAAGTGAGGCGACTTCCTCAGGCGGCAGAAGTCTGCTGGCAGCACTAGGCAGAAACAGGAAGTGAAAAGGGTGCCTGGCCAACCTACACTGGGGGCAGCTGTACCTGGCTAACCTATACTGAGGACAACTGTACCTAGCTACCAATACTGGGGGCACCTATACTTGGCTACCTACCTATACTAAGTGTTTTTTTGGGTGCTCACTGCAGCTATAACGTGCAGTGAAATTTGTCGAGTTATGTGCGATCGATCCAATTCAGGGGGGGGGGGGGGGGAGATGTGCACATCCTCACAAGTTTGCGCCTCAGGCAGAAAAAAGTCTAGAACTGGCCCTGGTACTATGGGAAAAGCAAGAGGGCAACAGCCACCGTGAATCAAAGCTGTTCTTGTTACCCTCTCCCTGTACAGATTACCGGAAGGGTCATGGCTGGAGAATCTTCACCACTGTCACAGCAACAATAAAGAACATACACCTGCTGATGAAAGAAGAGAAGGTTTGGGGACCCATAGGAGCAAGGCATCCTGGATACGAGAGTATGTTGTTTTTACCTTACAGATACATTTTTTGTTGAGACTAGAGTACTTATGGGTCAGGAGATGCAATTACATCTATAGGAACTACATATCCTGGTATGCATCATGTGTCCCTGACATGCATTGTGGTCGTCAGGAACATAGGCTATCACTGTAGGAACCTGCAGTTCTGCAGCACAGTGACATAGAAAATGGAGGCCCCCTCCATATAGATGAGGGGGGGGGGAGTTGTTACTGAGCAACCCCCCAAGGGTAAGTAAATGCTGCAACTCCACCCCAATCCCACACAAATAATAAACATCCTAGGTTCATTTGAGAAGTTTTTAAAATTTGGTGCACAGTTCACTTTAAGTTGAAACTATATCAGATCACTACAAACAAGAATCAGGCTTGTAAGAGAACCCATATAAGAACCAGAGATACATAGTTCAGCAATCCAGAGTGGCATAAAGGTGTATCATCATTAAATCTGGGTAACACTGACATACCTAGCAACGCTTCATAAACAAGATATTTATTTCCAGAAAAGGTACTGTAGTTAACCCTCCTGGCCGTAGCCGTAGCCAGGAGCGGTAATCCCAAGCCTGATGGGAGGTATGCAACGCACAGTGCAGCATGGCGGTGTATTAACTCACCTTCCCTGGGATCCGGACGCTGGCAGCCATTCTTCTTCTGCTCCTCGTAGGCTCTGGATCCCTTCGGTGAGATCGCCATTTGTCGTCATGATGACAGATGACGATCTCACTATAGGGGTACAGCGCTTTTCAAAGGACGGATGGAGAATTGCAGGGCTTGATCCCAGTGCCACAGGTCTCACTGCGGTATGATTTTTTCAGGGTATATATAAGGATGAGAAAAAATTGCACCGCTTTTAGACCCTAATATACTAATCATACCGCCAGGGAGGTTAAAGAGTATATGAAATGACAAGTAGCACGATGAGATAAAAGTGTTTATGTATAAAGTCCTACTTAGAACTAGTGTTGGGCGAACATCTAGATGTTCGGGTTCGGGCCGAACAGGCCGAACATGGCCGCGATGTTCGGGTGTTCGACCCGAACTCCGAACATAATGGAAGTCAATGGGGACCCGAACTTTTGTGGTTTGTAAAGCCTCCTTACATGCTACATACCCCAAATCTACAGGGTATGTGCACCTTGGGAGTGGGTACAAGAGGAAAAAAAAATTAGCAAAAAGAGCTTATAGTTTTTGAGAAAATCGATTTTAAAGTTTCAAAGGGAAAACTGTCTTTTAAATGCGGGAAATGTCTGTTTTCTTTGCACAGGTAACATGTTTTTTGTCGGCATGCAGTCATAAATGTAATACATATAAGAGGTTCCAGGAAAAGGGACCGGTAACGCTAACCCAGCAGCAGCACACGTGATGGAACAGGAGGAGGGTGGCGCAGGAGGAGAAGAAGGCCACGCTTTGTGAGACACAACAACCCCGGCCTTGCATGAGGGCAAGAAGCGTGCGGATAGCATGCTTTGTACCGCCATGCAGTCATAAATGTAATAAAGATAAGTGGTTCAATAAACAGGGACCACGCGGCAACGCTAACCCAGCAGCAGCAGACGTGATGGAACAGGAGCAGGCGCAGGAGGAGAAGGCCACGCTTTGTGAGACACAACAACCCAGGCCTTGCATGAGGGCAAGAAGCGTGCGGATAGCATGCTTTGTACCGCCATGCAGTCATAAATGTAATAAAGATAAGTGGTTCAATAAACAGGGACCACGCGGCAACGCTAACCCAGCAGCAGCAGACGTGATGGAACAGGAGCAGGCGCAGGAGGAGAAGGCCACGCTTTGTGAGACACAACAACCCAGGCCTTGCATGTGGACAAAAAGCGTGCGGATATAGCAGCAATGCTTTTTGCCGCCATGCAGTCATAAATGTAATACAGATGAGAGGTTCAATAAACAGGGCCCGGAAACGCAACACCATCCCAGATGTTCATTGGTCATGTTACTTGGTTGGGGTCCTGGAGTGTTGCGTAGTCATTTCCAATCCAGGATTGATTCATTTTAATTTGAGTCAGACGGTCTGTGACGATGCCTCCGGCAGCACTGAAACAGCGTTCCGACATAACGCTGGCTGCCGGGCAAGCCAGCACCTCTATTGCGTACATTGCCAGTTCGTGCCAGGTGTCTAGCTTCGATACCCAATAGTTGAAGGGTGCAGATGGATGGTTCGACACAGCTACGCCATCTGACATGTAGTCCTTGACCATCTTCTCCAGGCGATCGGTGTTGGAGGTGGATCTGCACGCTTGCTGTTCAGTGGGCTGCGGCTGCATGGGTGTCAGAAAATTTTCCCACTCCAAGGACACTGCCGATACCATTCCCTTTTGGGTACTAGCTGCGGCTTGCGTTGTTTGCTGCCCTCCTGGTCGTCCTGGGTTTGCGGAAGTCAGTCTGTCTGCGTACAACTGGCTAGAGGAGGGGGAGGATGTCAATCTCCTCTCTAAAGTCTCCACAAGGGCCTGCTGGTATTCTTCCATTTTGACCTGTCTGACTCTTTCTTCAAGCAGTTTTGGAACATTGTGTTTGTACCGTGGATCCAGAAGGGTATAAACCCAGTAATTGGTGTTGTCCAGAATGCGCACAATGCGTGGGTCACGTTCAATGCAGTCTAGCATGAATTGAGCCATGTGTGCCAGAGTCCTACCAGAATCCTCATCATCCTCTTGTGAGCGTTGTGATAGTTGTTGTGATGCATCATAGTCGTCACCTTCCTCCTGGTCTGCTTCTGCTGACCATTCGCGTTGAATTGTGGAAGTCCAACGTGCACCGCTCTGGCCCTCGTCAGTGGTGGCATGAAATTCCTGCTCCAACTCCAGCTGTTCCTCCTCCTCTTCTTCGTCATAGCTGCTGGGGCCAGCGTTCCCTGAGGCGGATGGCCTGATGTTGGTACCATCACGCTGATCGTTTTCTCCTTCAGATTCCCCCAGTTGCATCATGACAGCTGTTTCCTTGATTTTTAACATCGACCTCTTCAGTAAACACAGCAGTGGTATGGTAATGCTGACTGAAGAGTTGTCACTGCTCACAAGCAACGTGGATTGCTCAAAATTTTGGAGGACTTGGCAGAGGTCCAACATGTTGGCCCAATCGGATCCACAGAAGCTTGGCAGCTGGCCGGATGCGCCTCGGTACTGCGCCGTCATGTACTGGACCACTGCACTCTTCTGCTCGCAAAAGCGGGCTAGCATGTGCAGCGTAGAATTCCAGCGCGTAGGGACATCACACAGCAAGCGATGGTGGGGGAGATTGAAGCGCTCCTGCATCTTGGCGAGTGCCCCCGAAGCAGTACTGGAATTTCTACAATGTTTGGACACTCGACGCACCTTCAACAGCAGATCGGGCACGCCTGGGTATGTCCTCAGGAACCGCTGAACTACTAGGTTCATCACGTGCGCCAGGCAAGGGATGTGTGTCAGCTTAGCCAACCTTAAAGCGCGAATGAGATTACTCCCATTATCACACACAACCATGCCCGGTTTCAGGTCCAGCGGTGCCAGCCACAAATCCGTCTGTTCCTTTATTCCCCTCCAAATTTCCTCCCCTGTGTGCTGCTTATCCCCAAGGCAGATTAGCTTCAGCAACGCTTGCTGACGCATGCCAACAGCTGTGCTGCACTGCTTCCACGATCCTACTGCTGCTGGGTTAGCGTTTCCGGATGAGGTACAGCTTTGAGATGCGTTGGAGGAGAAGGAGTCAGAGAGGTAGGTGCTGCTGTTATCCAGTGGGAGGGACGGCGGTGCAGCTGTTTGTGGCGTGGGCAACACCCGTGCCGTAGCAGGTGAGGAATCGCTGCCAGGCTCCACAAGGTTCACCCAGTGCGCGGTAAGGGAGATGTATCGACCCTGGCCGAACGCACTCGTCCAGGTGTCAGTGGTGAGGTGAACCTTGCAGGCAACGGCATTCTTCAAGCTTCGGGTTATTTTGCTGACCACGTGCTCATGCAACTCAGGCACTGCAGAGCGTGCAAAGTGGTAGCGGCTGGGAACCACGTAACGTGGGATGGCCACTGACATCATGCCCTTGAAGCTGTTTGTCTCCACCAATCGATATGGCAGCATTTCGCAGGCCAGAAGCTTGGCTATGCTGGCTGTTACTGCCACGGCCCGGGGGTCATTTGCTGGCAATTTCCTCTTGCGCTCAAACATCTCCGACACAGACAACTGAACCGTAGCGCTGCACACGGAAGGGCTGTTGGTTGTTGTGTTTGATGAACACTGGGAGACCTCAAGAGCACTACTCCGGAAAGTGACAGTGTCAGCGTCGTCTGATGTTTGTGAATGTTGTGAACCACGCAATGGCTGGGCTACTGCTGCTGCTGAGGCGGGTCTGGTGAACCCAAGGGAGGCAGTGTTGTTTCTGGTACCCTGTCCTGACGCGTTTGCCCAAAGAGTGGGATGTTTGGATAGCATGTGACGGCTCATGCTGGTGGTGGAGAGGTTGTTAATATTTTTCCCCCTGCTCAGGCGGGTCTTGCACACCTTGCAAATCGCCATGGTAACATCCTCAGTGCAGTCTTCAAAGAAAGCCCAGACTTTGGAGCACCTGCCTCCTTGCTGGCGATTTCTGTTTGCTCCTCTTTTGCCTCTCACTTGAACTTCCACGCTTGTGGTGCCTGAAATTGCGCGCCGCCTACCTTGTGGCATAAGGCGAACTCGTGCAGCAGTGTGTTCTTCAACAGACTCATCTGTGCTGCTGCTACGACGGCGATGTTCTCGTTCACAAACAAAATCTGGGTCTCTGTCCACATTGTCCATACCCTCCTCTTCCATCTCCTCAAACTCGTCATATGTCATTGTGGGCCACCGCCGTGGAGTAGAGCTCCCCACAACAACCTCTGCGCAGCACACTCCAACGTCGTCTTCCAGATCTTGTCGGCCGACCTCCTGCAATTGCAACCCCTCCTGCCCAAATTGCTCTGGGATTTGGGTTTCCGAGTCCTCTTCGGACTCGCCTTGTATTTCAGTGCGCGGTGCATTTCCCACAGTTAACGGTTGTGAATCCAGGCACAACATTTCTGGCTGTTCCTCCATTGACCTTTGAAAGGTGGAAGTTTGTTGGGCTGGGAATAGCTCCTGCGAATACCCCATTGTGTCCTGAGGTAATTCATCGGACTGGTTATCTGGCAGTTGTGTGCGTGGTGTCGCTGCCGGTTGTGTCAGCTTTGTGCCCACTGGCTCCTTGTAACTGGCTGAGGACTCGGACCTCGTGCGTGATGTGCTGGTGCTGCTTAACCCACTGCTGGACGCTTGAGAGGTCATCCAAGTAATTATCTGGTCCTGTTCTTTTGGATTTGTGAGGGTTGTTGTCCTGGACAACATGGGCGGTATTGAGTGGGTTTTCTTGGGTGCTCCCCTGTGGCCTGTACGTGAACCGTCAGGGGAAACACCTCTTCCCTTGCCCCTCCCTCTTTCACCGGATTTCTTCCTCATTTCACTTATCCTTACAGTACACGCTGACTGGCAGCAGTACAGTGGCAGTACAGAAATGCTATACAGTACCACTATTCCCAGCAGCGACACAGAGCACAATGCTATACAGTGACGGGTGAGCGGTGTACCACTATTCCCAGCAGCGACACAGAGCACAATGCTATACAGTGACGGGTGAGCGGTGTACCACTATTCCCAGCAGCGACACAGAGCACAATGCTATACAGTGACGGGTGAGCGGTGTACCACTATTCCCAGCAGCGACACAGAGCACAATGCTATACAGTGGCGAACGAGCGGTGTACCACTATTCCCAGCAGACACAGAACAGTACACAGAATGCTATATAGTGTGGCTGAACGAGCGGTGTACCACTATTCCCAGCAGACACAGAACAGTACACAGAATGCTATATAGTGTGGCTGAACGAGCGGTGTACTACTGTTCCCAGCAGACACAGAACAGTACACAGAATGCTATATAGTGTGGCTGAACGAGCGGTGTACTACTGTTCCCAGCAGACACAGAACAGTACACAGAATGCTATATAGTGTGGCTGAACGAGCGGTGTACCACTGTTCCCAGCAGACACAGAACAGTACACAGAATGCTATATAGTGTGGCTGAACGAGCGGTGTACCACTATTCCCAGCAGACACAGAACAGTACACAGAATGCTATATAGTGTGGCTGAACGAGCGGTGTACCACTATTCCCAGCAGACACAGAACAGTACACAGAATGCTATATAGTGTGGCTGAACGAGCGGTGTACTACTGTTCCCAGCAGACACAGAACAGTACACAGAATGCTATATAGTGTGGCTGAACGAGCGGTGTACTACTGTTCCCAGCAGACACAGAACAGTACACAGAATGCTATATAGTGTGGCTGAACGAGCGGTGTACTACTGTTCCCAGCAGACACAGAACAGTACACAGAATGCTATATAGTGTGGCTGAACGAGCGGTGTACTACTGTTCCCAGCAGACACAGAACAGTACACAGAATGCTATATAGTGTGGCTGAACGAGCGGTGTACTACTGTTCCCAGCAGACACAGAACAGTACACAGAATGCTATATAGTGTGGCTGAACGAGCGGTGTACTACTGTTCCCAGCAGACACAGAACAGTACACAGAATGCTATATAGTGTGGCTGAACGAGCGGTGTACCACTGTTCCCAGCAGACACAGAACAGTACACAGAATGCTATATAGTGTGGCTGAACGAGCGGTGTACTACTGTTCCCAGCAGACACAGAACAGTACACAGAATGCTATATAGTGTGGCTGAACGAGCGGTGTACTACTGTTCCCAGCAGACACAGAACAGTACACAGAATGCTATATAGTGTGGCTGAACGAGCGGTGTACTACTGTTCCCAGCAGACACAGAACAGTACACAGAATGCTATATAGTGTGGCTGAACGAGCGGTGTACCACTGTTCCCAGCAGACACAGAACAGTACACAGAATGCTATATAGTGTGGCTGAACGAGCGGTGTACTACTGTTCCCAGCAGTGACACACAATGACTGGGGGGGACCCTGGCTAGCGTGGCTGGAGCGCGAACTACCCTGCCTGCCTACCCAAAGCTAAACCCACAGACAAATGGCGGAGATATGACGTGGTTCGGGTATTTATTTACCCGAACCACGTGACAGTTCGGCCAATCAGAGCGCGTTCGGGTCCGAACCACGTGACCCGTTCGGCCAATCACAGCGCTAGCCGAACGTTCGGGGAACGTTCGGCCATGCGCTCTTAGTTCGGCCATATGGCCGAACGGTTTGGCCGAGCACCGTCAGGTGTTCGGCCGAACTCGAACATCACCCGAACAGGGTGATGTTCTGCAGAACCCGAACAGTGGCGAACACTGTTCGCCCAACACTACTTAGAACTCGCCTATCTTCCCTTTTTCTTTCTTTCTGGTTAATAACCCGATTTTATAAATACTGGTCTCTCTGCAGTTGGATTAAGTTGGACTGTAATGCACCTCTCCCTGATTACTGATACTGTCATAAACTGAATAAACTGGTCATAAAACTTCTGTAGGACTGAGAAAAAAACCCTCTTTCAGACCATGGGAAAGATACGTTTAATAGGTCATTATTACTGATGGCTACATAGACCTAGAAACAGCAATAGGTGTTAGTGAGAAAGTTTAATCTTCAAACCTAGATTTTTAACACTTAACATCAAAATAAGAATGGGAAATTCAAGGAAAGTTCTATTTAGGATTAACTCTAGTGACAAAAGTGTATATCTCATCAGTTTATTTGATTAATCAATTTATTTCAGAACCGTAGGACTCTGAAACAGTTCTGGAACATGCCTGAAAAAATAAAGTTAAAGTTTCAAAACCTTGCAAGAAAACTATGCACAGTTAGTCATTAAAGGTATTACCGGAATCAACATTTGTTAGTTTGATGTCAGCAGATTTGTATCTGCTAATCTTTACAGACACAGTTACATAAGGCAAAACAGCCCGAATCAGAATCAGAATCATAATCATCTTTATTATCGGCAGGTACACCTATTGGTGTGCCCGGAATTATTTGTGGTACACATGGCAAATGGCAGTACAGGAACATATAACAACGCAGGGCAGACATAGCAAAGCAAAGCAAAAAAGCAAAAACATGCAAAGCAAACAAATGAAGCAACACAAGTTCGAGTCTAGGGAGGGTCAGAGTTTACGGCTGTGAGGGAGGGTTGCCCTGAGGGCTAGAGTGTGTCAGTGGTGTAGCCCGGGGGGGGGGGGGACTGAGGGAATGAACTGGCGCGGCGTCTATGAGACGCCGCGCTAGTTCATTCCCGTAGTCTCCCGGGAGGTAGAGCAGGGCTACGCAAGGATGGCATCCGAAGCCCTGCACTGTGTCTCCAGTACAGGGCTTCGGGGGGCCATCTTGCCATAGCCCTGCACTCTGCCTGTCAGAGCGGGAGTTTCACAGCAGGAGGATCGTCAGGGTATCTGCAAGCCAGAGGCCGGGAGAGGAGTCTTCTGTCAGGTGAGTGAATTGTTTATTATACAGGTGCATTTGTTCTGGTGACTGCTGCCCACATTATGATTTCTGGTGACTGCTGCCCACATTATGATTTCTGGTGACTGCTGCCCACTTTATGATTTCTGGTGAAATGCTGCCCACTTACGATTCATTTCTGGTGAAACATTGCATTACCATTATTTTATGGTAAAATGCTGCCCCATTACAATTATTTTATAGTGAAACGCTGACCCATTATGATTGATTGGCATGTATGGGGGGGGGGGCATCTAAATTTTCGCAGGGGAGGCCAGTGATTTCTAGTTACGCTCCTGTGTATATGCCAGGTATTTCGAATATTTAAAGAGAGTCTGAAGCGAGAATAAATCTCGCTTCAGACCTCATACATAGCAGGGGCATGTGTGCCCCTGCTAAACCGCCGCTATCCTGCGGCTTAACGGGGGTCTCTTCACCCCCAAATCCCCTCAGTGCAGCGGGGGAGCGCTTCATGGTTGGGGCAGGGCTAACCGCCGCAGCCCTGCCTCACGCACGTCTGTCAGTGCGTATCTCCGCCTCTCCCCCGCCCCTCTCAGTCTTCCTTCACTGAGAGGGGCGGGGGAGAGGCGGCGATGCGCCGCTGATAGACACGACTGGAGGCAGGGCTAACGGCTGCAGCCCTGCCTCCACTCACGACCAAGTCTACGACCAAGCATTGCGGGGGTGGGTTTGGGGGTGAAGGGACCCCCATTTAGCCGTGGGATAGCGGCGTTTTAGCAGGGGCACACGTGCCCCTGCTAACTATGAGCTCTGAAGCGAGAATTATTCTCGCTTCAGAGTCTCTTTAAACATTTGTACATAATGTTAATTATTTCAGATAAAATTCAGAGTTTAAAAAGTTTATAGCAGATGGGAAAAAATGGTTTTCAGTCTGTTTGTGCGTATGCAGATTTACCTAACACATCTACCTGATGGCAGCAGCTCAAACAAGACGTTTCCAGGGTGAGTGTTGTCCTTGATAATGTTTTTGGCCCTTCTCATACAGCAAGTCTTATACAAGAGTTCTATTGATGGTAGCTCAGTTCGGATAATGACTTCTGCTGTTTTTACAACTTGCTGTAGGGCTTCTCTACCAGCCTTGGTGCAGCCGTTGTACCAGGCTGAGATGCAGTTAGTCAAGACGCTTTCTATAGTGCATCTGTAGAAATTGACAAGCAGCTTCTGTGGAAGGTAAGAGCTCCTTAGATTTATCAAAAAGTAGAGGTCTTGTTGTGCTTTGCCAATTACAGCTAAAGTGTTGTTAACCCAGGACAGGTCCACTGTAATAGTGACTCCCAAATACTTAAAGCTGGAAACTCTATCCACAGCCTCCACATTCAGAGCCGGTTCTAGCTCCAGTAGGGAAAAAGTAACTTGAGGGGGCCCCTGAGGTTCCCTTTTCCCCAACCACTGATGGACCCCGCCCCCTGTCTCCATTTGACTTAATGGCCAGCTGTGCTCCAAAGTATTAGGTAGTCTCCCCCCTAGTATAGAAAGCCAGAAGTGTCCCCCAGGATTAGGTACCCCCCCTTCCCAGTATAGATAGCTTGATGTGCCCCCCTTGACGAGGTAGCCCCCCCTCCTGTATAAATAGCTAGATGTGCCCCCCAAAATTAGGTATTCCCCTACTAGTATAGATAGGTAGATGTGCCCCCCCATGATTAGGTAGTCTCCCCACTCCAGTAGAAATAGCTAGATGAGCTCCCCCCATGATTAGGTAGCTTCCCCCTCCAGTATGGATAGCCAGATGTGCCCCCCATGATTAGGTAGCCCACCCAGTTTAGATAGCTACATGTGTCCCCCCAGGATAAGGTATCCCCCCTAGTATAGATAACTAGATGTGCTCCCCATGATTAGGTACCTTCCCCCACAGTATAGATTGCCAGATGTGCCCTCCATGGTTAAGTAGCCCCTCCCCCTTACAGATAGCTAGATGTTTCCCCCAAGATTAAATTGCCTCCCCCCCCATATGCAGGGTGGTGCGCAACACAACAGAAGGGCCAAGGGTACAACTTACCTTTCAGCATTTCCGGAAAGTTCAGAAAGTCATCTCTACTTCACACAGTCACAGCGTCTCCTCACTGACTCCTCCAGTGGCACAGTACTAAGAGGCGCTACTAGAGGGCAGCAGGAAGGAGACGCTGTGACTGTGTGAAGTGGAGAAGACTTTCTAAACTTCCTGGCGACACTGACAGGTAAGTTGCATCCTCGCCCTTCCATTGCCCTGCACACTTTTCTGTATATGGGGGGGGGGGGGGGGGGGAGGGGAGCACTCTGGGAGACCCTGCTTCCTTTCCCTGCCTCCTGCTGCTGCCTTACCTCCTCCACCAGCACAACACAAGTCGCGGTACCAGTGGCCGGCCAAATCATCTTTTTAACTGTAAGATGCTTTGGGGGCCCCTACGGACTATGGGGCCGGGGGCAGTTGCCCCCCTTGCCTGAACTATATCGCCAGCCCTGTTCACATTGATCATTATTGGTATGTTATTGGCCTTTTTGGTGGTCCTAAAGTCCAGAATACCTTCTTTGGTCTTTTTTGTATTTAATAACAGGTTGTTAATGTCACACCATGCAGTCAAGTTCCTAACGTATTCCCTGTATGCAGCTTCTTTGTTGTGTGATATAAGCCCAATGACATTCGCATCATCTGCAAAGTTAATTGAAATTACCTTGAAATTATACATTCAAGGATACTTTTTTATAACTTGCAGTGCCTTCAAATCCATGGCAGTTTGGCCACTAGATGGTGACATTGTACTGACATTACTTTGATGGTTGTAATGTTGAAGACTGTCAAATAGTGGAGCTGTTTCTAAAAGAGCAACTTGAGGTTAGAATGACAGTAGACAATGGACTCACTTCTGAAAGTCTGTAGTAAGAGTAAAAATACAGCATTCCTTTCTTCAAAAACTTTTTACAAATTCACCAAATCTTACCCGCATGTAGGAGGAGTCTGATGCTAGTTTACAGACAAAAAGTCTTCAGGAACACTGGTAGTGCAGGAAACTGTACCAGATGTGTTCCCCCGGCAGTGCAGTGTGTGGAGAAGCAGCTCCGGGGCAAGGCTTAGGAAGGGCAGCCAGGGGCAGGTTTTCCAGCAGAAGCAGCGTCTCAGCAGTCAGTGAGGGAGACATACAGAGCTCTAATCTTCAGCAGTCAGCTGATGTGATGTAACATAACATTGTAAAAAAAAAAAAAAAAAAAAAAAAAAGCATTAATTTAGACAGGCTGTCTCCTCTAGTCCTCTGATTCTCTGTTCATCAGGCATTTCCCTGCACCTCTAAAAGGATACAGGGTAAACTTTTTAAATGTGCTTTTCTCCTGCGTCTGTAATTTGTTACATGTGATGTCCTGCCTGGCAGTGTGTCGGCACCAGTAGACTGAGTAACAGGATAGGTAGGCTCCTCCTATTGGCTATCTGCTACTGTCTGTCATTTTCAACATACTACTAGAAGTTCTGGTTCACCGTGAGCTTGCTGGGCAATCTGTTTCACTACATATCTGATGTAAGTTACCAACAGCTCAGAGCTGGTCTTAAAAACGGACCATTTTTACTTGTTTTACCGAATGCTGTAATATTTGAGAATTGCCATTTACTGACATAGAAGGAGATTTTACCTTGCAACTTGGTAATTGTCCTCACTGGTCGGTAATTTTACTTTTTCATGCGGTAACAGGCTTACAGAATTGATTTTACCAAAAAAATGACCAAAAATTCATCTGTTTTCTGCATTACCACATTTGATATTGCATTCAGAATTGAGACCATAGACAGATACACACAGACATTTATGTTGCGCCTTTCTCCTGGTGGTCTCATAGTGCCAGTCCCAAGGTCTCCTACTGAATAGGTGCTGGTTTACTGAATAGGAAGAGACCCGAGATTTAAACGTATGTCTCCTATGTTAGAGGTAGAGATGTCGCGAACCTCAGATTTTCGGTTCGCGAACCTTCGCGGAAGGTTCGGTTCGCGGAAAAGTTCACGAACCGCAATAGACTTCAATGGGGATGCGAACTTTGAAAAATAGAAAAAATTATGCTGGCCACAAAAGTGATGGAAAAGATGTTTCAAGGGGTTTAACACCTAGAGGGGGGCATGGCGGAGTGGGATATATGCCCAAAGTCCTGGGGAAAAATCTGGATGTGAAGCAAAGCAGCGTTTTAAGGGCAGAAATCACATTGAATGCTAAATTGCAGGCCTAAAGTGCTATAAAACATCAATCAGGTAGTGTAATTAGAGTTCTGCTTCACACTGACACACCAAACTCACTGTGTAATGCACCGCAAACAGCTGTTTGCGTAGTGACGGTAGTAGGTGTCCCAGTATAGATAGTTAGGCAGGGCCTGGCTGGCACAGTAATAACAATTACCAAGGTCCAGCTGCAACAGATAGGGCTTTATAATGTCAGTGAGCAACACACACACACAAAAAAAACACATCAGGAGAACATTAGCTCTCAAAAGAGCTGTTGAGGGGTGCTATAAAATCAATAACAATCAGCCAGGAGCAAGCCAAGAGCCTAACTAATCTTTCCCTAGGAGAAAAAATCTGCAGCAGCTCTCCCTAGTCTGTCTATTTGCAGCAGGCACACGAGTGAGTGTCATGGCCAGCGAGCCTGCCTTATATAAGGGGGGGGGGGGGGGCTCCAGGGCTTAGTGTAGCCTGAATGGCTACAATGTGCCTGCTGACTGTGATGCAGAGGGTCAAAGTTGACCCTCATAGTGCATTATGGGGCGAATCGAACTTCCGCAAAAGTTCGCCTGGTGCAGGCGAACGCGAACCATCAAAGTTCGCCTGGAACCGTTCGCGGGCGAACCATTCGTTACATCCCTAGTTACAGGTAGGGCCCTTAACCAGTACTCCATCCTGGCACTGATTAGAAAAGTCTAGAAAGTTAAAGGAGCAAGGTTAGGGAAGATTGTATAGGTCAGTTTAGATGCAGGGATTCTCTAGTTACAACTGCTTCTAGTATGTAGTTGATCATTTAGAATTATCCCTTGTGTGTCCTCTCGAGGTTAGGGCACTCTTCGCTTCTTGACTGCGTGCTTTGATTCACGAGGCCTCCCTCCCACAATGGGCTCTATTCATAAAACATTTGCGGGGGAAAAAATATTGTAGGGAAAACACAGCATTGGTATTTTAGACTTTTGTGTGCTAATTCATAAAAAAGTTTACACTTGAGATAATAGGTCGGGGAATTCCCGCACTAAACTAGCGGTACTACTAGCTGAGTTGATACATTTTCTCTGTGCAGAGACAAAGTTACTATAAAGGAGGCAGCCCCAGCATCCCTTTACATGTGCATTTTTTTTAATTGCCTCTCCTTGCCCTGAATCTGCACTGAATCTGTCTATTAGTCTTTCTAAACAATCTATTTAATTGCTGCAGCTTAGAAGAACTTCAAGAAATGTTACACATGCAGGCTTTCTGATGTGAAATTTATCTGAAAACAGGTACGCAATGGGTTAAAAAACACAGCCTTGGTATTCCGGGACGCATTTTTTGTTCTGCTTTCACTGCAGCTGCCTGGGAGGTCTGTCCACATTAGCTTGCCTGTTATCTTGCCTGTTATCGCTGGCTTATCTCCTTTTCTAAACAGCCGGTATTCTCCGTTCCCATTCCGCCTGCTCTAATCTTTATGAATTAACCTTCAGTGACGTGTCTCCGCACAAGGCGGTAATTTCCCGCACTGCTCAGGAATTGTAGCTTTTCATGCGGAAACAGCTTTTATGAATGGACACTGCTAAATGGTCGGGAAAGTCAGCTGTTTTCAGCATTATCGCATGCGGGAATGCTTTATGAATAGAGGCCAATGCGTCTTGTTTAGGCTGCAAGAGCATAAAGTTATTTGACCAAGTCTTCTTCCATGCTTCCCTCTGTGTTGTGAATGCTCTCCACTGTGAAGTATGTGATGTGGCTACAGGAAGACGTCCAGCCCCTCGGCAGGAAGAAAAATTGTATAGGAAACCGCAAGTCTACTTGGCGCACACTGTAAATAGTTCCAAGGTTAAAAACGCAAGTATGTAGCTGGGTATCTGTAGAGCACTACAATACGGCAGGGAAACTGTAAAAAAAGATATGAAGGAAGTGCTCCTTGTGCTTAAAAGTATAAAATATATTATGGCCTCTATGCATAGAGCCGCTCACCTTGTTAGATGTCAGAAAAGTCCAATATTGACAATTCAGCATCGGCATACAAGCGTATTAGTGGATAAACCACTGATGATCTGTCCTTGACTGGCTCTTTTGTGTGGAAGCACCGTCCAGGGATCCAATATGGAAGCCATTGAAGCTCTACAGATGAGTGCTTGGCGTGATTGGGATTAGTAAATCACAGGCTATTTGCACCAATAGGTAAGTAACAAACATCTATTGGACAAAAATAAATAAAATGCTAGCAGTGGCCTGATGCATTTCCCAAGGATCACCCTTGCTTCATCAGAGGCATTTTAGCAATGATCTATTTCAGCAGGAAGAAGGAAGGATGGTTTTGGTGGAAAAGAGAGTGACAGGAATACAAGTTAAGGAAAAGGTGCTATCTCCCATTCTCCTGTATACAATCCAATCCATTACTACCAGGAACTGTTGATATAGCCCACAGGGACAATGGAAGCGATTATTTGTCACCTAGAACTTGTCACCCCCACTTTGTCACTTGCTAATTGTCACTCACTACATGTTAGTCGCCTCTTACTTGTTGCCCACATGACTCCTGAAAAAGTCTAGGAATGAAACTGGATGAGCATAGGTACAGTGCAATGTGCCCATGTGATACGTCTTGTATGCCCTTTTCTGGATCCTGCTAGAAGTATCGATCGAACAGAGCAGAGCACCCAGAAATGTGGTAAAAAATTCCCAGCTCCGCAGAGCCTGTCTTAGCACCAAGGTCATACAGATACTCATTGATGGCTTATTCTTGTTGGAGCAGGCATTCAAACATTTTTGGAAAGGAATTTGTGGAATTCCAGCGAGTCTGGCTGTAGCAAATTAAGCTCCTTATTGGCATGTTGTTTCACCACTGGATCTCAGAGAGGTGCACTGTGGCCATCTATGAACATCTGAAATAAAGTGGGCACACACCTTCCCAGACTGCCTGAGGATGTCCTGAAATCCTGGGTACTTAAAGACAGAGCTTTGGACAATAAGATTGAGAACATGTGCCATGCAGAGCACATGTGGTAACTTGCCTGATTTCAGAGCTGACAACGGAAGCCAACAGATTGCTTTTGTTGTCACACACCACTTCCAATCTCCAGTTGGTGTGGGGTCAGCCACTGATCGACCTGTGACTACAGATCTGACAGAAATAATTGTCCGGTGTGACTCTTGGATTCCAGGCAAGTCATCCCCAAGACAGCGTGATAACATCGTACCTGGGATGTGGAATAGGCTCTGGGCAGCTGGAGGTGTGCAGTTGTCACAGCAGCAAAGGAGGACTCAGTCGAGGACGATTGTGAAGAGGAATGAGAAGTAGGAGGAGAAAAGGAGGTGGCAGGCCTGCATGCAATTTGTGGCGGTAACACCAACTTCACTGTAGAGCCAAGCATTCCAAGCTTCCCAGCCGTCAACAGGTTTACCCAGTGAGCAGTGTAGGTGATATACCTGCCCTGAACTTGCTTTGAATACCAGGCATCAGTGGTCATATGGACCCTTGCCCCAACACTGTGTGCCAGAGATTTGGTGACTTGGCTCTGCACATCACAGTACAAGTTTGGTAATGCCTTTTTGGAGAAAAAATACATTGGTTTCTTATGCTCAAACATGTCCTTCACAGAAACTTAACTGTGGGCAGATAAGCTGGAACTGACAATCCTTTTTGTGTGCTTGCCACGGATACAGCTATTTCAGGTATACTCAACCTGATAATTTGCCAGTGCCAAGTCTCAAACCGGACCGCTCATACAGTTTAAGGTAACTCCAAACAGAAAAAAAGAGACGGCACTCTACTGGCTCCAATTGCATTCAGTAGAGTGCCGTCTCTTTTATTCTGTTTCAAGCTGGAACTGAGCCTTGTGATGATGGCATTCTGGTGGTAGCAGTAGAGGTTGGCGGGTGTGTTGGCTGGTTGACCCCAGGTGCCTATACATGCCATTTGCCACTATATCCTTGTGAGCTCTTCTTGCTTCGGACTCTTCTGCTATCTTTCTTGCTGTCTCCCCATCCGATCTGTCCTCCTCTTGATCTCTTCTTCTGGGCACCCACATCACATCCATGAACACATCATCAGCATCAGCTGCTTCACTTGTATCTGATCACTCACAAAAAGGCAGCAGCAGCGGGGACATCATCACACCTTTATGTCCATCTGTGTAATGTCGCCTGACTGAGACACATCAGGTGTAACATCCTTATCTCCATCTTCTGGCAATAATGTTTGCGCATCACTAGTTCCCACAAACTGATGTGTAAATAACTCCTCTGACATATCAAGTGGAGCAGCTGAGGTGCTAGTGGTGGTGGTGGTGGTGCAAGTGGTAAGGCGTGGTGTGCCCATATCAGAGCAGGAAGAGGAAGGTGCGGCAAGATTCCGAGCAGAAGCGGTAGAAGATTGGCTGTTTAAAATAGCAAAAATAAATACCCTGCTGGTGAGGAACTGATTGTCACTTCACGGATTCACGGATGGGTTTAGACTGTCTGCAAACAATCACTTCATAATATAGGGCCTGCCAGTGAAGCCTTATACGGGGGATACTAGATGCCAGATGTTCTAGACACTAAGGTTTTTTTTTCGGGAGGGGGGGTTGGGGGGGGGGGGGGGGGGAACTGAATGTCACTTCACGCAGGTCAGGGGACAGATGGGTTTATACTGTCTGCAACAATCACTTCAAAATATAGGCCCTGCCAGTGAGGCCATATAAAGGGGGCAGTGGTGAATACAAGATGATGCCAGTAGTGGTGGTGAAGGATTATTGTGTTATCTAGTTGGTTCACTACTAGGACCAGCAGACCGATCTCCAATGGCTAACGTGTGCACTGGACACAGAGAACAGCAATATAACAATAGTAAGAAAAACAATAAATCAGCCCTTATAATAGTTACATAGTTATTTGGGTTAATAAAAAACGACATATGTCCATCGAGTTCAGCCAGAAAACAAATTACAACACCAGCCTGCTCCCTCACATATCCCTGTTGATCCAGAGGAAGGTGAAAAACCGTTACAAGGAATGGTTCAATTAGCCCCAAAAGGGAATAAATTCCTTCCCGACTCCAGATGGCAATTAGATAAAATGCCTGGATCAACACCGCTGGGCATTACCTAGTAATTGTAGCCATGGATGTCTTTCAACGCAAGGAAAGCATCTAAGCCCCCTTTAAATGCAGATATATAATTTGCCATAACTACTTCCTGTGGCCAGCGGCGTCGCCACGCTGGGGCTTACCCAGGCTTCAGCCCCAGCTGGCAACTCATTAGCCCCCCTCAAAGCCCCCCCGCTGGGCCGGCTGCAGCAAGTGTCCGACCCGACCTCGGCTTGTCATCTGTCTCTGCAGTCTGCACTGCAGTGGAGCCGAACCTGGCTGCCTGGGAGGAGGAGGGCGAGGGCTTGGGCTGGCACCCACCCACCCCAGCGATCAGTGAGTCCCACGGACTCCCCACCCACCCTGGCGAGTGCGACATGTCCGCTTCCACCCTAGGCTGGGCGCAGGCTCAGCTCAGCCTCAGTCACGCAGAGCGGCCCGCCCCAGGGGGAGGTACGTGGTGGTGGCGTCTTGCCGTGTCTAGCGGCGTTCTAAAAGTGTGTCACGTGACAACGTCCGGCGTCACGTGACACTTGCCCGCCGCACAGCCAGCTAGTTGCCGCCGACATGAGAGTTTCTGCGTCACTCTCACTCTCCCTTCTGCGGCACGCCAGTCATGCGGTGTGACACACACCCAGGCCAGGCACCGACCCACGGACAGCGCACGGGACTGGAGTCTGGACTCTGGAGCTGACAGCCAGGCCGGCAGCAGGACTTGGAAGTCGGAACTCCGACAAGGTGGGTGCGGTCACTGCGGTGGCTGTCCTCTCCAGCCAGCCAGACCAGTCAACTGCCAAATTGTTTTTCTGCCCCATGCCTCCTGAGCCTAGCACCAGGCAGCAGGCACACCACCAGTCCACCACTATCCCCAGCCACCCAGGCCTGAGCTGCCCCTCTGACGGAGCTGAACACCACCAACAACCCCCAGGCCTGACTCTGGGGCCCCAGCCCACCTACCAGTCCACCAGCCAGGCCTGAGCTGCCCTGGGGCCCACCATCACCAGCCAGGCCTGAGCTGCCCTTGGTCCCCCAGCCCACCACCCACAGCAGGGCCTGAGCTGCCCTGGGTCCCCCAGCCCACCAGCCAGGCCTGAGCTGCCCTGGGGCCCCCAGCCCACCACCACCAGCCAGGCCTGAGCTGCCCTGGGGCCCCTAGACCACCACCAGCCATGCAGGCCTGAGGCCTCCAGCCCACCACCAGTCAGGATTGAGGTGCCCTGGGGCCCCAAGCCCACCACCACCAGCCTGACTACATATACTGGGGAAAGCTATACGCCTGGCTACATATACTGGGGACCGCTATACACCTGGTTACCTATGCTGGGGACACTGGCTGTCTGTCATTATGTGCATTTACTGGTGAAAAGTTGTCTCTTATGTGCATTTACTGGGGAAATGCTGTCTGTCATTATGTGCATGAACTGGTGAAAAGTTGTCTTTTATGTGCATTTACTGGGGAAATGCTGTCTTTCTCTTATCGGCATTTACTGAAGAAATGCTGTCTGTCATTATGTGCATGAACTGGTGAAAAGTTGTCTCTTATGTGCATTTACTGCGGAAATGCAGTCTGTCATTACGTGCATTAACTGGTGAAAAGTTGTCTCTTATGTGCATTTACTGGGGAAACGCTGTCTGTCATTATGGGCATTTACTGGTGAAAAGCTGACTCTTATGTGTATTTACTGGTAAAAGGCTATCTGTCATTTTTAATGTAACTACGTTAGCTGGTACAACTACATTACAGTTAGCCCCGCCCACATGATGTCATGACCACACCCAATTTTTTGCACAAGTTGACCCCCCCCCCCCGCCAAGCCCAGCCTGCCAGCCCCTGTGCCCCCTTTGAGCCCCCCCAAAAATCTGAAGCTGGAGCCGCCACTGCCTGTGGCAATGCATTCCACATCTTAATCACTCTAAAATGTGGCTCTGGCTAAAACATTTTTCCTCCATGCACAGATCATGTCCTCTAGTCCTTTGTGAAGGACTAGGGACTAAAAGCTCATCCGCCAAGCTTTTATATTGCCCTTTGATGTATTTATACATGTGAATTAGATCCACTCTAAGGTGTCTTTTCTCTAGACTAAATAAACCCAGTTTATCTAACCTTTCTTGGTAGGTGAGATTATGGGCTATTATGAAAACACTAGCAGCACTGTGCACACTTGTCTCCAATGGCTAACATGTGCACTGGACACAGAGAACAGAAGTATAACAATAGCAAGAAAAACAATAAACCAGCCCTTAGGCCATTATGGAAGGTACTGTAGCACTAGCATCACCGTGCACACCTGTGTCCAACATCTTGGGGTTGATTTACTATAACAAATAGCGTGCCGTATCAGAGTTGGCATGCCTTATCAGAGTCAACATTGCTTATCAGAATTAGCGTGCCTTATCAGAGTAGCATAGTGAGCGCTAGGAACTTATGCCTGCTAATTGGCAATGACGAGAGCTCCACTTATCCTGCCCTGAGCCTCTGCGGGTTCAATCACTTTAAAGGACATTATCCCCGCACTTTGTTTGGCCCAATAGGCTGCCGGTCACTTGACAGGCTGCCTATTGGGCTAATCAAAGTGCGGGGATAATGTCCTTAAAAGTGATTGGACCCACAGGGGCTCAGGACAGGACGAGTGGAGCTCTCGTCATTGCCAATTAGCAGGCATACGTTCGTAGAACTCGCTATGCTACTTTGATAAGGCACACTAACTCTGATAAGGCATGTTAACTCTGATAAGGCACGTTAACTTTTATAAGACAAGTTAGCTCTGATAATGCATGCTATCTCTGATAAGGCACGGTATTTGTTATAGTCAATCAACCCCCTGGCACTGGACAGTGGACACACAGAACTGCAATATAACAATAGCAACAAAAACAATATAAGATAAACAGAGGAACACCAAGAGCCCCAATAGTGTAGTATGTATTGACAAAGGGGGTAATGACAAAGAATAATAGTTGTTATACTCACAAACATGGGTCACCAATAGGCAACCACTGTAAAGGCAGGTGGGGAGATTATCCTGATCCCACTCAGGAATAAGAAGTCGCTCTCTGTAGATAGTAGAGAGGGTCGCAACCCTCCACCAAGGGTGGATACAATATTATATAAGAGAGAACAGAGGCGCCAAAAGGATAAAAGGTGTTTTAAAGGAGCTTAAAAGCCAAAACTTGGTAATTAGAGGAGGCAGTGGTGGACTTACCCCCTCCAAGCAGACACAACACGACTGTACATTCAGTCTATTTATTAACGAACTCCAGATAAAACAAAGCAACGCGTTTCACGGGTCAGCGCCCGCTTCCTCAGGCAATAGAAAAAGGAGTTACAGCATCTAGCAAAACAAATGACACTCAGCGCCTCTGCCCAGGCGCCTCTGCTCCCCCCCCCCACCCCCCGGTGCTGCCTAACTGTAAAATTTGTGGTGCCTAACTCAGGGGCATTGCTAGGATCCTGAGAGATCCGAGGCACCTCTAGGCACCAGGACATTGTCAATGTGTGACACGCATAGCACAGTGCTGCAAAAAATGAGTGTGGCCATGTGAGCGTGGGCGTGATTGGGAGTGGGGTCAAATGTACATGAGCATTAGCAGTGGTGTAACTTAAAAAGAGTGGGCATGCCTAGCGAAATGTTGGCTGAAGACCGTACTTAACATTTTTTTTTTAAATAGTCCTACAAACAGTAATATAAGATGTCATAATAAAGTCCTGGGCTCACCATTGCTCTGCAACACAGATAAAGGTTTTCTTTGCACAAACCGTTGGCAGCTACATTGCTATACTGAATGGGACAGCTCTGCCTTGCTCTCAAAATACATGCAGCAGTGTTGTCAGAATGCACTTCTGATTCTGATGCTGTGCTGAATGGCATGGTGATGCTGTGTGGGATGACAGGCCGGGTGAAGCTGAGCTGGCTGGCCTGTTGAAGCTGCGATTCGAGGGCTGACTGGCCTGGTGGTGATGTTGTGCGGCTGGCGGTAATGTTACGTTTGCTAGCAGAGATGCTGTGCTGGCTGGTGGTGATGGTGTGCTGGGCTGGCTGGTGGTGACGCAGTTCCGGCCTGGCTGGTGGTAATGCTCTGCTGGCCTGACTGGCAGTGATGCTCTGGTGGCCTGGCCGGCGGTGATGCTCTGGTGGCCTGACTGGTGGTGATGTTTTGCTCTGCGGCATCTGTATGAGCAGGGGGTGGAGCTATTCACGCTCTCCACCCCCCTGCAGCTAGAATCCATGCCCCCTGTCAGGTGCAAGTGAGTAGGTGGTGGTGTAATGCGCATAGAGGCGGCACCGGCTCCAATGTGTGGAAGCTTAGGCTGTCTGGAAGAGGCTTAGAGGTGGCACTGGCTCCAATGGGTGATGGCTTAGGCTGGCTGAAAGAGGCTGTCTCATGCAGAAAGCGCTTCCCACCAGATGGCGCCAGCATCCCTCAGAAAATTTCACCAGTGCGGCAGCAAACATTTGGGGCACTTGCGTAGGCACCGACGGACATACTATTTAGGGCACAATTCACACACAAACAGGGTGCCTCCAGCACTCACTCCTTTTACCTGCTTTGCTCTGACTGATTACATATTATGGAATATCATCATAATAACATTAAAGGCCTCAAATTAATGGGAACTGAAATAGTTAGACTACTACCTTGGGGTGGGATTAGGGAGAGAACCTTACCACAAAGAAAGGCCTTTCTCAAAAACAAGACACAGAACATTTGTGTCGCGCTTTTCTCATGGCAGGCTCAAAGCGTCAGGGCTACAGCCAGTTAGGGCGTGCTCCACAGGTGACCAGGATCAATATGGAGCCTTGCCCAAAGACTACTTAATGTTTTACATACTAGCCGAAGCCAGGATTCAAACTCTTGTCATAGGGTTGAAATTCCACATCAAAGGCAACAGCCTTACCAGTACGCTATCCAACTGACCCTTGGGACCTTTAGGATGCCATGATTGGAACAAAGCCTCGATTGCTGATTGATGCTTTGGCTAATTATGTGAGTCCTACCATAGTATTAAGCATCGGATTGATATTTAGCAGGGTGTTAAAATGTTTTTTATTGATTAATCAAGGGAAAAATATATAGTTCTTTTAGATTTTTTTTTTATCACTGGCTCTTTACGGTTGTGGTGGTGTAAAACACTGTCTGCCTTTGATTGGGTATCTTTCCAAGGATAGAACATCTCAATTATACACACACACAACGTGGATCCCTTAAACTTTGGCATCCTCTCCTCTCTCCCTCTAATAAGAAATCCTGTTAATTATTGGTGTCTCTCTTCAGCCAATGAGAGAGAGAGAGGCAGCTGTGCCGAGTCCGCCCCCACAACTCTGTCATCCAGGTTAGCAGCAGCAGGAGCTGGAGATAGCATTGTTGCGGCAGGTGGGTCTCCTAATTCTCCCCAGCAGTAGCAAAGTGACTCCAAACAGTCCAAAAGTTTAGGCACCCACAACATGTGAATGTTGCCGGGACTACACACTGCACTGCAGAAGGGGACCTGTAATGAGACACATAGTGACAGGCCACTACTGAACAGCAAGTGAGTCACACACTGTCAAAAACAGTGACATTTTATATCGTGTGAACCATGCAGGGACCTTGGGGAACAGTTGGAAAGAAACCAGGGGGAGGGTGTTAGGTGCCTGTCAGCTTGATGGGGGGGAGGGGGGGCTACCTTTTCCCCAGGGCCCCAGTGTTGCTTAAACTGGCCCTGTCCACAGAATCCAAAGTAACCAGTGTGTCACAAAATACATAATAAAAATAGAGCAAAGATTGTGAGGAAAATATCAGAGATTACCAAGATTACATTTAAGACAAAATAAGCAGAAGTGAAACAAGTGTAAAATCGTTGACATGGAGACACTGATGTCTCACAGGGAGATAATTACCTTCTGTTTCAAGAAAACTGACATTGGTGTTTTTCTGGAACCTATGCACATGCTGTAGTGGCTCTGAGAGCAGTGTATTATTTTGCTAGAGATTATTTAGGTGCTAGAGAAGAGCAGCTGGTTGGTTGATGGGAGCAGAAACAACCTCACTAGGGTTTGGGAAGAGTGGTGCCTTGCTAGTAATCACTACATGTCACCTAAGGCCTGGCTCAAGAACCAGTAAGCATACCTATGACAGTGTTTATGCTGTTCTAAGGGGTATTTGAACTTGTCACTGTCAATCTAATAAAGAAAGGTGTGAAGTTTAACCACTTCCCATCTGCCCATTGACAGTGGGAAGCACGTGCAGATGCACTACTAGAAAGACCATAACTTTAGTTATCTTGATCATTGTTGGTGAGGTGATGCCTGGACTGTAAACTGAACTTCTCCGAAAGGTTTGGTTCTTGTTTATGAACCATATCCCAAGTATAAGAACGGTGTCCTTCTTGTATAGTTGTTCTGCATATTATTGCCACCTTTTCATGTTATCCTCTGCTTCTGTCAGATACCTTACATTTTTATCTTTCACCATTTTTGCATGAAAAGTTTCCTTGGGCAAGATATCACAAACAAGACTTTTTCATCTAAATAGTACACATCTAGCTCTGAGCTTCATCTTATTCAGTGTAAACTGGTTACAACATGGTACCTGTCACCGCGTACGTTAAAAAGGGGCGCTGGGAAAAAGGGTTTTAACCTCCTTGCCGTTCTAAAAAATCCGGCAAGGAGGCAGCGCCGTACTTTTTTTTAATTTATTTTCTTTTTAAATCATGTAGCGAGCCCAGGGCTCGCTACATGATAGCCGCTGAGCGGCGGCATCCCCCCCACCCACTCCGATCGCCTTCGGCGATCAGAGTATGCAGGAAATCCCGTTGAGAACGGGATTTCCTGCAGGGCTTCCCCGGTCGCCATGGCGACCGGGCGGGATGACGTCACCATGAAATCGGCAATTGTGAAAACGTTAATCTTCCGTTTAAAAAGTGAAATGTATAATAACATTTAAAAAAAAATTAGTAAGTAACCCTCCCTGTACCTACCCCTAAGTTAACCCCTAGACCCCCGTATTGGTGCCTAAACCTAAGACCCCCCTGGTGGTGCCTAAACCTAAGACCCTCCTTAGTGATCACTGTATTGTGTGTAGAATAATGTTTTAGAAACAGTAAGGGATAAAATATATTACAATTTACGTTACGTACTGATCGCTTTATTTTGTGAATAATAATGTTTTACAAACAGTAAGGAATAACATTTAAAATAAAGTTTTATTGAAATAGGAAACGTAAATCATCACAAGCAGTTATAAAACATTAAAAATCTTCGGGCGCCGTTGGAAAACGTTATTATTCTCGGGCACCCTTTTTTCCTGTTCGGCGCCCAGTAAACGATATTTATTATGGGAGTGAATGACGGCGCCCGATTTGTCCACTAGCCTCCTGCGCCCTTTTTTACTGTTTCCCCTGTCACCATCCCGTATGAAAAATTGAGTCCTTTAGACAGCAACCAATGCTGGAGACATAATAATATGTATTAATAAGGCAGGGAACATTATTTATATGCTGTGGGAATGTCAGATAATTAAGCAATTTTTGGGGGATGAGTTGAAGGCTTTCTGTACTGTAAAATTATGCAAAATTTCAATCCTGAACCCCTTCTTGCAATTTTTGGAATCTAAGATAAAACAGAAAGGACGCAGCGCATGCCCTGATTAAAATGGGCCTCTCTGTTGATAGAAAATTAAGAGAGAGACCCCGACTCTATGCAAAAACGGTGTAGAGCAGGGGTGTCAAACTCAAATACAAAGTGGGTTGAATCGTCTAGTGGTCCCCTCCCTTTCTTATAAAGTTTCCTGGTGTCTATTACCCCCTCCCCCTGTATACAGATACCTAGAGTCTAATGCTTCCTCCCTCCCCATGTGGTTCCCTGGTGTCTAGTGGCCTTCTCCCTCCCCTATATGGTTCCATGGTATCTAGTGGCCTCCCTCCCTCTTCTATACAGTTCTCTGGTGTCTAGTGCTTTCCCAATCCCTCCCCCATATGGCAACCCTGGTCAGGGGCGTAGCAATAGGGGGTTCAGAGGTAGCGACCGCATCGGGGCCCTTGGGCCAGAGGGGCCCCGAAGGGCCCTCCCTCATCTACAGTATTAGCTCTCTATTGGTGCTGTGATCAAAATAATTACTTCTATAGGTACTTTGAATAGTGGTAATCATTAACAAACTATTCCTCATCCCCTTCTTGCACCTCTGACACTGTAGTTGCCATTGGCAGGTTTTGGTGCGCCGTATCAATTATTATGTATAGAGTGCTTGGGGGCCCCCATTGTAAAACCTGCATTGGGGCCCACAGCTCCTTAGCTACGCCACTGACCCTGGTGATCTAGAGCTTCACCACCAATATAGCTTCCCTGGTGATCTAGAGAGGGCCAAACATAATGCAAAGTGGGGAACCCACTTGCAGGCCAAATTTGACATGTGTGGAGTTTGACATTTATGGTGTAGAGGGATGACAAATTTCTTTGCATCTGAAGTGGATGATGAAGAAGAGGGAACAGAATCTGGTAGTGAAAGTTTGAACAGGGACCTCTTAGATAATATCATGTACTTCTGTCCACAGTTCTTCAAGTATTTTATTAAATCTATTCTATAATCATTTTAATGTATTTTTTCACCACTACTGAAAGGTCATATGACATATCATTAAAGTGTACCTGGGCTCTTACACAAGACAGAAGGAAAACATAAAGAAATGTATGTATTTAAAGAGTTTAGGCTGTCTAATTCCCCATCATTTGTGCTTAATCACAAGTTGTAATAAGAATAATAATAAGAAGAACAAGCTGAACTCGAAGAACAATATGTTGGCTTCTTCAAAGCCAACATAATTTGATCTCTCCGTGTCACCTGACTGCCATGGCAGATAAGCTCATTTGAAAGCACAGGATGTTAATAATATGTCTGCTTCCATGAAAGCAGTAGGTAGAAACACTGCAGATTTATTTTAGATTTGTATCAGCGATCTGATATGGCCCTTTTCGGCATATGATATGGGAGGTATATAAAACATTGCTAGATTACCGAGTGGTGTAACTTACCACCCCCTCCTGTACAAAGTGGGAGATGAAAGGTGTCAAAATCACAGATGAAGACTGGGCTGCCGAGCTGGAGGCGGGGTTTCCAAAGATCATCAACAGTCTTTGAAAACATGGCCGCTGCCTTATTGTCGAGGAAGGGAGCGGAGTGTCTCCCGTGCCCCAAAGATGCCAGGACAGGTATGTATTTATCCTTGCGACCTTCCCCATCCATCCTTATTCAGACAGTAATGTTCATGCTCATGTACTCTTTAAGCTCATATATAGTTGGGCTGTAGAATTTTCCTGCTATTTGAATTTAATTCTATACTTTGCAATTACTAGCTGATGATCTAAGCCACAGTTGGCTCCTGGCCTTGTTTTAGGTATTTGTATAGAGCTCTTTCACGTCTGCCTGCAGAGTGTGTAGTCCATTTGGTTTTGATTCTGATCATCTGGGGATGTCCATTCATAAAGTCTTCCCTTGTGCTATTACATTTAATTTAAAACAAGATATCTGCTATAACCATCAAATTGCCTTAGAAAAATTCTATTTGCTTCTGGCCTGCATCATTAGCATTGCAGGCACCTATGATGTATGTAATGCCTTCCCTGGGTATTTTATCTAGAAGCTTTTGTAAATCATCATAAAACTGTTCCATTTCCTTCTCAAACTTGAACCACTGCAATACTGAATGGCTTGCCTTGCAATCTGAGTGAGATCATTCTGTTATTTTTTGGGGGATTGTAACCAAGGACTGACGTTTACACCCTTTTATTTGTGATGATGGCTACTCAATTTCAGATTTGAGTTTCCTGGCCACAATAGAAGACCATATATAGTGAATTCCAAGCACTGCACATGGATTTACAGTTTTATTTTTGACTGTAGATAGGCTTTAAAGTCTACCAACACTATTATTATTTTTTTTTAGTCTTTGGTTACAATCCCAAAAAAATGACAGAATGATCTCACTCAGATTGCAAGGCACACTCTGCTCACCAGTATTCCCAAAAGTTCCAGCAATGACATCAAACCCCTGTTTGATGTCATTGCTGGAACTTTTGGGAATCCTGGTGAGCGGAGTGTGCCTTGCAATCTGAGTGAGATCATTCTGTTATTTTTTCAGTCAGGGGCGTAACAATCACCCCTGCAAGGAATGCAGCCGCAGAGGGACCCTTTGGTGGAAAACTGACAACTAAGGGCATGGAGATAAAATAGCTTTCTGCTCTCTGAACAATTGTTCTAATGACTATGTCTGCTCAGCCACTGATAAGGAATCATGCAAAGTTTTGTAGACAAAGATTTGTAGACAGTCCCTATACAGTGTGCAGCAGGATCTTGTGTACAGTGCCCTGTCCCCAGCCTCTCCACCCCCTCCCCAAATGCTGTGTACTGTAGTGATGCTGGAGGAGTGTGCAGAGCTAGTTCTGCTCCATCAGAGGAAGACAGAGTGAGTGTAATAAGAAGCTGGGACTGGGAGCACACTCGTTTGTCAGTTTTCTGTGTGCGTTTTCTGTATGCTTTTTTTGTACACCATGTGTGTCTGTATGTGTGAAAACATGCAGGTTTTATCGCAGAAGCTATTGTAATTGATAAAGAAAATGTGTGCACTGCTCCACTGCTGTCAGTTTTTATCTGCCAGACTTTCAAATTTCTGTGGTTTTTTTTTTTGGGGGGGGGGGGGGGGGGGGACCAAAGTTTTGCTGGGGGGGCAGTGATTTCTAGTTATGCCCCTGGCTTCAGTTCAGTCCCACATCAGATCCTGGAGTGGAGACAGCTCGTCACTGCAGTAGCTGGATGCTTATGATGACATCTTCCCTTCACTGCTGATTAGGCCCCGTTCACACTTGCGTTTTGGCAAGTAATCGGACCGGATCCTGATCGGATCAGGACCTGATCCTGATCAGAACCGTACGGTTCCGATCCGGATCCGATCCGTTTGTATCAGGCATGCATCAGGCTGCCATCCGGATCCGTGGGCAAAAAATTGTGAAATTTAAATAAAAAAATGTTGGGGTCAGCAGAAGGTGCACCTGGTGCACCTGTAGAATCAGGTTCCTCCGCTGTAGGCCTCACCTCCACCTCCGACATTCTGCCAAACAGCTCCAGCACGTCTGTCACTGCTGCTCCACTCCAGACATGCTTGGCCCATGTGTCCCCATCCGAAATGGCCGCTTGGATACGCATAGGAAGTGGGGTAGAACGTCAGGTTTTTGTAGGCAGTGTGTTCTGGGCCTTCCGTTCCCCATTTGTTTCTGTGTTCCGGATGCTGCAGTCAGGCTCCAGTCCGGCTCCGGTGTGGGTGCGTGGGCCGGAGTTCCGAAGCCAAAAAATAGCGCATGTTGGAAAAGAGTCCGGAGTCCGGCTCCGATCCGGCTCCGATACGTACGGAACGGACGCGTGTGAACGTCCGCATAGACTTTACATTGCTATGCGGAACGTACGTTCCGTTTGTACAGTATGCGGTCCGGATCAGATCCGGAAAATCTGGATAGCGAATGCTAATGTGAACCAGGCCTTATAGAGGTGGCATGGCTATCGCAGCTGTGGATGTGCACTCTAGTATATGGTGGGAGAGGTTTTGTTTCGCCTGGGGATGGGTGTGTGAGAGTGACATATGGGTTCTTAGGATGCAGTCTAAGGTGTTTTGGAGGGTGTTAGAACACCAATGAGAGCAGGACCACTCAGTGCTTCAGCTCCATGTACTGTCCAGCAGATGGTGCTGTCATCTGACCCTATAGATTGAATCCCTTGGATATGAGTACAGTAGGAGATTTGGAGCGTGGTGGGCTAAGTGTTAAGATGGTTGTAGAGGCTGTAAGGGGTTGATTAAAAAAAAGAAAAAATCGGGAGCTGAGCTTTAAGTTTACCTTTATTAAATTGATCCAGTGTACATACTGTATGTTTATGGAATGAGACTCAAGCCTGAGTCATAAATTGTGCCCACCATTTCTTTCCTCACTAAGCAATGTCAATGGTGACTGTCATTAGATCACTGCCTACTAATCCTGTCATCAATATGACATGATTAGAGCTGATGACAGTTAGTAAGTGAGAGCAGCTTAGCGAGGGAGGAAGAAGCAGGCACAATTTATGCCTCAGATCCGAGTCTCACCCCATAAACAGCTGGACACGCATTAACATACAGTTAAAATAGGCTAAAACAGTGCTTTCTGGAAGAGTGAAGATAAAACATAACACGGGGTATGCTGTTTGAACAATGCAGCCATCTAACAGTGCAGTTCACATCAACACACGCGCAACAGCCAAAATCGGTATGCAAAATGCAACAATTGTATTTCCTAAATTCTGGAACTTAGTGGATCCCAGTGTACATCTGTGGATTCATTAAATTGTGGGGAGAGGGATTTTGAAGGAGATTGTAAAATTAAGAGTAACCTAGAGGAAGGTACTGGACATGGATACATTTGATCTTGGAACTTTTGTTTTGGGTATGTATAGTTTATTCTAAAAAATGTTTGGTTCTCGTTTGGCTGCTCATTAGTGATACCTAAACCGAAACCCCCACTTAATGCCTAAACCTGATCTCCTCCTAGTTGTTAGCCTTATCCTGAAGCCTACCACGGCCAGATTACTGACCAGGTAACAAAAGCAGTCGCTTGGGGCCCCATTCAGAGTCAAAGGGGCCCCATAAGCACATAAACCAGCCCTTGCCATCCTGTCAGCGGTGGCTGGATGGTATAATGGATAAAGGGACTCTGAGCAGTGCAGTAACTATGGAAAGATGCATATCATTTTAAAGCTCTTTTTCTCCTCTTTCCAATGATATATAAACCGCCGCCATATGCCTTTTAGTTTTCGCTATTTTCACGATCAAAATCGCGGCCATGGCAATTTCGATCACGAAAATAGCGAAAACTAAAAGGTGTAGGGTGGCAGTTTATCTATCATTGGAAAGAGGAGAAAGAGAGCTTCAAAATCATATGCATCTTTCCATAGTAACATTGTATTACACAGGACAACTTTTCTCCAAAGTCGACTGCTACTTCAAATAAGCAAAACATGCTGAAAAAAAGTGTTTAACCCCACTGTTTCTGGATTTTGACTACTCTCTACCTGCCGCCTGAACCGACGTTTGCCTGGATTTTGACTACTCTCTACCTGCCGCCTGCACCAACGTCTGCCTGGATTTTGACTGCTCTCTGTCTGCTGCCTGCACCAACGTCTGCCTGGATTTTGACTACTCTCTGCCTGCCGCCCAGAGGCGTAACTAGGGCTTTCAGCGCCCGGGGACAAAGACTATTAATGCACCCTCAAAGGGGGCCAAAAAAGGGGCGTGGTCACGCAACAGAATGTGGGCGTGGTAATGGGTGAAGCCAAATATACATGACCTTAGCTTAGCAGTGGTGTAAAACAGGGGTCCCCAACCTGTGGTCCGCGGCCCACTGCTGGTCTGTGGGACTTTGCAGTTTGGCCGCCGGACTGTCCTCTTGCCCCCCCTCCCCCTCGTAACCCCCCCCCCCTGCGGCTGCCGCTTCTTCTCTTACATTCCTCTCTCCTGCCGGCGTGTAACTGATTCACAGCAGCGCATCTCCCGGCTGCTGTGATGAGGAGGAAGCGGGAGAGCGGTTCCCATAGTAACGGCGCTCTCTCCTGCTTCCTCCTCATCACAGCAGCCGGGAGACGTGCTGCTGTGAATCAGTTACACGCCGGCAGGAGAGAGGAATACAAGAGAAGAAGCGGCCGCTGGCTGGGGTAACAGCAGCCGCGGGGGGGGGGGGATAGGGGGGCGCTATACTGGGGCACTACCTACCCATACTGGGCACTACTACTACTCGGCAACGCAGCAGCAGTGGTTTTCAGACTTTAAAGTCTGAAATTCCAGAAGTGAACCAGAGGCGGGGCCGGAGCATTGGGGAGTGGCTGCGCGGGCACAGAATGTCTGCGGGGGACCATTAGAAGCCCCGGGTAACTTCAACTCATTTTCCCCTGACCCCCCTACAGTGTCCCTTTAAAGGCATACCCACAGGCACTGCTCGGAGTCCCTTTAAGGACTCTGCCTCTGACACAGGAGACCAGGGTTCGAATCTCGGCTCTGCCTGTTCAGTAAACTAGCACCTATTCAGTAGGAGACCTTAGGCAAGTCTCTCTAACACTGCTACTGCCTATAGGGCGCGTCCTAGTGGCTGTAGCTCTGGCGCTTTGAGTCCGCCAGGAGAAAAAGCGCAATATAAATGTTATTTGTCTTGTCTTGTCAAATGATGCCGTGCGCTGCTGATTGTCTTCAGAGCCAGGCTCTCCTCCTAGGTCCCCTCCTGCTACTGTGCGCTCTGCCGCTGCCCACTCCTCCCTCCCTTCCCACAGAGAACCACAGCTGCAGCAAGAATGATAGCAGCAGATGGCAAACGCTCACTCACCTATCCATGATCCAAGCGATAGAGATCCCGTCATCTGGAACCCATCTGTCTCTTCTACAGTGCAGCCGCTCGCTCTGAACTTCCTGATTCTCAGATCAGACAGGAAGTAGGAAGTAGTAATAGTAGTAGTAACAGAGCGACAGCACTCTAGAGGAGACAGATGGGCTCCGGATGACGGGACCTCTATTGCTTGGATTGCAATAGGTGAATGTGAGTCATCTGGTGCTGTCATTCTCCCCCGCTGCGGCTGCCTTCTCTGCTGGACTATCGTATTCACTGGGATGGAGGCTGCATGGTGGCTGTCTAGTTTGGGAGAAAATCGGTTGTTCGGTGGTGGGGGTGGTTAAGTAACTCTGTCTGGGGAACGGCTTCCGGTTTGGCGGTGTCCAGAGCTTTCTGCTATTGCCAGGCTGGAGATACAGGGGGAAAGTGCTGCTGCTGTGATATCTGGCGCCCTCTTCACAGGGGTGCCCCAGCCCCTGAGTGCAAATGTCCCAGCCATTGATCTCTCACTCTGCATTTTGCTGCTGCTATTGTGCACCCACAGAGGAAAGCGGCGGGCTGTTGTCCATAGCAACTAGTAGCTCGGCTGCCCCGGTGTGTGCGGCATGTTGCTGTGCAGCTGCATCTTCTGATTCTATTACGACATGATGGGGGGGGGCCAAATCAGTTACTTTGCTTAGGGCCCCATTTAGCCTTACTCCGGCTCTGACCTTAACTCTAATCTCCCCCATTAACCCCTTCCTGATGCCTAACTCTAACTTCCCCTCGTTTTAATCCCTTTCAAATGATAGCTAATGGTAGCTTCCCAACCTCAGCTGGTATTACTAGCCTACCGCTATCCCCCAAAATAACCCTCTTAAACTAATGCCTAATCATAACTGCTAACACTGACTGATATTTACTATTCCTTGTTTTCACCCTGGTGCTAAACCCAAGCACTGGGAGTCAGAATCTCAGTAGCCAGAAGCCAATGTAAATGAAGTCCCCAAAAGTTGCTTGAGGCCGGTAACTTGACCACATTAGCTAAGTAATAGCCAAGTGTGGCTACAAAATGAACAATGCTTTTTTACAGGAAGAAAATCTGAGACCAAGCCCAGAAAGGACTGAGTTGGTTTATTTTCCTTCTTCCCTCAACCAGATATGACACTACGGGAGAGATGTGGAGAAGGGCAAAGGTGACAAAGCGTTTCAGGAGAGCTGTCCTCTCATAAAGGAGGTGCTGTTGTACAATCCTCCCATGGAGATGCCTGAGAACAGGGCAGGACCTCTAAGCAGAGGAAATAACATCCATTAGCAAACTTGCAAGTGGCAGTCTGGTTCTCACTGAGGCTGGCAGATTTCTCAAATGCACCTGACTTCAACTTGCACTCAAGGCTTTCTGCCCCACTTTTATCTGATGCAACCTCTTCATTGTGACCCTTTGGTGACCTGTTTACCAGAATCCAACCTGCAGGGGAAAAACATAAAGGTGCGGTTTCCATTGAACGACTCTACTACAGTCATTCATTCAAATTCAATACATTATTTTAAAAAAACCTCACTGAACTGCAGCTCCTCCTCGGCGCTTTTTATTCCAGACTGAGAGACAACCATGTAGAAGCTGATGCTCATCACGTTGCACTTACTATATAGTGTCAGACTGGGAGGGTGTATATGATGTATAAACTGCACCACTGGACGTAACACACGGTAGCAGGAATTGGTGGTGGGAGGGTTAAGTCCGGTGTGGGACAGATGTTGCCCTCCCTCGTCTGGCAGAGCTCCCCCCTCCTCTCATGAGTGGATGGCACACAGCCTGCATGTCAGCACAGCCTGTGCACAGCGCATGCGCTCTGCGTGCACTGCAGACTGAGAGCCCGGACCGGGCAGCACTAGCAGCAGCCAGCCTCCTACCGCCAATGCATGTCTCCAGAAGGTAAGCCGAACAGATTGCAGCAGGGAGAGCGGCTACATACAGCTATGTGAGACGCAATATGCACGGCTCGTTAGGCGAAGATCCCGGGACACATGATGGATGGGGAAGGACCCCGGTGATGTAGTGCTAATGCTTTCAGCATTTACTATCCCCATAATAGCAGGCGATAGAGCTGTGCGTAATCAGGCAGAGAAGAGGCAGCCGGGCTGTCAGCGTAACGCGTGCTCTGTATAGCAGGCAGCGCTGGGCATGGGACGAGAATGGTGCTGATGCTGGGGAAATGCAACCATGGAGGGGGAGTCTGGGGGAAGATGGATGAAGGGGGTTGTTCCGAGGCTGTGACACCTTGTTTACACCCTGATTAATGCTCGGCCCACGCAAAACCTGAGACTGCATTAACTATTTCTCTACACACGTTCCTTATTAACGCATTTGGTTTTTGCAGTTCACTGCTCCTGATCTTGCCGTCATATCCAGAGGCAGGGCATCATGAAATCATTGTTATTCGTCCTCACCTCTAATCCTTTCGGTCTGTGATGCAAAGTGTTGCACTGTACCTGTTGCCATTAATAATCACACGGGAAATGGGCTGGATTAACCTTTACAGCCCCAAAGGTGTTCTTCAGTTCCTCTGTTCGCCTTTAGCTGTCGTGGTTTTACGTTCACAGCCCGTGAAACCAGCATGAAGTACATTTGTTATGTAATCTGTCTGCCCATCTATCTACTACAGCTTATAGTACTATCTGTCTGTAGCAAGCCTGGTACAGACATCTAATTTTTATTGGCCAATAACTGACTAATTTTATCACCTCCATGTAGTATGAGGGCTAACTGATTTTGAGGAACTGATTGTGTTGGTAAGCTCTCATACTAAAGGTGGTAAAATTGGCCAATCATCGACCAATTATAATTGGATGTGTGCACCAGGCTGTAGGCTGGGAAGGATCTGTTGCAGGAACTGTTGTTTATTAAGACTGAAACTTGGTTTTAATACCATTAAACACATTGCTATTTAGAGTTTTTAGGCTTTCTATTAAGATTTGCTGATCAGTCATTTTGCTGTATGTGCATCATAACTTCTGTGTAATTTGTCCTTCAGGTGTGTTAGGCCTATAACAAAGTAATGTATTTTTAGTAGTTTAATTATACCATTCGAGTAGTCCTTTGAGTAAATTGTGTTTTAAATTTACAGTATAATTGCCACAGAAATTAATGTGGTATGGGACATTTATGTAGCACTCTTACTCTTGGCTTAAAGGGACACTTAAGTAAAAAAAAAAAAAAGAGTTTTACTCACCTGGGGCTTCCAATAGCCCCCTGCAGCTGTCCGGTGCCTCTCGCCGTCTCCCTCCGATCCTCCTGGCCCCGCCGGCAGCCACTTCCTGTTTCGGTGACAGGAGCTGACAGGCTGGGGACGCGAGTGATTCTTCGTGTTCCTGGCCACAATAGCGCCATCTCTGCTGTAGCATATATCATATACCATATAGCAGCATAGAGGGCGCTAATGTGTCTGGGAACGCGAAGAATAACTCGCGTCCCCAGCCTGTCAGCTCCTGTCACCAAAACAGGAAGTGGCTGCTGGCGGGGCCAGGAGGATCGGAGGGAGACAGCGAGGGCACCGGACAGCTGCAGGGGCTATTGGAAGCCCCAGGTGAGTAAAACTTTTTTTTTTTTTACTTAAGTGTCCCTTTAAGTACATATCATCATTCCCCTAAAGCAGGGGTGCCCAAACTTCTTAAGCTAAGGGCCATATCGCTTTTTGAGAATGCTAGAGAACGCTAGGCGGCCAAACTAGCGAAACTAAACACAGTTTTTGATGATTGTCTTATATACTTTATGCCTGTGACATTTTGTCAAATAAAACATTTGCAGGGGAAGTAACCCATATAACCCATGTGCAGTTAGCATGTCCATTTCAGCATCCAGTCATAGTGCTACTGACACAGTGGCAGCTGCTTATCAGTGGCAGTTACTGCTGCTGGCATAGTAGCAGTGGCTGCTACTGCGGTGACTGATAACCTACAGATGAGCAAAGGGGGTGGCAGAGCAACAATACACAGTGGCCCCCGCATGTGGCACAACAGCTATGGCCTACAGGCCCCATGGAATTAACTGGTGTAGAGAGCTTGAGGCTACCACAAAAGGCTTGGTGGGCCGCATTTGGCCCCTGGGCCAGACATGTCTGCTCTAAAGCCTTCTTAACCCAGTCTGGTCTCCTCTGAATTTCAGTCTCTCATCTTTATTGTTCATCCTCCGAACTACAGTTATCCTTCAACTTCTTTCAGAGTCTGGCCACTGTTACATACAGATCCTGATTTATACCATGGTGACTCTTCAGTTGTCTTTCTGCCTTCATGCTACTCGTCTTCCTTTCACACCATTCCTGTACATTCACCTAAATGTTCCGTTTCAATGTCTTCCTTACCTATTCTCTTTATACTTTTTTTTTTTTAGTTTTCTGACTCATTTTTTTAATTCATATTTAAAGGATAACTATTATGAAACATCTTAAATTTTGAAATGCATACATATAAATATACATTTCTCCTGGAGTAAAATGCATTATAGGTACATTTTTTTTATGTTGCTATTATTTACAGTAGGTAGTGAGAATCTGACAAATCTGTCAGGATTTGGACTAGTCCATCTCCCTATGTAGGATTCCCATGTGTTTCTTTATTCACAAAAGCACATTAAGGCTCTTTTACACCAGAGCCCGTTTTCTGCGGTGTAATGCAAAGTCGAAACTTTGCATTAACCAAGGTAAAATGTCCATACACTTTCATTTTACCTTTCACACCCGACGCTGCATTTCGATGCGTTGCGGTACGACGCACCCGGGAGCTTTTCATCGTCGGGAGCCGGTGTACTTCTGTTGGGTTAATTCATTACTACCGCCACTGATAGCATTGCACCGCAGCATCCCGACGGCACACCCCAGGCTATTCAACGTGTGCAGGAGAACGGCACGCGTTGGTAGATGTGAAAGAGCCCTTACCAGTTGCTCAGTCCAACTGCTAAAATAGTGTGCATATGAGTAGGGAAGCTGGCTGACATCTTTGTTTAGATCCTTTCCACCAAGTGCTTTTGTAAAGAATAGAGGTAATACTGACAAAAGCCCATGAGGAGGTAGACTAATCCAATATATGTCAGATCTGTCAGCTTTTTTCTACCTACTATGAATATAGGAAATGAAACTCATTTATAGTGCATTTTACTCTGGGAGAAATGTACATTTCAGAGGTATGCATTTTACATGTTTACAATGTATTTATAATGTACTTTTCTCATTAATCCTTTTCATATATAATGCCTCAGTACTTTTTAGGAATTGGGACACTTTTTAGCATGAAAATAAAAAGGCAAAATACACACCCGGCTACACCTCCATTCCTGTCCCTACCACATCCCCAGTAGCGTTCTCAGTGGTGTATTCCCAGTAGGATTCATCAGCAAGGGGTCTTATTTTCATTTTTCAAATTCCACTGATGTTTTGTATAATGACTAGATAGTCAGTTTGCTAATAAGTATAGCTTGCATGCAAATATCATACAAATTGTATGCAGAAGCACAGTTCCAAGCTGCATACAGTTTTCATGCAATTTAGTATCTCATTTAGCATCTGTAATGATGACTGCTGTACATTAAAATCTAAAAACAAAATCTGGAAATAGTAGCATTTTTTTTTTAGTAAATAAATATATTTGTTTACATTATCCTATACAATAAACCCCCTGTGTCCTTGCGTCCTCTCCTGTCCCTGTGTCCGTGCTTTTGCACTACTACGTATGTGTGGCACATGGACGACCATTGGGACAGGAGGAGGACGGGGCCAGGGGGGCGGACGTGTGCGCGGTGCGTGCTCACATGGTGCACGATCGTGGACGTGTGCCGGCGGTGCGCATGCGCGCTTACATGCAGCGGTCACAGGGGCGTGAGGGGAGGGGGATTGTGAGGGAGGCCTAGAGCCCGTTATTGTAATGGGCTTAGGCCTACTAGTTTGTACATAAAACTAAAAACAAGCAGTTTGGAATCAGGATGATACAATACATTAGTCCATAAATGGTATCATCCTGATTCAGCCTTCCTGTATACTACATGCGATTCTGATTTTTAATCGATTTTCACATGCGATTCCGATTTTTAATCGGTACTGCATGCTGCATTTTTTCAGCATTTTTCTTTTGATAGCATCCAGGGAAAACGGAATCGCAATCACAAATTGGAATTGCAAATCGGATTTGCAGTGGGCAGGGAGCCTTAAAGAGTCTTGCTTTTACTGATGGCTAACATGGTACAATACGCTACTGCAACTATAAAACAACAAACTGAGACAACGGAAACGAGAAGCGCATTAGTGAGGCAGATGCGTACCGCCTGTTATACATCCGCATGCAATAAATTCACCTGACCGTTCCGCGTCTGCACCCTGTCTGTTCCGTGTCTGCACATCCGCCCGTCAGCTCCTGCATTGGTCATGTCTGCTCTTATGCATCGCCGCTCAGTCCCTTCAGCAGCCAGAGGCCAGCAGAAGCATGCCGCTCTCTATAGGCTGCAGCAGGCCAATTCTCCCTAGCAACAGGCAGAATTTTCATTGGTCCAACATGAACCAATGAGAATTCTCCCTGTTGCTAAGGAGTCCCATTGGTCTTTCTGCAGCCCAATGGAGATCCTGCAGTCCCCAGGCTGTTTTGAAGGGACCAAGCGGCAAAGATAAACGTCGGACATGTGAGTTGACGTTGTGGCGGTGACGCAGATGCCGGGGTGAAACGGATGACACGGATGCGGCGACTAGCTTAGTGAGAATGGGCAGTGTCTGTTCTCATAGGCTTTCATTGGGCTTTGTTTTCCCGTCCGGTCCGGGAAAATGTGCCAAGTTGGGACTCTGCGTTCCGTCTCACGTTCCGCGGCACACTGATCCGTGTAGGATCCGTGTTTTGTAACAAGTGGAAGCGGATCCTATTTTTAACACAGGATCCACTTCCTGCGTTTAAGTGGAGCTTTAAAAACGTATCACATGGATATTTAGGCACAACTCACCAAAAATATTGTTTATACTGTATGTCAAAATCCAGAGCTGCCCCAAAGTGAATAATTTATCCACACATTCCAGTATGTGAATCGCATGACTCAACTTACAAACACATTTGACTTACAAACAACCATCCAACTGTTTGCATGTAAGGAACCACCTGTAAGTCTTATTCATACTCTTTAGTTCATCCTTCTTTCTTTCCCCAAAATAATGCTTCTCATTTATCTTTGATTATTGTCTGCATACACATTTCCCGCTCATCTTCTCATGTATTTTTAAAACTTCTTTCTCTAAGACACCGTACTTTTCATTCACTTTCCTCCTACACACTGCTCAGTCATCCTCCACTTACATACTACACTCTTATCTTCCTCGCTCCTCACTTGTCCTCCTCTTTCATACTGCTTGCTCCTCTCATTGGTAGGTGTAGGTACTCTTCTCTCTTGTGCTCCTCTTTCATAATTTCTTATTTATTCTTCCCTTAAAGAGAACCAGAGACAAAACACATAATGGATTAATACATACCTGGGGCTTCCTCCAGCCCCATCCGCATGGATCGCTCCCGCGCTGCCATCCCCTGCCTCCACTTATCGCCGGGACCGGGTCCCATCACTTCGGCCAGTCAGAGCCAGTCAACGCAAGCGCAGTGCACTCCCTCCGTACTGCGCAGGTGCATGCCTAAAGCAGGCGCCGGCAAGATAGAGGGAGTCCCTGCGGAAAGCGTACAACTAGCCGCATCCGGCGGAAGTGATGGGACCTGGTACCGGCAATAGAGGCAGCGGAGAACGGCGGCATGGGAGCGATCCATGCAGATGGGGCTGCAGGAAGCCCCAGGTATGTATAAATCTATTATGTGTTTTCGTCTCTGGTTCTCTTTAACCACTTGAGGACCACAGTCTTTTCGCCCCTTAAAGGGAAGGTTCAGGGACTATCCGAAAAAAATAAAAATCCGCATCCACTTACCTGGGGCTTCCTCCAGCCCGTGGCAGGCAGGAGGTGCCCTCGGCGCCGCTCCGCAGGCTCCTGGTGGTCTCCGGTGGCGCGCCCGACCTGGCCAGGCCGGCGGCCAGGTCGGGCTCTTCTGCGCTCCAAGGCCCGGCACTTCTGCGTCCCACGCCGGCGCGCTGACGTCATCGGACGTCCGCCGGGCTGTACTGCGCACGCGCAGAACTACTGCGCCTGCGCAGTACAGCCCGGAGGACGTCCGATGACGTCAGCGCACCGGCGTGGGACGCAGAAGTGCCGGGCCTTGGAGCGCAGAAGAGCCCGACCTGGCCGCCGGCCTGTCCAGGTCGGGCGCGCCACCGGAGACCACCGGGAGCCTGCGGAGCGGCGCCGAGGGCACCTCCTGCCTGCCACGGGCTGGAGGAAGCCCCAGGTAAGTGGATGGGGATTTTTATTTTTTTCGGATAGTCCCTGAACCTTCCCTTTAAAGAGAATCTGTATTGTTAAAATCGCACAAAAGTAAACATACCAGTGCGTTAGGGGACATCTCCTATTACCCTCTGTCACAATTTCGCCGCTCCTCGCCGCATTAAAAGTGGTTAAAAACAGTTTTTAAAAGTTTGTTTGTAAACAAACAAAATGGCCACCAAAACAGGAAGTAGGTTGATGTACAGTATGTCCACACATAGAAAATACATCCATACATAAGCAGGCTGTATACAGCCTTCCTTTTGAATCTCAAGATATCATTTGTGTGTTTCTTTCCCCCATGCACTAAAGTTTCAGGCTGCTCTTTTCTTCCTGCAAACAGCTTTGTCCTTGTTTGTAATTCCTCAGTATGTGAAAGCCCAGCCAGCTCAGAGGACGATTTATCCAGCTTGTAAAAGATAAGAGAGAGAAGAGAGAAGCTGCTCTAATCCTAAATAACACACAGGCAGTGTGCATAAAGGGGAGTTCATAGCAGAACCACAACACTGAAGAACTTGGCAGCCTTCCAAACACAGGCCGACAAGTCTGACAGGGGAAAGATACATTGATTTATTACAGAGACTGTGTTAGTAGAAAGTGCTGCAGTTAGCCAGAACACATTAGAATAGCTTTTGGAACTTGTATGATGATAAAAAACAGGATGTAATTTTTGTTACAGAGTCTCTTTAAGGACCAGAGCCTTTTTTTCCATTCAGACCACTGCAGCTTTCACGGTTTATTGCTCGGTCATACAACCTACCACCTAAATGAATTTTACCTCCTTTTCTTGTCACTAATACAGCTTTCTTTTGGTGCTATTTGATTGCTGCTGCGAGTTTTACTTTTTATTATATTCATCAAAAAAGACATGAATTTTGTCAAAAAAATGACTTTTTTAACTTTCTGTGCTGACATTTTTCAAATAAAGTAAAATTTCCTATACATTTGAGCGCGAAAGTTATTCTGCTACATGTCTTTCATAAAAAAAAAAAAAACATTCAGTGTATATTTATTGGATTGGGTAAAAGTTATAGCGTTTACAAACTATGGTGCCAAAAGTGAATTTTCCCATTTTGAAGCATCTCTGCCTTTTCTAACCACCTGTCATGTTTCATGAGGTGCTAAAATTCCAGGATAGTATAAATACCCCCCAAATGACCCCATTTTGGAAAGAAGACATCCCAAAGTATTCAGTGAGAGGCATGGTGAGTTCATAGAAGATTTTATTTTTTGGCACAAGTTAGCGGAAAATGACACTTTGTAACAAAAAAAAAAAAAAAGTTTCCATTTCTTCTAACTTGCGACAAAAAAAAAATGAAATCTGCCACGGACTCATTATGCTCCTCTCTGAATACCTTGAAGTGTCTTCTTTCCAAAATGGGGTCATTTGTGGGGTGTGTTCACTGTCCTGGCATTTTGGGGGGTGCCTAATTGTAAGCACCCCTGTAAAGCCTAAAGATGCTCATTGGACTTTGGGCCCCTTAGCGCAGTTAGGCTGCAAAAAAGTGCCACACATGTGGTATTGCCGTACTCAGGAGAAGTAGTATAATGTGTTTTGGGGTGTATTTTTACACATACCCATGCTGGGTGGGAGAAATATCTCTGTAAATGACAATTTTTTGATTTTTTTTACACACAATTGTCCATTTACAGAGATATTTCTCCCACTCAGCATGGGTATGTGTAAAAATACACCCCAAAACACATTATACTACTTCTCCTGTGTACGACGATACCACATGTGTGGCACTTTTTTGCACCCTAACTGCGCTAAGGGGCCCAAAGTCCAATGAGTACCTTTAGGATTTCACAGGTCATTTTGCGACATTTGGTTTCAAGACTACTCCTCACGGTTTAGGGCCCCTAAAAGGCCAGGGCAGTATAGGAACCCCACAAGTGACCCCATTTTAGAAAGAAGATACCCCAAGGTATTCCGTTAGGAGTATGGTAAGTTCATAGAAGAATTTTTTTTTGTCACAAGTTAGCGGAAATTGATTTTAATTGTGTTTTTTCACAAAGTGTCATTTTCCGCTAACTTGTGACAAAAATAAAATCTTCTATGAACTCACCATACTCCTAACGGAATACCTTGGGGTGTCTTCTTTCTAAAATGGGGTCATTTGTGGGGTTCCTATACTGCCCTGGAATTTTAGGGGCCCTAAACCGTGAGGAGTAGTCTTGAAACCAAATGTCGCAAAATGACCTGCGAAATCCTAAAGGTACTCATTGGACTTTGGGCCTCTTAGCGCACTTAGGGTGCAAAAAAAGTGCCACACATGTGGTACCGCCGTATTTAGGAGAAGTAGTATAATGTGTTTTGTGGTGTATTTTTACACATACAGATGCTGGGTGGGAGAAATATCTCTGTAAATGACAATTGTTTGATTTTTTTTTTACACACAATTGTCCATTTACAGAGAGATTTCTCCCACCCAGCATGGGTATGTATAAAAATACACCCCAAAACACATTATAATACTTCTTCTGAGTATGGCAATACCACATGTGTGACACTTTTTTGCAACCTAGGTGCGCTAAGGGGCCTAACGTCCTATTCACAGGTCATTTTGAGGCATTTGGATTCTAGACTACTCCTCACGGTTTAGGGCCCCTAAAATGCCACGGCTGTATAGGAACCCTACAAATGACCCCATTTTAGAAAGAAGACACCCCAAGGTATTCTGTTAGGAGTAGGGTGAGTTCATAGAAGATTTTTTTTTGTCACAAGTTAGCAGAAAATGACACTTTGTGAAAAAAAAAACAATACAAATCAATTTCCGCTAACTTGTGACAAAAAATAAAATCTTTTATGAACTCATCATACGCCTAACCAAATACCTTGGGGTGTCTTCTTTCTAAAATGGGGTTACTTGTGGGGTTCCTATACTGCCCTGGCATTTTAGGGGCCCTAAACCGTGAGGAGTAGTCTGGAAACCAAATGCCGCAAAATGACCCTTGAAATCCTAAAGGTACTCATTCGACTTTGGGCCCCTTAGCGCAGTTAGGGTGCAAAAAAGTGTCACACATGTGGTATCGCCGTACTCAGGAGAAGTAGTATAATGTGTTTTGTGGTGTATTTTTACATATAACCATGCTGGGTGGAAGAAATATCTCTGTAAATGACACATTTTTGATTTTTTTTACACACAATTGTCCATTTACAGAGAGATTTCTCCCACCCAGCATGGGTATGTGTAAAAATACACCACAAAACACATTATACTACTTCTCCTGAGTACGGCGATACCACATGTGTGACACTTTTTTGCAGCCTAGGTGCGCTAAGGGGCCCAACGTCCTATTCACAAGTCATTTTGAGGCATTTGTTTTCTAGACTACTCCTCACGGTTTAGGGCCCCTAAAATGCCAGGGCAGTATAGGAACCCCACAAGTGACCCCGTTTTAGAAAGAAGACACCCCAAGGTATTCCGTTAGGTGTATGGTGAGTTCATAGAAGATTTTATTTTTTGTCACAAGTTATGAAAAATGACACTTTGTGAAAAAAACAATACAAATCAATTTCCGCTAACTTTTGACAAAAAATAAAATCTTCTATGAACTCGTCATACACCTAACAGAATACCTTGGGGTGTCTTTTTTCTAAAAAGGGGTCACTTGTGGGGTTCCTATACTGCCCTGGCATTTTACGGGCCCAAATCCGTGAGTAGTCTGGAAACCAAATTTCTCAAAATGACTGTTCAGGGGTATAAGCATCTGCAAATTTTGATGACAGGTGGTCTATGAGGGGGCAAATTTTGTGGAACCGGTCATAAGCAGGGTGGCCTTTTAGATGACAGATTGTATTTGGCCTGATCTGATGGATTGGAGTGCTGGGGGGGGGGGGGGGGGGCGGGGGACAGGAGGTGATTGATGGGTGTCTCAGGGGGTGGTTAGAGGGGAAAATAGATGCAATCAATGCACTGGGGAGGTGATCGGAAGGGGATCTGAGGGGGATCTGAGGGTTTGGCCGACTGATCAGGAGCCCACACGGGGCAAATTAGGGCCTGATCTGATGGGTAGGTGTGCTAGGGGGTGACAGGTGGTGACAGGAGGTGATTGATGGGTGTCTCTAGGTGTGATTAGAGGGGGGAAATAGATGCAAGCAATGCACTGGCGAGGTGATCAGGGCTGGGGTCTGAGGGCGTTCAGAGGGTGTGGGCGGGTGATTGGGTGCCCTAGGGGCAGATAGGGGTCTAATCTGATGGGTATCAGTGACAGGGGCTGATTGATGGGTGATCAGTGGGTGATTAGACGGCAGAACAGATGTAAACAATGCACTTTGGAGGTGATCTGAGGGTAGGTCTGGGGCAATCTGATGGTGTGGTTGGGTGATCAGATTGCCCGCAAGGGGCAGGTTACGGGCTGATTGATGGGTGGCAGTGACAGGGGGTGATTGATGGGTGGCAGTGACAGGGGGTGATTGATGGGTGATTGATGGGTGATTGACAGGTGATCAGTGGGTTATTACAGGGAAGAACAGATGTAAATAATGCACTGGCGAATTGATAAGGGGGTTCTGAGGGCACTCTGAGCGCGTGGGGTGGGTGATTGGGTGCCCGCAAGGGGCAGATTAGAGTCTATTCTGATGGGTAACAGTGACAGGTGGTGATAGGGGGTGATTGATGGGTAATTAGTGGGTGTTTAGGGTAGAGAACAGATGTAAACACTGCACTTGGGAGGTGATCTGACGTCGGATCTGCGGGCGATCTATTGGTGTGGGTGGGTGATCAGATTGCCCGCAAGGGGCAGGTTGGGGCTGATTGATGGATGGCAGTGACAGGGGCTGATTGATGGGTGGCAGTGACAGGGGGTGATTGACAGGTGATCAGTGGGTTATTACAGGGAAGAACAGATGTTAATAATGCACTGGCGAATTGATAAGGGGGGGGGGTCTCAAGGGCAATCTGAGCGTGTGGGCGGGTGATTGGGTGCCCGCAAGGGGCAGATTAGGGTCTAATCTGATGGGTAACAGTGACAGGTGGTGATAGGGGGTGGTTGATGGGTGATTGATGGGTAATTAGTGGGTGTTTAGAGTAGAGAACAGATGTAAACGGGCGATCTATTGGTGTGGGTGGGTGATCAGATTGCCCGCAAGGGGCAGGTTAGGGGCTGATTGATGGGTGGCAGTGACACGGAGTGATTGATGGGTGATTGACAGGTGATTGGCAGGTGATCAGGTGGGATAGATGCATACAGTACACAGGGGGGGGGGGGTCTGGGTAGAATCTGAGGGGTGGAGGGTGATCAGGAGGGAGCAGGGGGCAGTTTAGAGTTAAAAAAAAATAGCGTTGACAGAAAGTGACAGGGAGTGATTGATGGGTGATTAGGGGGGTGATTGGGTGCTAACAGTGGTCTGGGGGGTGGGCAGGGGGGGGTCTGAGGGGTGCTGTGGGCGATCAGGGGGCAGGGGGGGGGGAAATCAGTGTGCTTGGGTGCAGACTAGGGTGGCTGCAGCCTGCCCTGGTGGTCCCTCGGACACTGGGACCACCAGGGCAGGAGGCAGCCAGTATAATAGGCTTTGTATACATTACAAAGCCTATTATACTATTTACATGCGGCGATCCGGGTGTTAGTAGCCCGCTGGCGCTTCCGAACGGCCGGCGGGTTACAGCGCGATAGGGGCGGAGCCAGTCGCCGGCGGCTGATCGCGTCACGAATGACGCGATTGCCGCCGCCACCGCCGATGGGCGTATTGCGGTCGTTTGGGCCCAGCCCTTGCCACCGCCCATCGGCTTAAGGCGGTCGGCAAGTGGTTAAGTACTTCTCACTCAGTAGCATACCTGGGGCATTTGACACTTGGTGCTGGGCATTAAATGACACTCCCCCCCCCCTCCCGAAAAAAAGAAAAGGAATAGGTGCTGTGTGCTTAGTGCGCCACAGCAGGGAATGGGTGTAGCCTAGAAACTGCTCTTGCTTGGTGTAGGTGGGGGGTTAGTGTTAGGTGTATGTCAGAAGGAGTAGGTAAAAGGGGGTTAGTGTTTGATGTAGGTATAGGGAAGGTTAGTGTTAGGCATAGGTGTGAGGAAGGATAGTGTTAGGCATAGGTATGGGGAGGATAGTGTTAGGCGTAGGTAAAGGGGGTTAGTGTTAGGTGTAAGTATAGAGGAGGATAGTGTTAGGTGTAGGTACAGAGGAGGATAGTATTAGGTGTCGGTATAGAGGAGGATAGTGTTAGGAGTAGGAAAGGGGGGTTAGTGTTAGGCATAGGTATGAGGATAGTGTTAGGCTTATGCTGTAGTGGCTGGGAGAGGGTGGAGGAAAGGTTTAGTGCTAGGCATAGGTGGTAGTGGTTAGTGTTAGGTGTAGGTATAGGGTTAGATTAATGTTATGTGTATGTGAGGGCCCCAGTTAGAGTTAGGTGAAGGTGGGCAGTTAGTGTCCAAGGATAGGTGGGGGTACATTCACAAGTACAGCAATACAGAGTATTGCGAGCGGAAGCCATGCTGTGTTATCTCATCTGCTGCTGCATTCCAGAGTTCACTTATGAGTCCTGTCCCCGCTCAGCTCTGCCCCTAGCGCCCGTCATCTGTTCCTGCGAGAAGCACATGAGTGAAGGAAGAGATTCCAGCGCTAGTGGGAGAGCTGAGCGGGGATAGGAGGATGCATCGGTGGACTCTCTCGTGCAGCAGCAGATGAGATAACACAGCATGGCTTCTGCTTGCACGATTCTCTACATTGCTTTAACTGGGAACACAGGCGGCTGCACAGGAGGATTCCGATGTCTCCCTCTGCCCTGCTCCTGCCACCACCCCCTTAGTGCACCACCATTCTCACTCATCTTCCCCTTACATACTTCTCACTTATCTTGCTCTTTCTTACTTCTCACTCTCCTCCTCTTTAATACTTCTCACTCATCTTCCTCTTACATACTTCTCACTTGTCTTGCTCTTTCTTACTTCTCACTCTCCTCCTCTTTAATACTTCTCACTCATCTTCCTCTTACATGACCAGGGTAGGGCCCTAATTAAGCTGACCTTACTAATTACAATAACAGAAGCTATGACACCCAATTGGAGTTATAAGGCCACAGCTTTATTACAGTATTGACATTATACATTAGATGAGCTATAAAAACACTGAATCAAACAAGAGAAAACATATTACAATAAACACATATCTCCATTAAACAGATGGCGGGGCGCTTGAGCGCTCTACAGGTCCCTTGACAATGCCCTTGCGTGCCGGCCACCAGCCTTCGGCATATATTATCACATTATACCACCAATCCTCACTCCATTATTGCATTATCCATTATTGCTATTATCCATTATCATGTATATTTCATTATGGGATACTCAATCGTCGCATTAATTGGTTATGCCAGCTCGGTGGGAAATACTTCTCGATGTCCAAAGCTACGGCATTGTCAAGGATCCGCCTTCAGCTGTGACGAGGTCTGTAGGGATACAACAAGTTTACATTGTTATGGGGTGTTCCCAACACCCGTCCTGCCACTTGTTACCGTCGAGCAAGCGGCAACGGGAGGGTGGGTGGTAGAAGTTTGCTGTATCCACACGATCACAAAAGGGGGCTGCTTGGCCTGCACCCTGGGTCTTATTGTAGCCTGGCCCTGGCCAGGACACTCCACCTTTCTTTCACACCTGGCGACCCTATTGTTCCTGGACAGTCCAGCTCAGAGCCCACCCGGTCACGCCCCTTCTCACCCTAGCTGCGCCCAGCTCTCAGGTTACTTGACCAGGGTAGGGCCCTAATTGAGCTGACCTTACTAATTACTGTAACAGAAGCTATGACACCCAATTGGAGTTATAAGGCCACAGCTTTATTACAGTATTGACATTATACATTAGATGAGCTATAAAAACACTGAAATAAGCAAGAGAAAACATATTACAATAAACACATATCTCCATTAAACAGATGGCGGGGCGCTTGAGCGCTCTGCAGGTCCCTTGACAATGCCCTTGCGTGCCGGCTACCAGCCTTCAGCATACATGATCACATTATACCACCAATCCTCACTCCATTATTGCATTATCCATTATTGCTATTATCCATTATCATGTATATTTCATTATGCGATCCTCAATCGTCGCATTAATTGGTTATGCCAGCTCGGTGGGAAATACTTCTCGATGTCCAAAGCTACGGCATTGTCAAGGACCCGCCACAGCATTCATCCTTGCCGATTCAAGGATGAATGCTCGCCCCAACGCAGAGCGCTGCCTCAAGAGCCTCTCTCACTATTTAACCTCGTGTATGAGATTTGTGGACGCCAGCGCAGCCTCGGGATCATCTCTGACCAAATTATCACTAGGCCCGGAAAAACAGGTTGCATGCTCTGAGTATAGAGGTTTTTATATCATATACCATAGCCGGGACCGTCTGTAGAATTTTTTGACATATCTGACTAAGGTGAGCCCCGGGGGCCCCATGACAATGTGTCTCCACGCAGTCATGCAAGTCTGTAAGCATTTTTCTTAGACAAAAAAGTTACAAAGACTTGTTGTAACGATCGGTGAAGCACAGAGAGGATCTGATTACCGGTGATCTGCAGTATCACTGGGAATACAGATGTATACCAGATTATAAGTGATCTGCAGTATCACCGATAATCCAATATACTCGCTAACCTCTGTTCACCTGAGTAGAGTATAGTGTTTAGGTGTAACAGTAACACTTAGAGGACTAGGCCTCAGTACAGCAAGGCGTACTGTACAGATTCCTTCCGCAAACCTGAGCTCTCCTAAACGGGAGGATTCAGGCTGCCAGCAGGAAGGATATACTGAAAGTAACCCTGTGGCGGAAGGGTCACTAACAGAACGAGGAACCGCCTCCAACAGTAAGGTCGGTTCTCGAGGTCAGACAAGCCAGGTAGTACACACAAGGACAGATAAAGTACAAGATCAGGAGGCAAAGGCAGAGTCAAAGTACAGGCAGGGTTCGGCAACGGGATATCAGATATATCAGGGTACAAAATCAGGAGGCAGAAGCAGAGTCTAGGAACAAGCCGGGGTTCGGCAACAGAGTATCAGAAATATCGAGGTACAAGATCAGAGTTCAGGAGAAAGGTCGAGCAGGCAATAGGTCATAACAGATAATCACAATCAAACTAGTACTTTAGCTATCAACAGAATCTAGCTAAGTGTAGGATTACAGCTCCAGCTGGTCCCGGCACACTTGCGGATCTGACTACGGATCTGGGTGCTCCCACATATGTGATCGCAACGCCAGACACCAGAGGAATGACCAGGTAGCAGTATATATGCACAGGTGTCCCCCCAGCACCTCCCTAAGTGCTGGACCAATGAGAAGTGGAGCTAGAGTCAGCTGACCAGCCTGAGTGCGCGCGCGCGCGTCACTCTGAAACCTGAGGGACTACGAGTCCCAGCCACAGCAGCCCCGCTCTGCGGTGTCTCCGCAGCGGGGGTATGGGCACTAACCGCCGCGTCCAACGTTTCTCCGTGCTCCGCAGACGCCTGCACGGAGACAGCCGCCTCATGCTGAGGGGAGGCGGCTGCCTCTCCGTGTGTGGCGCGTCCGTGCGCGGAAAGAGCCGCCTGCCGCTGGGTCATGGCGGCGGCTCTTCCGCGTTGTCTCACACTTGTCAGTCACCCCGTTCCTTGCCCAAAGGCTGTATAAAGCCAGGCATCATTCCGCATGCAATGTAGTGCAAAGATGTCTATAAGACTCTAATTTGCCTTATTGCTTCTTCCGGCTAACTCCCTTGCTAAAGGCAGAAGCAGACTAACCAGCTCCCCTAGGCTCCCCTAGGTATTGTGCAATATAGCTTATATACCGGGGAAAAGGGGGGGTGCACCCGATTCTATGGTGCCCCATATTCCTTATGTACAAAGGTGGGTGTTTGATGTATGCTCTGATAACTAAGCCATACTATGAACGCTTCTTTATCGTCAGCAGTGATCTTCCATTGCCCTATCCTTCAGAACTGGCTACTGGACTTTTGTTTGTCAAACCAATTTGGTATGAAAACTCCATGAAATAAACTTAGTACCTCTTGTTAGTACTTTAAATAGCTTTTTACTGAGTGTCATATGAAGCAATGTACTCTGGTCATGACGTGGGATCAAATTATGTACCCTCGGTGAGGAACCCAAAGGGGGTCACTCCACGACTCGGAGTTACCAGTGCCCCAACTCAGGCCAAGGGCGGCTTGCCACACTAAAGTAAAACAACCCCATGTTGTTAATTCCCTTTCTCTGACTTTGTAGCGATTATTGTCTGCGTCTTTTCAGGTGGCAACAAGGGGCAGTAATAAAGCCTCTGCCTATTTGTGCTTTATTTGTAAAGGATGTTGGAGATAATAACATTGCTTGGCAATGTGATCCCAATCATTATGACATGATATAGTTTATCAGGTTGGATTATTTCCAGCTATGTGCTCCAATGCGTAGAAGCGTATAATGTAACCTACGCCATACGTATAATGCAACTAGTATTGTATGTTGGCGCTTTATAAGTACCATAAATAAATATTACTAGATGAGGCATTTAGGAACCACGTTCCCCCCCCTGTTGGATTTAATGTGTATATTACTGTGCTAAATGCTTAACATTGGCCCTGAAGAAAAACAGGTTCTAGCACATCAGTTCAGCGTTGATTTAACTAATTACCACCTTTTCCAATTGGCCCTGCAGCACCCCAGTGTTTTCTATAGAACATGATAGTTGGTCAGGCTATTCAGAGAACATATTTTTATTTCCTGCTGTTGTCTCTGTTGCCTCTGTTATAACAAACCAGTTGTCCTAGCAGGAATGCAGGGTAGGGGGAAGGTTCTTAGCAATGGATAGACAAATTAGCTCTCTGCTCTGGCGGGCACAGATCCTTAAAGAAAACCTGAACTGAAAATTAAAAGTCAAAATAGCCAACCCAAGTCACTTACCTCCCGTGCAGTCTACTCCTCAGTGCTCTGGGTCTGCAGCATTATGCCAACATGCATTTGCAGAGAATCAAATTGTGTAAGCTCAGTAACAACCTATTTCCTGCAGAACTAGCAGGACATTGTTGTTTAGGGGTGTTCTGGGACGTTTAAAACGGGGACTGCAGCAGTAGAACTAGCACCCCTTGCTGCCCCCCAAAGTTTTAGATTCGGGGAGAACATAACTAAATGTGTATTTGTAACAATTGTATATACAGGATGGATGTCTGAAGAAGGGGTATTATCCAAAGGCTTACTTTTTATTTACATGAAGGTTAGCCAACAAACGGTATCATCCTGATACAAAACTTCTAACAGTAAAATTTGTAGAAAAGTATTGACAATCCTACATATGAGAACTTCCTCCTCATACACTACGATACATACTCTACCCAATACAGACGTAGCACATGACTATGGCAGGGATCAGACTTTAGAAGGCGCTTGATTAGCAATAGCACCATTTGTCTCACCTGCCCGGACTTCGGTCCCTGTCAACGTTGGTCCGACTCCTTCCTTGCGGCTCCTGAGCTATCTGCTCCCCGGAGCTACGGTGGGTGACCTGTTGAGGCAACAACACAGAAGAAACTCCTTCCGCCCAGTTGTACTGCGGTCGGGCGACCTGTGTCTGCCGTCCGTTGCCACTGCCTTTAGCCCGGCATTCCGTCCTGGAGGGGGCGGGGGAAGCCGGGCGCAAGGCAACGTGGAGCCTGGGGCCTGCATCTCATCCGCGGCGGGAGGATGGAGCTGCGGGGCGGCCGCCGGGGCTTGAGCCGAGGCCGATCTCCCGGTCAACCAGCTGGGGACCCTGAGGGGCTGACCGGGCCGGAGGCCTCCTGGAACAGCGTGAGGATGGATCAGATCTGCCCTCTGAAGGTAAGCTGGGCATGTGTGACCTGACCCAATCCTCACTTTGCCCAGCTGGGAGAGCACTCAGCCTCCCCAGAAGGGCCGGCAGGAGGGATCCCTTTTTGGGGGGCTGAGGTTGAAGGGGTTTTGTCCAGAGGAAGGAGGGGGCGCCAGAGCCTATTCGCCCCGGGACAGTTGGATGGATGGAAGGGAAAGTCTGCTGGGGCTGCTGGGTGAGGAATGGGGCCTAGTTGATGGGACCTGGAGCAAACTGCTCGGGATGGATGGTGTGGGAGGGCTGGCTCGGCCTGAAGCTGCTCAGGATGGATGGGATGGGATGCCTGGCTCAACCTGAAGCTGTCCGGGATGAATGGGGCAGGAGGGCTGGCTCGGCCTGAAGCTGCTCGGGATGGATGGGATGGGGTGGCTGGCTCAGCCTGAAGCTGTCCGGGATGAATAGGGCTGGAGGGCTGGCTCGGCCTGAGGCTGCTCGGGATGGGTGGGATGGGATGCCTGGCTCAGCCTGAAGCTGTCTGGGATGAATGGGGCAGGAGGGCTGGCTCCGCCTGAAGCTGTGCGGGATGGATGGGATGGCTGGCTCAGCCTAAAGCTGTCAGGGATGAATGGGGCAGGAGGGCAGGCTCGGCCTGGGGCTGTTCGGGATGGGATGGCTGGCTCAGCCTGAAGCTGTCTGGGATGGATGGGGCAGGAGGGCTGGCTCGGCCTGAAGCTGCTCGGGATGGATGGGATGGGATGGCTGGCTCAGCCTGAAGCTGTCCGGGAGGAATGGAGCAGGAGGGCTGGCTCGGCCTGGGGCTGCTCGGGATGGATGGGATGGGATGGCTGGCTCAGCCTAAAGCTGTCTGGGATGGATGGGGCAGGAGGGCTGGCTCGGCCTGTAGGTTCTCGGGATGGATGGGATGGCTGGCTCAGCCTGAAGCTGTCCGGGATGGATGGGGCAGGAGGGCTGGATGGATGGGGCAGGAGGGCTGGCTCGGCCTGAGGCTGTTCGGGATGGATGGGATGGGATGGCTGGCTCAGCCTGAAGCTATCTGGGATGGATGGGGCAGGAGGGCTGGCTCGGCCTGAGGCTGCTCCTGATGGGAGGACTTTGGTAACCTGGAGCAGCACTGGATGGATGGGATGGGGGGCTGGATATAATGAAAAACGTTTGCACTTACCCCAGCCTTTGTTCCAGGGAAGAGAAGTTTGCTGTATCCACACGATCACAAAAGGGGGCTGCTTGGCCTGCACCCTTGGTTTTTTGTAGCCTGGCCCTGGCCAGGACACTCCACCTTTCTTTCACACCTGGCGACCCTATTGTTCCTGGACAGTCCAGCTCAGAGCCCACCCGGTCACGCCCCTTCTCGCCCTAGCTGCGCCCAGCTCTCAGGTTACTTACTTCTCACTTGTCTTGCTCTTTCTTACTTCTCACTCTCCTCCTCTTTCATACTTTACGCTCATATTCCTCCTACATACTTCTCACTTATCTTGCTCTTTCTCACTTGTCTTGCTCTTTCTTACTTCTCACTCTCCTCCTCTTTTATATTTCTCGCGCATCTTCCTCTTACATACTTCTCACTCATCTTCCTCTTACATACTTCTCACTTATCTTGCTCTTTCTTACTTCTCACTCTCCTCCACTTTCATGAAACGGCAACAGGAAATTTGGGCGCCACCATAGGTAGTGTTAGAAATGAGGTGCCTGAGTAAAATAGTGATGGTGAAGTTCTGCAACTTCTGCTACTAAGTAGTGGAACTCTACAACGATGGAGGCGGGCGTGTGTTTTCAAGTGCCTACATAGCCGCTCACTCGTCTCGGAGCAGTAGTGCATCAGAGTTTAGCTACACTGTGGCCAAACTCCGGGCTTTATAATTACCTGGCTGTTGCAGGGGTTAGGCTTGGTTCAGATGAGTGTTGTTTACTGCCGGGAGATAGATGCCTGCATTGTCATGAATGGGAGTGTTCATCTCAATGCGTTTGCTGTTATTTTCCAGCAATTGCACGAATTGAAATTTTTTGAACACTGCATGTAGTGCCCTGTGTGTTCGTTGGTTCGGTGCCCCTCCAGGGCTAAACGTGATTTTAAAACAATGGGATATGATGCCAAATGCTTTTCTGCTTGGTTGCAAAAAAGCATTTAACTCGGCTTAATTGGCCATACAACCGGTCGCTGGTATCAGTAGTGCACCAAAGTTGGCTTCCTTGCACTCGAACTCAAAGCTTTTTAATTATGGGCCCAGATTAGTGTTAGGAGTAAGTGGGGAGAGGTTAGCTTTAGGCATAGATAGGGGACAGTTAGTGTAATAGTTAGGGTACAGAAGGTTAGTAGAATCTCAGTTTAATTACCGATATTCTAGGATCCACTAATAACATAGCAGAAATAACATTTGTACTCAGTGATAAATGCTGACTCAGATCCTTTGTGATTTAAATGGATGAGCTGAACACCATCAGACCCGCTAGAGCTGGAGCAGGATCATTATTCATCATAATGTGAGAGTTTATTTCTACAGTGACACAGTACAGTATATAGAACATTATTGAGATCAGCGTCTTTCCATAAAAACACCACTTGTTTGCTGACAGTTGAAGACTGACATCATTTGGAATTACCATGGTAACTGCCACAGTTACAGTATTGTAGATTCTGTAGATGCATTAAATAAAGAAGAGCAAAGAGGCTAGTTACTTAAAGGGGAACTGAAGAGAGAGGTATATGGAGGCTGCCATGTTTATTTCCTTTTAAGCAATACCAGTTGCCTGGCAGCCCTGCTGATCCTCTGCCTCTAATACTATTAGCCATAGCCCCTGAACAAGCATGCAGCAGATCAGGTGTTTTAGACTTTAAAGTCAGATCTGACAAGACTAGCTGCATGCTTGTTTCTGGTGTTATTCAGATACTACTGCAGAGAAATAGACCAGCAGGTCTGCCAGGAAACTGGTATTGATTAAAAGGAAATAAATATGAAAGCCTCCGTATACCTCTTACTTCAGTTCCCCTTTAATGAGATAGGTAGGTGGACTGTTCGCCCTTCCAACATTCAATTATGTGCTAAGGATTGAACCACTTTGGTGACTGGGCACAGTATATCGACGTCCCCGTTTTTTTAATCTGTCTGAAAATAGTGTAAATAGTAGCAGATTTTGTGTATCATGCTAGAGAATATATGTGTCAGCGAGTTATAGTCCTACTTTTCTGGTTGGGAAGACTGCTGCAGAAGTAGTTCTGGTTCCAGGGATAAAGGAGGAGGAAGCTTACATATGCTTTGCAGAAGAGGGCTGGCAGCACTGTGGCGTAGTGGTTAGCGCTTTTGCCTTACAGCGCTGGGGCCCCGGTTCGAATCCCAGGTCAACATCTGCAAGGAGTTTGTATGTTCTCCCTGTGTCTGTGTGGGTTTCCTCCGTGTACTCTGTTTTCCTCCCATATCCCAAAAACAAACTGATTAATTGGCTTCCCCCTAAAATTGGCCCTAGAATTTGATACATACAATACATGATACATACATAGACAGACTAAGGTAGGGATTAGATTGTGAGCCCCTCTGAGGGACAAGACAATATACTCTGTACAGCGCTGTGTAAAATGTCGGCGCTATATAAATACTAAGTAATAATAATCACCATCATCAGGGGCCTGGTGAGCATCAGTAGCATGTGAAGTGGAGATGGCTACAGATTGCTGATGATCTGTGACATTTCACAGTCATTCTGCATTTATTCAGAGTGAGGCCTCATTTCCACTCGCAGCATGTTTCCTCACGTGGTTTTCACCATGCCCTTTTGTACATGGCAAAACACAGGTGTTTTCAGCAGCAACATAATGTAATTCATCGAACAAATATGCATGGTAGTTGGAAAAAGTAGCAGACTGAAGGTCCCTTTTCCACTATATCAGTTGCTGTCAGTTATAATTGAAAAGACAACTGATTTGCAAGGTAATGTCCATGTTTCCCTATGGCTCAGTTCACATTATGCACGTTTTAACTAAAAGCTTTTTCACAATGCACTGCCATGGAAAGTTAAAATGCATCAGTTTTTCAGCATATATTGTAATAGAGGCCTTAGTGGGTTTTTTCCTACACATGAAAAAACATGAGAACTAGCCCAATGATTAACATGGGCTGACAGATCTAATGCAGTTTTGTGAGTGAAAAAATGCAAAAAGATGTAGCTATTGGAAATTAAGCCTGATGGTAGGATTTTAAACTTGTTTCTTGAGTTTACTTGTGTCTGTTTCCTCCTTGGTGGCTTACCATTGCATAGTGGTGTTATTTGTTAGAAAGTACAGCTTGCGGATTAGTGGGAACTACAAAGCTGGACAAATCCCAAAAGCTCGTAATTAATGTATGGAAAGCTGACCGTGGTGATGAGATCAGTGTCTGCATTATGGATTTACACGTTTCCATGCATAAAATCCTACCGCTCAAAAATTAATATTCATTAAAGGGACTCCGAGGAGTGCCCAAATACACATACCTGGGGCTTCTTCCAGCTCACCACAGGCGGCGAGGTCGGCTGGCTCTTCCTGGTTAATGACGCAATGCGTCATCACGCCGGCCTCAATGATGACGCGAAGCGGCCGGCGTGATGACGCATTGCGTCATTAACCAGGAAAAGCCGGCCGACATCAGGCCCGGGTGACGCCGATAACGGGGGGCCAGCGGAGGCTGAAGGAGAGGAGCCAGGAGGATGTCGCGGGACCTCGCCGCCTACGGTGAGCTGGAAGAAACCACAGGTAAGTGTATTCTTTTAAATTCGGGCACTCCTCGGAGTCCCTTTAACTATACAGTGCAAAAAGTAATGGGCAGATAATGCAAGGGTAAATGTTATTTGCTTGCTCACATTATTTTATGTGTATCTTTAAGAAACGTTAAAGGACCACTATCTCCCAAAAAATGTGAAATTTCAAATTCAAACGTACAAAATGTACATTTGTACCAGAGTAAAATGTATTATACATTTATTTTTTCCTCTGTCACTGTCACTTACAGTAGGTTGAAAAAATCTGACAGAAATTACAGGTTTTAAACTAGTCCATCTCCTCATGGGGGATTTTTAGGGTTTTCTTTATTTTCAAAAACACTTAGGCAAAGTGTGTTTTTGACGGAAGAGCCGTGAAAAACGCAATCGCAAACGGTTTTCTGCACCGATTGTCGTTAACTGGACAATCCAAATTGTATGTGTAGGTCCTAGCAGACTGCAGAGCCTTGGGGGTCTCCCTTTTTTGTAGCTGATAGAGCTCTTTTCATGAAAATATGTTTGTTCTCTGACCAGACCAAGGTTTGTTTAATTAACTGGTTCAAACGAAGTTCCTTCACGGACCAATGACAGCGAGGTGTGAAAAACTCTGCCAGCAGCAACCCCAAATGGCAAAGCTGTTGCTGGCTTCCTTTATGGACAGAATAAACCCAGCAGGAGACCAGACTGGCTGACTCTGCTGGGAGCAGATTGAAAATGGATGCAATGTATGATTTTTAGACAATTAATATGGGGTTGGGGTGATCAATGCGCTCCTCACAACAAAAATGGTATATCCTAAAACGCCTGCCTGGTGCGCTCACAATCAGCAGGGGTGTATACCCTTAACTAAATATTGTTTAAGAAGGATAATAGCGCTCTACAGGTCTTTCTAATGTGTTACTCACATAAAATTCGGATTTCTTTATCATACTCCTCTCATTGAGATATATACCAACACTCTCAGATGTTAACAAAAGGGGGGGGACCTGAAGGGTCCTAGTATAGTAATCCCACCATTCCACTTTGAAAACAATAATAGTCCAAACTGTGATAGTAATTATAACACCCAATGTCAACTTTTAAATACAACTGATCAGCACACAAAGGTCCTAGTTCTCAGGTCCCAAATTTAGGCGATGTCTGGATCAATACGAAATTTCTACAGCAGCATGCTTTATCCTCATAGAGGCAATATATGTGCTCACCAAACTAAATTGCCAATCACAACAGTTGGCAGATGTCGCGTGTGGCCCAGCCTGTCAGATAACTCCGATACTGATGTGTCTTCAGCCGTTTTTCCAGACGTACATGTAAGAAAGGGATACACTCTATGGTATAGTATGTTTGAGGATCATCACCCCAAAGTGAACCACACACAGCGTAAATAAAGTGACCCAGCACCAAAAAATCTTCCTCATGCACAGTCTATAGAAGTACTAGCCTCTTACCAACTGCTATGGCTGATCCAGCTTGACCAGCATGCACGCTTATTGAACGTCTTTTCCTTCCGCAGCATCCATATAACAACAGCACCTTTGGCTCAAACAAAACACTGGCATAGTGTAATACTGTTTTATTCTCCGTAAAAAAGGTTTAAAATTGCACTTACAATGTTGCAGATTAAAATGCGCATATCAGTAAAAGATCCACGTGGTCTAGCGTCTCCTTCCGTGTTCAGGCTCCCGGGCGGAGCCTGAACACGGAAGGAGACGCTAGACCACGTGGATCTTTTACTGATATGCGCATTTTAATCTGCAACATTGTAAGTGCAATTTTAAACCTTTTTTACGGAGAATAAAACAGTATTACACTATGCCAGTGTTTTGTTTGAGCCAAAGGTGCTGTTGTTATATGGATGCTGCGGAAGGAAAAGACGTTCAATAAGCGTGCATGCTGGTCAAGCTGGATCAGCCATAGCAGTTGGTAAGAGGCTAGTACTTCTATAGACTGTGCATGAGGAAGATTTTTTGGTGCTGGGTCACTTTATTTACGCTGTGTGTGGTTCACTTTGGGGTGATGATCCTCAAACATACTATACCATAGAGTGTATCCCTTTCTTACATGTACGTCTGGAAAAACGGCTGAAGACACATCAGTATCGGAGTTATCTGACAGGCTGGGCCACACGCGACATCTGCCAACTGTTGTGATTGGCAATTTAGTTTGGTGAGCACATATATTGCCTCTATGAGGATAAAGCATGCTGCTGTAGAAATTTCGTATTGATCCAGACATCGCCTAAATTTGGGACCTGAGAACTAGGACCTTTGTGTGCTGATCAGTTGTATTTAAAAGTTGACATTGGGTGTTATAATTACCATCACAGTTTGGACTATTATTGTTTTCAAAGTGGAATGGTGGGATTACTATACTAGGACCCTTCAGGTCCCCCCCCTTTTGTTAACATCTGAGAGTGTTGGTATATATCTCAATGAGAGGAGTATGATAAAGAAATCCGAATTTTATGTGAGTAACACATTAGAAAGACCTGTAGAGCGCTATTATCCTTCTTAAACAATGTATGATTTTTGCATGTCTAAGGAATACCGTACTAAGGACAGTTATGGGAGTTATATCATTTGATTTTCTTGCTGAACATTTTGGTACCAATATGAAGGGCCGGGGTTTAACCACGACCAAGTTATTAAACTTCTCTAAAACTAGTTATGCTGCGGTAGCCAAGTTTGATGTCATATGAACTGTCATATTCGGAGGATTATGAATCTGTCATCAGCACAAATATGGCATTTATCATTTTTGACTTACAGTAATCCACAGTTTAAACCTAAAATCTTTCTCCAACGAGATGAACTGTGATTGGTTTGTAAATGGGAGGGGGCAGGCTTTGTCCCACCCCAAAACTAGCTTTAATAAAACCTGGATGCCTACAGGGAGGGGCAGTCCTCAATTTTAACAACGTAACAAGAGCACGCTGCTGGCCTGAGGACCGAGCCAGTGGCCATCTTGCTTGAACTTTGGACTGAAACAAATGATTTTAGCTTGTTCCACAAACTGACATATTTCATCTGAGATTTAAGTATTTGTTTATTTCTTTCTCTTTTTCTTTTACACTGGGTTATCATTGTCTAATTGTTGCTTTTAATGATTTTCTGTATATATTCATTATTTATATTAATAAAAGACTTCTAAAGTAATTTATTTCTCAGCTGCACCTACTATTCAGCCACACAGAACGAATCCTATCTTTCTGAAGAGTCCCTACTACTGTTCATTATAGTCAGATTAGGGTGTTTAACTGTTTTTATATGCAGGTCTTAGAATCAGTGAGTGTAGGTCCTCTGTCCTTCTACAGAGCTGGTGGCAGCTTGGTACCTTCAAATAGTGTGTAGTTTGTGTTACTGTAACTCGCAAGCTCCTTTCTAGCCTGTCTTCGGCCAAATTCCAGCTGTTTCAGCTCATCGATTGAGTCCAAGAGGTTGGACAGTCTGTAGGTTGAAATACATTGGAAGGCACTGGGTGGTCCGGCCACTAGGGGGCCTGTGATAGTATCTCTAGCTACCTAATACTTGGGGGCGTTTCTAGCTACTTAATAATGGTAGTACCTCTGGCTACCTAATACTGGGGGTACCTCTGGATTCCTAATACTGAGGGGGACCTAATACTGAGGACCAGTACCTTATACTATTGTGAGCTCATCTGGCTTCCCAACATTATTGAGGGCACATCTGATTACCTAATATTATTTTGTGGACACTTCTGGCTACCTAATACTAACATCTAGGGGCATACCAGGCTACCTAACATTTGCCACTAGTGTTCTTGAGAGCAGTGTTGCTATCTTTCATAAAATAAAATTTGGGGGAGGGTTTTGAAATTAAAAGCATGATGACAGCCAGGCAACTGACATTTATGCTACTGAATTAAAAGCATGATGATAACAGATAAGGCAACTGGCCTTTTCTAAAATGGAATAAAGTTGCCAACCTTTATTTCACTACAAGTATTCAAAAATCTAAAAAATAGCAAAGCAGAACTGAGAACTACAGTCTGTTCCAATAGGTTAGCCACACCACTATTTTCTGAGAACAGAATTCCCCTGAAATGGTTAATATGCTTACTTTTATTTTTTCCAATGGAGCATGCTTATATCTCCTCATTATTAGGAGATTTTTCTTTGAAGTAGAGCAGTGTTTCACAACATTGTAATAGTATGTACCCCTTTTAAAACCCTATACTCACCAAGTACTCCCTGGCATAGTAAACTTAAGTACCCCTTAACCAATATATATTTAATCGTAATACATGATCATTGGTTCTAAACAATTTCCAAACATTTACATAGTTACATAGTTACTTTGGTTGAAAAAAGACATACGTCCATCGAGTTCAACCAGTACAAAGTACAACTCCAGCCTGCTCCCTCACATATCCCTGTTGATCATAAAATCCCTGGATTAACATCATTGGCATTACCTAGTAATTGTAGCCATGGATGTCATTCAACGCAAGGAAAGCATCTAAGCCCCCTTTAAATGCAGGTATAGAGTTTGCCATAACGACTTCCTGTGGTAATGCATTCCACATCTTAATCACTCTTACTGTAAAGAACCCTTTCCTAAATAAATGGCTAAAACGTTTTTCCTCCATGCGCAGATCATGTCCTCTAGTCCTTTGAGAAGGCCTAGGGACAAAAAGCTCATCCGCCAAGCTATTATATTGCCCTCTGATGTATTTATACATGTTAATTAGATCTCCTCTAAGGCGTCTTTTCTCTAGACTAAATAAACCCAGTTTATCTAACCTTTCTTGGTAAGTGAGACCTTCCATCCCACGTATCAATTTTGTTGCTCGTCTCTGCACCTGCTCTAAAACTGCAATATCTTTTTTGTAATGTGGTGCCCAGAACTGAATTCCATATTCCAGATGTGGCCTTACTAGAGAGTTAAACAGGGGCAATATTATGCTAGCATCTCGAGTTTTTATTTCCCTTTTAATGCATCCCAAAATTTTGTTAGCTTTAGCTGCAGCGGCTTGGCATTGAGTACGATTATTTAACTTGTTGTCGATGAGTACTCCTAAGTCCTTCTCCAAGTTTGATGTCCCCAACTGTATCCCATTTATTTTGTATGGTGTTAGACCATTGGTACGACCAAAATGCATGACTTTACATTTGTCAACATTGAATTTCATCTGCCATGTATGTGCCCATATAGCCATCCTATCCAGATCCTGTTGCAATATAACACTATCTTCCTTAGAGTTGATGATTCTGCACAATTTTGTATCATCTGCAAAAATAGCAACATTGCTCACTACTGTATCCACTAGGTCATTAATAAATAAATTGAAGAGCACTGGACCCAGTACAGACCCCTGTGGGACCCCACTGCTAACAGTCTCCCATTTTGAGTATGATCCATTGACCACAACTCTTTGTTTTCTGTCCATTAGCCAGTTCCCTATCCAAGCACACAGACTCTTCCCCAGTCCTTGCATCCTCATCTTTTGCACCAGACTTTTGTGGGGAACAGTGTCGAATGCCTTAGCAAAGTCTAAGTATATCACATCTACAGCATTCCCAATATCCATATTAGCATTCACTACCTCATAAAAGCTGAGCATGTTAGTCAAACAGGACCTGTCTTTAGTAAACCCATGTTGATGCTGAGAAATAAGATTATTTTCTACTATGAAGTCATGTATAGTATCTCTTAGTAACCCCTCAAATAGTTTGCATACAACTGATGTTAAGCTTACAGGTCTATAATTTCCTGGATCTGATTTTTTGCCCTTCTTAAATAATGGGAAAACGTGGGCTGTACGCCAATCCACTGGGACTCTGCCAGTTGCAAGAGAGTCACAAAAGATAAGATAAAGGGGTTTATCTATAACTGAACTTAATTCCCTTAGGACCCGAGGATGCATGCCATCCGGGCCAGGTGCCTTGTCTATTTTTAATTTATTTAGTCTTGCCTTTACTTCTTCCTGCGTTAAGTATTTAATATTACAGTTAGAAGATTGAGACTCTTCCGCCTCTGTAATTTGCAACAGTGCTGTTTCCTTTGTAAAGACAGAAGCAAAGAAAGCATTTAATAACTCTGCCTTACCTTGGTCATCCACCATTGAGTTCCCACCCTCATCCTTTAGGAGTCCTATACAGTCAACCTTTCTTTTTTTAGAGTTGATGTACTTGTAAAACTTTTTTGGGTTAGATTTGATATCCCTAGCGATTTGATTTTCAGCTTCGATCTTTGCCAGCCTAATTTCTTTTTTACAATTTTTATTGCACTCCTTATAATTGCTTAGTGCAGCCTCGGTCCCCTCCTGTTTTAGGACCTTATAGGCATTCTTTTTCCTCTTCATTTTATCTTTAACCTTTCTATTCATCCATAGAGGCCTTTTTTTATTCCTAGACATTTTGTTTCCATATGGGATATACATACTACAATATTGATTGAGAATACGTTTAAAAGCTTGCCATTTCCCTTCAGTGTCCTCCCCTTGTAGTATATTATCCCAGTTCACCAAACTTAGTGCCTGCCTGATTTGATTGAACTTTGCTTTTCTAAAATTCATAGTTTTCGTGGTCCCGCTGCCCCGTGGCCTATCAGTCACCAGATCAAACGTTATCATGTTGTGATCACTATTTCCCAAATGTTCTTGAACCTGCACATTTGATACATTATCTGGTCTATTCGAAATGATCAGATCCAGTAACGCATTCCCCCTAGTTGGTTCCGTTACCATTTGAGTCAAGTAATTGTCCTGTAGTGCTGCCAGAAATCTGCTGCTTTTACCAGAATAGGTAGCCTCAATACCCCAGTCAATGTCTGGAAAGTTGAAGTCGCCCATAACTATGACCTCATTTTTACTTGCCGCTTTTTCAATTTGCTGTAGTAATTGCAGTTCTGCAGCTTCATTAATATGAGGTGGTCTGTAGCATACCCCAATAAGCAATTGGCAACTTTTATTTCCACCATGAATATTTACCCAAACGGACTCCACATCTTCGCAATCTTCCTCCATCTCATCGTTGAGGACAGCTGTAAAAGAATTCTTAACAAAGAGACAAACCCCTCCACCTTTTTTTCCTGTTCTATCCCTCCTGAACACATTGTATCCTTTTAAATTGGCTATCCAGTCATGACTTTCATCCATCCATGTCTCGGTTATTCCCACAATGTCATAGCCTTTGTCATTCAGAATGAACTCTAGTTCATCTATTTTATTTGCAAGGCTCCGAGCATTGGTTATCATGCACTTTATATTTTTACCACCACATTTACCAATTTTGTTTACCTGAAATGGGCTACTTGAAGTTTTACCAACCTCCTTAATCTTTACACTGTCCCCACCCCCCTCTCCACCCCCCATAATGTTAGGCTCCCACTGTCTTTTTACCTTATCTTGTCTATATGTTGAGACTTTATCCTCCCGCCTCCCCCCAGATCCTAGTTTAAAATCTCCTCCAACCGTTTAGCCATCTTCTCCCCCAATGCAGCTGCACCCTCCCCATTAAGGTGCAGCCCGTCCCTGCTGTAGAACCTGTAGCCGACTGCAAAGTCTGCCCAGTTCTCCAGGAACCCAAACCCTTCCTTCCTACACCAATTTCTCAGCCACTTATTTAACTCCCTAAGCTCCCTCTGTCTCTCAGATGTAGCACGTGGCACTGGCAGTATTTCAGAGAACACCACCTTGGAGGTCCTTGCTTTAAGTTTATCTCCAAGTACCTGAAAATCATTTTTGAGGACCTTCCATCTCCCACTAACTTTGTCATTGGTGCCAATGTGTACCATGACAGCCGGGTCTTCCCCAGCCCCACCCAATAATCTGTCAATTCTTTCCGCTATATGCCGAACCCGAGCACCCGGGAGGCAACAGACTGTACGGCATTCACGGTTTCTTCGACCGATTACCCTGTCTGTGCGCCTAATAATTGAATCCCCTACCACCAGTACCTGTCTAGCCTTAGCTGCACTCCTATTCCCTTTCTCGTTACAGCAGTCTGCCCCTTGGTTGCTAAGGAGCACATCCTGCTGCAGCATTGCTACTCCAGAGTCGTCCTCACCAATATTACGCAAACAAGCATACTTATTAGTGAGGGACAACTCGGGACTAGCCTCCCTGCCACTTTTTCCCCTACCCCTTCTAACTGTGACCCAACTAGCGGCTACCTCTGCTTCTTGCTCCGGCTTTACTCCACCCGCCTCATCTTCAAGGGTTCCATCAAGTGTCTGGATCGTGAGATCCAAGCTCATCTCCATGTTGTGTATGCGTCTCAGTGTTGCGAGATGCTTATTTAGCTCTGCGACTTCCGCCTCTAACCGAGCAACACGCACACATCCAGGGCAACAGTAAACACCCTCAATCCGCTGGTCAAGGCATGCATACATGCTGCAGGATGTACACTGTACTGCATTGTCCAACATGATGACTATTGTGTGGGGAAAATTTATTTAAAGTAAACTATGGTGGTAAAAGATGAAACGGGAGAGTGAGTGACGTTCGGGAGTAAGTGTAGCTGGGGTGGAAGAGGGGGAGGGGTGGAGGAGGGGGAGTGAGTAAGTTGGGGTGGAGGAGGGGGAGTGAGTAAAGTTGGGGTGGGGGGGAGGAGGGGGAGGAGGGGAGGGGGAGTGAGTGAAGCTGGGGTGGAGTCCTCAAAACTTAAAGACTACACCACAACGTGTTAGCACATTCTAACCAATGCAAAAAAACCGCAATATTGGTTGAAGGTTTTTTTTTTTTTTTTTTTAGTCCTTACCTGTTTCCTCTCCCTTCTCTCTTTGTGCCTGTGTTCTAACGCCTGTTTTTTAACGCCTATGCCACTTGTGTCGAAGCCACTTAGTGAGCAAGCCACAGACTGAGCAAGCTCAGTACTGAGACCTGAAGCTGTCCAAATACCTCGTGTTACAGCTAATCCCTCCCCCTAGCTGATTGACAGCCTGCTGCAAACAGAGAAAAAAAAATTGTACTTTTAAAACAAGCACTTGCTGTTAGATATCTGATGAATCGCTATGCACAAGCCCCAGATATCAAAGCAGCAACACACACACTTTACAAACAACAGCAATATAATATAATCTGAGCTCACAATCTATTGCTTTTAATTAGCTAAAATACTAATTTGGTGTTGATAAAGGTTTTATTATTTTCTAAAACATTAAAATCTTTCTCCAACGAGATGAACTGTGATTGGTTTGTAAATGGGAGGGGGCAGGCTTTGTCCCACCCCAAAACAAGCTTTAATAAAACCTGGATGCCTACAGGGAGGGGCAGTCCTCCATTTTAACAACGTAACAAGAGCACGCTGCTGGCCTGAGGACCGAGCCAGTGGCCATCTTGCTTGAACTTTGGACTGAAACAAATGATTTTAGCTTGTTCCACAAACTGACATATTTCATCTGAGATTTAAGTATTTGTTTATTTCTTTCTCTTTTTCTTTTACACTGGGTTATCATTGTCTAATTGTTGCTTTTAATGATTTTCTGTATATATTCATTATTTATATTAATAAAAGACTTCTAAAGTAATTTATTTCTCAGCTGCACCTACTATTCAGCCACACAGAACGAATCCTATCTTTCTGAAGAGTCCCTACTACTGTTCATTATAGTCAGATTAGGGTGTTTAACTGTTTTTATATGCAGGTCTTAGAATCAGTGAGTGTAGGTCCTCTGTCCTTCTACAGAGCTGGTGGCAGCTTGGTACCTTCAAATAGTGTGTAGTTTGTGTTACTGTAACTCGCAAGCTCCTTTCTAGCCTGTCTTCGGCCAAATTCCAGCTGTTTCAGCTCATCGATTGAGTCCAAGAGGTTGGACAGTCTGTAGGTTGAAATACATTGGAAGGCACTGGGTGGTCCGGCCACTAGGGGGCCTGTGATAGTATCTCTAGCTACCTAATACTTGGGGGCGTTTCTAGCTACTTAATAATGGTAGTACCTCTGGCCACCTAATACTGGGGGTACCTCTGGATTCCTAATACTGAGGGGGACCTAATACTGAGGACCAGTACCTTATACTATTGTGAGCTCATCTGGCTTCCCAACATTATTGAGGGCACATCTGATTACCTAATATTATTTTGTGGACACTTCTGGCTACCTAATACTAACATCTAGGGGCATACCAGGCTACCTAACATTTGCCACTAGTGTTCTTGAGAGCAGTGTTGCTATCTTTCATAAAATAAAATTTGGGGGAGGGTTTTGAAATTAAAAGCATGATGACAGCCAGGCAACTGACATTTATGCTACTGAATTAAAAGCATGATGATAACAGATAAGGCAACTGGCCTTTTCTAAAATGGAATAAAGTTGCCAACCTTTATTTCACTACAAGTATTCAAAAATCTAAAAAATAGCAAAGCAGAACTGAGAACTACAGTCTGTTCCAATAGGTTAGCCACACCACTATTTTCTGAGAACAGAATTCCCCTGAAATGGTTAATATGCTTACTTTTATTTTTTCCAATGGAGCATGCTTATATCTCCTCATTATTAGGAGATTTTTCTTTGAAGTAGAGCAGTGTTTCACAACATTGTAATAGTATGTACCCCTTTTAAAACCCTATACTCACCAAGTACTCCCTGGCATAGTAAACTTAAGTACCCCTTAACCAATATATATTTAATCGTAATACATGATAATTGGTTCTAAACAATTTCCAAACATTTACTATTGCTTTTAATTAGCTAAAATACTAATTTGGTGTTGATAAAGGTTTTATTATTTTCTAAAACATTAAATTTGTTATTCTTGGTTAAGTATATCAAGCCTGAGAACCCCCTGGAACTATCAGAAGTACCCCCTGGGGTACGCGACCACATGTTGGGAATCTAGGATGTAAAGAATAAAGATCTGCTGGCTATGCAGGGGAGCAAGCGTTTGGTGCACAGCTGGATTGATTGTAAGTGATATAAGGATTTAAAGCCATGGATGAAATTACCATGATAAGGATTTGGGAGACTTATTGGGGTTCTTATTGTATGTTAGGCCAGACTACAATTTCACCTTGGTGATTAATATGGTTGGCTATTTGGCAAATGTCTGTGGAATCATATATTTGTGATGTGACAGCTTTTATATACAGTGAAACTCAGTTGTCCAGAACTCTGTTAACCAAAACTCTTAAGCTCAACACACACCATACAATCTTGGTTGTACAGATTTACCAAATCTATGTAGTATAAGGGCCAACAGATTAAAAATACTTTGAATGATTGATTGGATAAGCTCTTATACTACATGAAAGTGGTAAGGTTGAACAACCCAGATTGTATGGTGTGTGTTGAGCCTTAAAGGACTTACGGGGCCAAGAATAGAAAAAAAAAAAAAAAAAGTTAGCTACCTGCATCAGCTTGTAAGGCACGGAGGACGCCGTCCGCACCCCCCGTGCCGTTCCGCTGGGTCCCCGCTGCTCAATAGCCCCCCGAACGGTCCCCGACCGCGCGGCCCGGGTCGGACTCCCTAGCCTGTACAAAGATGGCCACCGGAGCTGGCTGCGGCTGCGCAGTCCGCATAGCCGCGAGTGCAGCTGCGCAGCTCTAAGGCCAACCCCCCGATCCACGTAACAGTAGCGTAGATCGAAGGGGGTTGGCCTTAGAGCTTCGCAGCCGCACTCGCGGCTATGCGGACTGCGCAGCCGCGGCCAGCTCCGGCGGCCATCTTTGTACAGGCTGGGGAGCCCGACCCGGGTCGCGCGGTCGGGGACCGTTCGGGGGCTATTGAGCGGCGGGGACCCGGCGGAACGGCACGGAGGGCGCGGACGGCGTCCTCCGTGCCTTACAAGCTGATGCAGGTAGCTAACTTTTTTTATTTTATTTTTCTATACTTGGCCTCGTAAGTCCTTTAAGCAAACAGAAAACAAGTCCCACCCTTGAAGAATTCACAAGGATAATTTTACATTATATTACCGTATAAAGTAATATAGCTGTGCAACATTATGTTAAGTTTGTCTTTTTTTTGCTTTGTTTTAAATGACTGTATTTCAATATTACTACATAGTATAGATGTGATATGATATATAGTACAGTATTAGTTAGGGCGATAACTCTCAAGTAACCAGAAACTTCATTGCATACAGCATATGTCAATGCCTGTAGTGCAGGGTAAACTATATTCTACTGTACTGTATTATCATACAGTAGGCTGCACATTATCATTACTTATATCCTCATTTTGAACCGTGTTACATATTATTTAATCATTACCTGAATGAGTTTTTGGGGAGCCAGTGTCTATACTGACCCAATTGCTCCCCTCTGTATCTATTGACTTCATGAATTCTCAGGTTACCATGGTAACAATGAGAGGTTTGTAATCCAATGGCTATTTCAGGCTTGCTTAGTAACACAACTGTGTCATGTGATGTAATTGTGTCACTGTGGGGAATCAGAGATGGAATAAATTGTAATGGGGCCCTAGGCAAGGTAGCAGATTTGGGGGCCCCTTGTGGTCCTTTTGGTAAGCTGAAATGAAGAGAGGTCAAAGAAGATGGCAGGTGGGCCTCTTGACACCCACTGGTCCCAAGCATCTGCCTAGGTTGCCTGGTGGATGATTCTGCTCTGCAGGGAATACCAGTCTAGCATGTTAGCATGAGAAATTACCAGCTTTTTTCTGGATTACTTTATTAAATAAGCCCACTTGTGTTGTAACTGTTACTTATTTGTGTCTGTCAAGCTGTACGCTCTTTTTACAGCCAACTTCCTCAGCCAGTGCTATAAATGGAAGATATTTTCTATGAAGAACATATTGGTTGGTTGTCTGTTCCACTTTCTTGATTTAATGCCGCTTGTTTTATGGGAACATCTGCGGATGTAATCTGTGGTTTCCACATGCTTATAACTTCTTGTTTGTTATTTTGAATTTCCTGGATTACTTAGTCAGGAGTCTGTTTACGAGACAGTGCAGAAAGCCTGTGCATATGCTAGCTCATCTGTTGGTAAGGGCTGCTTTTAGATATCACAAGGACCAAGAATCATAAGAGATCTGGACCTGATCCACTACGATTGCTGTGATTTGCGTATAAATTACAACTGGTGACTACATCTTGCTGGACACTTCATGCACTCTTTTGTTTGAGATTTATCCCATGTGTGAGACGGTGTGATAACATTCAGCACTGCACATTCTTGGATGTTTCTTCCTTAGCTTATTAGCTCAACTTCCACAAAGGAGAAGCTGCTCAAGATGCTAAAAATGTTCAGACCTGAAGAAATGTTGAGTAAAAAAAAATGCACAAGCCCACCTTGCTCTATTTATCTGCTCCACAGTTATTGGACAGTTCTTGGGGCACCATCTGGACTAATGGTATGTCTGGTAGTGAAGAACTGGTACTACTTATGAACAATCACAATTAGTACAAGGATCTTCTAACAGACACACCAAAAAAGAGTAGTCGCTCAGTCAGGCTCATGACTAACATAGAAGGAGCTGAAAGGGCCTGGATAGAATGGGTTCACACCACAATTCAAAAAAAAGATTGTCAGTTCCAAATATTCACAGACATATTGGTAAGCCCATCAGCAAGTGGCAAGGTCAAACTCACTTGGGGAACCAATAATCTTTGGCTATTTGTTTGAGCGGAGGTCTCTTTAAATTTTGCATTGTCTTCTAAAAGACCCTTTACCCAATTGTGAAAATGCTGGATAGAGGTGTCCAAAAATAATAAAATAATTAAATAAAACCTTTAAACATAGGTTACCATTATAGATAGCACAAAGTGATACAAGAATTTATTCAGAAAGCACAAACTGGACAAGGCGTTTCACACCCCCAGAACCATTTCTTTGGGTCAATAGCCAGTGCCTTTGATTAAAAAAAGGCTTATTTTATGACTGCCCTAAAGAAACGTCTAAAAAATGGCCACTGCCTCTAGATATCACTTAGAAAAGGGACCTTCCCCATTTGACTTGAAGAGGAACTCCAGTAAAAATAATGTAATAAAAAAGTGCTCCATTTTTACAATAATTATGTATAAATGATTTACCGGTAGTCAGTGTTTGCCCACTGTAAAAGCTTTCCTCTCCTTGATTTACATTCTGACATTTATCACATGGTGACATTTTTACTACTGGCAGGGGATGTAAGTGGATGTACCGGCTGCTTGCTGTTTTTGACAGTTGGAAACGGATGTTAACAGCTATTTCCCACAATGCAACGAGGTTCACAGACAGGAAACTGCCAGGAAAATGGTCCTCACAGTCTCCTGTGGGAGGGGCTTCACCACAATATCAGCCATACAGAGCCCTCTGATGATCCATTTGGGTAAAGGAATAGATTTCTCATGTAAAATGGGGTATCAGCTATTGATTGGGATGAAGTTCAATTCTTGGTCACGGTTTCTCTTTACGTATACATACTAGTCAATAAACCACATTGACTGTTTTAAAATATTATTTTTTCTTTATTATTTTGATAGATGACTTCCAGCTTTTTCTCCAGCACCCTGCTGTAATCCTCCATGTGCCTTCATTTTGATAAAAGCCCTCTGTACTGGCTAGAAGTATTTTAGCTTCTGTGCAGAATTTTGTCATGTTAATTGAAGACTGCATTCACCGGAGTCTTTTCAGCCTGCTTTCATCCTTCTACTTTTCTTAATATTCTTTTTGAGGTCTGGTGCTCATATGATGTAATGCAGCTGGCTGCGTACAGTTTTATATGTGACACTATTAAAGTCTCTTTAGTGGTGAGCGTGGCAGTGCTTCACCAGGTCTTGATTGGTTTTTGGCCCATGTGGGTGTGGATTAACTTGTATGTTTCTGCTGGTGTTTTTTAGTTGCACCAAAATGGTATACATTTTAATCAAGATAGAATTCATTTTTTGTTATTTGTAAGTCAGAGTCCAATTCCTCTTTGAAAAGGAACTCAACTTTAATGTAATTTAATGATTAAAATTACTTATATTTTACAATAATAATGTATACATTATTTATCCAGTATTTGCCAATTATAAAATCTTTCCTGTTCCTGATTTACATTCTTAAATGTGGCACTTGTGGTGAAGTTTTTACTGCTGGCAAGATGCATTGCTGAGAAATGATTGTTTGTTGTGTGTTGAGCTGAATTAATATCTGGACTCCTAGAGTGCCCTGGGGCAGAAGGCTCCATAACTAAATAGCCTAGGCTTAGCATAACTGGGAGGGCAGGGTTACATACAATTATACAAGAAATTATACACATATGAAGGCTTTCTGATGCTGAAACCAGGATAATTAACATAAAAGTGAGTATTCTGGATAATGTATTACATTCTACTATATGTCATTGCTGTGCCTCTTAAATGTCGCAAAGACTTGATAATATCTCCAGGAAAGGTAAATCAACCTTAAAGTGTACCTGACATGGCCCAGAATAAAAGTTTTATACATACCTGGGGTTTCCTCCAACCCCCTTTAGGCTTATTGGTCCCTCACTATCCTTCTCTGCCTCCTGGTTCTTCCGCAGTTTGGCCCATTAATTCAGCCAGTCAGCACCAGTCGGCGCAGTAGTAGTGCACAGGCACAGAACTCTCCTGGCGATGGAGTGCACGATGCTGGGCTGCGCAGTGCGTGCCGACTGCCTGAATTACCAGGCCAAATTGAGGAAAAACCAGAAGGCGGAGGAGCACTGCTGCCACAGCTTAATGAAACCCCATAGGGAAGTTCATACTTCCCATGTTGCAGTATGCTATGCCGGAAGTGCCCAATCTTACGCTAGCGCAGAACTACGTTACCGTGCGTGACCTGCGGGGATCTGTGTTGGCCCCGAAGCCATGTTAGTCTATGGCGACGTGTTTTTTTTAAAGTTGGCGTTGCATCTTTTTTACCACACTTCCGTATTCCCAGAAGCAAGAAGTGACCGCAAGCGCGCGTGTTTCCTGTTTGGCTGGTGGCTGGAGAGAGAACACCGTGTACTAACGCGGTGTTCCTTGAAGGCTTGTTTTTGGAAGTGCGCGGAAGCACCGCAATGCTACCGCCAGTTTGCAGTGTGAAACCAGCCAGAGGGCTGAAGGAAGTCCCAGGTATGTATAATACTTTTATTTTGGGCCATCTCAGGTTCTCTTTAAAGTGTTATTGCAACAGACATCACTGCTAAGAAAGTTATGCACAGCTCCCTTTTCAGGCTCCCATTTTGTGTTCCAGGACAAGCTTTATCAACAGGGCACACAAAAGAAGGGGGAAAAAATGACAGTATTTCAAGACAAGACAAATAACATTTATATTGCGCTTGTCTCCTGGCTTACTCAAAGTCCCTTCCCTTCCGATCTTCAAGGCTAAAAAAGTTTTTTTGGGCTCCAGTTCCATTTTTATTCTGTTTCTTAGTGACCAATGACTCGCCTTTTGCTATGTTGCTTGTTGTCATCTCTAATGTATGAATGTCTTCTGGACCTTTCTGTCTGCAGTGCTGACAGCAGCTCTCTCTAGTGAATGCTTACCATGAGTGAATCTACTGTCACCTTCTTACTAGCCTGCCAGTTTATTTTCCTATAAACTCTTGAACTGTCTTACTAATAGAGGTTAACACGTTACTGTATTCTTAACTGTTGCCATGGTGCCCACATACAGAAAGCTATACATTGGTTTGTAAATGATAGCTGAAAGATGATACTGTAAATAGTAGATAAGATTAAACTGTAAGGCGGGGTGTAAGTACAAATCATAGAGCCCCTCCAGTAAAACATCCACACGATTACTCACCACCTCCCCATGTTAACCTCCACAGCCAGGGGGCCCATTTGCCAGTAGTCAAATAACAAATATTGCCATCGTTGACCTGCCCGTAATAGGTTTCTGCCTATCCTTCATAGTGCCAGCCCTACCTGCTCACAGCGTTCCTGCACATCCAGCTTGTTGCCCCCAATGTGCCCACACTGTTCCTGTGCATTCTACATAATGCTGCCCCCTTCCCTCCTCCCTCCAGGCTGCTCTTTTCTGCCTGTCCGACATAATGCCAACCCTCACTTGTTCATGCTGTTTATGCCTACCCTGGATAGTGCCAGGCCTCCACCTGCCAACATTTTTCCTGTGCATCCTACATAATGCCAACTCCCCAGTGGCCAGCAATCTCACTATTTCTGTCCATCTTGCATGTTTCCAACCCTACCGGACCAAACTGCTCCCTTTTTATCCAGCATGGCGCCAGCTCCCCATGTGCCCACACTGTGTCTGCACAGCTTGTATAGTGCTAGCCCCAAACTTGCCCACCAGACAGCACAGTAGCATAGTGGATAGAGCCCTCACCTTACAGTGCTAGGATCCCAAGTTCAAACCTGGGCCAGGACAACATTTTCATGATGTTCTAACTGCTTGCATGGCTTACTCCAGGGTTCCTCCAGCATCCCCAAAACATACAAATAATGTAGTTGGTTCCCACCCAAAATTGTCCTTAGTATATAATGAGTGGCAATAGAGACAAAAGACTATGAATATGCTAGCATAGAGACATAGACACTAACATGACTATATACTCTGAAGATAGTTGTGGAAGATGTCAGCATAAATACATTGTAGTAATAATAATAGATACAGTATACCCTCTCCACACACACACCTGCTCAGGCTGATCCTGCAGAGTGCCAGCCTGCACCTGCTGCTTCCTACTTATCCACCCACAGTGCCAAAGTATCTGCATGTCTTCTATTATGCTAGAACCTGCTCCACCCAACTAAATTAGAGCTGGGCAGCAGGTATGGTCAAAGAGAGGCAAATAATTAAAATCTAGTGTAGATTGTATGTTAATGTAATATACAGGTAGTCCCCGACTTACAAATGCCCGACTTACGAACGACCCGCCGATACGAACGGCATGGATTCTCTGTTTCCATGGGAACAAGTAAAAAAAAACTTTTCAAATTAGACTTGTAGTTTTTGAGAAAATTGATTTTAAAAAATTCAAAGAAAAAATGGCTTTTAAACTTGTATAAACAGGTACAAAGGGCAGAGGTGACACAGAGTGGGACACTGGAGGCAGAGGGGGACAGAGATGGCACCGTGTTCCGACTTAAGAACAGATTCAGGTTAAGAACGAACCTAGAGTCCCTATCCCGTTTGGTAATCGGGGACTACCTGTAAATGTATGCAGCTTGAAAATTGACTGCTGATGAATTTGTTTGGTCCATTTTCAAGATTTATCTGATAGACTATCTCTTCTTCTCAGTAGCAATATGGAGCAGGAGCGTGGAGGCGAGCCTGTGTCCCAAGCTTTGAATAAGGTGCACTGATTACATTTTCTCATTTAAACAAATTAAATGTGTGTCCTAGATAGCATTAGCACATTTCTAATTGCTTTTGAAGAGTTCCTGAAGTGTCTCTTTTCAAAAAATCAATGGAGTAATAAGCTTTTATATAACATTTCCTGGCGTTAAAAGGATTTTACGCCCTCTCTTCATACTTCTACAGAGAAAGATGTTGTGCAGAATTATACAGGGCTGTGGAGTCGGGACAAAAATCTTCAGACTCCAACTCCTCAGTTCATGAAACCACGACTCCGACTCCGACGGGTACCCAAAATGGCTCCGTCTCCTCGACTCTTGACTCCTTAGTCTAATACTTACCAGGGCTGTGGAGTTTGTACAAAAATCATCCGACTCCTCAGTTCATGAAATCAACGACTCCAACTCCGGGTGCCCCAAACGACTCCGACTCCAACTCTGACTTATAGTAGTATATTATAGTAGTATGGTGATCTGTGCTGCGCAGTGCTGGTCTGTGCCATGTCCTGCAGTGCTGGTCAGTGCTGTGTCGTGTAGTACTGATCTGTGCTGTGTCTCTCAGTACTGGTATGTACTGTGTCTAGCAGTACTGGTCTGTGCTATATCTTACGGTGCTGGTCTGTGCTATATCTTACAGTGCTGGTCTGTGCTATATCTTACAGTGCTGGTCTGTGCTGTGCCGTGCAGTACTTGTCTGTGCTGTGTCGCTCAGTACTGGTCTATGCTGTGTGGTGCAGTACTGGCTTGTGCTGTGTCGCGCAGTACTGGTTTGTGGTGTGTGGCGCAGTACTGGTTTGTGGTGTGCAGCAGAGTACTGGTCTGTGCTGTGTCGCGCAGTACTGGTGTGTACTGTGTCTTGCAGTACTGGTCCGTATATCTTGCAGTGCTGGTCTATGCTGTGACGTGCAGTACTGGTCTGGGCTGTGTCGCTCAGTACTGGTATGTGATGTGCCTTGCTTTCCTGGTCTTTGCTATGTCTTCAGTACTGGTCTGTGCTATCTCTTGCAGTGCTGGTCTGTGCTGTGTTGTGCAGTACTTGTCTCGGCTGTGTGGCGCAGTACTGGTCTGTGCTGTGTGGCGCAGTACTGGTTTGTGCTGTATTGTGCAGTACTGGTCTATGCTGTGTCACTCAGTTCAGGACTATGCTGTGACGTGCAGTACTGGTCTGTGCTGTTTTGTACAATGCTGGTTTGTGCTGTGTTGTGCAATAATGGTCTGTTCTGTGCTGTGTCGTGCAATCCTAGTCTGTGCTGTGCTATGCAGTACTTCTCTGTGCTGTTCTGTGTCATGCAGAACTGGGATGTGCTGTGTCTTGCAGTGCTGGTCTGTGCTGTACTGTGTAGTGTAGTATCCACATTTTGTGCTGTGCAGTCTGGGTCTGTGCCATGCTGTGTTGCACTGTGCCATGCAGTGCTTTCATGTTTTATGTCATCCTGTTAAATTCTATGCTGGTCTGTGCCAGTATTGTGCAATGCAGAACTGGTCTTTTCCCTGCTGTGCTGTGCTATATTAAGCAGTACAGTTTAGGGATGAACGGGTACAGTTTCACAAAATGTGAAACTGTGCTTGCTTGTGCAAGGGCACGGTCCACAGCAAAAGGGGTTAACTTACCTATGTCGCCACCTCCTGCCAATGCACTATGCCTCTCACCATTGTCTTTTCAAAATTCAACCTTGTACTGGCTGAAGGACACTCAATACCTGGCTGCCAAACTGCAAAGAGCAGTGATCCTCAGATCGCCCAACCACTTCCCCACTTTCTAATCTCTTACCGAGACTGCCTGTTTTGAACCTTATGCTAGGTACACACGGTGCAACTTCCTGTCAAATTGACGGGTCACATAAATTATTTCCGACTTGTCTGATCGGCTTCCAATCAATAAGGGGATCGATTTTGGGAAGTATTCACCTGAAAATCGATACTCTTATTGATTGATAGCAGTTTGGACATGTACACAGGATGCAGCCTCCCATCAGATTACCCATTGAAAATTGCATTGTATGTACCTAGCTGTATACATATGCTAGACGGTTTTCGGGTGGGGCAGCTGGTTGGTGCTGCCACTGTTGAGAATCTAGCATATGTATGTATAGTATAGTATATAGTATAGTGGTCCCTGATCCCAATCAGTGTATCGTCAGGCAATCTGCCCTGTGGATCATGCCGGCTGGGCGCAAACCAAAGGCATTGTTCCTGTACTCACCCAGCCCACTCCATTGTGTGCCGTCCCATCAGCCTTTCTCCCATCTACAGGCTAGCAACAAGTCCATACAAAGTTGGCCCCAATTGTCACCCGAGGCAACATGTAAGGTGGGTCTTGGATAAGTTAACACTGGAGAGCATTTGTGATGTGCACAGTAGACACACATGGAGTAGCTTTGAGTGAATGGTGGATCAGTGGGCACAACTCTGGTAGTAGAGAGAAGCAGAGTAGTATGCACAGAGGAGTCTGCCACCAGTGGCCACCAATCGGGAAGAGCCGGCAGAAAGCCTCCAAAATCTGTGTACAATTGTAAGTGCAATTGCTTTCTATATTCAATTAAGTCAATTGTTTTACACTAATAGAAGCATATTTTATTTGATGTGAATGGTCATACAAGACAGCAAGTCTACCTGGGTTGGGAGGGGAGGCCAGTGAACCGCTCTAAAAACTCTTTGAGGCCCAATTACATTTTGGGTCTCAACTGACTGTGAGTGCTGCAGTATCAGGTTTGATGGAGGTTTTTTCTATCCTAAATGTTTTTCTCAACTTGAGCGGACCCCTGCATCACTGCCTAGAAAACCAGACTACAAACTGCCTATATAAACTGTGCTGCACTATGTAATCTGGCACATGGACTCTGTAGGCATAGAGCTGATGTGATTTATAAAAAAAATAATCTCCAGTTTGTCTTATCTGTTCAAAAGGATATGCTCCCAGAAGCATTGTGGTTTGTTGGTATACACATTAGGAAATTCACATCTGTTTTTGTTGTACTTTCCACTGAAGTGATGCATAGTGTGGATAGACTCTGATGGACCTTGACCTTAGAGTTTACCTCTGTAAAAGTTGGCCTTGGCTTTTTTCTACATTCGTACTATTCTTCTGCCAATTCTGGGATACTTTTCCCTCTTGTGGTCACACTCAGAGAAGCTGGTTACAGTCGCATGGACCATAACATTCTTAAATAGAGATGTAGCTGTTGTCACATAGGGCATCAAGCTGCTTGGAGAGTTAGATGGTTTTATAGCCATTGCCTTTAAAATGCTTACTTTCCTCTATTTAAAAGGGTGAATGACTGTGTGATTGGAGATGTGTTACTATTTAAGGAAAATGGCCCTCTTAGGGCTGGTGCACACCAAGTGCGCTTCTGGTTGCTAGTGCTAATTGCTAGTGCTTCGAAATGTGTTTGGCTAAAGTGTTTGCATTGTCTTGTTCACACCAGAGCGATGTGATTTTTTCCAGGTCCTGGTGCACTTTGGAGGAGATTACCCCTCCATGTAAAGTGTATGAAAAGCAGACAATTGCTCTAAAAAGCGTTAAACAGAGCGATTTTTTCAAAGCATTTTTTGCGCAAAGCTGTTCACTTTCATATCAAAGTTTACAAGAACTACAAAATCACTATAACCAAATGCTCCAAAATTGCTAGGCATAAATAGGAAATCGCTAGGCACTTGCCCAGAATCGCTACAAAATCGGTACAAAAATCGCTAAGATTACACCCAGCGATTTTTGGTGAGCACTAGGCCTTAATCAATTTATTAATTATCTTTTATTTATGTAATCCAGCAAATGTGTTTTAAACATTTTAGAATATTTTTATAGAACAAACAGTATTTTATGGTCCTTACCTAATTCAGTTTTGCTCCCAAGTTTTCATTTTGGAGATCATTTTTCATCTTCTGTTTAAAATAACTGTTCAGAACTATGCAATTGTAAAAATGCCAAAAAGGTGAAAAAGTACTGTCAAAGTATGATTGCTTAAAAGGAACCTTAACTGAGAGGGATATGGATGCTTCCTTTTAAATAATACCAGTTGCTTGTCAGTCCTGCTGATCTCTTTGGCTGCAATAGTGGTCACACACATGAAACAAGCATGCAGCTAATCCAGTCTGACTTCAGTCAGAGCACCTGATCTGCATGCTTGTTAAAGGGGCTGTGGCTAAAAGTATTAGGGCCCGTTTCCACTTGTGCGAATCTGCATGCGTTTCCTGCATGCAGATTCGCATAGACAATACAAGTGAATAGGACTGTTTCCACTTGTCAGGATTTCTGAGCGTTTTTCTGTGAAGAAAAAATATGCACGGCAGAGCCATCAGAATTTGCATACCGCTATGCGACTCGCATACTATGTATTTAATAGGGAAGTCGCATGCAAATTTTTATGTAAATTCGCTTGGAATCAATGGAAAAGCACACAGGCACTGGCATGGTTAAATTCGCATACATCGTCATCCGAATTCGCATTAAAATTCGCATACACCCGCATGCGAAATTCACATCCGCATGCCCATTTTTACAGCGGCGATTCGCACCGCACAAGTGGAAACAGGCCCTTAGAGACACAGGATCAGCAGGAGAGTCAGGCAACAGGTATTAATTTATAAGGGAAAATCCAAATCCTTCTCAGTTTAGTTTCCCTTTCAGGCCCAATGCACATCAAATACCTGTAGCAGATCTGCAAAACGCTAGAGGTTTTTAAAGCAGATTTTCAGAGCGATTCTAGGCATGTTTAGAGAGGTTTTCTAAACATGCCTAGCATTTTTTGGAGCGTTTTTGTGTAGCATATTTCATATATTGTTACAGTAAAGCTGTTACTGTACACCTACTGTAACAAAAACGCCTGGAAAACTGCTCTGATCTAACTTTTTTCAGAGCGGTTTGAGCTTTTCCTATACTTTATATTGAGGCAGAAACGCATCTGCAAGCCGCAAAAACGCTGCAGGAGCCACGCTTGCGGTTTGCTAAAAACCTCAAACCGCTGGTGTGCACCATCCCATTGAGATACATTAGCTAAGCGTTTTCACAGGCTGCAGCGTTTTTGAAACCGCTACCAAAGACGCTTTGTATGCACCAGGCCTAAGTTATTCAATGGGCTAGTTCACACCTAATGCATTTTTATGTTCGCCTAGAAAAAAAACTTTTTTTGCATGCCTTTTGTACTTTTCATTAAGGCCTCTTTCCCATTGGGACATTGCGTTTGATGCGACGTTAAAGTCGCACAACGTGCCCCTAATGCAGCGCATATAGGTTATGAAATTAGACGTTATTTTGCACTGCGTTATGTATCTCTCGGTGCGCCGTTTTTGCCGCATACATTTAAAAAAAAAACAACCGTACTGAGCATGTGCAACACACATAACGCAGCAAATGTATTGCTAAACGCACAGCATGCAGCACTTTATAAATATTGCTACATGTCACAGGAGCCCTAGTGGTCAGACCGCAAATTGCCTTCCAATCGGTTTCAGCACACCAATCATGCAAGCTGTGGTCGCGATCAGTGGGTAGAGACCGACGGAATTTGGGCAGCAGCCCGACCAGAAGGGAGCGCCTGAGGTACGGTAATTACAACTGTACACACTATTTCAGGGTATAACTGCCACCACCACTGTTTTCTGAGACAGAGGAACTCACTAACTGGTTATTTCTCGACCTGCAAATAAAAACGGTTAAACACACTCTATTCTGTCCGGCTAGTAACAACAGTAGCCTCGCTTCAGAAGTCTGGTTCAGTTTGTGCGGCTGAGAAGCAGGGTAGCGGAACAGTGAATGACTTTGATAAAGTCTTTATTCATGGCAATATAAATAATAAATATATACAGACAATTATTAAAATCAACAATTATTGAAACAGTAATAGCCAGTATGAAAAATAAAAGAAAGGGAGAAAAAATACTTAGTTTCATGGAAAGATGTCCTTTTGTGGGACCAGGTGGATGCCAGCATATCCTCAAGCTGGCACAGATGAGATCAAGATGGTGTTTCAGGGTGGAGGATACTGATTTTGGCTCCTCTGACATTCTTATGCCCCTGATCCAGTAGGAGGGAGTGAGCCACACCCCCCTTAGAATATGAGATGAGTCCTCCCCTTGTCCTGGGGACCAGAAATCATATCTAACCATATATGGGCTCTATCTCACAGAACTGTACAGGTCAGGGCAGATTTACTAACATTTTCAGGTCTGTCTCGATTTACCCAGCAGCCTGATACCAAACATGAGAGGTGGGGCCCCTGTGGTATCATCAGGGCACTTTCGAACTGCCTAACTGGCAGTCTTTACCTCAGAAAGTTCTGAAACTTCCTCAGAACCAGCGCCAGATAGGGCCCTACATGCTCTGTTAGTTTGGAGGGCCAGCCAGCCTGGCAATACAGAAAATATGACACATATAGCAGTTTATGGAATATGATGTTCATCTGGGATTTACAGCAGGTCATTCCTAGGTGACGTTTCTTTTGAAGCTTGTGGCAGCAAGCTACGTGTCAGCTCCCCTGCTGGGAGGGGAGCCAGAATGTCTGACTTCTTCTCAACTAAATAGGTTCTGCCAACCTGCTTATCAACTATATCTGATGGATGGGCCATCAGCACAGCTTGAAGCCAGGGACACTCTGCAGCAGGCTCCTGCCTTTGTGGGGGGAAGGAGGGAAAGGACTGTCTTTATTAAAAAAAAGAAAAACCAGGGATGTCGGTTTCTGTTTACTGCAATGGCTGCACAAATTTAGGCAGAGAGCGATCAGAAATTGGACTGTGCGGATCCTTCCAATTCGCCCGCGTTTCTCACGGCTGTTCCGTGACACTACATGTTACACACAACGCAACGTGCGCACTGTGAATGTCGCACAGACTTTGTATTGCTGTGTGTTAGTCTGCGTTATAAAATTTTCTAACTTTAACGTCGCACTGTGCAAGAGGCCTTAAATATATTGTGTCCTAAACAGTTTTGGTGTGTACATATATGCATAGTGCACATTAAAATGCACAAGCACAAATGCGAATGCAACAATGTATCATGACTCGAAATGTAGCAGAATAACAAATAATAAATCCCTGTAGGTAGCTTTAGCTTTGAAAAATACTTTGCATGTCCCATGTACAAATATAGTTGAGGTATTATGTGCTTATTGATCATGGTTTAATGTTTACTTGGATACAAACCTTTGATGATACTTATTGTTATTATTTAGGAAGTTTATATATTACTATGTTTTCTTACTACTGCTGTCACTGGGGTTAAATCTATTTTTATACATCTGTATATGTGCTTTGCAGATGGAATAAGATACTGTTTTCTTGCTCCATAAGAGCTGCCAACTCATTCACATACTCACTGCTGCAGTGCATTTAATGATAGCTTAATGATGGTGGGATGGAGAAATTTGGCAATTTAGCGCAATTAAGACCAACATCTTTGTAGCATATCTTTCCAATGCAGTTCTCACTGCTAACAGAGAGAACATAATGATCAGTGGAGAGCAAATCTGCACATGTGCGGATCCTTCCAATTCGCCCGCGTTTCTCACGGCTGTTCCGAGACAGCACCCCCTGGGGAGAAGGCAAATAGACATGCATCAGCAAGATGTGTGTCGTTGCCGCTAACCTGTGATATCTGGTCTAGCTCCCCGTTGCAACAGGATAGCCCGTCTGCGTTCTGGTGTCGGCTGCCTGCCTTGTGTCGGCCAACCTTGCTGACGGGTCTCGAGCTGCCGGCACGGCGGGAAAACCCATTGGAGCCTGCGGCTCGGTTCACCTGGACAGGTCGCGGTCCGCTACCCTCAGGGTTGACCCGACATGGACCGTTCCGGACAGGGCGTTTGCGCCACTGCGTTCGGATGGGGCGTCTGCCAGGACTGCTGTCAACGGGCAGTAGGTTGGTTAAGTTAAGTGGCTGTGGACCTAAGGGAACCCCACGGGAATCCCTGGACCTTCCCAGCTCCTGACAGACGGCACTTGCTTTGCAGTAATTTGCTACATCCCTGTTTATCCTGGGCCAATAAAACTGTTTCCGAATACAGGCCAGTGTCTTGCGAACACCAGAGTGTCCTGTCAGGGAATTATCATGTGCGGATTTCAGCACATGTCCCCTGAACGCACTCGGGACCACAGGTCATTTGGTATTCGCATGTGATCTACCGGTAGGGGGCTGTACAGACTTGCTGTACAGTCTCCCACCTTCCCAGTACACCTTGAAAGCGGCCCCGTCTGCGAGGGGCTCAGAGGCTTGCTGTCTGAGCACCTCCAGGCTTGGGTCCCTATGTAGTGCTGCTGTGAATACGCTGTCAGTTTCAGCCAACTGGCTCATGTCACACGAGGCCAGCGGCTGAAAGGTCTCATCCCTATGGTCAGAGGAGGGGGAGGAGGCCGGAACCCCCTCCACCTGTTCTGAGCTCCGGTTCTGAGCAGTACAGCTGCGCGGTACTGCTAGCACAGGTATACCTTCAGAATGGCACAGACTGGCATTACTCAAATCATTGTTGCATACATTAATGACAGTGACAGGCTTAGACACATTTTCATTACAGACAGTTGGTACATTAAACACAGGTACAGTTACATCATCACGACAGACAGTTCGTGCATCAAACTCAGGTGCCTTTGAAGCAGGCACTATTGAACCTGGTTCCCTTGAACTGGGCACATTCAACCCACCTCCCCCTGGTGCTCCCCCAAGTGTATAAAGTACCTAGTGGTGGGTGGAGAGTCCGTCTCCTTCCGTGAGCGTCAAGGCGGTCGTGGCAGGTTCGTAGTAGGACACAAGCTTGCCCAAATCAGTCCCCAGCAACACAGGGACTGGGAGATCCTTCACAACCCCAACAACCCTTTCTTTGACTTCCACCCCACAGTCGATTTTCACTCTCGCGTGGGCTATGTGTAAAAGGGTGCCCTCTACTCCAGTAAGGGCAAGGGATCGGCTGGAGCTGATGCTCTCCTTTGGCACAAGGTGTGAGTGAACTAACGTGATGTCAGCTCCGGTGTCTCGGAATCCGGTGACAACTTTGCCGTTCACTCTAACAGGTTTCTGCTGGTCGGTTCGGTCGCGGATTTCCTTTCCGCGGGCAAACAGAACAAAATCTGATTATCCAGGCTGTGGTTCGCTGGCGGGTTGCCTCTGCTGTGGGTGAGGTACAGGTGATACAGGTGCTGGTGGCGTCTGTCTCTGCTCCGGACATTCGAATTTCATGTGTCCGGGCTGGCGGCAGTAGTGACAGGTGACCTCTCCAGGGGCTGCAGGCCTGGGTGCAGCAGCTGCGCTAGGTGGCATCTGTGGCTGACGGCTCACAGGGGCAGGAGAATCTGCCGGGGTATTGGGCTGACCTCCTCTCCAGCTGGATGGGACAGTTCTGCGTGTATCAGACACCCGGGTAGTTGTAAAGGTTTCAGCGAGGTCTTCAGCGACAGTTGCTGACGCAGGCTTGCGCTCAAGCACAAACTGTCGTACATCAGTAGGGCAAATGTTCAGAAATTGTTCTAGGACTATCAAGTCCTCCAGGACACCATAAGACCCTTTGGTGAGGCCTAGAGTCCAGTGGCGGAGTTTGGTGAGCAAGCTGCTGACCACATCTCGGTACGAATCAGAAGACTTTTTCTGCCAGGCCCCGAACTTTTTGCGATAGGCTTCTGGCGTCAGCTGGTATTTGGTAATGATAGCGTCTTTTATAACGGCATAATCATTATCTTTCTCCGCAGGTAACTCTACGAAAGCATTAAGCGCTTTGTAGCGCAGCAGAGGTGTCAGATGTCTGGCCCACTGGTCTTGGGACAGACAATACTGACGGCATGCTTTTTCGAAAGATCGCAAAAACAAGTCAATGTCTGTGTCTTTTTCAATATTAGCAAATTTAAATTTTGCACTTACGGGTGATGCAGTTCCTTCAGCAGGGAGGCTGGGCGGGGAACTCCGGCTGGCCTGTTGAACCTTTGCCATATTGAGCTCATGCTGTCGTTGGAGCTCCCGTTCCTTAGCTTGGCGCGCCTCACGTCCTTCTGCAGCCGGCGCTCCGCCACGGCAGCAGCCTTGCGTTCTGCAGATTGGCGTTCCTCACGCATGTACTGTAGGTACTTGTCCAGGTCAGTCTCCATCAGCTGTCGTAATGCCTGCTGCATTAGCGGATCAGTACAAACGGACAGTCCAGTACTGGCCGGTTCCAGGCGAGTACTTTCAGAAACTCTGGGATTGGGGACCACACTGACAGCCTCTTGTGTAACTGTTGCCGCATTGCCCGCAGGTTGCTCAACCTCTGTACGCCTAGGATCTTCAGCCCCTGGCTCCCCTTGACTTGAGTCAGATGGGTCGGCGTCTACTTCAGCAGACACATCCGGCTCCCACTGTTGCTGGGTGTCCCATTGGAACAAGTCATTTACCATGTCCTGTTTGTTCTTGCGGAGGGTGTCAATGCTCCGCAGCTGACAAAGATTTTCCAGGTCTGATACGGCCATGAGCTTTTAGTTCCCGGACATTTCCACGCCAAATAAAATAAAACTTTTGGGGAGGGGTACTGGCTACACAGCCTCTCTGTATATATAAAAAATGTATTGCCTTCCAGCTACACCAACAAATTAGTTCGTTTCTTGATAGCGCTAGCGCTATCTTAGATACTTTCAGCACAACACAGATCCCAACCGCTGCCAAACACTGTCACAGGAGCCCTAGTGGTCAGACCGCAAATTGCCTTCCAATCGGTTTCGGCACACCAATCATGCAAGCTGTGGTCGTGATCAGTGGGCAGAAACCGACGGAATTTGGGCAGCAGCCCGACCAGAAGGGAGCATGTGAGGTACGGTAATTACAACTGTACACACTATTTCAGGGTATAACTGCCACCACCTCTGTTTTCTGAGACAGAGGAACTCACTAACTGGTTATTTCTCGACCTGCAAATAAAAACGGTTAAACACACCCTATTCTGTCCGGCTAATAACAACAGTAGCCTCGCTTCAGAAGTCTGGTTCAGTTTGTGCGGCTGAGAAGCAGGGTAGCGGAACAGTGAATGACTTTGATAAAGTCTTTATTCATGGCAATATAAATAATAAATATATACAGACAATTATTAAAATCAACAATTATTGAAACAGTAATAGCCAGTATGAAAAATAAAAGAAAGGGAGAAAAAATACTTAGTTTCATGGAAAGATGTCCTTTTGTGGGAAGAATCCTAAAGTACTTGGTAAAATCCTTTGTTTCAGATCAAAGTTCAGAGTTCAGACCAGGTGGATGCCAGCATATCCTCAAGCTGGCACAGATGAGATCAAGATGGTGTTTCAGGGTGGAGGATACTGATTTTGGCTCCTCTGCCATTCTTATGCCCCTGATCCAGTAGGAGGGAGTGAGGGCCAGAGCCACACACCCCTTTAGAATATGAGATGAGTCCTCCCCTTGTCCTGGGGACCAGAAATCATATCTAACCATATATGGGCTCTATCTCACAGAACCGTACAGGTCAGGGCAGATTTACTAACATTTTCAGGTCTGTCTCGATTTACCCAGCAGCCTGATACTAAACATGAGGGGTGGGACCCCTGTGGTATCATCAGGGCACTTTCGAACTGCCTAACTGGCAGTCTTTACCTCAGAATGTTCTGAAACTTCCTCAGAACCAGCGCCAGATAGGGCCCTACATGCTCTGTTAGTTTGGAGGGCCAGCCAGCCTGGCAATACAGAAAATATGACACATATAGCAGTTTATGGAATATGATGTTCATCTGGGATTTACAGCAGGTCATTCCTAGGTGACGTTTCTTTTGAAGCTTGTGGCAGCAAGTTACGTGTCAGCTCCCCTGCTGGGAGGGGAGCCAGAATGTCTGACTTCTTCTCAACTAAATAGGTTCTGCCATCCTGTTTATCAATATATCTGATGGATGGGCCATCAGCACAGCTTGAAGCCAGGGACACTTTGCAGCAGGCTCCTGCCTTTGTGGGGGGAAGGAGGGAAAGGACTGTCTTTATTAAAAAAAAGAAAAACCAGGGATGTCGGTTTCTGTTTACTGCAATGGCTGCACAAATTTAGCCAGAGAGCGATCAGAAATTGGACTGTGCGGATCCTTCCAATTCGCCTGCGTTTCTCACGGCTGTTCCGTGACACTACACGTTACACACAACGCAACGTGCGCACTGTGAATGTCGCACAGACTTTGTATTGCTGTGTGTTAGTCTGCGTTATAAAATTTTCTAACTTTAACATCGCACTGTGCAAGAGGCCTTAAATATATTGTGATGTCCTAAACAGTTTTGGTGTGTACATATATGCATAGTGCACATTAAAATGCACAAGCACAAATGCGAATGCAACAATGTATCATGACTCGAAATGTAGCAGAATAACAAATAATAAATCCCTGTAGGTAGCTTTAGCTTTGAAAAATACTTTGCATGTCCTATGTACAAATATAGTTGAGGTATTATGTGCTTATTGATCATGGTTTAATGTTTACTTGGATACAAACCTTTGATGATACTTATTGTTATTATTTAGGAAGTTTATATATTACTATGTTTTCTTACTACTGCTGTCACTGGGGTTAAATCTATTTTTATACATCTGTATATGTGCTTTGCAGATGGAATAAGATACTGTTTTCTTGCTCCATAAGAGCTGCCAACTCATTCACATACTCACTGCTGCAGTGCATTTAATGATAGCTTAAAGCGGTATCGTCACCATAAAAATCAAATTTCAACAGCAACTGGTCTGAGTGTATTAAGTGATAAAGATGCTAATCCTGCATTCAAAACTTTCAAAACTTTTTCTGCTGTTATGATTTGGAGTTATCACATACTTAAGGAGCACTGGCCCTTTAGTAGTCGTGCCAAAGAATTGCATGCTGGGGGTTCTTTTTATCTATAATCTATTCCGCCTCTTCCCTTTATTTCCCTGTCAGATGCTTATCTGAAACCTAATCCCCTACTCACTTGTGTTTACAAGCAAGGCTGAGGTGACTCAGCAATTGGAGGAGACAAGAAAAAAAGTAAAGGGCAGAAATGACATCACGAGTTAGTCTTAAGTGTGGGCAAAAGACATGGCCCCCACCAGGAACAGAATTCTCATAATTTACTATATAACGTTCACTGAAATCAAAACGTGGACAGTATAATACATGTGTTATGTAAGTAGATCAAGTATTTATCTACTTATATATGTGTTTTTTTTCCCTGGCATAGTATGGCTGATCCTACTGCTTTAATGATGGTGGGGTGGAGAAAATTGGCAAATTAGCGCAATTAAGACCAAACATCTTTGTAGCATATCTTTCCAATGCAGTTCTCACTGCTAACAGAGAGAACATAATGATCAGTGGAGAGCAAATCTGCACATTACAGGTAGTTTGTTTGTGTTTATACAGTATATATATTGTGGTCATTTAAAGTTTGTGAAGCCTTTGAAATTTCAATATTTCTGCATAAAAATGACCCAAATGTCATGATATATGTTAGCACACAGAGAGAATGTGATTATTGGTGATCTGCAGTATCACCAAGAATGCAGATATATACCCGATTATTGGTGATCTGCAGAATCACCGATAATACAGATATATTGCTAACCTCTGGGCACGACAGCAAAAGTAACACAATAAAGACAGTAAAATAACAGAAGTGTGGAAATATCCACCTCATGGTAATTCCTCAGAGGTGTGGTTACCTCTGAATGGGAACCCTATGAGTGAGATCCTCTAACCAGGCTGAGTGAGGAATCTCGACCCCTAGCAGTAATTGTCTGCTTGGGGCAGGCGTCTCGGAGAGGCAAGCCTCAGAGATAACCCTCCAGTGGGAGACGTTCCACTGAAGGGAGAAGGGTCAGACAGTCAAGGGTTCGGCAACAGAGATGACGGCAACAGTACAGGAGCAGAAGACAGAAGAGTAATCGGTAAAAGGACAGAGGTCGGCAACAAGGATCAGATAGGCAAAGGTACAAGACCAGCAAGAGATAGAGTAGTCAGGGATAGCCAGAGTCAAAACACTGATCAATATACAATAATATTCCTAAGCTAAGGTGTGAAATCCTTAGTATCAACACCAGGGCACTGCACTAAGGTCTGAGCGCTAACACAACAGTGTATTCACGACAGCAGACAACTAGCTACTGACAGGCAAGTTGTATTTGTAGCTTTGTAGCTCAGCGCCGCCCCAGAGCCCCAACCAATCAGGACACCTCCTGAGGTCAGCTGACTAGTGAGTCAGCTGAGCCTCCTACGTAGGAGGTAAAAGTCCTGCCTCCTAGCGCACGCGTGCGACCCTTTGCCTCTGAGAAGAGGAGAGGACAGGCCCCGGGTCCGCGTCCTCTTGCGGAGAAAATTCCGCCTGCCGACATGCGACACCCGCCGCCGTGTCGCCAGTCGCGGCGGCGGTGTCCCTCGCAGAGTGTGACGGCTGCTCCGCACGAGTGACGGAGTCAGCCGGCTGGGAAGCGGAGACCGCCGCCATGCTGCCCAGCGCGGCGGCGGCGGTCCCGCTAGTTCTCACACCAAAGCATGTTTTTCTCACACAAGTCTTAACACTGGATATTAGGAACTAAATAAAACAAATGAGTCCAAAACTGAATGATTGTAGATTTATTTGTTGAGGAAAATAATACAGAGTAAGGCCTGAAACCCAATAGGAGCGCTTTTCTGAAAAGGTCTTGCTAATGTAATGCTATGGGTGTGATCCCACTAGAGCAATGCGATTTTATAAAAATCCCCCATAGCATTGCATTAGCAAGAGCTAATCACTAGCGATTAGAAAAGGCTGCTAGTGAGTTTGAGCCCTTTGAGATGTGTCTGTGGCAGATGCATACATAGTTACATAGTTATTTGGGTTGAAAAAAGACATAAGTCCATCGAGTTCAACCAGAGAATAAAGTACAACACCAACACCAGCCTACTCCCTCACATATCCCTGTTGATCCAGACAGGAAGGCGAAAAAACCTTACAAGGCATGGTCCAAAAGGGAAAAAAAAAATTCCTTCCTGACTCCAGATGGCAATCAGATAAAATCCTTGGATCAACATCATTAGGCATTACCTAGTAATTGTAGCCATGGATGTCTTTCAACGCATGGAAAGCATCTAAGCCCCCTTTAAATGCAGGTATAGAGTTTGCCATAACTACTTCCACATCTTAATCACTCTTAAGAAGAACCCTTTCCTAAATAAATGGCTAAAACGTTTTCCTCCATGTGCAGATCATGTTCTCTAGTCCTTTGAGAAGGCCTACGGACAAAAAGCCCATCCGCCAAGCTTTTATATTGCCCTCTGATGTATTTATACATGTTAATTAGATCCCCTCTAAGGCGTCTTTTCTCTAGACTAAATACACCCAGTTTATCTAACCTTTCTTGGTAAGTGAGACCTTCCATCCCACGTATCAATTTTGTTGCTCGTCTCTGCACCTGCTCTAAGACTGCAATATCTTTCCTGTATTGTGGTGCCCAGAACTGAATTCCATATTCCAGATGTGGCCTTACTAGAGAGTTAAACAGGGGCAATATTATGCTAGCATCTCAAGTTTTTATTTCCCTTTTAATGCATCCCAAAATTTTGTTTGCTTTAGCTGCAACGGCTTGGCATTGAGTACGATTATTTAACTTGTTGTCGATGAGTACTCCTAAGTCCTTCTCCAAGTTTGATGTCCTCAACTGTATTCCATTTATTTTGTATGGTGCTAGACCATTGGTACGACCAAAATGCATGACTTTACATTTTTCAACATTGAATTTCATCTGCCATTTATGCGCCCATATAGCCATCCTATCCAGATCCTGTTGCAATATGTCCCCATCTTCCTGAGAGTTGATGATTCTGCACAATTTTGTATCATCTGCAAAAATAGCAACATTGCTCACTACTGCATTTACTAGGTCATTAATAAATAAATTTAAGAGCACTGGACCCAGTACGGACCCCTGTGGGACCCCACTGCTAACAGTCTCCCATTTTGAGTATGATCCATTGACCACAACTCTTTGTTTTCTGTCCATTAGCCAGTTCCCTATCCATGCACACAGACTCTTCCCCAGTCCTTGCATCCTCAACTTTTGCACCAGACTTTTGTGGGGAACAGTGTCACCTTTGCAAAGTCCAAGTATATCACATCTACAGCATTCCCAATATCCACATTAGCGTTCACTACCTCATAAAAGCTGAGCGTGTTAGGCAAACAGGACCTGTCTTTAGTAAACCCATGTTGATGCATGGGAACTCTTACTTGTAGCAATTAATGTACCTTTTAGATTGTAGTAATTTCAGATAAACAGTTCTGATAAATGTATTTTATATGGGTTGGAGGAACTTTAGCCTGTTCTGCAGCTCAGGGGTTTGGGTGGTTTCCCTCATAGGCTTGGGGTCCTTCCACAACATTTCAACAGAATTAAAGTCAGGACTTCGACTTGGTCATTACAGATCTGTGACATTCTTGTGTTTTAACTGTTGATTGGTAGATCTGCTTAGGTGTGGAGAGTCACTGTCTTGCTGCATGGTCCACTTTTTATTGAGCTTCAGTTTACAGATGGTTACCCTTACTTTTTCCTGAAGAATTAATTGGTGCAATTCATAATTCATAGTTTCATTGTTCTCAATGTCCGTGTGAGGTTACCCTCGCACATTAAACAAATCTCCTTGCATGATCGGGTCTTAAAACAAGATGCTGGATGATTTCCGAGCAGACTGCTGGTCTTGAAACTGTCTTCAGCACCATGCATCACTTATCGCCCCAGCATTATTTGTTTTATTTGTATTTATGTTTTTCTTATTAAATTATGTAACCTCCAAAGCCTTTTAACTTTTTCTTCCTCATGGCAGCTGGTTTTTCATTATTGTTATTTATTGTATTAATAAAGCACCAACATATTACGCAGCGTGCCGCTGGACAATAAATAGGGATACACACAATGTTTACAAGGGGTGTCGGACAGAAAAGTAGCAAAGTGCAGTGGGTGCTAAGTACAAAGCAGTATCAGGCTCTTATGGTTACCTTGTGGTGTTAGTTGGTCCCACGTGATAGTGGCAGAGCTGATGACACACTGGAGACACCACTAGTCCTCCCCATGGACTGCAAGGGTCACTGTCCTACAGCAGCATTACCTTTAGCATGGTTGAACAGACATGTAGGGATCTGCTGCGCTGATCATTATATTGATCGTCAGCCAGCATGCAGTCAAAAATGCAGTGGTGCCCGTTAAAGCAGTGGCGCTCAAGTCTTCGCAGTTTTGGCCACAGACTCTTCCATTTCCCCATATGGCAGTACTGGTTGTACTAGCCTGGTCGCGGCCCTGAGGCAAGGTATTCAAGAATCAGCAGATAGCAGCTCAGAAACTTATCCTAGTTCTCTTTTGGTTCAATCCTGGTCCGGTTCTGCCAGAATGGCTGAGTAGACAACATGGGGCTCCACCACTTGAACAATTCCAGCCCACATTTCCAGGAAATGGTGGAGGACTCTACAAGAAGAAGGGAGCAAAAATCGTTCTCCTCACCTGCAAACCATGTCATGGACAAGGGTCTAATCACTACTGCAGAATAAGTGGGGGTAACTACCCTCAGAATATGTGTGGATACCTCCTTGGGCGGTTGGCGGGAGATCTTGAACACCCCCCTTTAATAATAAGAGTCGCCAGAAATCCGTTCAAATGGTACACCTTAACACATTTACCAGCAATATTATTATTATTATTTTATTATTTATTGTATTTATAAAGCGCCAACATCTTACGCAGCGCTGCACAATAGATAAATGGGTTAACATTAGTGTTGGGCGAACAGTGTTCGCCACTGTTCGGGTTCTGCAGAACATCACCCTGTTCGGGTGATGTTCGAGTTCGGCCGAACACCTGGTGGTGTTCGGCCAAACTGTTCGGGGTTCGCCCGAACTGCAGAATGCATGGCCGAACATGGCCGAACAGGGCCCCTGTTCGGCCGAACAGGGCCCTGTTCGGCCGAATACTGCCCCCCTATGCCCCCTATGGGGTCGCAGGCATAAGGGGGGAGCATGCCCCGATCGCGGGGGGGGGTCGGAAATTCCCCCCACCCCCTCCGCTAGCGCTCCCCCCTCTGCCCGCTTCCCCATACAAAAAGTTTGAAACAAGTTCAATAGTACCTGGGCTGGTGGCACTGGCTGGCAGTGGAGTGAGGAGGAGTCCGAGTAGCAGAGTGACGTTGAGGCCGGGCAGCGGGCGGTTCAGCGCTAGTACCCTTGTGGTACTTCCGCCCTTTCTCTGACCTCACGTCCTCTGCATACGAGGGTACGCATCACGCGTACCCTCGTATGCGTCATCACGCAGAGGACGTGAGATCAGAGAAAGGGCGGAAGTACCACAAGGGTACTAGCGCTGAACCGCCCGCTGCCCGGCCTCAACGTCACTCTGCTACTCGGACTCCTCCTCCTCCTCACTCCACTGCCAGCCAGTGCCACCAGCCCAGGTACTATTGAACTTGTTTCAAACTTTTTGTATGGAGAAGCGGGCAGAGGGGGGAGCGCTAGCGGAGGGGGTGGGGGGAATTTCCGACCCCCCCGCGACCGGGGCATGCTCCCCCCTTATGCCTGCGACCCCATAGGGCCCCCAAAATGGGCATGTTCGGGGGTCCCATTGACTCCCATTGAGTTCGGCGTTCGGGCCGAACATGCCGAACATCTGGCCCATGTTCGGCCTGTTCGGCCCGAACCCGAACATCCAGGTGTTCGCCCAACACTAGTTAACATACAGGTAGAACATACGGAAACTCACAACAAAACAAGATCATGCAAATGATTTGATAACAATACAGTGTCATAGGTCAAAATAGAGACTGTTCGAGTCTACAAGAGGGGTGGTTGCGAGTAAGATTGCATAATCAAGCTGGATACGTTAAGGAGGAGGGCCCTGCCGGAGGCTTACAATCTAAAGGGTGGGGTGGAGACAATAGGTGCGTCTTTTGAGAGGGGGTCTAACAGAACATATTATGGTGCTGGTGTAGGGGGGTATGCGAGCGTGAAGAGGTGAGTCTTGAGAGCTTGTTTGAAGGAATTAAAGGTGGGGGCGAGTCTGACGGCTGGTGGGAGAGAGTTCCAGAGAGTAGGGGCGGCCCTGGTGAAGTCCTGCAATCTTGCGTGTGACTGAGTTATGCGTGGTGCGACTAGGCGCAGGTCATTGGAGGATCGGAGGGGGCGGGCTGGTATGTGCCTGTGGACCAGATCAGAGATGTAGGTTGGGCAGGTCTTGTGCACTTATTTGTAGGCAAAGCACAGGATTTTGAAATTGATCCTAAAGCTGATGGGGAGCCAGTGTAGTGCTTTACAGAGCGGAGTTGTAGAGGTGCTGCGGTGAGAAGTATGTATCAGTCTGGCTGCCTCATTCATTACCAATTTAAGTGGGTCAGTACGGTTAGAGGGGAGGCCAGATAAAAGAAAATTGCAGTAGTCTAGGCGGGAAATGACAAGGGCGTGGATAAGGAGTTTAGTGGTGTCAGGGGACAGGTAGGAGCGGATCTTGGAGATGTTGCGGAGGTGGAAGTTGCAGGATCTGGCAATACCTTGGATGTGGGCGGTAAAGGAAAGTTCAGAGTCCAGAGTAAGGCCTAGACAGCGGGCTTGGGAGGTAGGGTGGATTATAGTATTTTCAATAGTGACGTGCAGATCTGGGAGGGGTGCAGCTGTGCGGGGTGGGAATATTAGAAGCTCAGTCTTGTCCAAATTAAGCTTCAGGTACCTGGCAGCCATCCAGGAGGAAATGGATGTGAGGCAGGCAGAGACTTTGTCCATGGTAGAGGAGGAGAGGTCTGGGGTGTGGAGATTTATCTGGGTGTCGTCGGCATACAGGTGGTAATTGAAACCCATGGAGGAGATGATTTTGCCAATTGAGGCAGTATAGAGTGAGAACAGTAGGGGTCCTAGGACGGAACCTTGAGGAACACCAACTGAGAGGGGTGTAGGAGTGGATGAGGAGCCATTGAAAAATATTGTAAAGGAGCGGTTGGAGAGGTAGGAGGAGATCCAGGCTAAGGCTAGGGACTGAATGCCCATTAGCTACAAGGAGTGGAGGAGGAGGGAGTGGTCGACAGTGTCAAATGCCGAGGAGGGGTCCAGGAGGAGCAGGATGGAGTATTTACCTTTGGCAAGGGCGAGGTCATTTACCACTTTGGTGAGGGCGGTTTCTGTAGAATGGGCTGTGCGAAAACCAGATTGCAGGGGATCGAGAAGGGAGTTGGAGTGAAGGAAGTTGGTCAGGCGTTGGTGGGCCAGGTGTTCAAGAATTTTTGAGGCAAAAGGGAGGAGAGAGATTGGGCGGTAGTTGGATGGCAGAGCAGGGTCAAGTGAAGATTTCTTTAGCAGGGGAAGCACAGTGGCCTGTTTGAATACGGAGGGGAAGATGCCGGTGGAGAAGGAGAGGTTGAACAGATGGGTGAGGACAGGGGCCAGATCAAAAAAATGTGGGCGCAGAGAATCAGATGGGACCGGATCTAGGGGGCAGGAAGTGGCAGGTGAAGTTGCCAGCAGCTGGTTGACTTCCTCCACCGTGACAGGATTGAAGGAGGTAAGGGAGGAGAAAGAGGAAGGAGTCGGATGTGGTGGGGAGGCGGGGGCGAAAGAGTGGAGGAGAGAAATATCCCTCCGGATGGTTGTAATTTTGTTGATAAAGTAATTTGATAGGTCAGTGGCTGAGATGGTGGAGGTTGGGGGGGAGGTGTGGGGTTAAGTAGGGCATTGAAGGTGGCAAAAAGACGACGTGGGTTGGAGGCTTGGGTAGCGATCAAGTGAGTGAAGTATATCTGTTTACTATCAGCGAGGGCAGCATGGTACGTCTGCAACTTGGTCTTGTATCCCAGGAAATCATTGTTGTTGCGGGATTTCCTCCATTTGCGTTCTGCAGCTCGTGTCTCATTTTGTAGTTTTCTTGTGAGGGCAGTGTGCCAAGGTTGGGGGTTGGGGCGACTGTTGGTACGAAAGGTCAGGGGAGCCGCATGGTCTAAGGCTGCAGAGAGGTTACTGTTGTATTGAGCTGCCGCTTCATTGGGGCAGGTTAGGCTGGGGAGGGAGGAGGAGAGAGAGTGGAGCAATATAGTAAAGATTTCTTAGATATGTAACATTTGACATGTAGATGCACTAATATATGTCAAGTTTGCTCTCAAGATTAAAAAAATAGGTACTGTATCAGCACACGAATACAGTATTTTATATTGCTGTATCAGTGCTCAACATATTTTTTCACAGGCTAGATCACTGATGTAGTAATGAGTTCTAAAGTCTGGCGTTCCCATTAATTTATGAGTGTGTTTGATCTACCCTACCGTATAAATTCACTTAACTTCAGCTACGTTTATAGCAGAGCTATGTGGATGTGCAGTCAGCAGCGTCATCAGTAGTAATAGCACGTCTTTATTACTAGGAGAAAATCCACGCTTTCCATCTGATAACTTACAGCTCATTAGTGTACAGGAAACTTCTTAAATTCCATCACACCTTTATATCTGCTATCACTGTGAATACCACAACATTAGACAGGCCTTAATGATGTAGGATTGCTAACATAAAAATTAATTTACTACAACACACTCAGCTAATCTGTCCTTTGTGAGTGTATTCTCCAGAATAGTTTTTTTAGAACACATTTTCTGACAATTACAAAAACTATTAGTTATATTTCACACAATGACAAAAGTGATGAATGTGAAATAAGTAAGTTTCGTGCCTAAATACTTCCCTTTATTGCAGATCTAATCCCCATTGCATTTACTTGTAGCACACAACACAAAACATTCTTCCCTTATCATTTTGGTTTGTTCACATGGTCTTCAGCATAGACCAGTGGTTACCACTCTTTTTTGGATGAGGGCACCCTTGATGGCTTTGAAATTTTAGACAACAATAATTTTTGGGGTTTGTAGTGACTTTCTCCTTGCCATACACACCATTGCTGTTCGGTGTTCTCCAGATAGTGGACTCGTGAACATCAATATTCACCAATGTGACACAGGCCTTCGGTTGCTTAGAACATGCCCTGTATTCCTTAAGAGGAACTGTCGCGAAAATCTTCAAATTTAAAACACATACAAATAAGAAGTACATTTCTTCCTGAGTAAAATGAGCCATAAATAACTTTTCTCCTATGTTGCTGTCACTTACAGTAGGCAGTAGAAATCTGACATTACCGGCAGGTATTGGGCTAGTCCGTCTCTTCATGGAGGATTCACAGGATGGCCTTTATTCTCTATAAAGACATTCCTTAAAAATGATTAACCTTCCTGGCGGTAAGCCTGACACTGTGTCGGGCTTGCCGCCGCAGGGGATCGCATGGCCCCGGGAGGATTTGTTATAATAAAAATGGTTTTCTCCGGATGAGTATGCACTTGGCTAGCTAACCATGTCCCCCAAGTCGCTTCGGTCCCCTCTGATCGCCCCCGATCACCTCCGGTATACATACCCCCCAGGGATCCCACGATGGCGCAGCATCCTAATCAACACCCGGCTTCTCTATGGGGAGGATCGGAACTGCGCATGACGTCGATGATGTCATGTCCGATCGTCGCCATAGCGACGAGTGAAGTCAAATTGTGAAGCTGCGACTCTCGCAGGATCACGGACGGGTGAGTGTTGCCGGCGGCGATCGGGGGGGGGGGGGGGGGGGGGTCAGACCGGTGCCGGGGGACTTGGGGGCAACAGTTAGCTAGCCTAGTGCTAGCTAACATAAAAAAAAAATACTTTTAATTAAAAAAAAGCCCTCCCACGGACGCAGCCACCGCATCTGCGTACCGCCAGGGAGGTTAATACAAAGATGCTGGCCAGCAACCCTGCTCGCTGCACACTATTTTAGCATTTGGACGAAGCAACTGCCATTCACTAAGAGCTTTTAAAAATAAAGAAAACCCTAAGAACCCCCTATGAGAAGATGAGCTAGTCCAAAATCTGTGGATAATGTCAGATTTCTACTACTTACTGTATGTGACAGCAACATAGGAGAAAAGTAATTTATGGCTCATTTTACTCTGAGAGAAATGTACTTCTTATTTGTATATGTTTTAAATTTTAGGATTTTCGCGACAGTTCCTCTTTAGTAACCTTTCAGACTATTATATGCCTTTCAGTTGGAGTTATATTTGATGGTTGATCACCTCTAGGATGGTAACAGCCATCCAGCCTATTGGTGCTTCAAGTGCAATTCTACCTTTTTATTGCAACTATGAATGATCTACCACATGCTTATCCCTAACAATTAAAGGTGTGCGTGCAGAAGGTTCAAAAATGAAATACTACATTAGCTTGTGGGTTACAAAATAGGAACAAATGTGTAATGCAGCAACTGTCCCTTAAGACTCAGAACACCTCTATGCAGTCTTTATTTTTTATATCCTAAGGCCCATTTTCATTTATTGAATTGTATTCATTCTATATCACTTTGAGTACTTACCAGATGAAGTATCCAAGCCACATAGCAGGTGTTCCTGGCAGTCAACAACTACATGTGATGTGGGTATGTGGTCAGCTACAGCTGCCTTCCTTATGAAATTAGCTTATCTTAATGGGCACTAATAATGTATCAGAGTGCTCCGTCAGTAACCCATCAATTTGCTGAGCATATCCATGAAAGGAAGAGATGTGATTGCTTGCTGTGGGTTACTGTACTTTGCACACAGTCATTACACTTTGCACTGCTTAATTTATAGGCATAAAATATATATGAGATCGATATGGTTGATGTCCAGTATGTTTATGACAGAAGTGTTCTTGCTAATAGAAGCAATACGGCTTACAAGACTGGTAGGGGAATACTAAGCTTAAGTAATTTGGACATGCATGAGAAATCAGGGTGACACTACAATATAATCATGGCTGCCAACAAGATTCATGGCCCACTCAAACTTCAACAAGCATGCATTTAAGAATGTTTCCCCTCGTAAGAACTCAGTGGCAGAGATGGATTAATGCTCTGTATAACTTTCTTGATTTAGCTGATATAGTTTTTAACCACTTCAGGATTCTGCGTACGCATAAGTACGCCCCTGAATCCTGAAGTGGTTAAAAACTATATCAGCTAAATCAAGAAAGTTATTCAGAGCATTATTTCCGTCCTGCGCCGCTCACAAGGGGAGGGAGAGGGAGGGAAGGGGAAGGAGGCCAGAAAGCGCTGCAGAGGGGGGCTTTGAAGAGCCCCCCGCAAGCGCAAACAGCCGGCGGCGATCAGACCCCCCCCAGCAGGACATCCCCCTAGTGTGGAAAAAAGGGAGGAAGTCTGATCGCCCTGGCTGCTATCTGATCTGTGCTGCGGGCTGAAGAGCCCTGCAGCACAGATCTGCAAAACCACCAGATCTGCAAAACCACCACTTTTGGCATGGGAGCGATCAGGCCAGAAGGGGTTGGAGGAAGCACCAGGTATGTATATTAGTCTTTAAAAGCCCATTTTAGGTTCCCTTTAAAAAATATTTTGTGATCTAAACCACTGTGCAAGGTTCTGTTTTGAAGAAATTTCAAGTCATAAAATAAGAAGCAAAGCCGTAATGCAGTTCAACCTTTAGTGTGGCTAAGCTAGTTTATATACAGGCGCGGAGCTAGGGGGGGTCGGGGTAGGACAAGTGCCCCGGGGCGCCTGGTCCCCGAGGGCGCCCTCAGCCTGGCTGAGCTGCGGGTTTTTTTTTTTTTTTTGCGGCGGAGGGGAGGGGAGCAGCGCAGAGAAGAGGGAGAGCTGTGCGGACGGTGGGGAAGGGGGGCCATATCCCCCCTCCTTCCCTCACCTTAGGTGCTCTCTCTCTCCCTCGCTGTCCCCTCCAATGTCCGGGTGGCTGGCCTGGCAGCGGCGGGCGGAACTCACCTCCGTCTCGCTCCAGCGCCGGCCGGAAGTTCGAGTGCGCAGCCGCTGCTCTGGTCTGGACCAGACCAGAGTAGCGGCAGATCCATCCGGCGCTGCGACGAGACGGAGGTAAGTTCCGCCCGCCGCTGCCAGCCTGAGCCACCCGGACATTGGAGGGGACAGCGAGGAAGGGAGAGCAGCTCTTCTCTGCGCTGCTCCCCTCCTGCTGGGGAGGGGGACACCTGACCTGGCTACCTACTCTGGGCACATATACCCCTGGCTACATATACTGGACATATATCCCTGGCTACCTACTCTGGGCACATATACCCCTGGCTACCTACTCTGGGCACATATACCCCTGGCTACCTACTCTGGGCATATATACCCCTGCCTACATATACTGGGCATATACCCCTGGCTACCTACTCTGGGCACATATACCCCTGGCTACCTACTCTGGGCACATACACCCCTGCCTACATATACTGGGCATATACCCCTGGCTACCTACTCTGGGCACATATACCCCTGGCTACCTACTCTGGGCACATATACCCCTGGCTACCTACTCTGGGCACATATACCCCTGGCTACCTACTCTGGGCACATATACCCCTGCCTACATATACTGGGCATATACCCCTGGCTACCTACTCTGGGCACATATACCCCTGGCTACCTACTCTGGGCACATATACCCCTGGCTACCTACTCTGGGCACATATACCCCTGCCTACATATACTGGGCACATATACCCCTAACTACATATACTGGGTACATATACCCCTGGCTACATATACTGGGCATTTATACCCCTGGCTACATATACTGGGCACATATACCTCTGGCTACATATACTGGGGACACATACCCCTGCCTACATATACTGGGCACATATACCCCTGGCTACCTGTTCTGTGGACATCTCTACCCCTGGCTACCTGTTCTGGGAACATCTATACTGCTGGCCACCTATTCTGGGGACACCTATAGACCTGGGGCTACCTATTTTTGGGCAAGCATTGCTGTCAGATTGAGTGTATTTTGGGGAACTGCTGCCAGGTGAGAGGTGTCTACCATATTAAGGGGACATTCTGCCTATTTATGTGAAATGCTGTCTATTTATGTGCCTCATGACTGCTGAATTTGTCTTGTTGGGGGCCTCATGGTTACTGAATTTGTCTTGTTGGGGGCCTCATGATTTGTTGGGGGCCTCAAGATCGCTGAATTTGTCTTGTTAGGGGCCTCATGATTGCTGAATTTGTCTTGTTAGGGGCCTCATGATTGCTGAATTTGTCTTGTTGGGGGCCTCAGGATTGCTAAATTTGTCTTGTTGGGGGCCTCATGTTTGCTCATGATTGCGGAATTTGTCTTGATGGGGGTGGGGGGCTCATGATTGCTGAATTTGTCTTGGAACATGCTGGAAGGTACATACTGAGGGAGGGTGGGTGAGCGTGAGCCTGCTAACCTCCATGTACATTTGAAGGGGCGTGACCAAATGTGGAGTACCCATAACCACGCCCACATTTGGTCACGACCCTTCACCTTAGGGGGCGCATTAATAGTCTTTGTCCCCGGGCGCTGAAAACCCTAGCTACGCCTCTGTTTATATACTATACTATACTGCAATGCAATGACTGTTCAGCTAAGGGAGAAGTTGGCATTATCATATCACAGCTTCTAGCAGCTAATCCAGTTAACCAGCATCTGTGGTACTGTACAGGATCTTCTAAAAAAATCAGCATATTGTGATAAAGTTCATTATTTTCTGTAATGTACTGATAAACATTAGACTTTCATATATTTTAGATTCAAATACACACAACTGAAGTAGTTCAAGCCTTTTATTGTTTTAATATTGATGATTTTGGCATACAGCTCATGAAAACCCAAATTTCCTATCTCAAAAAATTAGCATATTTCATCCGACCAATAAAAGAAAAGTGTTTTTAAAACAAAAAAAGTCAACCTTCAAATAATTATGTTCAGTTATGTACTCAATACTTGGTCGGGAATCCTTTTGCAGAAATGACTTCTTCAATGCGGCGTGGCATGGAGGCAATCAGCCTGTGGCACTGCTCAGGTGTTATGGAGGCCCAGGATGCTTCGATAGCGGCCTTAAGCTCATCCAGAGTGTCGGGTCTTGCGTCTCTCAACTTTCTCTTCACAATATCTCACAGATTCTCTATGGGGTTCAGGTCAGGAGAGTTGGCAGGCCAATTAAGCACAGTAATATCATGGTCAGTAAACCATTTACCAGTGGTTTTGGCACTGTGAGCAGGTGCCAGGTCATGCTGAAAAATGAAATCTTCATCTCCATAAAGCTTTTCAGCAGATGGAAGCATGAAGTGCTCCAAAATCTCCTGGTAGCTAGCTGCATTGACCCTGCCCTTGATGAAACACAGTGGACCAACACCAGCAGCTAACATGGCAGCCCAGACCATCACTGACTGTGGGTACTTGACACTGGACTTCAGGCATTTTGGCATTTCCCTCTCCCCAGTCTTCCTCCAGACTCTGGCACCTTGATTTCCGAATGACATGTAAAAGTTGCTTTCATCCGAAAAAAGTACTTTGGACCACTGAGCAACAGTCCAGTGCTGCTTCTCTGTAGCCCAGGTCAGGCGCTTCTGCCGCTGTTTCTAGTTCAAAAGTGGGTTCATGCTTCCATCTGCTGAAAAGCTTTATGGAGATGAAGATTTCATTTTTCAGCATGACCTGGCACCTGCTCACAGTGCCAAAACCACTGGTAAATGGTTTACTGACCATGGTATTACTGTGCTCAATTGGCCTGCCAACTCTCCTGACCTGAACCCCATAGAGAATCTGTGGGATATTGTGAAGAGAAAGTTGAGAGACGCAATACCCAACACTCTGGATGAGCTTAAGGCCAGTATCGAAGCATCCTGGGCCTTCATAACACCTGAGCAGTGCCACAGGCTGATTGCCTCCATGCCACTTCGCATTGAAGCAGTCATTTCTGCAATCGTATTCCCGACCAAGTATTGAGTGCATAACTGAACATAATTATTTGAAGGTTGACTTTTTTTGTTTTAAAAACACTTTTCTTTTATTGGTCGGATGAAATATGCTAATTTTTTGAGATAGGAAATTTGGGTTTTCATGAGCTGTATGCCAACATCATCAATATTAAAACAATAAAAGGCTTGAACTACTTCAGTTGTGTGTATTTGAATCTAAAATATATGAAAGTCTAATGTTTATCAGTACATTACAGAAAATAATGAACTTTATCACAATATGCACATTTTTTGAGAAGATCCTGTATATTCTGGTGTATAAGACTTTTTAACCCTTGAAAATCTTCTGAAAAGTCAGGGGTCGTCTTATACGCTGGGTGTCATTGATGCCGGGTGATACGCCCTATCCTGTTACCGACTCTCAGATCTCGCTGCTGAGGACTGTAGTGAAGCGGTGATGGTGCACATGTGCGAGATCTGAGAGGCAGAGAAGGAGATAAATGGGATACAAGGGTGGGCCACAAGGGTGAAAGGGTGTGTTTTATGGTCACAGCATGATCTATTCTTCCATACCGCTCTGATAAACAGGTAGACAAGGAGAGCTGACCAATCCGCTTAGGGAGAGGGAGAGTTACCAGTCAATTGCCTGCATACTGTTATATACTGGGTACCACATACAGTACAGTACCAGTATCTGCTCATACATAGCACCAGTATACGATGTTTTTTTTATTTTTATTTGGTGTGTATTGGAAGAGGGGTAGTCTTATATGGAAAGTATAGCCCAAACTCTGTATTTTAACTGGAAAAGTTGGGGAGTCGTCTTATATGCCCAGTAGTCTTATATGCCGGAATATACGCTAATAGTTCAGTGATTAAAAGGGCATGTGTACTTGTACATGTACTTGTAGTAAAGTAAATGCATCGTAAATTGTTTACTTCTTGTGTAGCTGTCACTTACAGTAGGTATTATAATCTGACAGCTCTAAACCAGGGGTCCCCAAACGTTTTGGGTCGAGGGCCGGGTCAACATACTTCAGACTGCTGGGGGGCCAGAGTGTACATAAAATGATGTAGAAGTCTTTGCGGGCCAGACAGTGAAGCATGACCAGGTGACAACCTGCAGTCCAAGTGGACAACAGTGTCACCTGTTGTGGAATTTGATTGGAAACCAGCAAATTACTGCTTTCTGGCTTCATTCTATACATGGACCAATATTTAAAGATGTAACGGACCGCATCTATAATACATTTTGTGTGTGTGGGGCCGGTAAAAAAGCCTTAGGGGGCCACATTCGGCCCGCGGGTCTTAGTTTGAGGACCACTGCTCTAAACTCTTACCAACCGGTTTTGAATAAGCCAATCTCTTCATAGGGCAATGTTTCTTTTAATTGTTTAGAAAGTACCCCTGGAAACAATCTATACAAAGATGCCAGACTAATCGCATGCACACTATTCTGACAGCTGGACTGTACCAATTCCATTTGAGTGCTTTTAAAAATAATAGAAGGCCTAAAAATCCCATATGAGATGGACTTGTCCAAAACCTGTCAGTAAGATGTTTACATCTAGCTGTTGTAAGCCAGGATTGTAATGTCCCCACACTGTTGCTGGCCATTGCTATCTTTTAACCACTTGCCGACCGCCTACTGCATATTGGCGGCGGCATATTGGCGGCCCCAGGACCACGTAACGCAGAATGGCGTCGGGTCCTGGGGCACTGTTTTGCCGGGGATCGCGCGCTGGGATGCGCGCGCATCTGCCGGCAATAGGCTCCGCCCACCCGCGACATCAACCCGCCGGCCAATCGGAAGCGCCGGTGGGTTGTTAACCCGACGATCGCCGCATAGGAAGCGTATAATACGCTTTGTAATGTTTACAAAGTGTATTATACGGGCTGCCTCCTGCCTTGGTGGTCCCAGTGTCCGAGGGACCACCAGGGCAGGCTGCAGCCACCCTAGTCTGCACCCAAACACACTGATCTGCCCCCCCCCCCTGCCCCCTGATTGACACAGCACCCCTCAGACCCCCCCCTTCCCACCCCCAGACCACTGTTTGCACCCAATCACCCATCAATCACTCCCTGTCACTATCTGTCAACGCTATTTTTTTTTTACTCCCTAAACTGCCCCCTGGGGACTCCTGATCACCCCCCCCAACCCTCAGATTCTCCCCAGACCCCCCCCCCCGTGTACTGTATGCATCTATCCCCCCTGATCACCTGTCAATCACCTGTCAATCACCCATCAATCACCCCCTGTCACTGCTACCCATCAATCAGCCCCTAACCTGCCCCTTGCCGGCAATCTCCCACCCACCCACACCATTAGATCACCTCGCCAGTGCATTGCTTGCATCTATTCCCCCCACTAATCACACCTTGAGACACCCATTAATCACCTCCTGTCACCACCTGTCACCCCCTAACACACCTACCCATCAGATCAGGCCCTAATTTGCCCCGTGTGGGCTCCTGATCACTCGGCCAAACCCTCAGATCCCCCTCAGACCCCCTTCCGATCACCTCCCCAGTGCATTGATTGCATCTATTTTCCCCTCTAACCACCCCCTGAGACACCCATCAATCACCTACTGTCACCCCCCTAGCACTCCTATCCATCAGATCAGGCCCAATACAGCCTGTCATGTAAGAGGCCACCCTGCTTATGAACGGTTCCACAAAATTCGCCCCTTCATAGACCACCTGCCATCAAAATTTGCATATGCTTATACCCCTGAACAGTCATTTTGAGACATTTGGTTTCCAGACTACTCACGGTTTTGGGCCCGTAAAATGCCAGGGCAGTATAAGAACTCCACAAGTGACCATTTTTTAGAAAAAAAGACACCCCAAGGTATTCTGTTAGGTGTATGAAGCGTTCATAGAAGATTTTATTTTTTGTCAAAAGTTAGCGGAAATTGATTTTTATTGTTTTTTCACAAAGTTTCATTTTTCACTAACTTATGACAAAAAATAAGATCTTCTATGAACTCACCATACACCTAATGGAATACCTTGGGGTGTCTTCTTTCTAAAATGGGGTCACTTGTGGCGTTCCTATACTGCCCTGGCATTTTAGGGGCCCTAAACCGTGAGGAGTAGTCTAGAAAACAAATGCCTCAAAATGACCTGTGAATAGGACGTTGGGCCCCTTAGCGCACCTAGGCTGCAAAAAAGTGTCACACATGTGGTATCGTCGTACTCAGGAGAAGTAGTATAATGTGTTTTGGGGAGTATTTTTACACATACCCATGCTGGGTGGGAGAAATCTCTGTAAATGGACAATTGTGTGTAAAAAAAATCTAATATATGTCATTTACAGAGATATTTCTCCCACCCTGCATAGGTATATGTAAAAATACACCACAAAACACATTATACTACTTCTTCTGAGCACGGCAGTACCACATGTGTGGCACTTTTTTGCAGCCTAACTGCGCTAAGGGGCCCAAAGTCCAATGAGTACCTTTAGGATTTCACAGGTCATTTTGCGACATTTGGGTTCAAGACTACTCCTCACGGTTTAGGGCCCCTAAAATGCCAGGGCAGTATAGGAACCCCACAAGTGACCCAATTTTAGAAAGAAGACACCCCAAGGTATTCTGTTAGGTGTATGATGAGTTCATAGAAGATTTTATTTTTTGTCACAAGTTAGCAGAAATTGATTTGTATTGTTTTTTTTTCACAAAGTGTCAATTTCCGCTAACTTGTGACAAAAAAAAATCTTCTATGAACTCACCATACTCCTAACAGAATACCTTGGGGTGTCTTCTTTCTAAAATGGGGTCACTTGTGGGGTTCCTATACTGCCCTGGCATTTTAGGGGTCCTAAACCGTTAGGAGTAGTCTAGAATCCAAATGCCTCAAAATGACCTGTGAATAGGACGTTAGGCCCCTTAGCGCACCTAGGTTGCAAAAAATTGTCACACATGTGGTATCGCCGTACTCAGAAGAAGTAGTATAATGTGTTTTGGGGTGTATTTTTACACATACCCATGCTGGGTGGGAGAAATCTCTCTGTAAATGGACATTTGTGTGTAAAATAAAATCAAAAAATTGTCATTTACAGAGATATTTCTCCCACCCAGCATGGGTATGTGTAAAAATACACCACAAAACACATTATACTACTTCTCCTGAGTACAGCGGTACCACATGTGTGGCACTTTTTTGCACCCTAACTGCGCTAAGGGGCCCAAAGTCCAATGAGTAGCTTTAGGAATTCAAGGGTCATTTTGCGACATTTGGTTTCAAGACTACTCCTCACGGTTTAGGGCCCCTAAAATGCCAGGGCAGTATAGGAACCCCACAAATGACCCCATTTTAGAAAGAAGACACCCCAAGGTATTCCGTTAGGAGTATGGTGAGTTCATAGAAGATTTTATTTTTTGTCACAAGTTAGCAGAAAATGACACTTTGTGAAAAAAAACAATTAAAATCAATTTCCGCTTACTTGTGACAAAAAATAAAATCTTCTATGAACTCACCATACTCCTAACGGAATACCTTGGGGTGTCTTCTTTCTAAAATGGGGTCATTTGTGGGGTTCCTATACTGCCCTGGCATTTCAGGGGCCCTAAACCGTGAGGAGTAGTCTTGAAACCAAATGTCGCAAAATGACCCTTGAAATCCTAAAGGTACTCATTGGACTTTGGGCCCCTTAGCGCAGTTAGGGTGCAAAAAAGTGCCACACATGTGGTATCGCCGTACTCAGGAGAAGTAGTATAATGTGTTTTGGGGTGTATCTTTACACATACCCATGCTGAGTGGGAGAAATATCTCTGTAAATGGACAATTGTGTGTAAAAAAAAATCAAAAAATTGTCATTTACAGAGATATTTCTCCCACCCAGTATGGGTATGTGTAAAAATACACCCCAAAACACATTATACTACTTCTCCTGAGTACGGCAATACCACATGTGAGGCACTTTTTTGCAGCCTAACTGCGCTAAGGGGCCCTAAGTCCAATGAGCACCTTTAGGCTTTACAGGGGTGCTTACAATTTAGCACCCCCCAAAATGCCAGGACAGTAAACACACCCCACAAATGACCCCATTTTGGAAAGTAGACACTTCAAGGTATTCAGAGAGGAGCATAGTGAGTCCGTGGCAGATTTAATTTTTTTTTTACGCAAGTTAGAAGAAATGGAAACTTTTTTTTCCCTTTTTTTTTGTCACAAAGTGTCACTTTCCGCTAACTTGTGACAAAAAATAAAATCTTCTATGAACTCACCATGCCTCTCAGTGAATACTTTGGGATGTCTTTTTTCCAAAATGGGGTCATTTGGGGGGTATTTATACCATCCTGGATTTTTAGCACCTCATGAAACATGACAGGTGCTCAGAAAAGTCGGAGATGCTTCAAAATGGGAAAATTCACTTTTTGCACCATAGTTTGTAAACGCTATAACTTTTACCCAATCCAATAAATATACACTGAAAGGTTTTTTTTTTTATCAAAGACATGTAGCAGAATAACTTTCGCACTCAAATGTATAGGAAATTTTACTTTATTTGAAAAATGTCAGCACAGAAAGTAAAAAAAGTCATTTTTTTTGACAAAATTCATGTCTTTTTTGATGAATATAATAAAAAGTAAAAATCGCAGCAGCAATCAAATAGCACCAAAAGAAAGCTGTATTAGTGACAAGAAAAGGAGGTCAAATTCATTTAGATGGTAGGTTGTATGACCGAGCAATAAACCGTTTAAGCTGCAGTGGTCTGAATGGAAAAAAAGGCTCTGGTCCTTAAGGGGTTTTATGACTGCAGTCCTTAAGTGGTTAAAGTCAATGGTGACTGTTCTGCTATTATGGTATATAAGTGAAAACCACAACCCTGCAATTTATTAGACCAATCCTGCCTACACTGAAGCCAAGGCTTCACTGAAAAATAGGTTCAAGGTGGTGCCTCTATATCTCAAAAAAGGTAACTGCACATAGTGTGAAAAAAACATTTAAAGGACCACTATCATGAAAAATTGTAACATACAAGTTAAAATACATGTTAACACATACAAATAAGAAGTACAGTAGAGTCATTTATCCAGCACAGGCGGGACTGCCTGATACCGGATATGTGTGCTTGCCGGTTGCTTGAGAAGTCAAGAATCTCATTAAATATAGCACTAACCTACCCCCAGGTGATTAAAAGCAGAGCATCGTGCAGTGGTAGGGACTTATGAATGTTCTGGGCGCCCAGCTTCTTTTCTTTTGTAGCTCCCAGAGGCTTTGGGACGGCTTCTGTGCATGGCTCCGATGTGTCATGTGACCTAGTGCGGGTCAGGTGACACACTGGGGAGCCATATGAGCATGCCGCAAAGCCTCTGGGAGCCACAGAAGAGAAGAAGATGTGTGCACAGAGCATTTGTAAGTCGCTACCTCTGCAAACTGCGGTAGAAGCGCCCCCATTCTCCCCCGCCAGACATGCTGGTTAGTTGAGACTGCCGGATGTCTGAGTTCGAGTTAACCAGGACTCTACTGTATGTTTCTTTGGTATTGTCACCATAAAAATCAAATTTCAACAGCAACTGGTCTGAGTGTATTAACCACTGTACCACCACGGTACGTGTATCTACGCTCCTTTGAACATCCTTTCCCCACCAGGAGCGTAGATACACGCATCCCCGCCGCTACCGCCGCTGACCGCGCTCCCACTCGCTCGTGCGCACGCTCTCGTGCACGCCGCCAGCCGCTCGCCCGCAGATCAATTAACGGGAAAAAATGTTCCCTTTCGTTGATCTAAGCCCCCCAGCAATGATCGGCTGCTTCTATGAGAAGCAGCGCAATCATTGTGAAAAAAAAGTTTCCCAGCCTCATTGTACTTCCTGTAAGCATACTTCCTACGCTTACAGGACGCATTTACAAAAAATTACTGTGGCTATCTTGTGGCCAAAAAGTAAAACTACGCCCAAAAACAGTTTTCATATAAAAATACATAGTTTTACATTATAAATTAACTCATTACCTCCCACACTCCCCAATTTTTTTATTTTTTTTTTGTAATAAAAAGAAAAAAAAAATTACAAAAAAAATACATAAATAGTTACCTTAGGGACTGAACTCTTTAAATATTTATGTCAAGAGGGTATAACACTTTATAAACTATGGGCTTGTAATTAGGGATGGACGCAAAACTGAAAAAAAATGCACCTTTATTTCCAAATAAAATATTGGCGCCAAACATTGTGATAGGGACATAATTTAAACGGTGTAATAACCGGGACACATGGGCAAATACATTTCATGGATTTTAATTACAGTAGCATGCATTATTTAAAAACTATAATGGCCGAAAACTGAAAAAATTATATTTTTTTTCCCACATTTTTTTCCTATTTTCCTATTAAAACACATTTAGAATAAAATAATTATTGGCATAATCTCCCACCTAAAGAAAGCCTAATTGGTGGCAAAAAAAACAAGATATAATAATGGCAGTATTTGTATAGCGCCTTTCTCCTGTCGGACTCAAAGCGCTTGCGAGGCAGCCACTAGAGCGCACTCAGTAGGCAGTAGGCAGTGTTAGGGAGTCTTGCCCAATGAACTCCTTACTGAATTACTGGCTTACTGAACAGGCAGAGCCGAGATTCGAACCCAGGTCTCCCATGTCAGAGGCAGAGCCCTTAACCAGTACACTATCCAGCCACTGTTGGATATAGTATAGCCATATAGTTAATTTCATTGCGATAAGTAATGATAAAGTTATAGACGAATGAATTGAAGGAGTGCTAAAAGGTGAAAATTGCTCTGGTGCTCCAGGGGTAAAACCCCTCAGTTGTGAAGTGGTTAAGTGATAAAGATGCTAATCCTGCATTCAAAACTTGCAAAACATTTTCTGCTGTTATGGTTTGTAGTTATCACATACTTTAGGAGCACTGACCCTAGTGCCAAACAGTGCCAAAAAGTTGAAGGCTGGGAGTTCTTTTTATCTATAATATAATACTCCTCTTCCATTTATTTCCCTGCCTAGCTTTCTTATCTGAAACACCTCTGCTCACTTGTGTTTGCAAGCAAGGCTGAGGTGACTCAGTGATTGGATGTGTAAATAAAAAAACTCTGAGAGGAGGGCAGCTAATGAATACACAACGAGCAAGAGAAGGGAGGCGGGATGTAATGATCGCTGCTGCAGCAGCTATTGCTGGAAGTAGTGCTGCAGCTCAGGCAGTTCTGATGTCTTTCCATGCAAGCTGCATAGGTTTGTCTGTCTTTCCCTGCTGTCAGCTTGTGACTGATTATCATTCACCTGTGTGGGAATCTGCATGTCTGCTCCCATTGGATGACCTCAGTATAAAGATCTGCTTCCTGCAGGGTTTCCTTGGGTTTTCATAGCTTCAGCTTAAGCCTGTCTTGCTGTCGCTTTAGCCCCCGATCGTGTTTCTTGTTATAAAGATACTTTGCTGGTCTTTGCATCATATATTGGTTCATTGCCAATATATATGCATACCAGTACGTTTATTATTTTTCTTGTATTTGTGTTACGTTAATACATCAGTGTCGCTGATGTATACGTACACGAACAGTTTATATCCTGTGTGCAGTTAGTCAGCTTTCCAGCACGTTTTGGTAGGTTGCGCGTACCGTGACCACCCGTGCTGAGGTAGTTACCCTGCTCCTGGTTCTGTTTGTGGATTGCGTTCATCTCTGCGAAGAGATAACGAATCCTTCTGAATCCTGTTCTGTTACTGTTTGTGGATTGCGTTCATCTCTGCGAAGAGATAACGAATCCTTCTGAATCCTGTTCTGTTACCGTTTGTGGATTGCGTTCATCTCTGCGAAGAGATAGCGAATCCTTCTGAGTCCTGTTCCCTGTATTACTCCATTCCTAGTCAGCGTTCCTGCTTATGTCATATATCGGTTCATTGCCGATATATACATATGTTAGTCAGACGTTACAAATAGTTTCATTGATAGCTGTAATTGTAATACGCTAGGAAAACATACTTATTGTATATTTATCTGTGTTACGTTTATCTATCTTAATCCTGCTATTTTCTGACTGTCCTGTCCTGTCTTTGTGAGGCACGCCATCGCCGCAGCGCATTGGCTGCCTCATTCCAGTCTGTCTGGTTTTGGACGCTTGCTGTCGCTAAGTAGCCGCTAGCTAGCAAGCGTTCATTCTGTCTACCTGTCCTGATCTCCTCAGTTCTGGTTTGTGCGCTCAGCGCTACTTTGCGCTGAGACGTTATTACGAAAGCATTGTTTGTGGCTGTCAGATCTGCACCGGCTCTGTGCGCCACAATCTCCTATTGGAGTCAGTCCTCCCCTCCACTATACTAGGGATAGCCTGTTTTCTGGTGCTAGTGTGTGTACCTCCTCCACGCCAGCTCATGCGTTGCATGCTGACTGTGGAAAATACACCACCAAGCCTCACATTATGAAAACCCCATTACCAATCCCCATTGTGGGGGGGATTCCCAGAAAGTATGACACTGTTAATTATGGTTCCTGTTCCTTTAAGAAATTTGAAAAACTTAGCTCTGAAACAGAAAATGAGTTTTTCTCTGAATGTGCCAGGTTCCTGACCAATCCTGATCTCCAAGCGACTCCTGTTTCAACCTGGGCACTCCAACTAAGTTATATTTTGTTTAAAGGGGAATTATTCCAGTGGGCATTTGATGTTCTCAATCATTCCGATTTGAAAGAGAGACCACTGGAATTTCTAGCATTTGTGATCCATAACTGGTTGCGCATAGATCCATTGCCTTTTCCTCTTAATGAACTCCTGGCAGCAGGCCAATCAGCTACTCCTTCAATTGCTTGCAAAAATGTTCAGCAAGCAGAAAGTGTTACTGATAATTTTCCTGCAGCCTTGAATAAATCACCAAGAACAGCAGGGAAAACAGCAGGGTCTAAGGCCAAACGCAAACGTTCTAAGAAACGTGTCCGATCTGCAGAGTCGTTATCCTTAGCGACTGAGACCTATAATGAGATTCTGCCATTAACAGATAATGAAATGCAATTGTCTTTCAGGGGAGTTAAATGGACTTATGAAACTACTAATGAACTTTCCTCCCTGGCTAGGGAAAATAAAGATTTTTGTTTAAAAGAATTATCTGAGTATGATTATGAGGAGATATTACAGAGTATTGAACAAATCAACTTATTTGTGAAGCAAGGAAAGTTTGCATACACTACAGTTCAACACTTGCTACAGGTATTGGAGATTCTTAAGAATAAGGAATCTGCCAATCACCTGCTAATTAACCCTATACATGTGCCTGCCACAATCATATCTGCAGACTGTGATCAGCCTAAATGTTTCGCTGTTAAGTATGCATGGGATCCTCCATTCGAGAGGGGAGAGATGGAAGCCCTGGTCTGTGAATGGAAGAATGATTCAAGTTCATTTTGTCAATTTTACAGTGCAAAAAGTGAAATGGTATTGAACGCATGCATTAAGTCAGCCTATAACCTAATAGAGGCTGGTGTGTGTAGGTATGACTGTGTGGCTCCTTTGATTGATGTGTGGGAACTGATTTTGGATGATTTTTATGTGACTCCGAATTCGCAAATTTGGCGTTCTGACCCGCCTGCTTCAGCACCTTTGGCTGATTCAGCAGGTGATTCGGAGCTCTTTTTGTGTGAAATTGAAGTTCCTGCAATTCCACCCTGTACCATGGATAACTCAGTGTTACTTACCAGTAAAACAGAAGCCACTGATACATTCTTAACCTTGCCCTGCGCAAATTTCTCAGCAGAGAATCCAGAGGTCCTGCTGACTTCCGAGTCCAGCCTAGCCAGTACTCATGACTCTTTGTTTAGTGAAACAGACACCAGAAAAATCTTGCCTGTCTCTGCAAACACTTCTGCAGAAATTACCTGTGTTAATAAAGTTCAACTCCTGTCTGATCCAGCAGATGCCAATAGATGCACTACATCAGTTTCCGAGTCCCAGCAATTCCGTCTAGAAACATCAGAACCCCGGCATCTGCATTTTCCAATTTTACAAATGAATGGTGATTCAGATGCGCAAACATTGTGTCTTGATCTTCCTGTTTCTACACCTCGCTCTAGTTTCATGAATAGCTCAGAGCATCTGCTATGTGAACCTGAAATCGCAGAATTATTACCTTGTTCAGAAAATCTTCCAGTAAATTTGCCCTGTACCATGAATTGTGCAGTAGATCTCTCCAATGAAACTCAGGTCACAGAATCATTATGCTGTCCAGCAGGTGCTTCCATGGTTTTGCCCTGCAATATGGACTGTTCAGTGATCCTGTCCAGTGAAGCTGTGGTCGCAGAGTCTTATGCTTCACCCAGTACTTTGGATATTTCAAACCCTCTAGCAGAAGGGTCTGAGGCACTGCTTACCTCAGTTGGTGTTGCAGTAATATTTACTTGTCTATCAGCTGTTTTGGAATTACAGTCTGCTCTAATAAAACTTGGTGAATTTCTGCCCAGCAAAGCAGAAGCCATTGAAATATTGTCCTCGTCAGCAATTGTGTTAGATACCTTGCCCTGTACACAGTCTGATTTAACCAATGTTGAGTCCCTCTCCAGTGTTGTAACAGCCGAGGAACTCCAGCCCTGTCCTCTGAATGTTTCAGAAGTCTTGCCCTGTAACATGGATAATTCTGATTCTCTGGTCAAAATAATAGAAATCTCAGAATTTCAGTCCGGTCTGATGTGTGTTCCTGAAACCCAGCCCTGTATCCTGAAAGATTCTGGTTCTCTGGCCGCTGTGGCAGAGGTTCCAGAGTCCCCTTCCTGTCCAGGGAATTCCTCAGTTTTGCCTAGTCCAGTGGGGGCTGCTGCAATGCTGACTTGTTCTGCAGCGCCTCATGAGCTCCAATCCAGTGTATTAGATGAGTCTCTGTCCAGTTCAGAGGTAGTTGTGGAGTCCCTATCTGGTTCAGTGCATACATCAGAAGATTTGTCCTGTCTTGTTAGTGCCCCTGAATCTGATTTGTTACTAACTTTGCTGGAATCAGCGACATCTAAGTCTGATCCTGCATTCTCGTGTAAAAATCCAGTAGTTGCGAAGTCTAGTCATGATGATTTTTTTTTGGCCAGTCCTGGTTTTGGTCCTGTCTTGGCTGACCCTGAGGCTCACAGTTCCTTGACATGCCCAGAGGTTTCTCTTGTGCCAGTGTGCCCAGATGTTCTTTGTGTGCCAGAATGCCCAAGTGTGTTTAAGGTGTTAGCGTGCTCTGATGCTTCCTTAGTGGGAACATGTTCTGATGTTGCCAGTCTGCCTGCATGCCCAGAGATGGTTCTGGTCCCTGAAAGCCCTGATATTGATGTTTGTCCTTGTGGCCCTGACTCGGGAATTGCCCTAGGTTCCATAGGGGTTCTTGATAGTTCTCCATGTGAGCCTAAGGGGCATTCTGACCTATGGGGATCTCTTTGGAGCTTCAAGGTGTTCTGGGAGGTCTCTGAGAAAACTTGTCCTGGTGCCTTGGACTGGTTCAACAGTGGGTTTTGTCTTGGTAAAGACAGTACCGGTGAGCATTGCAAAGGCTTTGGCGTTTCTGAACTGTTCCTGGAAGGCGGTGGGTATCGCTCAGGGAGTTTCGGAGGGCTTTCTTCTGGAAATCATGGTTCTGATGGGTGTCACACTGGGGCTTGTAGTACTGATGGGCATGGTTCTGTAGGTTCTGGTTCTGATGGGTCCAGTCTTGTGGGGACTGATTCTGGAATTCGGTCTTGCCGGGCTGTCCCGGTCATCATGAATTATCAGTCAGACTGTTTTGTTGGAAATTTCAGTTTTGAAAAGCGTCTGGAATCCGCTTTTAAAGGCGGGGGTACTGTAATGATCGCTGCTGCAGCAGCTATTGCTGGAAGTAGTGCTGCAGCTCAGGCAGTTCTGATGTCTTTCCATGCAAGCTGCATAGGTTTGTCTGTCTTTCCCTGCTGTCAGCTTGTGACTGATTATCATTCACCTGTGTGGGAATCTGCATGTCTGCTCCCATTGGATGACCTCAGTATAAAGATCTGCTTCCTGCAGGGTTTCCTTGGGTTTTCATAGCTTCAGCTTAAGCCTGTCTTGCTGTCGCTTTAGCCCCCGATCGTGTTTCTTGTTATAAAGATACTTTTCTGGTCTTTGCATCATATATTGGTTCATTGCCAATATATATGCATACCAGCACGTTTATTATTTTTCTTGTATTTGTGTTACGTTAATACATCAGTGTCGCTGATGTATACGTACACGAACAGTTTATATCCTGTGTGCAGTTAGTCAGCTTTCCAGCACGTTTTGGTAGGTTGCGCGTACCGTGACCACCCGTGCTGAGGTAGTTACCCTGCTCCTGGTTCTGTTTGTGGATTGCGTTCATCTCTGCGAAGAGATAACGAATCCTTCTGAATCCTGTTCTGTTACTGTTTGTGGATTGCGTTCATCTCTGCGAAGAGATAACGAATCCTTCTGAATCCTGTTCTGTTACCGTTTGTGGATTGCGTTCATCTCTGCGAAGAGATAGCGAATCCTTCTGAGTCCTGTTCCCTGTATTACTCCATTCCTAGTCAGCGTTCCTGCTTATGTCATATATCGGTTCATTGCCGATATATACATATGTTAGTCAGACGTTACAAATAGTTTCATTGATAGCTGTAATTGTAATACGCTAGGAAAACATACTTATTGTATATTTATCTGTGTTACGTTTATCTATCTTAATCCTGCTATTTTCTGACTGTCCTGTCCTGTCTTTGTGAGGCACGCCATCGCCGCAGCGCATTGGCTGCCTCATTCCAGTCTGTCTGGTTTTGGACGCTTGCTGTCGCTAAGTAGCCGCTAGCTAGCAAGCGTTCATTCTGTCTACCTGTCCTGATCTCCTCAGTTCTGGTTTGTGCGCTCAGCGCTACTTTGCGCTGAGACGTTATTACGAAAGCATTGTTTGTGGCTGTCAGATCTGCACCGGCTCTGTGCGCCACAATCTCCTATTGGAGTCAGTCCTCCCCTCCACTATACTAGGGATAGCCTGTTTTCTGGTGCTAGTGTGTGTACCTCCTCCACGCCAGCTCATGCGTTGCATGCTGACTGTGGAAAATACACCACCAAGCCTCACATTATGAAAACCCCATTACCAATCCCCATTGTGGGGGGGATTCCCAGAAAGTATGACACTGTTAATTATGGTTCCTGTTCCTTTAAGAAATTTGAAAAACTTAGCTCTGAAACAGAAAATGAGTTTTTCTCTGAATGTGCCAGGTTCCTGACCAATCCTGATCTCCAAGCGACTCCTGTTTCAACCTGGGCACTCCAACTAAGTTATATTTTGTTTAAAGGGGAATTATTCCAGTGGGCATTTGATGTTCTCAATCATTCCGATTTGAAAGAGAGACCACTGGAATTTCTAGCATTTGTGATCCATAACTGGTTGCGCATAGATCCATTGCCTTTTCCTCTTAATGAACTCCTGGCAGCAGGCCAATCAGCTACTCCTTCAATTGCTTGCAAAAATGTTCAGCAAGCAGAAAGTGTTACTGATAATTTTCCTGCAGCCTTGAATAAATCACCAAGAACAGCAGGGAAAACAGCAGGGTCTAAGGCCAAACGCAAACGTTCTAAGAAACGTGTCCGATCTGCAGAGTCGTTATCCTTAGCGACTGAGACCTATAATGAGATTCTGCCATTAACAGATAATGAAATGCAATTGTCTTTCAGGGGAGTTAAATGGACTTATGAAACTACTAATGAACTTTCCTCCCTGGCTAGGGAAAATAAAGATTTTTGTTTAAAAGAATTATCTGAGTATGATTATGAGGAGATATTACAGAGTATTGAACAAATCAACTTATTTGTGAAGCAAGGAAAGTTTGCATACACTACAGTTCAACACTTGCTACAGGTATTGGAGATTCTTAAGAATAAGGAATCTGCCAATCACCTGCTAATTAACCCTATACATGTGCCTGCCACAATCATATCTGCAGACTGTGATCAGCCTAAATGTTTCGCTGTTAAGTATGCATGGGATCCTCCATTCGAGAGGGGAGAGATGGAAGCCCTGGTCTGTGAATGGAAGAATGATTCAAGTTCATTTTGTCAATTTTACAGTGCAAAAAGTGAAATGGTATTGAACGCATGCATTAAGTCAGCCTATAACCTAATAGAGGCTGGTGTGTGTAGGTATGACTGTGTGGCTCCTTTGATTGATGTGTGGGAACTGATTTTGGATGATTTTTATGTGACTCCGAATTCGCAAATTTGGCGTTCTGACCCGCCTGCTTCAGCACCTTTGGCTGATTCAGCAGGTGATTCGGAGCTCTTTTTGTGTGAAATTGAAGTTCCTGCAATTCCACCCTGTACCATGGATAACTCAGTGTTACTTACCAGTAAAACAGAAGCCACTGATACATTCTTAACCTTGCCCTGCGCAAATTTCTCAGCAGAGAATCCAGAGGTCCTGCTGACTTCCGAGTCCAGCCTAGCCAGTACTCATGACTCTTTGTTTAGTGAAACAGACACCAGAAAAATCTTGCCTGTCTCTGCAAACACTTCTGCAGAAATTACCTGTGTTAATAAAGTTCAACTCCTGTCTGATCCAGCAGATGCCAATAGATGCACTACATCAGTTTCCGAGTCCCAGCAATTCCGTCTAGAAACATCAGAACCCCGGCATCTGCATTTTCCAATTTTACAAATGAATGGTGATTCAGATGCGCAAACATTGTGTCTTGATCTTCCTGTTTCTACACCTCGCTCTAGTTTCATGAATAGCTCAGAGCATCTGCTATGTGAACCTGAAATCGCAGAATTATTACCTTGTTCAGAAAATCTTCCAGTAAATTTGCCCTGTACCATGAATTGTGCAGTAGATCTCTCCAATGAAACTCAGGTCACAGAATCATTATGCTGTCCAGCAGGTGCTTCCATGGTTTTGCCCTGCAATATGGACTGTTCAGTGATCCTGTCCAGTGAAGCTGTGGTCGCAGAGTCTTATGCTTCACCCAGTACTTTGGATATTTCAAACCCTCTAGCAGAAGGGTCTGAGGCACTGCTTACCTCAGTTGGTGTTGCAGTAATATTTACTTGTCTATCAGCTGTTTTGGAATTACAGTCTGCTCTAATAAAACTTGGTGAATTTCTGCCCAGCAAAGCAGAAGCCATTGAAATATTGTCCTCGTCAGCAATTGTGTTAGATACCTTGCCCTGTACACAGTCTGATTTAACCAATGTTGAGTCCCTCTCCAGTGTTGTAACAGCCGAGGAACTCCAGCCCTGTCCTCTGAATGTTTCAGAAGTCTTGCCCTGTAACATGGATAATTCTGATTCTCTGGTCAAAATAATAGAAATCTCAGAATTTCAGTCCGGTCTGATGTGTGTTCCTGAAACCCAGCCCTGTATCCTGAAAGATTCTGGTTCTCTGGCCGCTGTGGCAGAGGTTCCAGAGTCCCCTTCCTGTCCAGGGAATTCCTCAGTTTTGCCTAGTCCAGTGGGGGCTGCTGCAATGCTGACTTGTTCTGCAGCGCCTCATGAGCTCCAATCCAGTGTATTAGATGAGTCTCTGTCCAGTTCAGAGGTAGTTGTGGAGTCCCTATCTGGTTCAGTGCATACATCAGAAGATTTGTCCTGTCTTGTTAGTGCCCCTGAATCTGATTTGTTACTAACTTTGCTGGAATCAGCGACATCTAAGTCTGATCCTGCATTCTCGTGTAAAAATCCAGTAGTTGCGAAGTCTAGTCATGATGATTTTTTTTTGGCCAGTCCTGGTTTTGGTCCTGTCTTGGCTGACCCTGAGGCTCACAGTTCCTTGACATGCCCAGAGGTTTCTCTTGTGCCAGTGTGCCCAGATGTTCTTTGTGTGCCAGAATGCCCAAGTGTGTTTAAGGTGTTAGCGTGCTCTGATGCTTCCTTAGTGGGAACATGTTCTGATGTTGCCAGTCTGCCTGCATGCCCAGAGATGGTTCTGGTCCCTGAAAGCCCTGATATTGATGTTTGTCCTTGTGGCCCTGACTCGGGAATTGCCCTAGGTTCCATAGGGGTTCTTGATAGTTCTCCATGTGAGCCTAAGGGGCATTCTGACCTATGGGGATCTCTTTGGAGCTTCAAGGTGTTCTGGGAGGTCTCTGAGAAAACTTGTCCTGGTGCCTTGGACTGGTTCAACAGTGGGTTTTGTCTTGGTAAAGACAGTACCGGTGAGCATTGCAAAGGCTTTGGCGTTTCTGAACTGTTCCTGGAAGGCGGTGGGTATCGCTCAGGGAGTTTCGGAGGGCTTTCTTCTGGAAATCATGGTTCTGATGGGTGTCACACTGGGGCTTGTAGTACTGATGGGCATGGTTCTGTAGGTTCTGGTTCTGATGGGTCCAGTCTTGTGGGGACTGATTCTGGAATTCGGTCTTGCCGGGCTGTCCCGGTCATCATGAATTATCAGTCAGACTGTTTTGTTGGAAATTTCAGTTTTGAAAAGCGTCTGGAATCCGCTTTTAAAGGCGGGGGTACTGTAATGATCGCTGCTGCAGCAGCTATTGCTGGAAGTAGTGCTGCAGCTCAGGCAGTTCTGATGTCTTTCCATGCAAGCTGCATAGGTTTGTCTGTCTTTCCCTGCTGTCAGCTTGTGACTGATTATCATTCACCTGTGTGGGAATCTGCATGTCTGCTCCCATTGGATGACCTCAGTATAAAGATCTGCTTCCTGCAGGGTTTCCTTGGGTTTTCATAGCTTCAGCTTAAGCCTGTCTTGCTGTCGCTTTAGCCCCCGATCGTGTTTCTTGTTATAAAGATACTTTTCTGGTCTTTGCATCATATATTGGTTCATTGCCAATATATATGCATACCAGCACGTTTATTATTTTTCTTGTATTTGTGTTACGTTAATACATCAGTGTCGCTGATGTATACGTACACGAACTGTTTATATCCTGTGTGCAGTTAGTCAGCTTTCCAGCACGTTTTGGTAGGTTGCGCGTACCGTGACCACCCGTGCTGAGGTAGTTACCCTGCTCCTGGTTCTGTTTGTGGATTGCGTTCATCTCTGCGAAGAGATAACGAATCCTTCTGAATCCTGTTCTGTTACTGTTTGTGGATTGCGTTCATCTCTGCGAAGAGATAACGAATCCTTCTGAATCCTGTTCTGTTACCGTTTGTGGATTGCGTTCATCTCTGCGAAGAGATAGCGAATCCTTCTGAGTCCTGTTCCCTGTATTACTCCATTCCTAGTCAGCGTTCCTGCTTATGTCATATATCGGTTCATTGCCGATATATACATATGTTAGTCAGACGTTACAAATAGTTTCATTGATAGCTGTAATTGTAATACGCTAGGAAAACATACTTATTGTATATTTATCTGTGTTACGTTTATCTATCTTAATCCTGCTATTTTCTGACTGTCCTGTCCTGTCTTTGTGAGGCACGCCATCGCCGCAGCGCATTGGCTGCCTCATTCCAGTCTGTCTGGTTTTGGACGCTTGCTGTCGCTAAGTAGCCGCTAGCTAGCAAGCGTTCATTCTGTCTACCTGTCCTGATCTCCTCAGTTCTGGTTTGTGCGCTCAGCGCTACTTTGCGCTGAGACGTTATTACGAAAGCATTGTTTGTGGCTGTCAGATCTGCACCGGCTCTGTGCGCCACAATCTCCTATTGCAGTCAGTCCTCCCCTCCACTATACTAGGGATAGCCTGTTTTCTGGTGCTAGTGTGTGTACCTCCTCCACGCCAGCTCATGCGTTGCATGCTGACTGTGGAGAATACACCACCAAGCCTCACACGGGAAAACAAGAGTCAGGGAGGATATGATGTCAGCATTAGCTTGGCAAGATGGCCACTGCCTAGAATAGGATTTTCTGCTTTTCCTTTATAAAATTCACAGGAATCATTACGTGGATAGCACAATACATCTGTTATGTAAGTAGAAGTAGTATTTATCTACTTATATATTTGTTTTTTATTTCTAGGTTAGCATGGGTGTCGCTTGTTCTTTAAGAGTAAAATGTGCTGTAATTTTCTTTTCTCCTATGGTACTGTCACTTACAGTAGTTAGTAGAAATCTGACAGAACTGACAGGTTTTTGACTAGTCTATCTTTTCATGGGGGATTCTCAGTATTTATTTATATTTAATTTATTCCTTACAAAAGAAGTCCCAGTAAAAAGGATCTATACAAAGATGCAGGCCACACCTCCTACCTGTTTATACGCTATTCTAATAGTTGGACTCAGTTTCCGGCGTTCTCTAAGTGTGCGAGCTTCCGTCAGTAAACACAGCAGGCCCCAGCAATCAGCCTGCCAGCCACCGATCAGCACTGGCAGGCTGTTTTTTTTATTTATAACAGGTAAAGTATTTATATGACATCTTACGCAGCGCTGCACAGAGTATAGTCTTGTCCTTTAACTGTCCCTCGGAGATACTCACAATCTAATCCCTGTCATAGCTATGTGCCTATGTATGTATTGTGTAGTGTATGTAGCTTAGTCAAGGTCTAACTTAGGGGGGAAGCCAATTAACTTATTGTATATTTTATTTTTAAATTTTAGTCTTTTTTGATTAAAAAACAACAACTGCAAGTAGCAGCAGCAATCAAATAACACCAAAAGAAAGCTCTATTTGTGAGAAGAAAAGGAGGTAATTTTGATTTGGGTGCTAAGTTGTATGACCGAGCAATAAACCGTTAAAATTGTGAAGTGCCGAACTGTAAAAAATGGCCTGGTAGGGGTATAAACCTCTGGTCCTCAAGTGGTTAAATAAGTTAATGATGTTTGAAGGACCACTACCACAAAAAATTGTACAATTTAAAATACATAAAAAAACATATACAGTACATGAAAAAGCCTTTATTATGCAATAAAAATTATTATTGCCAAAAAAAAGAAAACACAAAAATATGTACATTTCTCCAGGAGTAAAATGTGCTTTAAGGGGTTGCTCATGCTGCAGGCGTTTTTGGCTTTTTTTTTAGCCCTTTTGCGTTTTTTTAAAAACACCCCCCCCCCCCCCCAACTGCTTGGACAATGAATGTCTATGAGACGGTTTATATCAGCGCAGGTCGTGCGCTGTTCGTTCAGTAAAGCGGTGCGTGCCTCACTGGAAAGTATTGTAGAAACGCAAAACGCTTAAAAAAATTGCTTTGTGTAGCGATTGCTTTCGCATTTTTAAGAATAAATACATTGTATTTATTATTTTCCGGGTCAAAGAGTTCACTTCCTGACTTGCATCAGGGAGTGAGTTACAAAACCGCTTGGAAAAAACCTTTAGAAAACCGCTAAGGACAAAAACAAATCGCCCACCCAAGCGCCAGGAATTGAAAAAAAAAATACGCGTCAAAAAATGCTCAACGCTAACGGGCAATGTGAACAAGGCCTCAATAAGAAATGCAGAATTCTGTATTTGCATTGTAAATTCCACGTACAGTCATAACAGCATGCATGAAAAAGAGGCATGGTACAAAAAGGGCGCAGGATAAAGCTAAAATCATTGTTCTTTAGCAATGATTAGAAAATATCGTTTCCTCAGAGGGAAAATCAATGGGGAGTGGGTTACCTTGGTTAATATATATGCCCCGCATAAAGGCCAACTCACTTTCTTTAGGTACCTGGCCGAAAAAATTGAAAAACTGGCTAGGGGTAGGGTAATTGTGGGGGGCGATTTTAATATAACCATGGATCCAACTATAGATAACTCAAGGAAAAAAACAGCCGCCTCTAGTTCCTTAAGGGGAAAACTGCATAATATATTAAGGGCTAATAAACTTATTGATATTTGGCGAATCACAAACCTAGGGGTAAAGGATTATACATTCTATTCAATCCCACATGATACCTATTCTAGAATAGATCTCTTTCTGTTACAACAACATTATGTGAAGGAAGTTATAGAGGTTAAAATAGGCAATTTTACCATATCTGACCATGCACCAGTTATCTTAACAATGAAATGGGGACCCGCAAGACAACCAGAGAGAATCTGGAGACTGGACTCAGACCTATTAAAGGATACAGATCTGGCGCAGAAAATTAATTTAGCTATCACAGACTTCCTAGACACCAACCAATCCCCCAATATATCAGGGCAGACTATATGGGAGACTATGAAATGTGTTATACGAGGCGAATTTATAAAGCACAGTGCAATTAAAAAAAAGAAAAGAGACGTTAGCCATTGATACATTGATTAGTCTTTTACAGAACTTGGAGGACAAACATAAAACCGAACCATCTGCTTTGTTGAAAGACGAGATTGAACAAACTAAACAGGAATTAAATAATTTACTAAATGCGAAATGTAAGAAAAATTACGAAAACTTATGCCGAAGCAATGCCTTATTTTTAAATAAATCAGGGAAGGTAATGGCGGATAGATTAAAGAAAGGGAAAGCAAAAAAAATTATTGAAAAAATCTATAATATGGATAAAAAAATGGTCTATGATACAGAGGAAATAAGTAAAGCTTTTTTGGCATACTATAGGAATTTATATAATTTGGAAGTAAGTAATGAAAAATTTAAGCCAATGGCATTTCTGGATAAAGTAACTCTACCAATTTTGACTAAAGAAGATCAGGAGGAACTGGGGGAACCAATTAAAAAAGAAGAATTTTTAGAAGTAGCCCCAAAACTAATAAACAATAAAAGCCCAGGCTTAGATGGTTATACAGGCGAATTCTATAAAAAGTTTGCGGCAGTATTAGCAGACCCTTTTTGTACAATGGTCAATGGAACATTAGATAAAACAACTTTTTCGGACCCCTCGAATAAAGCTATAATAACTGTAATCCCCAAAGAACAAAAATCACCTGTAGAAATCTCAAACTATCGCCCTATATCTTTAATAAATATAGACGTCAAAATATACGCCAAAATATTGTCAAACAGACTAAACAAGAAAATAGATCTGTTGTTAGGGAAAAAACAAATTGGCTTCAGAAAGGGCAGAAATATAAAGGATAATATATACACGGTAATAAATTTTATATATCATAGTAGGAAAAGGGGGGGGAGAGGCGGCCCTGCTTGCACTCGATGCAGAAAAAGCATTCGATAGGGTATCCAGAGAATTTTTATATGCAACAATGGAAAAATTTGGATTGGGGGAAAATTTTATTGGAAGGATTAAAAAACTGTACTCAAACCAATCCGCTTGCATAAATGTGAATGGCTTCTACTCAGAACTTTTTAGTCTGACAAACGGGGTCAGGCAGGGCTGTCCTCTCTCCCCTAGTTTATTTAATCTGGTATTGGAGACCTTTATACAGACTGTACAGGCAGATGCAGACATTAAAGGCTTAAAGATAGGGAAGGAAGAGATTAAAATTTGTGCGTACGCAGATGATGTAATTTTGACGTTAACAAAACCAGAAAAGTCAATAGGGAGAATACTGAACCTCGCCAGTACGTTTGGGAGATACTCAAATTATAAAATAAATATAACCAAAACGATGGCCCTTAACCTGGGCTGCAGCAAGGAGACTAAAGAAATAATAAGACGGAAGCATAAAATACTGTGGAACAACGATCATATCAAATATCTAGGGGTAAATATATGTAGTAATTTGCAGCGCCTTTTCGTTAGCAACTTTGGTAAGGAATTAGAATCCTGCACTAATATATTGAAACAGTGGGAGATACTGTGTTTTAATAGTCTGGGGAGAATAAATGTAATAAAAATGAACCTGTTGCCAAGATTACTCTTTAAAGAGAGTCTGAAGCGAGAATAAATCTCGCTTCAGACCTCATAAATAGCAGGGGCATGTGTGCCCCTGCTAAAGCGCCGCTATAGCGCGGCTTAACGGGGGTCCCTTCACCCCCAAATCCCCCTCGATACACCGGGGGAGCGCTTCCTGGTTGGGGCAGGGCTAACCGCCGCAGCCCTGCCCCACGCGCGTCTGTCAGCGCGTATCTCCGCCTCTCCCCCGCCCCTCTCAGTCTTCCTTCACTGAGAGGGGCGGGGGAGAGGCGGCGATGCGCCGCTGACAGACGCGACTGGAGGCAGGGCTGCAGCCGTTAGCCCTGCCTCCAGGAAGAGACAGCCAGCGACTTTTTCACGACACACTTTTGCGGGGGGTGGGTTGGGGGTGAAGGGACCCCCGTTTAGCCGCGGGATAGCGGCGTTTTAGCAGGGGCACACGTGCCCCTGCTATTTATGAGCTCTGAAGCGAGATTTATTCTCGCTTCAGAGTCTCTTTAAATTACAAAATATCCCAGTAGAAATACACCAGAATTGGTTCGCTGTAGTGCATAACATTTTTTCAAAGTATATCTGGAGAAATAAAAGGGCGAGAATTGGCTATAAAAAAATTACTAGGGATAAAAAACAGGGGGGTCTGGCGGCGCCTGATCTATCAAGGTACTATCAAGCTATCCTCTTAGGGAGAATGTTAGAGTGGAGGCAAGGCTCCCCAAATAAAATTTGGGTTAGGTTGGAATATGGAAGTGTGGACATGCAAGGGGCTCTGTCCTGGGATAAAAAAAGAATTGAAAAGGCAATGAGGAGGTCGGATCACCCCTTTATTACCCCTACCTTAAAAGCTATCCTAGACTATATGAAAAAACAGGGCTCAGGCACATCCCCATTAAGGCTAATCTTGAATAATTCAGATTTTATCCCTGCAAAGGAACGGGGCTGGTTAAAAAAGAACAAACTGGATGAGGACTTAAGGGTAATAGACACGATACAGGATATAGCTCCTGGAACTGTTTTGGGGAGATTACAGCTACAAAGTTATCTTGCGGGATTGAGAAAAAAGGAGGGACCAATAAGATGCACCCTAAATAAACTAGAGGAACATTTTAAAAAGAAGGCTGTTCCTGAGAATTTGCTGTCCTGGCTGTACGACCACCTGGGGATAAGAGGGAATGATCAGATTATAAACCTATATAGAGAAAAATGGGGAAAAGAATCCGGTGAGATAATAGAAGAATCTACATGGGAGAATATTATAGCAAACACTTGGGTACCTAGAAACACTAGTATTCAATTATTACAATTTAAGATAGCCTCAAGGTGGTATCTCACCCCCGAAAAACTGTACCAGATGAATCTTAAAGACAACAAACAATGTTGGAGATGTGGGGTGGGGGTGGGGAACTTAGTACATATGATATGGCGGTGTCCAATATTACAACGTTTTTGGAAAGAAATTGAACAATTCATTCTAGATTACATAGCCCCGGGTGCCCGTGTAGATACCATGATGGCAGTTTTCGGGTACAGCCAAATAGGTGAAAGTAAAAATATTGCACTTCTACTCTATATGCTCTCTTTGGCGGCAAAAGTAATTATAGTGAGAGAGTGGAAAACCTCAAACAAACCCTCTATAAAAGAGTGGGTAAGGCAAACATCACACTTATTGCGGATGGAGTCGGGCGAGGAGGGAACAGCAGAGTGGGGCCTGGAAAATAAGTTCCAGATACCCGGCGAGATATGGGAATCAGCAATAGAGAAATACAAAGAGAAAATAAAGTAAGTTATTTGATTGGGAAGAGAAGCAATAAGTGTATAGGACAGGGAAAGTGAGGAGGTGCAGGGTAGCGACTGGGTGTAAAGATAGAGGACGGGGTGTGAAACCAAACTAGGGGGATGACGAGTTGGTGGTGAATTTTTCTTTTTTGAGGAGAAGACGGGTGCAAGGAAATGAATGTAGGGTATGGGTGGCAAGCTTGAGGAGAGGAAGATGGATGGGAATGAATGGGGGGTGCATGAGAGACAAGTAGGATGATTGAACTTGGCGTACATATTGTATATTTTAGATTCTGGTTCTTTCTATTCTCTGTTTTTGTTTGGTTTCTGTTTTAAGACTGAACCCTGACGTACTTTATCTTAGCTTTTTTTTTTTTTTTTCTGGATATGACTATATTAAGCAATTAAAAATTAATCAAACGATGATGCAAATCGGACCCAACACAAGAGAGCTTCAGTGAAGCAGAGTGATAGCGTTGGGTACAGTACAACATCAATTGTACGCTGAGTTTGTAAGAAAAAAAAAAATATATCGTTTACGTAAATATTGGTTAAAATTAGCAATTGTTTCTAAAGTCATTTTTAATGATTTTCAGTATTGCAAAGCCAACTATTTTAGGTTATTGTTATCGTTTCTTCATCTTTATCTGAAATAGAATAATAAATATATTAAAATGACAGTAATAAAAAAAGGTGGCAGGTGAAACCAAAATCACAAAATATAGTATATAACAATGAAAATGAAAATATATGTATATATTTACAGCTGTAATAAGCACAGTGAAACATTGGTAAATATTATCAATATTTTACTACTACTAAACCGAACCCTACTCTCACATAGAACCCTCCCTCTACCGATGCCTAACCCTAAGACCCCCCTGATGGTGCCTAACCATAAGATCCACCTCCTTGTGGGGCCTAAACCTAAGACCCCCTGGTGGTGCCTAACTCTATGATTCCCCCCCGTTGGTGCCTTACCCTAACACCCCCCTGGTGGTGCCTAACCCTTAGATCTCCTGGCTGTGCCTAACACTAAGACCGCCCTGGTGGTGCCTAATTGTAACGATTGGGGAATTATTTCCGTGGTCAGCGCACAAGATGCGCGCTGACACTGCGAAAATCCTCCACAAGCGTATAAAAGAACAGAACCCAGCTATGGTGCTATGCACCTGTAGAGGAAAATTCCCACCGGCAGATAGAGCTGTGGAGTGCAGAGGAAGTGCAGAGGAATAAACCCTCTGCCCTGCCACAGATGCCAGATGGGAATTGTACGAGGTGAAGCAATATAGGGCAAGATAGCCCTTGGAGAGAGAGAGAGAGAGCACAGAGACAGAATGTATGTGTGTCCACCAATCTAGTTGCCACCCGGCGACGGTGAACACACAACAACGAAAACCAAGTGGGAACGCAATCGCAAGAATGGCGATTGCTAATAGCGACACCAGACTGAGTAATACAGAGCAACGGAACAGAATAAAGACAGAACTGATAACAAACAGTAATCCAACACACCGGAGCAGACAGAACTAACTACACGCGGTCACCACACGTTAAGCGCAATACCAACAAAGCGCATGCGCGGCACGGTCGCCACACGAGAAGCGCAATAGCGGCAAAGCGTACCAACCCTGACTAACCACAGAAGCATGAACACAAAGGAGAACGCGAACGCTTGCTAAACGGTTACCTCACCGAGATGACAGCAAGCGTTCGTTCCAGACAGACAGACAGATGGAGCAGCCAGTAGCAACCGCTGCTCTGGCTACACTCCCAGACAGAGTACAGAAGGAACCACCGCCTCTACCGCTAGGGCGAATGCGATCCCAACAGACAGAACGATCTCTTGTCGACCGCTGCTGGCGACAAGACAATCGCAACAGATAGACGGTACAAAGCAATACAGGTAACAAACAACCTGACTATGCTAACAGGAATGCTAGGGCACTCCCAAGGAACTACTCTAAGATAGCAATATTAGCAAACAGTAAGCAAAGGGCTGAGACTCCAGGTAAGTTAGCAGGAACAAACCATCATGACCAGCAAGGAATTCTGGGAGGAAATGTTTTTTATACTGCAAGCCATCAGAGAAAGCAGCTAAGCAATTTGCATGACAAGTGGATGCAAATTGCTCCCCAGAACAGCAACTCTGCAGCTTGCAGAGTGGAGACAAGTCGCTTTTCCAGGGACCTGCAGCACTCAGACCTAACAAATGGTCAAAAAGCTGTTTGCCTGTGCAGACAGCAGAGCAGATCATTACACTAACCCTAAAACCCCCCTTCCTGATGCCTAACCCTAAAACCCCCTTACTTCGCTGCAAATAATGTAATGTAAATACAAAAAAGCAGTACATCTGTAAGATAATACATTTCAAAACTATAAGCGATACATTTGTAAGATAATACATTTAAAAACAGTTGAAACAATAATTGACAAAAAATGATAGTTGTCAAATGAATTCGAAATGATATTTTGCAAACCACTACCTCTCAAAACTAAAAAATTTGGTTGGACTGGCTATTTAACAGGCACCCGTAATCGCGCCAAAATCATCCAGTTTTGCACCCAATAGCCGATATTTATCATTAGGGGAATGACGGCACCAAAATGTACCACTTCTCATATGCGCCCATATTTCCTGCTTCCTTCATAACATACCTGGCTATAATGAACTGTTATTTACTGCTGAAAGAGCATATAGCCCGGAACTCTGGCGCTCTCAATCTCCACCGACAAGGGACACGTTAAATTGACAAAATTCTCGATGTAAAATGAATGGCAGAAATGACGGTTAGATTGAGGAATATCATTGATAAGTTTGATGAAATTTGGAGCCCTTGGGAGCTTTGGAAAATAGCGGAGGACTATGGCCCCCTTTCATAGCTTAATGAGTACTTTGGATCTTTTCCCCTTTTGATTTTTGCTTGTACTTATTATATTCGATGTGCCTCCTGTAGATCCTTGGATCATAGATGTGATTGGTTGAACAATGTTCTCAATGTCTGAATTTTCTCGTGTTGCATGGTTCATGTTCATTGCTTGCTATTCTCTTCTTTATTTTTTTTCGGATCCACTATATATATATATATATATATATATATATATATATATATATATATATATATATATATATATATATATATATATATATATATATATATATATACAGTGGCTTGCAAAAGTATTCAACCCCCTTGAAGTTTTCCACATTTTGTCACATTACTGCCCCAAACATGAATCAATTTTATTGGAATTTCACATGAAAGACCAATACAAAGTGGTGTACACGTGAGAAGTGGAACGAAAATCTTACATTTTTTACAAATAAATAACTGCAAAGTGGGGTGTGCGTAATTATTCTGCCCCCTTTGGTCTGAGTGCAGTCAGTTGCTCATAGACATTGCCTGATGAGTGCTAATGACTAAATAGAGTGCACCTGTGTGTAATCTAATGTCAGTACAAATACAGCTGCTCTGTGACGGCCTCAAAGGTTGTCTAAGAGAATATTGGGAGCAACAACACCATGAAGTCCAAAGAACGCACCAGACAGGTCAGGGATAAAGTTATTGAGAAATTTAAAGCAGGCTTAGGCTACAAAAAGATTTCCAAAGCCTTGAACATCCCACGGAGCACTGGTCAAGCGATCATTCAGAAATCGAAGGAGTATGGCACAACTGTAAACCTACCAAGACAAGGCCGTCCCCCTAAACTCACAGGCCAAACAAGGAGAGCACTGATCAGAAATGCAATCAAGAGGCCCATGATGACTCTGGACGAGCTGCAGAGATCTACAGCTCAGGTGGGGGAATCTGTTCATAGGACAACTATTAGTTAGGTGGAAACAGGAACAGAAGATGACACAGGAGGGGGCACAGGGGGGGCACTAAAGGTACTAGAGAGATTAAGGTTGGAATCTCGACTTTTCCTGTTCAGTAAGCCAGCACCTATTCAGTAGGAGACCTTCCCCCTTTAGTATATAAACTAAATGAGTAAAGTAGAAACTAAATTAGTACAGAGAACTAGATGACTCCTCCCCCTTAAGTTTAGGTATCTAAATGGCCACTCCCCACCCCCCTTTAGTTTAGGTAGCTAGATGACTCCCCTCCCCTTTAAATGAGGGTAGCTAGATGACTACTCTCCTCTTTAGTATAGGTAGCTAGATGACTGCTCCGTTCCCCCTTAGTATAGGTAGCTACATGACTCCTCCCTTTTAGTATTGGTAGCTAGATGACTTTGCCTCCTTCCGTTTTAGTGTAGGCAGCTAGGTGGCTCCTTTCTCTCCCCCCTTTAATATAGGTATCCAGATGACTCTTCCCCCCTTTAGTAAAGGTAGCTATATAACTCCTCCCCCTTTAGAATCGATAGCTAGATGACTCCCCCCCTTTTAGTATAGGTAGTTTGATGACTTGGCACTAGTCACCTTTAAGGGACCCAGCAGGAAACCTCACATGGAGTAGTTCTCCAAACACAGTCCCATCTTACAGCACCAAGTGTTGTGATTAGCCAAATAGTGTGGGCATAGTTTACTACAATCTATTGTAAATATAGCAGTTCAAGAGGGTGCTGTCCACCCAATCAAGTTAGCTGAATTTCCCTATGAGGTTTTCTGCTGGGTCTCCTACAGTAGACTAGCGCAAACTCCTACCCCTTTAGTATAGGCAGCTAGATGATTATTCACCCCTTTGCCCCTTTAGCATAGGTAGCTAGATAACAACTCCCCTCCACCCTTTATTATAGGAAGCTGGATGACTTCCCCCTCCCCATTTACTATAGGTAGTTGGATGACTCCTCCCCTTCCCCTTTAGTATAGGTAGGTGACTTCTCCCTCCCCCCTTTATTATAGGAAGCTGGATGACTCCTCCCCTCCCCGCTTAGTATAGGTAGTTGGATGACTCCTCCCCTCCCCCTTTAGTATAGGTAGTTAGGTGACTGCTCCCCTTCCCCCTTTAGTATAGGTCATCTGATGCCCCTTTCCTGTATATCAGGCTGCAACATGACTTCACCTCTCCAGGCTCGGACCTCCACTCCAGCGCCAACACTTTGCTGCATCTTCCCCTCCATAGCTGCTTTGTGATCTCTCTCCAGCCAGTGCCTCTCTCTCTCTCATCATGTGACTTGTCGGTACCGTCCCGACTTGACTCATCACGCAACATCAGGATGGTACATGCGAGTTACGTCGCGTACAGGCTGTAATAATGCCGACCTATACAGCTTCATAACAAGCATGCTGAAATGGGAAATATCTGTATATCATGCAGTTTGTTTTTTGCGACTGATTGTAAAACTGAGTCATTGGAAAGCCTTGTGACATTGACATTATGAAGGTGTTAATTGGCATGATGGGGCAGCGAATATTATTCAGACACATGCCTCAAAAGCAATATGAATGATCCTAGGATGACTAACTACATTCATAAAACTATGATGCTTATATTGTAGGTAGCAGAGGTGCTTTATGATCATATTTATATATTTTATTATTATTATTAATATTATTATTAGTCAAAAACAATGAACAGCTTCACTGTGTCTTTTGTCTGAGGTGATTCTTACTAAGCTTTATCTTTTGTGCTACAGGAACTTTTCCTGCCTATTATCTCTGCAGTGTCAGACATTCTTTGGACAGTGACATTGATTCACTGACATTGAATTCTCCATTCCTATGAATAGCTATTGATTGCGTATCAGCCTTGAGACATAATTGATTCAAGATCTTCTTTCCGAAAAGGTCAATAAAGCAAACATGGCTGATATTTGTGATTCACACTTTTCTTTTACGAGAGATGTTTTCGTTCAGTGTCACAGGGTCTCGCTTTCCCGCTCCCTCCTTTATGCAGTTACAGTCACGTAGCCACAAATTACTCTTATTATTCTAGGGGAAGTATTTACTGGAGAGCCTCTTTGAATGCTGCTGTGGACAATAGTTTATTATGTGGGAATGCATAGCGGTAGGAACAGGACAGAGCGGTCTTTGCAAAGGAAAAAGCAGAAGTATTTTTAGTTGTTTATTATGGCTTCACCTTATTTGTAGATTATTGTCATGATATGTTTTTTTTTCGCTATTATATTTCATGCAGGCTAGAAGATATACAGAAAAATCACATAGACAACAATTGCGGTAAATGAAAATGATGTTCACCGTTCAGCTAAACCCAAAATTTAACAAATTCTGAAAGCGGTCACATGATTTAGTGTAAATTATAAGAATTACCTTTGCAAATGAACTTTTCAAATGAAAAAATTGGTTTCTGTAGCGCCAGCGGTACTTACTGTATAAGGGTTTCTGGACACTACGAGTGTTCATATGCCAAAATGGGTGCAGGATTGTCCACACCAGCACAATGGAAAAGATACAGGGCAAAACTGCTGCTGCATGCAACGCAAATACAATTTCACTAGATCTGAACTGACCATTGACCAAAGCCTCGTACACACGGTCCAACCTGCTGCCTGAATATTGTCTGGCTTTAGTCTGTTGGACGATAATTAGGCATATGTATGCGCACAAATGACTAGATGACGGGGCCAGATTTACAATTCAGCAGCCTGTAGGCACAGCGGTTTCTGGCGCCCTAAGCCCTGCCCCTCAACACAGACCACACCCCCAACCACACCCATTTTACCTTATGACACATAAAGCACTCAACCTGTTTTTGGAATCATAATTTCACTAAGGCCTCGTTCACATAATGATGCGCAGATGGCCATGCGATCGGAATGCAACGTGTACGATCGCATGCTATCTGCATTTCCATGCGTTGTGTGGCTGATCCCATTCACTGAAGTTTTTTTTTTTTTGCCAAAAAATGCGTGCAGCATGCATTCGCGCATCACACTGCTATGCAACGCATGTAATGTGAACATCAAACAGTGCAGTCTATGCACTTCTGATGCCTGTGCGTGTCTGCCCCTGTACGCGTTGCCGAAATATGGACGGCAACACGTGCAATGTGAACGAGGCGTAACACAGTTACAATCAAGCCAACTAAAGTTCTTCTGTTTCAACAGCAAACATTTTGATATTGTTGCATGACTGCATAATTTATCTAGAACCATAGAAAAGGGGTATTCAAACTATGTAAACTGTGGGCCAGTTCACGCTCAGACTGTTGCATGGCTAGAATTATCATTAAAAAAAAACTGTTTCTATGCATACTGAAAACAAAAGTTAAACCAGAAAATTAACCATTGTTGCCCTAAGAAGCTAAACACACCTCCAGATCCACTGGAATGCACTGATGTGTCAGCTTGTTAATTTGTACAGAGCCATAATAATCCAACATGCATACATACTGTTTTGGATTGGTTGAACCTCATCAGTGCATGGCATACTGAAGATATCTTAATCATATTGTAAAAAGAGAACCTACCTAGGAAGGGTTAAAGAGACCCAGAGATGAACTAAAGAAAAGTTCGTATACTTACCTGGGGCTTCCTCCTGCCCCATAAACACGTCTAAGACCCACACCGTCCTCCCGCGGTCTGCCGTTCAGCCACGGTAAGCCCTGGTAAAAGGCTCAGTGATGTCAATCCGGGTCTACTGCACATGCACGGGAGGTCTGCGCATGCGCAGTATATACAGGCTGGCTTCGACTGAGCCTGTTACCAGGCAGACCGCGGGAGGATGGCGTCGGACTAAGACGTGTTTATGGGGCGGGAGGAAGCCCCGGGTAAGTATCAGAGCTTTATGTTAGTTCATCTCTGAGTCTCTTTAAGGTTAGCCATGGGGGGTTATGTGGTGGCAGGGACAGTTAAGGTCAGGTGTGGGGCAGTGGTTGGTAAAGGTTAGGCATTGGTAGTGGAAGGGTTCAGTTTGAGAACAGGCTTAGGTTTAGGTATAGTAAAATATCAGTATTTAATACGAATATCTCACTATCATTTTTACACATTAATAGTAAAATATCAGTGAATTTACTGATATTCTATTATGGTATTACTGGGCTCCCAAATTTCTGGGCATCCTTTTTGACATACTCTGACCTTCCGATGTTCCAGCACTGACGCTCCCTTTTCCTCCCCACTCAGTCTTTGTCAAATGGTCAGCGAGATACCCACAACCCTGGCCTGCATGCAAGCTATCAAATTGCAAGCCTAATGACAGTACAACGGCAGCAGTGAGCAATCAAATCTGAGGACACTACCAGATGGTCAGTATGATTTTTCACTGAACATCTGGCAGTGTCCCTAGATTTGATGGCTCATTGTCTGTAGGCATAGTGTACAATATGATGGCCTGCATGCAGAGCTGTAGCCTAAACAGGGGAAAAGGTGGAGGTGGGGGGGAGTAGAGCTGTAGCCTGTGGGGGGGGGGGGGGGGGAGGGGTGAAGGCAGAGCTGTAGCCTGGACAAGGGGGAGGGGGACAGAGCTGTAGCCTGTACAGGGTGAAGGGGCGGGGGGCAGAGTTGTGGCCTCCTGTACAAGGGGGGAAGGAGGCAGAGCTTTAGCCTGTACAGGGGAAAGGTGGGAGCAGAGCTTTAGCCTGGTGCAGAGCTCTAGCTTGTACAGGGGAAAGGGGGGGGGGGGGAGGCATAGCTGTAGTCTGGATTGGGTAATGGGGTAGAGCTGTAGCCTGGGGCAGGGAAGGGGGGCAGAGCTGTAGCCTGTAGGGGGGGGGGGGGCATAGCTGTAGTTTGTACATGGGAAGGGGGGCAGAGCTGTAGCCTGGGGCAGGGAAGGGGCAGAGCTGTAGCCTGTAGGGGGGGGGGGGTATAGCTGTAGTCTCTGCATGGGAAGGGGGGCAGAGCTGTAGCCTGTAGGGGATGGGCATAGCTGTAGTTTGTACATGGGAAGGGGGGCAGAGCTGTAGCCTGGGGCAGGGAAGGGGCAGAGCTGTAGCCTGTAGGGGGGGGGGTATAGCTGTAGTCTCTGCATGGGAAGGGGGGCAGAGCTGTTGCCTGGGGCACGGAAGGGAGGGGGGGGGGGCAGAGCTTTAGCATGTACAAGGGAGGAGGGAGCAGTGCTATAGCCTGTACAGGTATAATGGTTACTGAGCTGCTCCATGCTGCCCTCCTCCCCTCCTGCCTGTCACTACGCACTAGGCTGCCTATCCCTGTACTATGTGAAGAAACGGAATTGTAAAATCCTGTGCAGGGATACTAGACACTGAGCTGCTCCACGATGCCCCCCTCTTCTCCCTGCCTGTCATTAAATACTAGGCTGCCGTATCCTTGTACCATGTGAAGAGCGGAGCTGTAACCTGTGCAGGGATACTAGTTGACACTGAGCTGCTCCACGCTGGCGCTGCCCCCGTCTTCTCCCTGCCTGTCACACTCACTACATACACTGGCTGCCGTGTCCCGTACCATGTGAAAAGGGGGGCAGATCTTTTCACATCAGCCTACCTCTGCTCTCTTTGTCGCCCGACATGCTTATTTCACAGATGAATCCCCGCCCACGTCCCTACCCTCCAATCAGCGGGGAGGGAAGAGACGCAGGCGGGGACCGGCACTATGGAGGAGATGGCGGAGCAGCTGAGACTGACACTTACAGAGGTACACAGCCGGCTGCGACACGCTGTGTGTCGACAGCTTGGTGTTTGATATATGGGGGCATAGCAGAGCGCAGGGAGGGGGGCTTAGGGGGGGATCGGTATAGCAGAGGCTGGGCAGTATAGGCAGACCCAGCCTCTGTGTGCTGATAACATTCTTAGGACCCACCTCGGGTTCTCTTTAAGTTGCCCATTAATGGTACAATTTTTCCTTCAGATTTGATCTTTCATTGCAATTTTTATGACCAAATTGTATAGAAAACTGCACTGTTTGTAGCACAAATTGATGTGATGAAAAATTTTGTCAATCGGAAAAAGAAAAATTATCGATACGAAAGTTGGATTTTATGATCAAATCAGAATGTAAAACCTTCTTAAATGATTCCGTTAATGGAAACAATCGATAATTGTCTGTCGATTAGTTACAATCAATCAAATCTCATTTGATGAAAAAATTGTACCTTTAATGGGCAACTTTAGAAAAAGCTCCTTCACCATATGAAACTGGTTTTAAAAAGAAAGTAATATCAGTATGTCCCTTGTTGCTTTTTGGAAGAAAGGGAAGAGTCTGGCTGTCCCCTAAATACATCAAACTCAGCAAAGCCTGAGGTAGTTTTGTTGCTGTCCATATACCATCCCTGTCAGTCAGGTTACTTATAACCTTAACAAACCATCTTCCATTGGAATGACACATTTTCTTTCTCTGTCTCTTCTAAAACCTGTGGGTATGAGCTAATATTTACCTAGGACCCATATTCCAGGTGACGGACTGGAGTGACATTTAACATTGAATCCACACTGAATAAGTTATTTACTCCAATGCCTCCTGAGGTAAATCACTTTATTTGGTTCATTGACGAGCTAGTGGTCCAAAAAAAGTTCTGGTTCGCAGAATGCATTTTCATCCCAGAAAATACAAAAGCAATTACCAGTCTAGCTGGGGGATAAGACACAGAGGGAAGGCTATGAGAGGTAAGGGTGCTGTTATGTCAACAGAGTTCTTGAATATTCTGTCTGCTATTTTGCTACTCTTCAGACCCACCTTTTAGAATTTTTTTTTGTTTTAGTCTGTAGCCTCTATATGCTGCTTTGCTGTCATCTTTTAGCAAAATAAGGTCAAGTACTATTTGTGATTCTGTTTCTTTTTGCACTTACAGTTCATTTTCACGCACAGGCTTTCAAGTGTTGCATTCTCCTTTCTTCAGACATGAATGGATGGTTACCAGAGGAAAGGGAAAAATACCTAATAAAGTACTCAGCCTTTCTTGTTGCTACATCTTGAAGTGCTACATTCAATAATTTCTCTGGTTCTGACATTAGGTTGAGCTGCATTGCATGTTTGCTCATGTAAGCAAAGGTTCTGTTTGCGTGCTTTATAGGACCACTATCATGAAAAAATGTAAAATTTATTATAAATACATCTAAAATGTACCTGACTCTTAAGAGTAACATGCACTATAAATTATATTTTTTCCTTGTTGCTATCACTTACAGTAAGTATTAAAATACTGTCAGATCAAACAGATTTTGGACTAGTCCATCTCCTCACGGGAGTTTCTCAGTATTTCCTGTATTCCTGGAAAGGATTTGTACAAAGATGTCAGTCAGCTTCCCTACTCATTTGCACACTATTTTGGGAGTTGTACTGAGGAACTGCAATTCAGTTTGTCGTTTTGGTAAATAAATATCTGAGAATCCCCCATGAGGAGATGGACTATTCCAAAACCTGACAGATGTGTGTGATTTTACTACCCACTGTAAATCAGGCCATATAAGTATCGATTTTTACCAACAGATTTGATCACCATGATCAAACCTTCTGGTCATCTGTGACGCAACAAGCCAAATCGATCATAATTTCAATTGATTCGCTGCAAAAATCTTTCAAAATTAAGATTGGTCGATTGGACAGGGTGAGGGTGGCAGCGGTAGATTGACGACCAATCTATTGCAAAAAAAAAAGACCCATTAAACTGCAGCATTTCACTGTTTAATACATTGCATTGCTGCATAGTTCTTCAATAGATTTTATGGTGAAATCTATTGAAAATCTGTGTGTCATCAAAATGTCATAGAGTAACTGAATACCAGGATAACAGTGATAGTTTATAATAAAAATATTTTTTTTCTCCAACACTTCATGAATGTTTTAATGGCTGTGACATCACTATAAGCAAATTATTCTCTGCAGAGTTGTGTGTGAGTAGTGAGGCCTGGGCAGTTATGCAGTAGCTGGGCTCACCTGGGAATGGGTACTTGACATGAACATAGGAAGAGAGGAGCAGGGGCGGTCCTGGGAAGAGCTGAAGAGAAACTCTGACTTGCCAGTATGTTTGTGGTGAAGCAGGTCAATTCAGCGTATGCACGTGGCCATGTAGCAACTGATATGGGTGCTGCTATAGCTGCAATGCTATAGTCTGCATCCTGGTACGTGTAATTTGGTGCCAGCAAGAGCCGGGCCCCGAGTTACGTGTTCCTATTACTCGGAGGGAAAAGTGTTTAAGGCCTTTGGGAATTTCAGGGGCAGCAGGGTGAGCCCTCACTTGGTGGCGATTCAATATGTACACTGTTTTTTGTGGAGTGCACAGAGGAAACCCATACAGACACAGGGAGAACATTAGATAACAGTGTATTTTAATAACCAAAGGCACCAGGGGGTAGGGTTGCCACCTTTTGGGTAAAAAAATACCGGCTTGGGGGTGTGGCCTGGGGGGGTGGCCTGGGGGGTTTGGCCTAAAAGTGGGTGTGGTCTGTTACGCCCTTTTTTTTCAAAATCGCTTAAGATGACGGCCAAAATTGAAAAAGAACAGGAAGAAGAGGGCATGATTACAACAGATTATGGTTAATAATAGGCATAACATTAAAATATAGAAAACCTATCCATGGTATACCATAGATGGTACTCCCAACCTGTGAAGAGAAATTAAAAGGTCCTATCTATCATACAACCAGCCATTATTTTTGCATATTTATATAGCGCCGACATCCTCTGCAGCACTTTACAGAGTACATAGTCATGTCACTGGGTGTCCCCAGAGGAGCTTACCATCTAATCCCTACCATAATCATAGTCTAATGTCCTACCATATAATTATGTATTTATATAGCACTGACATTTTCTGCAGCACTTTAAAGGGTACATAGTCATGTCACTGACTGTCCTCAGAGGAGCTTACCATCTAATCCCTACCATAGTCATAGTCTAATGTCCTACCATATAATTATGTATTTATATAGCACTGACATTTTCTGCAGCACTTTAAAGGGTACATAGTCATGTCATGGCTGTCCTTAGAGGAGCTGACAATCTAATCCTACCATAGTCATAGTCTAATGTCCTACCATATTATTATTATGTATTTATATAGCACTGACATCTTCTGCAGCACTTTACAGAGTACATAGTCATGTCACTGGGTGTCCCCAGAGGAGTTTACCATCTAATCCCTACCATAGTCATAGTCTAATGTCCTACCATATAATTATGTATTTATATAGCACTGACATTTTCTGCAGCACTTTAAAGGGTACATAGTCATGTCATGGCTGTCCTTAGAGGAGCTGACAATGTAATCCTACCATAGTCATAGTCTAATGTCCTACCATATTATTATTATTATGTATTTATATAGCACTGACATCTCCTGCAGCACATTACAGAGTACATAGCCATGTCACTGACTGTCCTCAGAGGAGCTCACAATCTAATCCTACCATAGTCCTAGTCTAATGTCCTACCATATTATTATTATGTATTTATATAGCACTGACATCTTCTGCAGCACTGTACAGAGCACATAGGCATGTCATGGCTGTCCTTAGAGGAGCTCACAACCTAATCTCACCTCTACCGTAGACTGATTCAAATGAGGATTAATTGCTGCAGGTACGCGGTGGGGATAAAAGGTGTTAGTTACCTATAATTCCGCCATCCGCCCTGTGCTTTAAGCAGGTTGAACGCTTCCTATTGGATGTGTTGCAAGCCTCACTACGGGCACTACCTCCTTCAAACCGGAAGGAGGAAGTGCCCGTAGTGAGGCTTGCAGCGCATCTAATAGGACGCATGCAGTCTGTTTGGAACGCAGGGCGGATGGCAGAATTATAGGTAATTAACACCTTTTATCCCCACCGCGTACCTGCAGCAATTAATCCTCATTTGAATTAAGAGCAAACCTGCCATAGACACAGTATAATGTTTCCATCAAAGCTTAAAGGAATTGCGAGGGGCGGCACGCTGGAGAAGACTGGATCTGCAGCGAGGGACACAGACACAGGCTAGAAGTAGCCCCAGGTAAGTAAAAAAAAAAAGCTTGGTTCACCTTGCAACTCCTATCAGGGCCCCGCAGCACGTCTTCCTGGATCATAGGCGCTAAGGCAGCTCGCACATGCACAGTAAGCCGGACTCTCCGACTCCGTGCTACTGCACAATTTTAGATAGGATCGCGCGGCTATGATCCAGGAAGACATGCTGCGCTGCCCCGATGTGGAGGGGGCTGCGCTCAGCAATGGGGAACTTCAGACCACCGAGAGGGGCTTCAATAGGATGCTGAGGCTTCCCTCTCTACAGGTCTGGAACTTTCTTTTAATTACTTTAAATATTTCTGACATGCACCTAGGAGGGCAGGGTTAGCTTGCTCTCTCAAATGGCCCCAGTCTCCACAGCTCAGGGAACTAGAGAGCAATTCCTATAATGCAACAATAACATATTTCTGCTAATATACAACACACACAAATGAATTACGTCATTGGTGCACTATAGGAATAGCTGTGTTTCCCTGAACTGTATAACAGCATCAGCACTGGCATTATTCATCCTGTCTATCCCTTCTCTAATCTAGGGCTCCTTTCTGCTCACCTCTGACATTCCTCCCCCGTCCTCTCATTCACATTCCAGCTTTCCTCACTCGACAGCAGCACATTGTACTGCTGCTCATAACGTCTCTGCCTTTTCCTCTCCTAGCTGTAACAGACAACCCAGCACAGAGACGGACCACAAGTGCTGCTCACACAAGGCAGCAAGGACTGTCAGCTGCCGACTCCTCCTACCCCAGCCTGTGCGAGTGAATAACACAGCCAGGGGGCGCGGCAACACTCGCTCATGATTGGTTGGAATTGATGCCAATCTTAGAAGAGGGGTAAAAGGAGTCAGACAACCTTAGACTTTTACCGGGCAAATGACTTGCCGGTAAAAAAAAAATTCCGGCCGCCGGCTTTACAGTGGAATTTCCGGCTGAGCCGCCCAGATACCGGCTGGGTGGCAACCCTACCAGGGGGGTGCTCAAGCACCCCCTAAATTTGTCCAAGCACCCCCAAAGCACCCCCTGGCGTGAACTGACTTCAGGCGTCTAAGAGACGCCGAGTCAGTTCACAGCGGCAGCCTGGAGCAGCAGGCAGGGCTACGGTAAGATGGCCGCCCGAAGCCCTGCTCTGCAGACTTGGAGTCTGCAGTGCAGGGCTTCGGGCGGCCATTTTCCCGTAGCCCTGCTCGCCGGGTAATGCAGACTGCTGCAGGAAGGAAGAGGATCATGGGAGCTGAGCTGCGCGCCACAAGGAGGTCGGGAGAGGAGGAGGTCGGAACAGAAGGTCTTCTGACAAGGTGAGTAAATGGGTTTTTCTTTTCTTTTTCAGGTGGTGCTGCTGATTGTGGTCAGAACTGCTGAGCATTGTGCATATTGGGGTCATATCTGATAAGGATTGTGCATATTGGGGTCATATCTGATAAGGATTGTGCATATTGGGGTCATATCTGATAACGGTTGTGCATATTGGGGTCATATATGATAACGGTTGTGCATATTGGGGTCATATCTGATAACGGTTGTGCATATTGGGGTCATATCTGATAACGGTTGTGCATATTGAGGTCATATCTGATAACGATTGTGCATATTGGGGTCATATCTGATAACGGTTGTGCATATTGGGGTCATATCTGATAACGATTGTGCATATTGGGGTCATATCTGATAACGGTTGTGCATATTGGGGTCATATCTGATAACGGTTGTGCATATTGGGGTCATATCTGATAACGGTTGTGCATATTGGGGTCATATCTGATAACGATTGTGCATATTGGGGTCATATCTGATAACGGTTGTGCATATTGGGGTCATATCTGATAACGATTGTGCATATTGGGGTCGTATCTGATAACGATTGTGCATATTGGGGGTCATATCTGATAACGATTGTGCATATTGGGGTCGTATCTGATAACGATTGTGCATATTGGGGTCATATCTGATAACGATTTTGCATATTGGGGTCATATCTGATAACGATTGTGCATATTGGGGTCGTATCTGATAACGATTGTGCATATTGGGGTCATATCTGATAACGATTGTGCATATTGGGGTCATATCTGATAATGATTGTGCATATTGGGGTCATATCTGATAACGATTGTGCATATTGGGGTCGTATCTGATAACGATTGTGCATATTGGGGTCATATCTGATAACGATTGTGCATATTGGGGTCATATCTGATAATGATTGTGCATATTGGGGTCATATCTGATAACGATTGTGCATATTGGGGTCATTGAACGTGTTTTTTGTTCAAATCTGCTCACATTACGTGTATTTTCTTGAGAAAACCTGCACAATTATGTGAATTTTCTGGGGAAAGGGTCACCAAAACTTGGGCCCTCTGTTTTTGCGTTGCACTTTTAAAGGAAACCCGAGGTGAGAATAATATTGTGGCTGCCATAGTTATCTCCTTAATACCAGCTGCCTGGCTGCCGTGTTGGTCCTCTGCCTCTAATTCTTTCAACCATAGACCCTAAACAAGCATGCAGCAGGTCAGGGGTGTCTGACAATATTGTCAGAACTGACAAGATTAACTGCATGCTTGTTTCTGGTGTAATTCAGTTCACCACTCCAGCCAATGGATCAGCAGGGCTGCCAGGCAACTAGAATTGTTTAAAAGGAAATAAATATGGCAGCCACCATATCACTCTCACCCTGGGTTCACGTTAAATTACAATTAGCCCCGCCCTCATCCAGTCATGACCACGCCCATCTTTTCGCCGCGGCGCGCCGCAGGTTGTAGCCATACCCATTTTTTGCCGCGGGCAGGTCGTCAGCTCCCCCGGAAATTGGTCCAGCACCTGCAAAGCACCCCCTAAAAAAATTCCTGGAGACGCCACTGCTCCTGACTGTGTCATAATCACTTATGGGGGAGGGGGGAGATGGAGGATGGGCGTGTGTGTGTGGGGGGGGGGGGTTAGTGGATGATTTATATACATTTTAATTAATGTAGAATTATTTTTTTAGCTGCAATACTTACAGTATATTCTGGCAAAATTGTAGGAGGTATCAATATTACAACAGATAGAAGATGATGACCAGAGGGTAAGGGTTGATAAGCAGAAGGTGCCACCTCACATACCCCTTGTAGACTTTTTGACATTGGCTCAAGTTAAAACCACACTCTTGTATAGTTTGCTAACTTGTTAAGACTGTAATGTCCAGCAATCACACTGAGTAGCCAGAGAAAAAGACCCTTTTTTGGACACTATGGTCTATTTACAGAAGGGAAGGTTTTCCCTTGATTTATATGATAAACCCACTGACCTTATTGTGCCTGATGCAGGAAAGCGGGGTTATACTACTAGGGTAAGTCACAGTACACAGTGACGATAGCAAGGGTAATATTGCTGTGTGATGTCTGTGTACTACAATTTTACTGTGATTTCCTTCATCAACCTAATTGTCATTCTTGATTTTCACCCTGTGAATACCCTATTGACTCAAGCTGGACGTTTTTATGTGTCCAGTTGGATGCTGCTAATTCAAACAGGATCTACCATTATATCCTGTCAATCAGTGCATGCTCCCGCCGCTCTTTCATGGTAGGACTTACACTTGGGAGATTGGTGAACGGGAACATGTGTTCCCTGAGCCAATAAAAGAGCCTGTCTATGAATGAACATGCCTCCAATCAGGAGCCATGTTCATTCATAATAATTACAGAAAAAACTGTAATGAAAATTTTTTCATGAGGGTATATTACTGTTTTGTTTTTTGTTTTGTTTTTAGCAAATAAAGGTTTGTGAGTGCAAAAGACACAAAACACATTCTGATATTTTTGTTCTCCTTCCAGTACATGAAAATATCAGAGGATGGTTAAAGCAGTGGTTCTGCTAAGTAGGCATTTAGTTCTTCTTCCAGAGATAGGTAGTAACTCGGCTATCTCCAGAAGTGTGGCCCAACCAGAGCCCAGACTTGAACCCGATTGAACATCTCTAGAGAGATCTTAAAATGGCTGTGCACCGAGGCTTCCCATCCTACCTGATGAAGCTTGAGAAGTGCTGCATAGAGAATGGGTGAAACTGGCTAAGGATAGGTGTGCCAAGTTTGTGGCATCATATTCAAAGGACTTGAGGGTGTAATTGCTGCCAAAGGTGCATCAGCAAACTACTGGGGAAAGGCTGTGAATACTTATGTACATGTAAACTTTTTCACGTGGTCATTATGGGATGTTTTGTGTAGAATTCTGAGGAAAAACATGAATTTAATCCATTTTGTAATGTGGAAATGTGAAAGAAATGATGCGCTGTGAATACTGTAATATTGTGAAATCAGCTTGTGCGTAATATTGCTTCAGAGCGTCACTTTGAGATTCCATGATCTTAATAAATGTAAAGCTATTGAATGGCGCTGGTGTTTTTTCTTTCTTTTTTTTTTTTCATTTTACGTACATGCCTAAGATATAGTGTGAAAACTATATTTACTATATAGCTGAACCAGGGATGTTGGCATTGTCCATTGAACTCTACATTATACCTAAAAATCCAGTCAAATTCTAAGTGTTCCAAGAGATAGAGTAAGCTTTGGACCTGAAATTGCTTAGTGTATTGTTTATGCACATATACAGTGGCTTAGTAAGCGTGTTTTATGGCACAATATGCTTCTGAGTAATATTGTCTGTCACTGGTAGTATGCATACATGCCCATCTCCCTTGCCTGCAGATGGTGTGCCGCTTTATTTCAGGATACAGGCCAAGCATGGGTGTATTAAGCCAGAACTGCTCTTGTTTATGCCTAGTTTTTCCCTACAACACACGGGAATAAAAGTCAAACACTTTGGACTCGTATTTATTAACATAAGGCCGTTTATTGTTTGTTAGCTGTTGCTACTTAAGTTTGGCATATTGTCCTTGTAGCCTTAGACAACTGTATGGTTTATAATACACTTCTCAAGTTTCTTTAAAAGGAACTCGAGGTGTGAGACCTATGGAAGCTGCCATATTTATTTCCTTTTAAACAATTCCTGACTTGGGCTCTGGGTTTTGCTGCTAGTAAAAAATATTGGTAATTACATTACCGATATTTCACTATGCACTTTCTCTGCCACCTGTTCTCACTTGAACCCTTCACTCCTGCTGCCTTCAACTATCCCCTCAAGTAAAAACTAACACTTCAAGTGCCTAAAACTAACCTCTCCCTTGTAACACGCCCAAATGACCGCTGATCGTAGCCGATTGTCTACAATCAGCTACAACCATTATTTACCATATATTATTTAAACCATTATTAACCACATATTATTTCCTATATAGATACTGTTAGGCTACTATCTGCATCCGGTGCCCAACTCACCGCTTGGGTGCCCGCTGACAGGCATTTATTAGATGTCCCCTATATTAGATATTACCTCCCTGCTGGCTTGTTTGTTGATTGGAGGAATGCTGACAACAGTGTCCATCCTCTTGCAGGTCAACTTATGTAATCCCAGATATTTAAAGGCTCAATGGGAAGATGTAGCATTTTGATGTGACTTGATATTATGTAAGTGGTGGAATATGCAAATAAGCCACTGACATAACATAACATAACCCAGCTGCATTACCTCATTACCTTCACCTCCTTTTTGGGCACGCACAAATGAGAACGAGCCAATTGCTCCTAATATTTAACAAAATAGTTTTGCAAGGGAGAAAGGTTCTACAATGCCCACTCCTCATTGCAAGGTACCCCTGTCATTGTTAAAACCCGCATGGGTTGGTATTGTCCAGGGGCACACGCCCTTCCACACCTCCCATCAAGCTTGAGGCCTTGCAACAAATGAACTATGTTGTTTTTTATTTAAAAGAATCAAGATAATTACCTGAACTTGTAGAGATGTCTCTACAATGTTTATAGATGCTGAAATAGCCGAATCAGTTCATTTTGGCGCACGGCGCTGAGTGCTAAAGCTGGGCACTGTCATAGCAGCAATGCTGTTCTGCGCACCCCCTGTAGCGGTAATTCAGGGCTCCGGCGGTTGCCAGACCCCGGATTACATCTCCCTTCGAGTTGTGACAACCCGGAGGGGGAATAGTATTTAACGCTGCTGGGGAGTTTAGCGGCAGCAGGGAGAGCTGTCATTTGGCTCGCCCTGGGCCGAACTGCCCGGCGCCGAGTTGACATGCACTCGAAATAGCAGCACCTCCAGGAGCATAGCCATGGCTGGGAATCACATGGTTTGTTCCCACCATTGTTTAGTAGAAATCCCCAACATAGATTTTTAAGTCCGTTTAAGTCTGCTAAACGGATTATATTTTATGGCCGGTGTGAACCGACTCTTATGCTAGGTACACATTATGAGATTTTCTGGCAGATTTACTGTTGGCTCGATTATTTCCAACATGTCCGATCTGATTCCGATGGATTTCCTATAGAAGTGAATGGAAAACAGTCGGAAACAGGGGAGGACTGGCCAGGGGGGAAGGGGGGAGATTTCCCCCCAGACTGCCTCTCATTTAATGATTTAGGGCTGGTACAATGCCTGGGGCATTCAGGTTTTTGTATAAGGGAATGTGAACCACTAGGTTGGCTGAGGGAAATAAACGACCAATTACAGAGCAATTAGAGGGCGGGAAAACTGGTAAATATACACAGCATGATGCAGAGCAGAGGCTTGCCTACAGGGTCCATGGGAAAAAATATGTCTGGTCTCTCACCATTGTTAACTGCATGTGCACAGCTACATAAGATATTGTCTAGGTTAAAACGTTTTTTACAGTCCCTAGACTCCAGAAGGGCTGCTTACAAGACAGTCCCTAGACTCCAGGAGGGCTGCTGGCAGACAGTCCCTAGACTCCAGAAGGGCTGCTTGCAGGACTTGTGTGAGAGATGAAAACCCTGACCGTTGTAACTCAAAATGTATTATGTGCCCCTGATGCAAGTGCATTTATACTTTACCTGTGACGCTGGCTCTTGAGTGTCCTTGCTGTATTTCCCACGTGACTACCAGCATATATGTGATGTCATTTGGGCTGGGGCTTCTGTGAAAATGGGCCTCTCGTTTGTGTTTTCCCCCAGGCCAAAAGGTCCCAGTCCTCCCCTGGTCGGAAATCAATCAGAAATCAGATCGGAATCGGACATGATGGAAATAATCTGCCAGAAAATCTCATTCTGTTTACCTAGCTTTAGGTTTAGTTGCAGTAAAATATTGGGATTATTTAACAATATCCTAATTGCCAAAGTAGAATATCTGTAAATTGCCCGATACTCTTCTTGCTGAGATTGGGCACCCACATTTCCTTGCGCCTCATTTTCATGCACCCAATAAATCAAAGGATGCAGTATTAATTTAAGTATTTATATGCTGCTGACATATTACAGAGTATATATTGTCTTGTCACTAACTGTCCCTCAGAGGGGCTCACAATCTAGTCCCTACCATAGTCATATGACTATGTATGTACCATGTAGTGTATGTATCATAGTCTAGGGCCAATTTAGGGGGAAGCCAATTAACTTATCTGTATGTTTTCGAGATGTGGAAGGAAACCAGAGTGCCTGGAGGAAACCCACACAGGGGAGAACATACAAACTCATTGCAGATGGTTTTAATGCCATATCTGTGGCATTAATATTGTTCTGTGGAGATTAATGCCAAAATGTCACAATTTCCCATTAGTATAAATTAAGCACAGATAAACTGATAACCACATGTATTTTAATTTGAATACAAAGGTGCTAAAATCTGTGCAATGTTAATCCTTTCCTTTCAATACTGTAAAAAGATACACTGAAAAAAACTCCAGTCTAGTGCCTTCCTTCTATTCTTGTGCTTTCAGCACCATCTAGAGGACATTTAGTGAAATACCGTACATAAAAGAATGAGAGGAAAAACTACATGCTTGTACATGAAAAACATATACTAACAACAAATTACTTAACTAATAACAGCCATAAATAATGGTAACAGCTGCTACTTATTCCCAGTAGAATATGCATTGGGAGTGAAAATGCCTTGCCTGCGTCTGCTTACTTACGGTATGTGGTTTTCTGTGTGCATCCGTTTAAATGCCATATCAGTTACAGCACAGAAATACGTGCAGCAGTGCATTTATAAAGCACACTTCATTACAACACATTGGTGAGAACACTATACTGTAATTGGACTTTTATGTGGAAATCCATGCACTAGTGATTGATAAAGTGATCAGAATCTCTGCCAGTTCCACATCCAAAATGCAGTGACTAAATTGCCAAACTGGTAAATGATTAATATTCATACATAAATAATCTTTTATGGTTCTGATTAATTTGGTTTGATGTAAACTGAACTCTGATTGGTTGCTGCAGATGCCCAAATTTATATTACATCATTTCCAGTGATCTATGTGCATTTTTCTGTTTTCTGTATTGTCTGTTAATTATTTTTGGAAGCACCAGTTTCCTTCTCTCATTTCATGGTTGTCCACAGTTTTGTCACCTTTCTGCTTGCCACTCACTGTACAATTTGATTGTACAATCTTTTTTTTTAAGTCATAACAGGCCTACATAGTATAGTGAGAGCCTTTCTAAACATCCGATCCCAGTTACGTGACTGGCCAGGAATTGCATCATGTATGGCATGTGAGGCATGGGCGACTTTAGTACTAGTGAGGAATTGCTAGCAACCAGTTCTACAAATCAATTAAAATGAAAGATATAACCAGTAATGAAGCAGTTTTAAGTGTCAGGCAGCAGGCAGGGAAGCAATGACTCACCTCCTTCCGCGTCCCAGTGCTGTGTTCCATCCCTCATCACTTCCTGCAGTGCCGCCCACTGTACTACCTGTACTGGGGCAACTATACTAGCTACCTATCCTGGAGAGGCAATTATACTACCTATATGGGGGGGCAACTATACTAGCTACCTATAGTTGGGCAATTATACTACCTATATGGGGGCAATTATACTACCTATACTGGGGCAACTATACTAGCTACCTATAATGGGGCAACTATACCTGGCTACCCTATACAAGGGGCTACCTACCTATAGTGAGGGTGAAAATGTTTGGGTGCTGTGCTATCGTTCCAAAGTGTGTGTGTGTGTGTGTGGGGGGGGGGGGGGGCATCCTCACAAGTTTGCCTCAGGCAGCAAAAAGTCTAGAACCGGCCCTGCTTAAAGCAAACCTGAAATGGGAGGGATCTGGAGGTTGCCATATTTATTTCCTGGCAACTGGCAATGTTTAAAAGGAAATCACACACATCTTAAACAAGCATGCAGCTAATCCAGTCAGATTTTGGCAGAAACATCCAATCTGCTTGCTTGTTCAGGCTAAGAGTATTAGAGGCAGAGGATCAGCAGGATTGCCAGGTAACTGGCATTGTTTAAAACGAAATAAATATGGCAGCCTCCATATACCTCTTACTTCAGGTTCCCTTTAAGAAACTGCACAGGGGAGTACTGCATTGTGATTATGCTATACATTTCCTTGTATGTATTTTACAGCACTAATGCTTGTACACATTGCTCTGCAATAACAATTGTAATTACATTTTCTCAAATTTACCAAAGCCTTTGTGTAATTTGCAATATTTGTATTGTGCCATGCATAATATATATGTAGTCCTGCCATGTTTTGGAAAATGTGTGTATTGTTTCTAAGCTTTTCCTGCAATGGTCAGTTTTTTGAGATCGTCATATCCAGATTACATACAGTACATACACTCTTATATTCATTGATGCCAGTTTTGTATATGTACTGCTTAATGCAGTGGAAACTTCACTTGTATCATGCTTTTATTTTTCAGTAACCCTTTGATGTTTGTGATATTCAAGCTGGAAACAAGAAATGCCTTTGGTAAAGAGAAACATAGAACCACGGCATTTGTGCCGAGGAATAGTGCCAGATGCAGTCACCAGTGAGTTGGAATGTGTCACCAACAGCACCCTGGCTGCCATCATCAAACAGCTGGGAAGCTTAAGTGAGTACTTTTATATTTCATTATAATAATGTATCATTGTGTTGCCTCAGGAGCACTTCTAAACAAAAATGTTATATACTGTGCTCTATACCACATTAATACATGGCATACACCATTTACTGCTCAGAGGAATATACCAAAATCATTCAACTCCTCAGTTAATGAAACCACCGACTCCAACTCCAGGTACCCTGGACTCCTACTCCACAGCCCTGCTTTTTACAAAAGTGTTACTTTTCAGGCCATCATGCTTAGTTATCCAATGTAATACCCCTTCCTTTTCAGACGACCACCCACTGAGCTGGAAAATCCTGAGCAGACTGATATTATAAATCCTACTGGGAGCTGCCTACTCATTCTCCCCCTCATTTCTCCATAAAATTAATTAGATTACATGGCAGAGAGCTGAGCTCCATATCTATGCTACAAATGCTAGAACACTGTCACCTGAAATGAAAGCTAGTTTAGGGGGACCTGTATATTATTGCAAAAACATACGGATAAGTTAATTGGCTCCCCCCAAAAAAATTGGCCCTAGACTACAGTACTTACACTACATAATATAGACATATGGCAATGGTAGGGATTAGATTGTGAGCTCCTTTGAGGGACAGTTAGTGACAAGATATATATATATATATATATACACTGTACAGCGCTGCGTAATATGTCGGCGCTATATAAATACTAAATAATAATAATAATAATACTTGCACCTTTACATTTGGGGAGCCTGACCTACTAAGCCAGAGCTTTTCAAATAGTGATTCTTCAGTGTAAGGCAGCTACAGGGATCGCCACTGAGCCCACAATGCGTGCATGCTCAGTGTGTAAAAAGAGGAATTTAGGGAAAGAAAATGCCATTAAAAAAGGCAGTGTAGCCTTTCTTCTCCAGAGCCTTATTAATCCCTATCAAAGTGGCTTCAGGTGCCATTTTTCTGTTCTGTAAAACATGTAATCACTCCAGCAGAGTGACTTCTTCATTTTTTTTAAAGTGAAGGAAATTACTAGGAATTACAGATAATCTGAAGGAGCAGAGTGGTAGGTAGGCACCCAGTATAACAAGTTAGAACTCTTTACTGAAGAAAACGTGCAGAGATAAATCATACACCACCATCAGGAAATGCAGCTTGCTTAGAACAGAGATGAACAAAAAATGAATACAGAAAATCATAATACCATTGAGATCATCACAGCACTTACAGACATCTTCTGGTTGTTTTACTATACTGCAGTTTATGTAATAATGTTGCTAAATCCAATCCACTTACCTATTGCCTGGTTGACTGAAGCTGCCTTCACATCACCTGCTGCATGGCCAGATCGATCATTAGATAGAACCCTCTCTAGTTGAATCTGATCAGAGGGATTTATTGCCAACATGAAATCTATTGGAAATCATCCTTGCACTGCCGTAGCCCACTGGTCCCCCCAAGTGTAAGGCCTCAACCCCTCCCCCCGCCCCCATGCTTGTGCTATGGGTTATTAAAGTCTCACCTCTCCCTGGCAAGATTTCTGGCCTTCTCTGATATCCGTTGTCACCCAAAGTGCCAGAACCACATGTTTTGACACCACATATGCGCCAGTGTCACGTAGTACAGGTCCTGCTTTTGACGGTGGATCTGTTGTGTTGAGTACTACAGTGCATCTCTGGTTATCTGCTGGCAGCATTGTAATGTTATGTTTCCTGCTGAGCAGTGTTAGTATTTTTTGTGCAATCTCAGCAGGTAGTGAAGATGCAAGCTGTTAAAACAGTCAACTTTCTGCCTCTGCCTAAGTGGGTCTGCCTCGCACATTCATTAAACAGGTGTTTTGAGGCTTCCATAAGATATATTTTATGGTACTGTGAAACCCAGTCATGAACTGCAAGGTATTAGTCCACACTGTCAACACCTGAGGTTAATTTTACTTTGGATATACTGTGATCTGGAGAAATGGGAGCCTTTAACACTTTAATCAACCCTCGGTGGACCAGAGGGAGGAACTAATGAAAGCGTGGCATCATCCCCTAGTTATAGCAAACTGGCTTTGAACATTGTAAGAAGTGGGCAAGGGGGTTGGATCCTCACCCTTACAAGCAATATTTTCTTAGTGTTGAGTGACAAGAGGCCTACGTTTATAAAAGGTTATAAAAGAGATACCCCCTAGTAAAATATCGGTATTAGTGCCAAACCTTAACCCACCTTGGTGGTGCTTAACCTTAACACCCCCCTGCCCAAGCCTAATCTTCACCCCTCCTGGTGCCTAACCCTAATCCCCCTACATGGTTCCTAACCTTAACCCCTAAGGACCCCTCCCCCACATTCCTAATACTAAAGACCCTCCTAACCCTCAATATTTTTCACCGCCATAGGCGGCAATGTTAAAAGCCATGATTAGCAGCTATGAACAGTGCACATTGGCTATAAATGGTAAATAGCGGGCGATACCAGCTTTTAACATTGCTGCACCTTTTTTTAACAGGGCGCCTCCAGCTTCCTTTTTACCTGCTTCGGACACAAAGTGCTTCCCAATATCCATGTTCCTCAAAAAGAACATTGGAGTAACTTAATGGGGGTCTTATAGTACTATCTAGTTATCTGCTTTGTAAGGTCATTACCAAATAACCACCCCATTACCACACAATATTAGGGCCTTGATTCACAAAGCCGTGATAAATGCTATCACGGCTCTGATAAACTTAGCGCACGTACAGGTTTGCGCGCACAATAGTAAAGGTTTGCGTGCATTATCTTTCTCGTTCATTCGCTAACGCTAAATATGTTAGCGCGTGAACGGGAAAGTTTAATGAGCGTAAACCTTTACTGTTACATGCGCAAACCTGTATGCACGCTAACCGGTGCGCTGAACTTATCACGGCTGTGATAGCATTTATCACAGCTTTGTGAATCGAGCCCTATGAGCGGTGATGCGAATGGGTTAACAGGCAGTGCTCTCCTGGTGCTAGTAACGGTAAAAGTTTACAGCACATTTAATGCATCAGACACCTAAAGAGACAAATTGGGGGTTAAAGTACTCCTGTACCGAAATTTTACATCTATAAAAAAAACTTTAAAAAAAACCCAAAACACCACACAACTCACCTACTCCTGGTTTCCTTCGCTGTCATTTCTACTGTGTCAGCTCTCTCGTTCCCCCGCCACGCCCTCTCGTATCTGCCATCATCTTCACTACTATGTCGCTGACCCGGAAGTAACATAAAAGTACTCTGAGTCATCGCCATAGTGGTGAAGATGTCCGCAGATATGAGAGGACACGGCGACGGAAAGAAGGAGGGGACAGGTAGGAAAAGACAGTGTAATCGGGAGTAGGTGAGTTGTGCAGTGTTTTGTTTTCGTTTTTTGACAGGTCTAAAATTATGGCGGTATGGGGTGGTCCTAGGGAGGATAACTGCCTTATCCTCCTCGCCCATATTTGACATTCTAGTCAGTCAAGATTTCGGCTGACGGGGGACACGGAGTGCTGGAAGGTGGGAATGGTGCTGTGACATATGTCACAGCACCATTATCAAAATGGCACCTATATTACTCAAACCTCTCTCAGTTTGGGGTACTTTAGGACATATTAGAAGAGGTACATTTTTAGATAATAAAGTGAGATTCATGGGTTTTATGAATCAGCCCCATAGTAAGGATACATTAATGATATTCTTGTTATGTGCGCATTTCTACACAGGTTATCCTTCTGTTCTCTATGTATGAAAAAGATAAAGGCCCTTATTCAATTCAATTTCAATTCAAGTGTTGTCCTAGGAGAGAATGTTTAGTCTCCTGTTTTAAATAACGGAAATACATATATCCAGGCACATCGCCTCTAGTTAGGACATTAAATAAATTATTAGGGAAAGGGAGGTGCTGAAGGGGGTGTGGCTAGAAAACAGCAAAAATCTATTAACCCTTCGCACACTCACATGCAAATGTTCAAACAAATGCATTCACAGATTCACTCATCCAGGCACAACTGTTATCCCTACAGCTAAATTAAAAGCCAGGTGTAACGAAAAATCTGCAACGCCGGATGGATTGCGGAAATATGGTCGCATCCAGTCCGGCAAGCGGACCTTCCAACGCGGGATGCGGAAATTCGTCCGCATCCGCTGCGCACACCCGTCCGAGCACTCTGCTCCAAACTCACCAACATGCTGTTCACCAGGGTTCTGCCATCTTGCCTCTAGGGGGTGCGGCCGCACACCAGACACGCCTTTATACTCTTAGAAAGCGTGTCAGCTGACCTGGAGGTCAGCTGACATTTTAGCCTGCTCTGATTGGTTGCTGCCTGGGGTGGAGACTTCTCTCCCAGGCAGTATATAAGGAAGTGCTTTTCAGTCACACTTTGTCTGTGTTTGCGATACCCTGTGTCAGCACTCAGACCTTAGACTAGATCCCAGGTGTTGAAACCAAGGACTTCACACCTAGACTAGGAGATTATTATTATTGTTATTGATTCTCTGTGTATGATTCTGTGCCTGTCTTGACTTCTCTTCTGCTTCCTGATTCTGTACTCTGCCAGCCCGTACCGTTAACGACTATTGGCTTGGTTCCTGACTATTCTCTCGTCTCACGTCTCTGTACTGTTGCCGCCTGTACTGTTGCCGAACCTCTTTCTGTCTGACCTTGCTCCCTTCAGTGGAACGTCTCCTACTGTTGGGTTATTATCTGAGGCTTGCCTCCCTGAGACGCCGGCCCTAGCAGACCGTTACTGCCAGAGGCCGAGATTCCTCCACTGCCACTTTGGGGGATCTCACACACGGGGTTCCCATTCAGAGGTAACCACACCTCTGAGGAATTGCCGTGTGGTGGATATTTCCACAACTTTGTGAATATTTACTGCTTTGTATATTTTCATGTTGTTCGTGTGTCCACTGCTTTACATCTACCCGCATTATTAGCAATTCCGCAGATTGCTATATAATCGGGTCTATCCTTGTATTATTGGCGATACTGCGGATCCCCAATAATCAAGGTTCGGGGTGTGACACTGGTCTGAGTAGATCATTTCAGGCACTTACCGTGTTAGTGAGCCTTCCGCTGATTTACCATCAGGAAGATACTTACTATTTCACTCTAACATATCTGCATTAGTGGTGATTCTGTATATCACCACTTAATCAGATATTTGTGCCTCTTGCTGACACCAATCGTTACAGAAACACAGACCATAAAGAAGTAAGATGGAGGGGGTGATAAACCAGCTTCAGACTGTAAGGGCAGAGTTAGAACAGCTGAAGATTACTGTAACTGCACAGCAGGCTCAGATTACTCAGTTAAATGAGACTGTCCAAAGGTTGCAATCACCACTTAACGTTCTACCTCCCCCGGCTCTTAGCGAGCCTAAAATGAACATTCCTGAGAAATTTTCAGGCACAAGGTCAGATTTCCAGAATTTCCGTCACAGAGTGCTGTCTTACTTTGAGATGAAACCTGTGTCCTCGGGAACCGAGGCTCAGAAGGTCACTCTTATCAAGACTCTATTGCATGCAGATTCCCAGACGTGGGCTTATGGCTTACCTGATGAGCATCCTGCTCTGTCTTCTGTCCAGGAGTTTTTTAAGGCCATGGCGGTCATCTACGATGATCCAGATAGTGCCGCCACGGCCGAACGTAAGCTCAAAAACCTTAGACAAGGACGCAGTACTGCTGAGGAGTATGCGTCAGAGTTTAGGAAGTGGGCTGTGTCCTCTAGATGGGAGCGATATGCACTCTTGGATAGATACCTAGATGGGTTGTCAGAAGCAGTAACTGACGTGATGGTTAGTCATCCGGAACCCAAAGATCTAGATGAGGCTATTACGCTGTCTATTAAAATAGATAGGCGTCTGAGGTACAACAAGAAGGGCAGGTACCCCATGTACTCTAGGACTTCTGGGGCCAGTAGCTCGGCAGCAGTTGAGACTGAGGAGCCGATGCAGTTAGGCCACGGGCGCCTCACGGAGGCGGAAAGGTCAAGAAGACGCAGAGAGGGTCTTTGCATGTACTGCGGGGAAAAGGGCCACATTGCACAAAACTGTGGTAGGAAGTCGGGAAACTCCTCGGCTTAGGTGTGGTAGGGGGTACCACCCTAAGCGGAATTGTTTTACCTCCAAAACAAGAAAAAATTTTATTGCCCTGTTCCCTAAATTGGGAAGGGAAGAACTTTCCTACCACAGCATTTGTAGATTCCGGGTCAACAGCTAACTTTTTAGATTTAAGCTTTGCTTTAAGTTTAAATATCCCTGTACTTCCGGTAGGAAGACATTTATATGTTACAGCGATTGATGACACTCCTTTGCAAGGAAAGTCCCCACTGTGTCAGACACCTCCCCTCTCGCTGCAAGTGGGAGCTCTGCACAGGGAGGTCATACAGTTTTTCGTTTTAAAGATGTCTACCTCTACGGTGATACTAGGGTTGCCCTGGTTACGATTACATTCTCCTCAGTTTGATTGGGGGAATGGGCAGTTGACTACTTGGTCGCCTTATTGTACACAACATTGTTTACAGAATGTAGTTTTGTGTTCTACTAAGATTCAAGTGGAAGGAGTACCTCCACAATATCAGGAATATGCTGATGTCTTTTGTCCTAGGGCAGCAGATCAATTACCCCCCCATAGACCTTTTGATTGCCCAATAGATTTGAAACCAGGAACCATGCCACCCAGGGGCCACCTATACAACCTCTCGTCCCCGGAAAAATTGGCCATGGACGAGTACATTCAGGAGAATTTGCAGAAGGGTTTCATCCGCCCTTCAAGATCTCCTGCAGGAGCGGGATTCTTTTTCGTTCAGAAAAAAGATGGTGGTTTGCGCCCCTGTATTGACTACAGGGGTCTAAATAAGATCACGATTAAGAATCGGTATCCACTACCGCTAATCGACGATTTATTTACACAGGTTCCCGGGGCTTCTGTTTTCACTAAGTTGGATCTAAGGGGGGCCTACAATTTGATCCGTATCAGGGAGGAAGATGAATGGAAGACGGCATTCAACACTCCCAAGGGGCATTACGAATACTTGGTGATGCCCTTTGGGTTGTGTAACGCTCCTGCAGTTTTTCAGGAGTTCGTCAACGAGATTTTTAGGGAGGTACTGGGTCGCTTTGTAATCGTCTACTTAGATGATATCTTAATATTTTCTAAAAATATCACGGAACACCGCCAACATGTGAAGTATGTGTTACAAAGACTCAGGGAGAATCAATTGTTTGCGAAATTAGAGAAATGTGTTTTTGAGGTAAAGGAGATTGCCTTTCTTGGTTACATTATCTCTACATCAGGGTTGTCCATGGATCCCAAAAAGGTCTCTGCTGTAAGGGATTGGCCACAACCATCTGGGCTTAAAGCACTACAGAGATTCTTGGGATTCGCAAATTATTATAGAAAATTTATCAAGGGGTTCTCTTCGGTGGTGTCTCCGCTTACTAATTTGACAAAAAAAGGGGCTGATGCCACTCATTGGTCAGAAGAAGCAGTTGTGGCATTTTCCTCTCTGAAAGAGGCATTCTGTTCTGCTCCCATATTACGTCATGTAGATGTTGCTTACCCATTTATAGTGGAGGTGGATGCCTCGGAGGTTGGAGTAGGAGCAGTATTGTCTCAACGTTCAGGACTTCAGGGGCAAGCTTCATCCCTGTGCTTTTTTTTCCAGAAAATTCTCTCCTGCCCAGAGAAATTATGATGTTGGAAACAGGGAATTATTAGCCATCAAGCTTGCTTTTGAGGAGTGGCGCCACTGGTTAGAGGGGGCGGAGCATGTAATTACTGTGTACACGGATCATAAAAATTTACAATACATTGAAAAAGCTAAAAGACTCACCCCCAGACAGGCTAGATGGGCTCTCTTTTTCTGCCGTTTTAATTTTATAATTACATTCACACCAGGGAGTAAGAACGTTAAAGCGGACGCCCTTTCTCGTTGTTTTGAACCTGAAACTGCTCCATCTCCTTCCTCAGAAAGTATTCTGTCGAAAGAGATCATCCTGGCAGCCACTGAGATAGTTGAAGACCTTCCTAGCCTCTTAAGTCCTTTTCAATTAGAAGTGCCAGAAGGGAAACCAAGAGGGGTTCTTTATGTCCCTTGTACTTTACGTCCCAAAGTGCTGCAGTTGTTTCATGGACACAAGAATGCTGGACACCCTGGCATTACCCGAACCCAAGAATTGTTGTGTAGATCTGTCTGGTGGCCATCTCTACAACAAGATTGCAAGGAATTTGTTAAGACCTGTACCGTCTGTGCCAGGAGCAAACCCTCCCGACTGGCTCCAGTTGGAACTTTGCAGTCTCTGCCCTCCCCTCAGGAGCCATGGACACATATTTCCATGGACTTCGTGGGAGAACTTCCAGATTCCAATGGAAAGACTGTCATATGGGTGGTCACAGACAGATTCAGTAAGATGGCCCACTTTGTGCCTTTGAGTGGTTTCCCTACTGCTCAAAAATTAGCAGATCTTTTTATTCAAAATATCTTTAAATTACACGGCATTCCAGAGAATGTTGTCTCAGACAGAGGGGTCCAGTTTGTCTCTAGGTTCTGGCGGGCCTTCTGTAAGGGGATGGGTATGTCGTTGTCCTTTTCATCAGGTTACCATCCACAGACCAACGGCCAGACAGAGAGGACCAATCAATCTTTGGAACAGTTCCTGAGATGTTATGTGGCGGACGCCCAACACCAGTGGGCGGAGTTTCTACCATTTGCTGAGTTCGCACATAACAATCTCAGGAATGAGTCCTCTGGTTATGCGCCTTTTCAAATTGTCAATGGGAAATCTCCCAAATTTTCTCCTTTGCCAGTGTCGACCTCTCCATTCCCTGTCCTGGAGGAGTGGCAGGAATCTTTCAAGAGGATTTGGGCTAATGTCGGAGAAAATTTAAAAAAGGCTTTCATCATACAGAAGAGGCAGGCAGATAAGAGACGGTCTGCGGAGTGGGAGTTTAAACCAGGAGACAGAGTTTGGATATCAACTCGTCATATAGCTCTGAGGCAGCCATCCGCGAAACTGGGGCCCAGGTATATTGGACCATATCCAATTTCCGAAAGGGTTAATCGTGTTACTTACAGAGTCAGGTTACCGCAGTCTCTAAAGGTGGGGAAAGCCTTTCATGTGTCACTCCTGAAACCAGCTGTTCAGGTGGATTCCCCCCCTCCTCACCCTGTCATGGTTGATGGTGAGCCTGAATGGGAGGTTGAGGAGATCTTGGACTCCAGACGAGTTCAGGGTTCAGTGCAGTATTTGGTGCATTGGAGAGGGTACGGTCTAGAGGAAAGATCCTGGGTCAAAGCAGGTGATTTACATGCTGATAAACTTAGGAGACGGTTCCATGAGCTCCATCCTGACAGGCCAGGTGGGACGTGTCCGGAGTCCACGCCTAGAGGGAGGGGTACTGTAACGAAAAATCTGCAACGCCGGATGGATTGCGGAAATATGGTCGCATCCAGTCCGGCAAGCGGACCTTCCAACGCGGGATGCGGAAATTCGTCCGCATCCGCTGCGCACACCCGTCCGAGCACTCTGCTCCAAACTCACCAACATGCTGTTCACCAGGGTTCTGCCATCTTGCCTCTAGGGGGTGCGGCCGCACACCAGACACGCCTTTATACTCTTAGAAAGCGTGTCAGCTGACCTGGAGGTCAGCTGACATTTTAGCCTGCTCTGATTGGTTGCTGCCTGGGGTGGAGACTTCTCTCCCAGGCAGTATATAAGGAAGTGCTTTTCAGTCACACTTTGTCTGTGTTTGCGATACCCTGTGTCAGCACTCAGACCTTAGACTAGATCCCAGGTGTTGAAACCAAGGACTTCACACCTAGACTAGGAGATTATTATTATTGTTATTGATTCTCTGTGTATGATTCTGTGCCTGTCTTGACTTCTCTTCTGCTTCCTGATTCTGTACTCTGCCAGCCCGTACCGTTAACGACTATTGGCTTGGTTCCTGACTATTCTCTCGTCTCACGTCTCTGTACTGTTGCCGCCTGTACTGTTGCCGAACCTCTTTCTGTCTGACCTTGCTCCCTTCAGTGGAACGTCTCCTACTGTTGGGTTATTATCTGAGGCTTGCCTCCCTGAGACGCCGGCCCTAGCAGACCGTTACTGCCAGAGGCCGAGATTCCTCCACTGCCACTTTGGGGGATCTCACACACGGGGTTCCCATTCAGAGGTAACCACACCTCTGAGGAATTGCCGTGTGGTGGATATTTCCACAACTTTGTGAATATTTACTGCTTTGTATATTTTCATGTTGTTCGTGTGTCCACTGCTTTACATCTACCCGCATTATTAGCAATTCCGCAGATTGCTATATAATCGGGTCTATCCTTGTATTATTGGCGATACTGCGGATCCCCAATAATCAAGGTTCGGGGTGTGACACTGGTCTGAGTAGATCATTTCAGGCACTTACCGTGTTAGTGAGCCTTCCGCTGATTTACCATCAGGAAGATACTTACTATTTCACTCTAACATATCTGCATTAGTGGTGATTCTGTATATCACCACTTAATCAGATATTTGTGCCTCTTGCTGACACCAATCGTTACACCAGGGTTTTAGTTCACAGAAGAATGCATTCTTATGCTTAGTCACCTATACTGCGCAGAAGTACCCAGGTAAACATAGGTGTCCTAACTCTGGCCCTGTAACATGCATAGTGCAGACATGCAAACACATTCATTGCATCAAACCTATCAATGGATTAGGAGCACACATCCTAACTTCCTCTCCTGGGAAAGACGGTGCATCTTACCAATCGCACAAGGGAGCTAACGTTATGTGTCCATGTGCACCATGCGCATACACCAGCATAAGCTGTGTGCATGCTGACAAATACATACAGGGGAAGGAGGGAGTGCACTGAATTAGACCCTAGCCACAGGGGTCAGTAGTAAAATGGAAATACATATATCCAGGCACATCGCCTCTAGTTAGGACATTAAATAAATTATTAGGGAAAGGGAGGTGCTGAAGGGGGTGTGGCTAGAAAACAGCAAAAATCTATTAACCCTTCGCACACTCACATGCAAATGTTCAAACAAATGCATTCACAGATTCACTCATCCAGGCACAACTGTTATCCCTACAGCTAAATTAAAAGCCAGGGTTTTAGTTCACAGAAGAATGCATTCTTATGCTTAGTCACCTATACTGCGCAGAAGTACCCAGGTAAACATAGGTGTCCTAACTCTGGCCCTGTAACATGCATAGTGCAGACATGCAAACACATTCATTGCATCAAACCTATCAATGGATTAGGAGCACACATCCTAACTTCCTCTCCTGGGAAAGACGGTGCATCTTACCAATCGCACAAGGGAGCTAACGTTATGTGTCCATGTGCACCATGCGCATACACCAGCATAAGCTGTGTGCATGCTGACAAATACATACAGGGGAAGGAGGGAGTGCACTGAATTAGACCCTAGCCACAGGGGTCAGTAGTAAAATGGAAATACATATATCCAGGCACATCGCCTCTAGTTAGGACATTAAATAAATTATTAGGGAAAGGGAGGTGCTGAAGGGGGTGTGGCTAGAAAACAGCAAAAATCTATTAACCCTTCGCACACTCACATGCAAATTTGTCAGCATGCACACAGCTTATGCTGGTGTATGCGCATGGTGCACATGGACACATAACGTTAGCTCCCTTGTGCGATTGGTAAGATGCACCATCTTTCCCAGGAGAGGAAGTTAGGATGTGTGCTCCTAATCCATTGATAGGTTTGATGCAATGAATGTGTTTGCATGTCTGCACTATGCATGTTACAGGGCCAGAGTTAGGACACCTATGTTTACCTGGGTACTTCTGCGCAGTATAGGTGACTAAGCATAAGAATGCATTCTTCTGTGAACTAAAACCCTGGCTTTTAATTTAGCTGTAGGGATAACAGTTGTGCCTGGATGAGTGAATCTGTGAATGCATTTGTTTGAACATTTGCATGTGAGTGTGCGAAGGGTTAATAGATTTTTGCTGTTTTAAATAACGTTTCAGCACTTCACAATTGAAGAAGTATCAAAAAGTAGGTGAAAAAGTACTGTCAAAATTATTATTCATTTTTTGTTTGCCGGTGGCTTATAAGGCATTTTATTTATAGAATACACAAATATTATGTAGGAAAAAACATAATATTTGTGTATTATAATATTATGCAGCCATGTTCATTGTAACGTTTAAAGAGACTCTGTAACAAAATTTTCATCCTTATTTCTTCTATCCTATAAGTTCCTATACCTATTCTAATGTGGTCTGTCTTACTGCAGCCTTTCCTATTTGCACAGTGGCTGTATTATCTCTGTTATATCATCTAATCTTCTCTCCTCTGTCGGGTCTGTCGGGCTGAGGCAGTCAAGCTGGAATGTGCTGTGCTGCTTGTGATTGGCTAGAAGCTATACACACCCTCTCCAGGCCCCCTGCACACTCTGTATGACACACACACTGAGCTCCTCTCAGCTATCACTTGCTATGTCTTTTGTTTGTAAACACTGGATAAAAATGGCAATTACAAGCCAGGATTGTAGCAGAGAGTGGCAGAAACAGCACAGAGGGGCCCAGGAGAACATAATGAATAGAATGGTATGCTTTTTATTGTAAGAATTTTAGAGTACAGATTCTCTTTAATAACTCCATTGTAAAGCCTCAAAAACGGAGGTTCACTTAGAAATCTTGTAGTCACAGATTTCAGTTAATAGGAGCATCATTTCACATCTTTAAACTACAGGTAAGCCGTCTCAAGAGATTTTTGCTGTACTTATTTTTGGCCTTAGCTGTGTTGAGTGAAAGGACCTTCTCCCAGTGCTCCTAGTGTGGCAGCAGCAGTAGAGAATTTCCCATTAGAAACCATGCAGTGAACAATAGCACAGTCTGAAAATTCAATAAACTGATTTTCTATTTTAAAGAGTAACTGGCAAAAAACGTCCCTATAGGCGTAGCCCTAAGCAGAAGCAATGTAGCTTTAACACTCACTTGCTGTCTAGCACATGTATAATCACCTGAGTTTCCTTGCTGTTTGTTTCCCTATGATGCAGGTCGACATGCAGAGGACATCTTTGGGGAGCTATTTAATGAAGCCAACAGTTTTTATATGAGGATGAATTCCCTGCAGGAAAGAGTGGACTTACTTGTCATCAAAGTTACTCAGCTGGATTCCACAGTGGAGGAAGGTAATTGCTCACAGTGTAATCCCTTAACTGGTAATTATAGAAAAGTTTGTCCTCTGCATTAGCCTACATATACAGTACATGACCTCACAGACGATTTCACAAGTGATTCACCTTGATGGATTATTAACCACCAGCCTCTATTGTTCTTCTGCTGTAGTCTCAGCAGTGGGCCACCTCTTGCTTGTCCTCTCCCTCTCCATACAACTGAATTGGTAGCTGTACAGTATGTATACACAAAGGTTGTTCTGAGAATGTTCACAAAACAATCTTTCCAGGAGGGTAAGGAGGAGGTGCCTCTACAGAGGCGTAGCTATGGGGGGACATATGTCCCCGGGCGCAGAACTGTGAGGGCGCTCAGTATGGCCATTGCACCCCCACGTGCGTAAGAGGCAGCTCGCTGGCTGCCCCAAAGTGCCCCTGCTTCTCTCCCTCCCTCTGCATAGGGGTGCAGAAGAGTTAACTGCATCAGAAAAAGCGGGGCACATCTAGCTGTCTAGTGGGGGCAGATCCGTCTATCAAAGGAGGGTACATTTGCCTATTTAAAGAGGGGTACGTCTGGCTATCTGAATGGGGAAGGGGCACATTTGGCTCTCTATAGGGGAAGGAAGCACATTTGACTATCTAAACAGCATTTGTACATTTGACTCCACACACGACCATGACCACATTTTGATTCATGGCCACGCCCATTTGGTCCCGAGGGGGGGGGCACAAAAACTTTTGTCCCCAAGTTGTGAAACCCCTAGCTATGCACTTGACCCCTAGTGTAATGCATAACAGTAGTTTATATCTTTATTATTATGTTTTAGTACTGCTTTTGAGGTAAGCTTGTCTTTTCTTACCTTTTTATTGTTTTTAAATAGTTTTATTACACTAGGGGCTCCTCCTCCCCACTCATTTATACACGCCCTCTCTATATGTGGTCCATCAGTTAGTGTAGTATTGCTCTATACATTTTTCTTTGGAGAGCGACCCAGACCCAACAAGATTCGAGTGAAGACGTGCTTTACCATGGTTGCTGGACTTGCAACCCAAGCTTATGAGTACTTTTTCTTTTTTTACTGAAACTATGCAAGAGTTCCAGCAAAGGACCAGCACCACACGAAATATACTTATAGCTCTCTTAGTGCTTTAATGCTGTCATGCCTGCACTAATAAAGCACTAAGAGAGCTATAAGTATATTTCGTGTGGTGCTGGTCCTTTGCTGGAACTATTGTTGGGACCCCTTTGGTACCGGGGTGAGGACCGAGCACACTACTTCCTCTGAGCCTATGGTGTCGCTCCTGGGTGTTTGAAGTGAAACTATGCAAGCTAACATTAATTTCCTACAAATTCCTACGTTCTTCTATTCTTTTCAGATTAGGTGTTACTGGTTGTGTCATTAGTAGCTGTACTTACTTTTTATACTAGGGGACTAGACAGGTGGGGATAGATATTAGAACAAAGTCATCATTGATGGCAGTTTGTAGCTGGATCCGGTGATTAACTAACTTCTTACTGATGGCTTACCGATTGGTGGGTAAGGATTGCCATGGCGTGCTTGAAAACCTTGCCTAACCGCAATACTCCTATGAAATAAGTGATGCCACTGTGTGATGTGCCCTCTGTGTCCATAGACTTTCATTCTCCTTAGGAAAAATAAGTGCTTTAGACAGCCAAGTACTCTTGTTCACGTGGCAGTTAGGTTGGAAGCTACACTGAGAGCAGTGAGATTTTGTCTACATGTTCAACAACTGTATAAGAGAGCTTATCTTTTTGGTTGACATAAATGTTAAAATGCAGTTCTAATGTATTTATTGTTTAATGGACACCTGAAATGAGATGGATATGAAGGCTGCCATATTTATATCCTTTTAAAAATATACCAGTTGCCTGCTAGTCCTGCTGATAATTCTGGCATCAGTAGTGTCTGAAATACACCTGAAACAAGCATGCAGCTAATCTTGACAGATTTTTTTGTTAGAAACATCTGATTAGCATGCATGTTCACAGTCTATGTCTAAAAGTATTATGCTTGGTACACACCATGCAATTTCCCGTCAGATCAATGGGTCAAATCAATAATGTCCGACATTCTGTACAAAATCGTTCAGAAACCGATTGGACCTGTCGGAAATTATCGATTCAACCTGTTAATATGACTGGAAATTGCATGGTGTGTACCAGGCATTGGAGGTAGTGCAGTTAGAGAGATTAGAAGAGGCACACCTTGCCGTTAGTAGTTAGGTGCATAGCCAGGATGCAAAGCCACATTAATGCAATGCATAAAGTCCAAGGTCGGCTAGCACACCAAAAATAATTTGCAGGAGTGTTTATTCCTTAAGACACAAGTCAACACAAAATTTGACAGTTGTTTCAGGGCCACAGAGGGTCACATTATCAGAAAGTGCAGACTAACAAGTTTCACAATGCAGTGCTCAAACATATATACAGTGATCAATCCCATCAGCCATGGCAATTAGAGGGAACGCCCCCTCATTAGTATGCACAGTGAAATAAATACAACCGTTATGCATTAATATTGCATTTCAAACGCGGCATAACTGACCTTTATGGTTTCAGACAATGGCCTCAATTCACTAAACAGTTTAGACTAGTCTACTGATGGTTTTCAGTCTACTGATGGTTTGGTCAGTTGCATCAAAGGGGAATTCACTATTACCAAATGTTTTAGACCTATTTTTAGACCTGGTCTAAAACCTTTGGTAATTAGGTTGGTAAAGCTAGGGAAATGATCAAAAGATGCAATTCACAAATGGGTAGCTATGACTGACATCCTTCTCCTTTGATGAGCTCTCCTCTGCATACAATTAAATTCCTGCATAATTAATTCAAAAGGTTCCATCCTCACATCTAAAATACCTCACAGAATTACTTTACCGACACAAATCAGCTGGTCTAATCTCTATCAGAAAAGTGGGCGTGGCTACTCCTTTTTGGCTTTGTGAATTGTGAAATTACTGAATGTTAGACCAGGTCTAAAGACAGGTCTAAAACATTACACCAAATCACCAGTAGACTAAAAACCATCTGTAACAAACAAAGAACATTTATATCGCACTTTTCTCCTGGTGGACTCAAAGCACAAGAGCTGCAGCCACTAGGGCGCGCTCTATAGGCAGTAGCAGTGTTAGGGAGTCTTGCCCAAGGTCTCCTACTGAATAGGTGCTGGCTTACTGAACAGGCAGAGCCGAGATTCGAACCCAGGTTGCCTTTGTCAGAGGCAGAGCCCTTAAACATTACACTATCCAGCCACCAGCCATCTGTAAACTAGTCTAAACTGCTTAGTGAACTGAGGCCAATGTCACCCTCATGAATCATCAGCCCAATACATCTTCAGACTGCAGCTCCGCTGTGCACAAAAGTGACAGACTGCATAAACACAGTCTGCACTTCAAATTTTGCGCCAGCCGCCACTCGCTGAGCTCCCAGCCGTCGGGCTGGGAGTTCTGTATGCTCAACGTTGTGTTACCCAGGTAACACGTCATGAAACATACAGTAGGTGCACATAGATAGTGCTGTGGCCAATAGGAAGCGAGGGCGGGTGTTCAAAGTACCGTCACCTTCCTTCCGTACTCAGAGTGGGGCTGCCCGGAGGCCTCCAAATTGGGGAGGCATGGTCTGCATTGCCGGCCATGCCTGAAGGCATTAGAGGCAGAGGAGCAGCAAAACTGCCAGGAAACTGGTACTGTTTAAAATTAAATAAATGTGTTCCTCTTACTTCAGGTTCCCTTTAAAGAGACACTGAAGCGAAAAAATATATATGATATAATGAATTGGTTGTGTACTATGAATAATTACTAGAAGATTAGCAGCAAAGAAAATATTCTCATATTTTTATTTTCAGGTATATAGTGTGTTTTCTAACATTGCATCATTCTCTAATATGTGCAGATTACACAACACTCAGCATTCAAAATGATTCTTTCAGAACAGTCTGTGAACTAATGACCTCTCCTCTGGCAGAGGAAAAGTAAAACATTAACTAACAGTTGAGATAATAAAAGTCAGAAAACAGCCCTCTCCACGACTTTAGAGCTTAATGGCTTTTTTGTTGTAAGGAAACGCGGAAAAGCCGCCGTCTCTCGAGGTGAGGCGGCTGTTTCCGCGTCCAGCATGGCGTCACAACGCGGAAAAAACGCCGCATGCCGCATGGGCAGTGCGGCGGAATCCGCATTGGTAACGGCGGAATCCACATCAGAGGCGACCCCCGCATTAGATACATTGCAAAACAGTACTGGTGTGGCTGGGACTGATAGTCCACCAAGATTCAGACTTACACGCGCGCGAGCACAGAGGCAGAGTTTAAATAGCAGTTAGAAGGGTGTCGGCTGACCAGCTGGGTCAGCTGACAAATTCCACTGCTCTCATTGGACCAGCAATTAGGGAGGTCCTGGAAAGGTCCTAGAGTATATATACTGCTGGCTCTTCACTTGCTCTTTGTCTGGCGTGCGATCACATATGTGGGAGCACCCAGATCCGTAGTCAGATCCGTTAGTGTGCCGGGACCAGCTGGAGCTGTAATCCTACACTAAGATAGATTCTGTTGATAGCTAAAGTACTAGTTTGATTGTGATTATCTGTTATGACTTCCTGCCTGCCTTGACTATCCTCCTGAACTCTGATCTTGTACCTCGATATTTCTGATACTCTGTTGCCGAACCCCGGCTCGTTCCTTGACTCTGCTTCTGCCTCCTGATTTTGTACCCCGATATTTCTGATACCCCGTTGCTGAACCCTGCCTGTACTTTGACTCTGCCTTTGCCTCCTGATCCTGTACTTTATCTGTCCGTGTGTGTACGACCTGGCTTGTCCGACCTCGAGAACCGACCTTACCGTTAGAGGCGGTTCCTCGCTCTGTTAGCGATCCTTCCTCCTGAGGGTCACTTTCAGATATCCCTTCCTACTGTCAGTCTGACTCCTCCCGTCTTGGAGAGCTCAGGTCTGCGGAAGGAATCTGTGCAGTACTCCTTACTGCATTGAGGCCTTGTCCTCTTAGTGTTACAGTTACACCAAACACTACACTCTACTCGGGTGATCAGAGGTTAGTTTGTATATCGGATTATCGGTGAGACTGCAGTTCACTTATAATCTGGTATATATCTGTATTTTCGGTGATACTGCAGATCACCGGTAATCAGATACTCTCTGCGCCCACCGATCGTTACAGAACGCCAGACCCAAAAAATGCAAATGGACGCACACACTGACCGTCTGGGCGCACTTGCCACTTCGGTGGAAAACATCAACCAAGTGCTGGGTAGCCACAAGACTATGATTGATGTCCTATCAGGCTCTGTGCGAACCCTCCAGACGTCAGTTGATTCAGTGCGATCCCCTCCTAGTGCTGACATACGTATGCCCGTACCAGATAAATTTTCCGGCCACAAGTCTGACTTCCGGAATTTTCAGAGTAGAGTGTTATCGTACTTCGAGTTAAGACCCCGATCCTCGGGGACTGAGACCCAACGGGTCACCTTTATTAAAACTTTGCTGACTGGTGACTCCCAGTCATGGGCATACAACCTGCCTCCTACCGATACTGCTCTGACCTCGGTAGAGGAATTCTTTAAGGCCATGGCCGTAATTTACGACGACCCTGACCTTGCGGCAACCTCTGAGCGGAAGCTCAAACTTTTGCGGCAAGACAGGGGTTCAGTCGAGGATTACGCGGCAGAATTTCGCAGATGGTCAGTCACGGCCAGATTTGATAATTTTGCCCTCATGGATTACTTCTTGTCTGGGTTGTCGGAGGAGGTCTCCGATTTAATGCTAACCTTGCCCGAGCCCAGGACAGTCGATGAGGCCATCACATCGGCCATTCGAGTCGACCGTCGATTACGCCATCAGAGGCAGATTCAGGGCAGTCACCGTGCCAGGGTAACATCATATGTGGCACCCTCCGCTGCACCCTTAGTAACGCCATCTCCATCTGTCTCATCTCCTCCGGCCTTGCCTCCACCCGAACCAATGCAGATTGGTTGTTCGAAATTGACCCAGGTGGAGCGAAGGCGGAGAATGATGGATCAACTGCCCGAACAAGTCGGGAAACGAATTTGCCTAGGAGTAGTGGGGGGTGACACCCTAGGCACGCCACTTGCACCCCTTAAAGAAAAGAAATTGCTTCTCCCTTGTACAGTTACATGGGAGAAGAAATCTGTGGCCACTGAGGCTTTCATTGACTCAGGCTCAGCGGCCAATTTTATGAACTTTAAGTTTGCTCAGGAGTTGGGTATTCCGCTCACTCCTGTGACACCCCCCATTCAGGTCACGGCAGTAGACGATTCCCCTCTACAACGGAATCGTGCTCTGTCGCAGACCCCGGAGGTGAAGGTCACCATAGGGGTACTGCATGGGGAACAATTATCGTTTTTTGTACTGCACATGTCTACCTCAACTATTATCCTAGGCATGCCGTGGTTGCAACTTCATTCACCTCAAATAGACTGGGCCACGGGTCAGTTAACCACTTGGTCACCTCGTTGTTTTCAGCGGTGTTTGGGGAAGTTGACCTTGGGGCAAACCAGATTTCAGGTGGAAGGGGTACCAGATCAGTATTCTGAATTTTCCGATGTGTTCTGTCCCAAGGCAGCTGATAAATTGCCCCCACATCGTCCTTTCGATTGTCCCATTGATCTCCGTTCAGGTTGTGTTCCCCCCCGGGGTCACTTGTACAATCTATCAGGGCCCGAAAAATTGGCCATGCAGGAGTACATCCGTGAAAATTTGGCCAAGGGTTTCATTCGCCCGTCCCGGTCACCTGCTGGAGCAGGGTTCTTTTTTGTCAAAAAGAAAGACGGAGGCCTGCGACCCTGCATCGATTATCGCGGTCTCAACAAGATTACTATAAAGAATCGCTATCCGTTGCCACTGATAGATGATTTGTTCACTCAGGTTACTGACGCTAAGATTTTTTCTAAGCTAGATTTGCGGGGCGCGTACAATCTGATACGTATAAGAAGGGGCGATGAGTGGAAGACGGCCTTTAATACACCAGACGGGCATTATGAGTACCTGGTGATGCCCTTCGGGTTATGTAATGCTCCGGCCGTTTTTCAGGAACTCATTAACGAGGTATTCCGGGAGGTGTTGGGGAAATTTGTACTAGTTTATCTTGATGATATTCTTATCTTCTCCAACAACCTCACTGAACATAGAAACCATGTGAGGTTTGTGTTAAATCAGTTAAGGCAGAACTCGTTATACGCAAAGCTTGAGAAGTGCATCTTCGAAGTAACATCTGTTGCGTTCTTGGGGTACATAATTTCCACCACAGGCCTGTCTATGGATCCTGCCAAGGTCTCCGCTGTTCTGGAGTGGCCACAGCCGGTTGGGTTGAAATCCCTTTAGCGCTTTCTTGGCTTCGCCAACTACTATAGACGGTTTATAAAGGGGTACTCCACTGTCATTGCTCCCCTTACCTGCCTCACTAAGAAGGGGGCAGATACCACTCACTGGTCTCCTGAGGCTTTACATGCTTTTGCCACCCTGAAGGGCCTATTCTGTTCAGCACCCATCCTCAGACATGTGGATGCCTCTTTCCCGTTCATTGTGGAGGTGGATGCCTCGGAGGTTGGGGTGGGGGCTGTGCTGTCACAGCGGTCAGGCTTGCAGGGTAAAATGCACCCGTGTGCGTATTTCTCTCGCAGGTTCTCTCCTGCAGAGAGGAATTACGATATTGGCAACAGGGAGCTCTTGGCCATCAAATTGGCTTTCGAGGAATGGCGACACTGGTTAGAGGGAGCTGAGCATACCATCACGGTTTACACCGATCACAAAAACCTAGAGTACATCGAGGGGGCTAAGAGGTTGAGCCCTCGCCAGGCTCGATGGTCGTTGTTCTTCTCCAGGTTTAGTTTCATTATTACGTACACCCCAGGGAGCAAGAATGTTAAGGCGGATGCTCTATCCAGATGTTTTGAGTCAGAGACAGCACAGCCCTCCATTCCAGAGACCATTATTCCCCAGAAATTAATACTGGCAGCCACTGAAACTTGGGAGGATTGGAGGGAGACATTGGCTCCCTTTCAGCAAGACATTCCGGAAGGGAAGCCCGCAGGGGTCCTGTTCGTTCCTCTGCCTTTTCGCCTGCAGGTTCTTGAGATGTTTCATGCACATAAGAACGCAGGGCATCCTGGGGCATCCAGAACACAGGATCTGATAGCCAGATGCGCCTGGTGGCCTTCCTTGGCAGCGGATTGTAAGGAATACGTAAAAGAGTGTTTGATATGTGCCAAGAGTAAACCCTCCCGGCTGGCACCTGTCGGTACGTTGCAGCCTTTGCCCACCCCGAATGAGCCGTGGACCCACCTGTCCATGGATTTTGTGGGCGAGCTTCCCAGGTCTGAAGGTATGGCGGTCATTTGGGTGATAGTCGACCGCTTTAGTAAGATGGCCCACTTTGTGCCTTTGAAAGGACTCCCCTCGGCTCAGGAATTGGCCGAGTTGTTTATCACTCATGTCTTCCGTTTACATGGCATTCCCGAAGACATAGTTTCAGACAGGGGAGTCCAATTCGTCTCAAGGTTTTGGAAAGCTTTTTGCCACCTCATGGGCATAAAGCTGTCTTTTTCATCGGGCTATCACCCACAGACCAACGGCCAGACTGAGAGAATAAATCAGTCTTTAGAGCAATTTTTAAGGTGTTATGTGGCAGAGGCGCAGGACGATTGGGTCAGATTTCTGCCCTTCGCAGAATTTGCCCAGAATAATTTAAAAAACTCGTCCTCCGGATTCTCTCCCTTTCAGGTGGTGACGGGGAGATCACCCAAATTTTCCCCATTACCTATAGCCTCCACTCCTTTCCCAGCCCTGGAGGCCTGGCAAAAGTCATTGAAGGACCTTTGGGGGACGGTTAGAAGTAACCTGGAGAAGGCCTTTTTGAGTCAGAAGGGTCAAGCTGACAAAAGACGGTCGCTGGAGTGGAAGTTCCGACCAGGAGACTTGGTCTGGGTGTCCACACGTCACTTGACCCTAAGACAACCTTCGAATAAGCTTGGTCCCAGGTTTGTGGGTCCATTCCCGGTTGTCAGGAAAGTCAATGATGTTACTTACACCGTTGATCTTCCCTCTAGCATGCGGGGGGTGAGGTCTTTCCACGTGTCCCTTCTTAAGCCAGCAGTCCAGGTGGGTCCCACTCCTCCTCCTCCTGTCTTGGTAGATGCCCAACACGAATATGAGGTGGAGAAGATTCTAGATTCACGCTCTGTACAAAACTCGGTACAATACCTCGTGCACTGGAAAGGGTACGGCATTGAGGAGAGGCAATGGGTACCGGGGACGCGCATGCATGCAGACGAATTAAAAAGGGAGTTTCATGCCTTACACCCCGAGAAACCTGGTGGGAGTTGTCCGGAGTCCACTCCTCGGGGGGGGGGGGGGGGTACTGTAAGGAAACGCGGAAAAGCCGCCGTCTCTCGAGGTGAGGCGGCTGTTTCCGCGTCCAGCATGGCGTCACAACGCGGAAAAAACGCCGCATGCCGCATGGGCAGTGCGGCGGAATCCGCATTGGTAACGGCGGAATCCACATCAGAGGCGACCCCCGCATTAGATACATTGCAAAACAGTACTGGTGTGGCTGGGACTGATAGTCCACCAAGATTCAGACTTACACGCGCGCGAGCACAGAGGCAGAGTTTAAATAGCAGTTAGAAGGGTGTCGGCTGACCAGCTGGGTCAGCTGACAAATTCCACTGCTCTCATTGGACCAGCAATTAGGGAGGTCCTGGAAAGGTCCTAGAGTATATATACTGCTGGCTCTTCACTTGCTCTTTGTCTGGCGTGCGATCACATATGTGGGAGCACCCAGATCCGTAGTCAGATCCGTTAGTGTGCCGGGACCAGCTGGAGCTGTAATCCTACACTAAGATAGATTCTGTTGATAGCTAAAGTACTAGTTTGATTGTGATTATCTGTTATGACTTCCTGCCTGCCTTGACTATCCTCCTGAACTCTGATCTTGTACCTCGATATTTCTGATACTCTGTTGCCGAACCCCGGCTCGTTCCTTGACTCTGCTTCTGCCTCCTGATTTTGTACCCCGATATTTCTGATACCCCGTTGCTGAACCCTGCCTGTACTTTGACTCTGCCTTTGCCTCCTGATCCTGTACTTTATCTGTCCGTGTGTGTACGACCTGGCTTGTCCGACCTCGAGAACCGACCTTACCGTTAGAGGCGGTTCCTCGCTCTGTTAGCGATCCTTCCTCCTGAGGGTCACTTTCAGATATCCCTTCCTACTGTCAGTCTGACTCCTCCCGTCTTGGAGAGCTCAGGTCTGCGGAAGGAATCTGTGCAGTACTCCTTACTGCATTGAGGCCTTGTCCTCTTAGTGTTACAGTTACACCAAACACTACACTCTACTCGGGTGATCAGAGGTTAGTTTGTATATCGGATTATCGGTGAGACTGCAGTTCACTTATAATCTGGTATATATCTGTATTTTCGGTGATACTGCAGATCACCGGTAATCAGATACTCTCTGCGGCCACCGATCGTTACATTTGTATAGAGATAACAACTGGAGTTTCTTAAATCTTCCTGTACTGGAAACAATTAGACTGATGTATCTGATCTTAATATTTTATTTCTTAGCTGTACTACACATACAAATCATAATATCATAATTTTTTTTTTCGCTTCAGTGTCTCTTTAAGGATCACATGGTCCGAATACTTGGTTTTATCACAGCCATATAACTATCTGTATGGATAAATTAAGCAGACTGTATCTGTGAATATTTTATAGAACTTGTGAGAAAGTCTGAAACTAAGTAAGTGTGTCTTCAAACCATGTACAGCTTTCAGGGTGCACTGGCAGTGCTGCAGCCTCAATCAGCCTTAATAGATTATCAATAAATTGAAAGGTTTCTTTTTAAAAGAAAAACTTTTTCTTCTTCCAGTTAAATTGTAAGTTCTTGTATAAATACACATTTGCAGGCTACAGAAACAATCAGAGCTCCCTGCCTTTATGGTTATAAGCAGACACTGCGCATACACACTTGGAGAGGACCAATGGATATCACTTCAGGAGTCTATAGATATGTCAACATTTTTATTTTCATTGTAAAGTCATTTCCATCTCAGTACACCTTCATTTGGAGTGTTGTTGCTTCCCATTTTGCCAGTAGTCACACAGAAGAGAAATTATTATTTTTTTCCTAGGTGTTTTTACTTCATATGCTGGAACACTGTACTTGGTATTTGTCTTATTCTTTGTTGTTCAGAAAGAAAATGTAATGATTTTTACACCCTAGGCTTTCGGTTCTATGACTGTGTAGGTGCCTCTTTGCAGAATCAGTGCCAGCACCTGCATAATCGCCCTGCTGGCATCCTGTGTACTACAGCTTCCCCTTTGTGCCCTTTTTCCCTGTCTAGACAGCGTCCTTCAGGTTTAATAGATTTTATGCAGGGAGTAGCTGTAGATTTTCAGCATTATGGTAGAAAATTTGTCCTATCTCGGACATGGTTCTTATTTGGCAACCAACATTTCAATCACAGTTGTTCTGCTTGTAATAAGAGCAATCCGACTTGTTTGCTTACCTGTTCATATTGAGATTTGTTTTCCTGGTACCTGTGCAACTGCAACACTGTGAAGACTAGAAATGTCAGTGTGGTGCATAAGTTGTGTACACCTGCTAGGTACCGGTAATCCCCATTGGGGACAATTGTTCTGCAGCATCTTGGCCAAGAATCTAGTGTGTATACAGCTGCTCCATGATGGTTAGCATTCTGGCACAGCAGATCGCTTAAAGCAGACCTGAACTCAGAACGTATCTCTACAAGATACACAACAGCATAATAACATTTAAACAAAACACATTTCTTTATTGTTATCCTAAAATAAATCAGCAGTTTCTACTTCCTGATTCATGGAAGCAGACATGTTATTAAGTGCTTTCAAAGGAGCTTATCTGCCATCTCTGCCATGGACGTCATGTGGCACAGGGTAGAGATCAAATTACAACTTGTGATTAGACACAAATGAGGGGGAATTAAATAGGCTAAACTCTATATATAAATACATACAGGGTGCATTTCTGTTTTCCTTTTGTCCTGTGCAAGAGTTCAGGTCCACTTTAACTATGAGCAAGGAACAAACCCACAATCATTTTACATTGTGCCACAAGACACCACTCATTTGTTCTTTGAGCCCTGCTTAGCACTGCTTAACTATAGCATTGCTTAGCTATAGCCAAACAGCATGTCTCTGCACTGCTCATTCCCTAAACTCTCACCCTAATGATCGGTTAAAGCCAGCTTCCACAGCAGATGCATGTGACTAGGGAGGGATTAAGACTTTCCACACAGATGGCATTAGTTTTGAATGAAAGGCAGATTGGATAGCTGTGTAGTCAATAAGAAGACGGGATTTTCATTGTACCATATGCTGATAACTAGCAGCAGAATGACTGCTTAACATCGTGGACTCAGAAGACACAAGAGTGGGGATTCACAAATGAAGTGTAGGAAACTAAATTGATTCAGCATCATTAACAAGATGTATTTTATAATTATTTTGATGCTTGAAAATGATATTAACTATAGTGAATGAGCTCTTCTTAGTGAAAGATATTTCACATGGAAGCTAAACATAATGCATGAGACCTCTCATGTGTCTACAGAGTGCAGGCGTTCAATGGGCAGGGCGGGATTCATTTGGCTGAGACACTTCTGTCCCTCTTGTCGCATATATTGTCCAGGCCCAATGGGCGCAGACTCTTATTTTGTACAGACTCTTATTTTCAAGAGTGCTACTCCACATTCTTTTTCAATTCATTAATTAGATCATGTGTTTATTGGAACCCAGTTAATGTGAGGACGAGTAGACTTCTGACTAAGCCAGGCTGAGACAATAAAGCAGCACTTCCTATAGCCTTATACTCAGGGCCGGCCTTAGGTTTCACAGCGCCCTGAGCGAAACCTGATTTTCGAGCCCAACCCCCCCCCTCCTCATCCAATTCACACATGCGCGCACACACACGCACGCACTCACACGCACGCACTCACACACGCAGGCCCACATGCAATTCATCTTTTCTCCTGAGTTACCTCCTAGGACAGTGGTTCCCAACCTATTTGACGTTGTGACACATCACGCCAAATGCTCAGATCTCTGTGACACTTCACATATGTATAATAGGAAAAATACTATTAATAGCCACAAATGGATGGAAGTCAATTGTCCTGAATATACTTAGCAATGAAGGCTAGAACCTTTCAGGAATATTAAAAAAAACAATCAGTGGGACAGTTAGCTGCCCCCATTTACAATGATAGCACAGCACCAACAATTTGCACCACACGTTATAGCCGCAGTGAGCCCCCCCCCCCCCCCCCCCCCAAAAAAAACACCCCTCGATCTCATTTGTAGGTGCCCTCAATATAGGTTGCCAAGAATAGGTGCCCCCAGCATAGTCAGTTGGAGGTCTCCATCACCCCCATAGGTAGCCAGGCGTAGGTGCCTCCAGTACAGGTAGCCATGTGTTGGTGCTCTCAGTAAAGGTAGCCAGCTATAGGTGCCCCAAGTATATGAAATCAGGTATAGGTGCTCTCAGTATAGGTAACCAGCTATTAGGCGCCCCCTTGGAAGCCGGCGCCCTGTGCGACCGCTCTGGTCGCACAGGTCAAAGGCCGGCTATGCTTATACTTAAGCTTAACATGAATTTGTGAAGGAGGCACATTTTGTTTGCAGCTCAGTAGCTGTCATTCTCAAGCTGCACTGACACCATCCGAGGTTCCAATCCCAGCCAGAACACTGTATGCATCCATGGGATATGTCTATTCCCCCTGTGTTTAAGTGAGTTCCCTTTCGATGCCTGCAGAATATACCGATAAGCTTATTGGTCTCCAATTACTACTACTACTACTACTACTACTACTACTACCATTTTAAAGCAGTTCTGTACTATAATTATTTCTGTTAGGTGGTCAGGCTGAATTATTACTAGCCTTACCTCTCTCTGACAGTGGTGCATTAACACAGCATTGTGTTACCCAAGGGTCCTCCAGAATAATTGTAAGCCAAGAGTTTCAGTGATGAGGGGCGGGGCCCCACTCCTTCCCTTCACATGACTACACTCAGGCTGAACTTTATAAGTGCTAGCTGTTATGATATGAAACACACCAAAGCCTAGGAATACTTTACTTTAATTACAGGGGCTAATGCCGTAAAAAAATGTTAGTGCTTTCAACATCTATTTTGGCTTTTGTTTTTAGGATTTTACCGGCTTCTTTTTATCTCCTCACTCACTTGTGTTATACACCCTCAAGAAAAAAAACTGTGTTCATTTTGCACATAATTATGCACATAAATTAATGCATATGCACAAAATTACACATAAATTACCTCATTCAGTATTACCAAAATATTGACAGCTTTGCCGCATGATTTAGAGCAAAACCCGAGACAGACCAAGAGAAAAAAGTTACTTAAAGTGTATCCGAGGTGAACTTTTACACATTGTGTTCCTTTCCTATTGTTTATAGGGCATTCCTCAAGCCAAATACTTTTTTGATTTTGTTTTAATACTCTAATTCCCTATAAACTAAAAAAGCCACACCCACAGATTTTCAGAGAGCCTTGGCAGTAGCAAGGGCTCATGGGAGCTCAGTCTGGGCAAGAGGAGGGGGAGGTGTTACTAGCCATTGATTTCAGAGGCAGAGGGGAGGAGGGAGGAGGAGAGGGGATTAGGCTGATGGCTTAAGATACAGATAAGCCTGCCTACAGATAAGCCTGCCTCTTTGTAATGTTTACAAACAACATGGCTGCTTTCATTGTATCACAGGAATAAATAATCATATTCTATTAAAGCTTTGCAGATTTGCTGTGTAAACTATCTAAACTTTAGATAAGATATATAGACAAGTTACTTGTTATAGTTAGTTTTTCATCTTGGATCCGCTTTAAGAAGAGGGAAGCCTCTGGATCATCCAGAGGGTTCTCACATCCCCCCTGACCTCATCCCTGCTTGCCAGGACACTCTTTAAGTTCATGGTCACTCTACCTTTTGTGCCTGAGCGTGGCTGCACTGCGCATGCACTACCTCATGGCCGTACCTGTGAGGTAGCACGTGGGCGAGCGGCTTCAGGTATGGCTTACTGCACAGGCACGGCTGTACTTACGTAGGCCCAGTACAGCTGCGCTCATACATGGCGGGGAGCGTGGCTACAAGAAGATATCCGACAAGCTCTTGTGCAGGGTCCACGCACGCACTGATGGGAAGGGAAGAGGGGATGAAGTTGATTTATAGGAAGTGGAGAATCAAGATATCAGCCTCCACAGTTCCATATGCAATTTGATTTGCAAAATTTATATTAATCATTCATCAAAGCGTCGGTAAATAAATATGAATGTTGCCATTCTTGACCTGTGTTTGATGGTATAAACTCCTTGGACACAATCCTTGTTTTTCTTTATAGCTTTTCTGAGTCTTTAACACAAAAGGAGAATGAAGTCAGTGAAACTAGAACTGCAAGGGGAAGCAACCATGAACTTAACAGTCCTTAAATCCCAGAGTTTGCACTTTGAAACTACATTTATTTTCTGACGTGTGCCCTTTAACAATAGATCATACAGTATGACTTTGGATAACATTTGTATGCTTGTATTTTCAGTTTCACTGCAAGACATCAATATGAGAAAGGCCTTTAAAAGCTCCACAGTGCAAAATCAGCAGGTGGTATCCCGGAACTCCATCCCAAATCCAGTAATAGAGATGTACCAACGCTGTGACAAGCCTCCGCCTCTTAATATTCTGACTCCATACAGGTGAAATTATTACATTTACTCATTTGTCTTAAATATAAGGCACTACAAATAAGATTTTTTAAATCTTAAAGTGGGATTGTACTCCCAAAACTAAAATTTCAGTAACTACTCTTAGTTAAATAAAAGCACATTTGAAAGCAATCCCACACATTCTCTGTGTGTTAAAACACATATTTTCACTACAGAGAGCAGTACAAGATAGCTTTTCTCTGGCTGATGGCAGATGTAATCATTGCTGAAGCTCTCTGAGACATGTACCTTCACTCTGCCCCCCTTCCTTTTCAAGTGACTAAGCTGAGGAGGTGTGTCTGCTCATCAGACAAGGTAGGAGGGGCTGGGATGAATGAGCAGAATCAATACAGAGGCAGAGAGTGTATTCTACCTTTGCCAATGAGACACCTTTGCTATCTTGTACTGCTCTCTGCTGTGAACGTATACATTTTTTACACACAGAGAATGTGTGTGATTGCTTTTAAATGTTCTTTTATGTAACTAAGAGCAGTTACTGAAATGTTAGTTTTGGGAGTATAAATCCCACTTTAAAAAAAGAGCAATACAAGTCTATAGAGTTGTAGTTGTGGAACTGTGTAGATCTCTTAATACGGCTAAATAACAATATACACAGTGCATAGAGCTGGAAGAAGTACAAATTAGCCAATCCTCTACACCAGATTGCCAGAATAATTTGTTTATCTCTGCTCATTCTACTTCGCAATCACCAATGTGAGTCATGCTGTCACTGTGTATGTTTCCGTCATAGATAGCTATGGTAAACTGTCAAGGACGAGTAGCTTCTAATTTTATATAAATTCTTCTACATGAGTATGAATATGAGCTGACCTTGTAAATGTTAATGTTTTGTTTATTTACACAATATTTGCCACAGAATTGAAAACTTTTATGTACACACAGGATCAGTTATAAATATGAACATAAATAAGAAGCAGGTCAGCAGGCATCCAATAGACACCTATGGTATTGGTAATTGGGTGCCCAAGAGGTGAGCTGGGTGCTCGATGCAATACTAGTAACTGACTCCAATTAGCTACAGAAATAGCTGCTTGCATAATACATAGGGAGCTAATTGAGCAGTCAATCTGCCAACAAATAGTAATTGATTCGATAGGTGGGGGGGGGAAGGGGGTATTGGTGTTAGGCACTAGAAGGGGATGGATGGTCTAAGTGAGAATTGGTGCTGCGTAAGGGAATAGTAAAATATCAGTAATGGAAATTACCAATATTTTTACTGGCAGCCCAATCCGGCGCCTAAATCATGTGGTTTTGCGCAATTTGAACTCTATAAGCAGGCTACGGTCAGTTTCTGACTCACAATCCTACTGCCACCTACAGATGTGTTTTTAAAGGGAGGGTCCAAGCTAATAAAAAAAGAGATTTACATACCCAAGGCTTCCTCCAGCCCCTGGCAGCTGTCCTGTGCCCTTGCCGCAGCTCCGGTGGCTCCTGGACCGCACCAGGTCGGCATCTACAGTGCCTGCACAAGAGCCCCTCTGGGTCACGCTGACATATTATCGTGTGTACTGTGCAGGTGCAGTAGTTGTGCGCCTGCGCAGAACACTCTAGACTACGTCAGCTCGGCCAAGAGGGGCTGTTGCGCATTGTATGCACATCGGCATCTGCACCAGAGGGGACCCCGGGTGGAAGTGGAGCTGCAGCGAGGGACATATCGGCTGCTAGGAGCTGGAGGAAGCCCCGGGGAACAGCATCACAATCACTTCATGTATCTATATATTGCTATGTAGCCCTACCTTCCCAGTGATGTCACAGCTATGCGGATTTATCTTTCCAATGCATTCTGGGAGACCAGGTATTTTTTCTTCTGGCTTCGGAACACACAAACAAACATTCTACAGTGATGCAGTGAGGAAAGGATGAGGAACAATTTTTTTCAAGAAAAAGAAGTTTATTAAAACACCGAAATAATGCAATATCAATTTAACGCATAAATAAAGCCAATGTCACAATCAGGATAAAGGTATCATGGGCTATAGTGGAAAAATAACATATGACAGTTATACAGTGCTTCCAATCAAGAAGTCAACGATTGGCAACCAAGGACTAACAGGTCCATAGCATAAACAGTGAAGGTGATATATATCTATATATTGCTATAGTAATACAAGGCACGTTAGCAGGAATTGCTTTTACAGAGAACACCATTATTTGGGAAAAAAGATAAATAAATAAAAGTTCACTTCAATATCAAAAGTAAGATTTCCTTTATGGAGTGAATCTGCTTATTACTCAGGTCAAAATACAAAGATACGGGTAAAAGGCACCAGGCATATCTTTAAGAAATATCAACGTTCGCGACATTTATCCCAGATCAGATGGAATTAGGGGAACATATTTCTATGTGCATAAATACGTTGGGGAGAGCAGTATCGACACTGTTTATCCACTCAGCCCTAGTGGGAGGTTGTGGGCCTAACCATTTCAGTGCTATTTGGCAATGTTTTTGGACATACATTTCTTAGTGTTTACCTGGATACTTTCGTTCGTACACATTGTAATGGGCTCTTGGATATTGGGCACCCATTTTATGATGTAAGAAGGCAAGGAAAGATTTTACAATAGGTAACCACTGACTAAATAATTTCTAAATGAATATTGCTAAAAAAAGAAAAAAAAATTAAGCAACTTTATTCGTTATGTTATTTTCAGTACAGTTCATCTTAAACTAGAAAGGCTATTTTAATTAAAATACAAAATTCTTGTGTATTAATAAATTAATTTTTTAACAAAAGTGATGTTACCTTTCACTTGTTAATTGTATCTGTTTGATGAACCTCTGAGGCCCCTTTCACACTTACCATGTTGATCCTCTTCCCTGTCACTATGGCCATTAGTCTCAGTGAGACTATTCAAACTACCTGCGATACTACGCAAAGTGGCAGAAGTAGCTAAATCGACGCTAGGCCACCACAAACTCTGCAGTGTGTTGCTGTATGATCCGTGCCCACTGCACGCATTATGCAGCAATGCACGTCTATGGCGACGCAGTAAGTGCGTATGAGCGTTCGTGGTAGAGGTGCAGTATGCAGGTGCAGAGCAATGGTAAACCAGGAATGTACTTCCTGTCCAGCAGGTAGCACATCACTGAGTGCGGGGTGGCGCTATGCATATTGCCCTGTCAGAGCACTCTGCCACAGAGTAATGTGAAAGGGGATATGGTGCCGTGAAATCGTCCTATGGTGGGAGGGTGGCAGGGGGTCGATCACAGCATCAAATTGCACTAAAGCAAACAGTAGAGCAGTGGTTTAATTGATTATTGAAGTCAGGCAACTGCCATTGTTTTTTAAAGAATGAAGATGGCGGTTCCCGTATTTCTCTTCCGGTTTCCTGAAGAGTGACATAATTCAGCATAATGCAGGCATGTTTGCAATGGAATAATTTGTAGTCACCTCCTATGTTCCTCGTATGCAGTGTGTTTACCTCTCTATTTTTTTACTTCACTAGTGCTAACTGATATTGCCTGAGAAAGGGCATATGCATTCTGAACATTTTGAAATGGACTGAAAGAGAGATGCCTGGCACACTTTATTCCACTGCAAATTTGTTCCACGAAAACAGTGGCCCAGGATGTCTTTTCATGGGAGTTTGTTGCGTGCACAAGCATTGGTCGGACTGCTCCCTCAAACTCATGTAAGTACCAAATGAAGACAGAGGCAGCACACAACTGGCTGCAACCTGGATGCTTGTATTAATATTGTGTTCCTTAATACAAGCCTCTTTGCAGCCAGTTGTGTGCCACCTCCTTCTTCATTTGGTCTTCATTCCATCATTGATACACTGGGTTCACATAAACAACATGTGGTAATTAGCAAAGAAAATCCCAACAATTGTGCAACCGTGAAATACTGTACCAAGTCTGGTGGATACTCGACGGGGGCCAGTGGTGTGCAGCCTGATGACTGTTTAATAAACCTGCTTCCTCTGAGACCAAAAAAGCAAAAAAAAAAAAACTAAAGCTCATCGTAGCCTTAAATGTCTCTTGCTAAAGACATCAGATGGGGACAAGGTGACTACCACCAATCGCGTCAGTTGCTAAGCTACCTTACACTCCAGCCAAGCTATTAAGCTGTTGTCTATAACATCTACAACCATTGGCGCTGAGCGCCAAGGTAGACGTGTGTTTGGGTATGTGCTTGTTCGGCTCCAAACTGCACTAAAGGGGAGGGGGGTTTGTACATCATACTACTGAGGCCCTACGTATTGGCTTATGGGGCTAACAGATTATCTGGGTGCTCTGAGAAAAACAAATATAATAAAGAATGACTCTAAGCAAAATTCTCTGTGCTAAGAAAACTTCAAGGATAGCTAATAACCAGTTACTGCATCAAATGGGTATGAGGAAGTGGAAGTGTGTCTAAGTGAAGTGAAAACGGGGAGACAAAAAGAGTAGAAAAATTCTATAGGTTGTGACTAAGAAAGAAGAGAGGGGTAAGGAAGATAGGAAAAGGAAGGATGACTCAGAGCTACAATGAAGAGAGGCTGCTGATGCATAGAAGTGGGAGGTGAAAAATGGAGGTTGAAGTGGTCTCAGCCTAAAATGAAAAGAGAAAAAATATAATCTAGTTCAAGTGTATGGCTGTGATTATCTGTCCTCCCCCATACACAGTGTACTTTCTTCTGAACTCAGACGCTGGATACTGGATCAGGACCACACAGCTGCTGGTGTGCAGTAACATCGGGTGGCAAATCTTGCAGGGACCGCAGTATTCCAATTCCTGTGAATTAAAACAAACTGTTCTATTACATCCAAGCATGCATTATGCTAAATTATTTTGAACAGAGTAGAGATTGCTTGGGGCATGCTCAGTTTGCTCCCCACAATCTGAGTTTTCATTCTGATAACCATTGAGTGAGGCAAGGTGGTACATCAGTCAGTACTACTCTATCAATATCTGATCTATCTGATTAGGAAATGATTGATTGTTTGTCAGATTCAACTCATGTATGGCTAGCTTTATGTGGTGAGGACAACACATGTAAGTGTGTTTAGGGCAAGGCAGGTCTGGACAGTTGTAGCATCTGACAGAAGAGCTTATGCTCCAGATACCAGGGCCTAGCAGTTTAGCCATGCTGTTAGCTTGTTGTTTTTTTGTTACTTGAGTGACATGTAGTAGAATATAGTAAATTATTCAGGATACTCACTGGTACTTTAATTATCCGGCTTTAGCATCATAAACACTTCCTATATTTATATAAGCTATATTCAGTAAAGTTCCTCTTTGAAGTGGTATTGTCACCATAAAAATCAAATTTCAATAGCAACTGGTCTGAGTTTATTAAGTGATAAAAATGCTAATCCTGCATTCAAAACTTGCAAAACTTGTTCTGCTGGTATGGTTTGGAGTTATCACATACTTTAGGAGCACTGACCCTAGTGCCAAACAGTGCCAAAAAGTTGAATGCTGGGAGTTCTTTCAAATGCTGGGAGTTCTTTTTATCTATAATATATTCCTCCTCTTCCATTTATTTCCCTGCCTAGCTGATCACTTTACAAGCAAGGCTGAGGTGACTCAGTGATTAGATGTGTAAATAAAAAAAAGACTCTGGGAGGAGGGCAGCTAATGAATACACAATGAGCAAGAGAAATGAGGGGGGGAAACGAGTCAGGGAGGATATAATGTTAGCATTAGCTTGGCAAGATGGCCACAGCCTAGAATAGGATTTTCTGCTTTTACTTTGTAAAATTCACAGGAATCATTACATGGATAGCACAATACATCTGTAAGTAGAAGTAGTATTTATCTACTTATATATGTGTTTTTTATTTCTAGGTTAGCATGGGTGTCGCTTGTTTTTTAAGCCATAGTCCGGAGCTTTTTAGGCATTCTTGTATTCATTCTGATAGCGTATTGCTTGTTTACGTACACTGTTAATAATTTAGTTTGAACTCATATTTCACACTGCATCACACAATCACACTGTAGGTGGACAGTTAGGTTAGTGGAATTTTACAGCCCTTCCTGTAATCACTGTACTTTTCAAACACGTAAACTGGAAATATCGAAGCCCATTCCCTGGAAAGAAAACAAGCTTAGGGCCCTTTTCCACTAACAATCACAAACGCCAGCGATTGCAATTTTTCATTCATTTTGTTATGCGATTGCGATTTTTCATTTGCATTGCATTATATCTCTTAAAATCGCACCAGAAAGCAACTGCGATTTTCAATTTACAAATCGAATCACTATAGTGGAAAATACTTCTCATGATTTTTATGATAAAGTAGCAACCCTAGTGATCTAAAAATCACTAACGATTTGTGATTTTGCGATTCAGCTGTGTAGTGGAAAAAGCCCCTTATTTTAGATTTGGATGGTGTGGAAAAGGCCTAGAACCTCTTCTGGATTCCAGATAAAGAAAAACAACTCTACAGAAAGTAATGTCATGGATAAAATTGCTTATTTTTTTACAATATTACTATAAAAATTATTTAGTCAGTGTTTGTCCATTGTAAAATGTTTCCTCATGCTTTCCTTTTCCTGATTAACATTCTGAGATTTATCACTGAAGGCAACATCTTTACTGCCGGAAGGGACATTGCTGCCGAATTTTCGTTTTACTCCTTGTCCCAAAGCCAGAACAAAAAATACAATGGTCCTTATTCAATTATTTTTTTCTCCTAAATTTTCTCATTAAAGATAAGTTTCCTCTTTTATTTAACCACCCTAGCGTTCTGGACGAGCTGAGCTCGTCCAAGAAAAAGTTGCTGTTAGTGTTTAGGACGAGCTCAGCTCGTCCAGCGCTGTCCCCACTCACCAGCGTGCACAGCGTGATCTCCGCCGCCTCCTCTGTGCTGCTGCGGCTGCTGCGGGGCTCCCTCTCCCTCCTGCTGGCTCTGATCGCCGGCGCCAGGCTCCCCAGGCTCCTCCGATCCTCCGGTCCCCGCTCCCCAGGCTCCCCCGATCCTCCGGTCCCTGCTCCCCTCCTCTCCGCAAGCCTACGGAGATCCGGCAGTCAGGGAAGATGGCGTAGCCCAGCCACTTCCTCTGACGCCGGCTCCTGCGCCCCCTAGTGTCCGTCGCGGCGACAGCATCATTGGATTACATAGGTACACAAACTCTATGTAATCCAATCATGCTACTGTATTTCAAAAAGTTGTTTGCACAAACACAAACACCTGTCAGCTCTCAATAAAAGCCCTGAACAGTTACTGGCTCTCCCTCTTTCAGAGTCCTCAGCGTCCAGTGTTAGTCTGTTTACAGCTATCATCTGTGATTTCTGTGCGATTTCTGTGCGATTACTGCTTTTTTCCAGCCTTAGCTTCGTTCATATTACTGTCAGATTGCGTATTGCTTTCCGTCTTTTTCAAGACGCTGTGATCCCTGTGCGTTTGCTTTTGCTGGTTTTTTTTGTTTTTTTTTTTTGTCGCTGCTCGTGACCCCGTACCCTGCTTGGGGTCATGGCCTCGTCCTCCCGGAGGCGTGTGCGTGACGAGGAGTTGTTGGATGTCCTCGAGGCAAGCGACAGCGAAGACGAGCTCCTAGAGGAATCGACAGACAGCGATGTTCCCGGTAACCTGTCTTCGGAGACGGAGACCAGTGATGAGGAAGCCGAGGAGCCAGTGACGGTCGCACGCACCTGGTGTGAGCTGGGGAGCCCCACTCAAGCTCCGCCACCCAGGTTCCCCTTCACAGGGGCACCCGGGCAGAAGATCGCGTGCGACGAGAGTCCGCTGTCCTTTCTGGAGCTCTTCCTGACTGATGACGTCATCCGCAAGATTGTTGAGGAGACGAATCGCTATGCAGCGCAACATCAGCAGGGATCTTCTCTACCCAGGTTCTCGCGGAGCAGGAAGTGGGAACCTGTGACCAGCAACGACATCTGGGTGTTCCTGGGGCTCGTCATCCTCCAGGGAGTTGTTGGTAAGCCGCTGCAGAAGTGGTACTGGACCACTAATAAGATCCTCAGTACGCCCTTCTTTGGATCTGTTATGTCCGAGCCACGGTATACCCTCATCATGAAGTATTTGCACTTCGGAAACAACGAGGAGCTTGATGAGGCCACCCATCCCGCACCCAAGCTGAAAAAAATTTGGGACATATACCAGATGATTGTTGCGAACTTCAAGGCTGTGTATGTTCCAGATCGCGACATCACGGTTGACGAAAGCCTCATGGCATATAAGGGGAGACTGAGCTGGGTGCAATTTATTGCCTCAAAAAGGGCACGCTTTGGGGTGAAGTCGTATATGCTCTGTGAGGCCAACTCCGGGTACATCTGGAACTCTGTAATTTACACGGGCAAAGGCACCAAATTTGCCCCTCAGTTCAGCCAGTTTGGGTGTGCCACCTCCTCTGTCCTAACCCTAATTGAGCCATTGCTGGATCAGGGGTACTGCCTGACGACAGACAATTTCTACAGCTCCCCTGAACTTTTTGATTACCTGGTCCAGCATAAAACCGATGCCTATGGTACCTTGAGGGCTAACCGTCGGAATCTGCCGCCGGCCTTTTCTGCCAGGAAGCTGAAAAAGGGGGAGGTCGTTGCCTGGCAGAAAGGCAAAATGATGGCTCTAAGGTGGAAGGACAAACGTGATGTCTGTGTCCTCAGCACTATTCATAATGCCGAGACTGTCCGCACCACCAACAGGAGTAAACAGGAGGTGGATAAACCCAAAGCCATACTGGATTATAACAACACTATGGGGGGTGTGGACAGGGCTGATGGAGCCATGACTTTCTATCCGGCTGTCCGCAAGCAGCAGCGGAAATATTATAAAAAAAATTTCCGCCACTTACTTGAGCAGTGCTTGTGGAATGGCTATGTGCTCTACAAGAAAAGGTGTGTAAGGCCTGTACCCCACCATGACTTTGTCTGGCAGCTGACGGAAGCAATCTGCACGAAGTACCCCGCACCAGAGTCAACATCTAGACCGGGGCGCAGGGCATCAAATGTCGTGAATCCGGCACGGCTTTCAGGGAGACACTTTGTGGAGTACTTGCCACCGACCCCACAGAAAGCAAACCCTACAAGAAGGTGCGTTGTTTGCTGCAATAAGAAGGACAAGGATGGCAAAAAGATGCGGAAGGAGACCCGCACTTACTGCCCAGATTGTGACGTGGCACTTTGCGCATTACCATGCTTCAAGATCTACCACACTAAAGAAGTGTTCTAAGGTACACTTGTAGCCTGTATAATTTTGTTTCTGCCTTCATTTATTTATTTCTGCATTGATTTATTTATTTCTGCATTTTCTTTATATTTCTGCATTGAGGAAAAATGCAAGGTATTTCAGTTAGTTATTCATAAATTTTATTTTATTTTTGACAAGAATTAGTGTTTGACACTTTTATTATACTCAGAATGTATACTAAACTCTTGCTTGGCTCATTTTGGTAAGTTACAGGAAAAAAGGTGCTGAAAATTAAATGTACCGCTTTTTGCACAGAAATCCTTGGGAATCAGAACGCCGAGGTGGTTAAAATAACTTTTCAGCACTATGCATTTGACAAAGTACCAAAAAGTAGGTAAAAACTACTGTCAATGTTGAGTATTTTCTTGGTTGCTAGTGGCCTAAAAAGCATTTTATTTATAAGATGTTAAACTATCAGCTAGGGGAAAATGTAGGAGAAAAAGTGAATCGAATACACGAGCAAATGCAGGGGGGGATTACAGCTGCCCAGAATCCCCCCTTAGACCAGGGCTGGTGCAGTGTCTGGGGACAGGCACAAGTTGAGACACCAGAATATCTGCAGGTATCCTGCAGCTCACAGCCCCGCCCCTTTTCTTTCCCTGCTACAGTTGACTTTGGATGTAGCAGCAGCGTGTGTACAGAGCATGGAGCAGCTCTGGGGAACTTAACAGAGTCAGGTATGAGCACTGCCCTGGGCCCAGCTGTGTAAATGCTTCACTTTCCTCTTCATTACCAATGTTGACTGTCCTCATTATTATCTGTATCCAAACTGCTCCTGACTGATACAGTTGTCGGTCGGTCAGTCAGACGGGGAATTGCATTATGTGTATCCAGCATGACATCCTACCATATTATTATACTGTATTGTGCGTGGCTGGGGGAGACCTTTCAGCAATCCCCCCCCCTTGAAAATCCTGGGTTTCCCCCTGGAATAAGGGCCGTGGTCTCCACAGTACTCTGGGAGAAGTGGCGTACCTGGGGGAAGCGACGGGGGCACCAATCCACTAATGGTCCAGGGTCATACACGGCAGACCAGAAATATTCCAGGTAGCTATCCACAACTAAGTCAAAAGGTCATGCAAGGTCGTACATAAGAAATCCACAATCATTCACACCCAGGAGAGTAACCCTTAGGCAGGAGAGTAACCCTTAGCCGAGAGCACACTGACAGGGATAGACCTTTATAAGGCAATTAACAAATCAGAATGACAATGAGAGTAAGCAGCCATAGGCTTCAGAACAGCAGAGTGATCTATTGGTCACTCTGATTCATTTAATTAAACCGCAACTGCTAGAACCTGAGCCCGAGTGAACGCATTACCGGCGTGTGCACTCATGCGTGCGCATAAAAGGATGCCGGTGCTCAAGATGGAACCACCCAGCTGTGCTTCACAAACCCGAACGTTGGCTGAAGTCAGCTCTCAGAGAAGCCAGCTGCTTCACTAGAGCCAGGAGGTAAGTTCCTTACAGTGGTATGAACAGACATGTCCAACCTTTTGTGCATTATATATTGTCTGACTGCGGTGGGTAGTTAATGAATCCATTTGTAGAAGATGATACTGAATTTACATGCACTCTACATAAAGACAGAATATAGGTTTGCCTGTGTGACATTCAGTAGCGCAATACACAGTAAGTGCTAGATAATAACTATGGTAAACAATACTGAACATATGCTGCAACAGATAATGTAAAGCTGTGATTTAATGATAACATTCCACCTGTCAGTACATTACCGTTGTATGCTACATTACTTGCCTCCCATGTAAGTTTATTCTGGTCTTTTAGAGATGACAAGAAAGATGGCCTCCGATTCTACACTGACCCATCCTATTTCTTCAATCTATGGAAGGAGAAGATGCTACAAGCAACCGAGGACAAAAGGAAGGAGAAGAGACGACAGAAAGTAAGTGTGCTAAGAACTGTTTTACTGCTCACAATCCTTGTCTCATTATTATGTGCTAAAATGTAGACTCGTTAGGAATGAACTGCACAACCTTACTGCCTGTATTTAAAAGAAACCTGAGACTTTAAATACAGCAGCATGTATACTTACCTGGGGCTTCTTCTAGCCCCATGTAGGCCATGGGCTTCCTCCTTGTCCACTTCCATGTCCTGTGGTCAGCTCTGGTAAATTGGCCAATCGCACGTGCCCCCAGCATGCTCCCCTCGTGGCAGCGTTCTCTGCCTACACAGTGCTACTACGACGGGAGAGCACATGTGCGAATGGCCAGTTTAGCGTAGCTGACCACAGAGCATCAGAGCGGCCCAGGAGGGTGGTGAGGGAACCCCACGGCCTACATGGGGCAGGAGTAAGCCCCTGGTAAGAATAAATGCTGCTGTATTTAACGTCTCAGGTACACTTTATGGAAGTATTGCCACTTCTGTGCATTGTGTTTGGTGTTAGATACTTTTGTCAGAATAATTTCTAGCGCGGCTCTAAATGTTTCTCATTTAAAGGATACCAAAACTGACATGTGACATGTATCCTGCAGCTCACAGCCCCGCCCCTTTTCTTTCCCTGCTACAGTTGACTTTGGATGTAGCAGCAGCGTGTGTACAGAGCATGGAGCAGCTCTGGGGAACTTAACAGAGTCAGGTATGAGCACTGCCCTGGGCCCAGCTGTGTAAATGCTTCACTTTCCTCTTCATTACCAATGTTGACTGGTAAATATCAGGTACGTAAGTGGCTGACTCAGTCCTGACTCAGACAGGAAGTGACTACAGTGTGACCCTCACTGATAAGAAATTCCAACTATAAAACACTTTCCTAGCAGAAAACGGCTTCTGTGAGCAAGAAAGAGGTAAAAAAAGGGTAATTTCTTATCAGTGAGGGTCACACTGTAGTCACTTCCTGTCTGAGTCAGGACTGAGTCAGCCACTTACGTACCTGATATTTAACTCTTTCAGGCAGAGAAAGAAAAAAAGGAACACCGCATAGTTATTTGTGTGCTAGGCACTGTACAAACACATGTCTATCTCATCATGTCACATGTTACTTCGGGTATCCTTTAATAATGATAATGCTCAATGATCAGAATCTTTCTTCAGTTGAAAGTAGCCTCACTGAGCCAAATAGAGGACATGGGCCCATATGCAATTAACATTTTCTTCTGTGTTTTCTCCTAGGTGATATTTATAAACTTGTCAATAAAATGCATTTTTATATCACCAACAAGCAAGAAAATACTAAAAATAATTTTGATAGTATTTGTTCACCTACTTTTTGATACGTTTTTAATTGCAAAATCATGTGAAGTTATGTTAAGTGGAAGATGAAAAATGATCTCCTAGGAGAAAACTCAGGAGAAAAGTGAATTGCATATGGGCCCTTTCCCTTTATGCAGTTCACTTTTTCTACTGAGTTTTCGTCTAGGGGATTTTTTCACAACTGGTAAATAAAATGCCCTTTAAAGCACCAGCAAGCAAAAACATGCTCAAAATTCTTTTGACAGTAGTTTTTCACCTACTTTTTGGTACTTTTTCAGTTGCAGAGTACTGAAAAGTTATTTCAAATCGAAGAGGAAAAATTATCTCCTAGGAAAAAGTGAATTGCATATGGCCCCTTATCAATAAAATGCCTTTTAAGTCACCAGCAAGCAAGAATATACTCAGAATGAATTTGTCAGTGCTTAGTCACCTACATTTTGGTACTTTTCTAATTGCAGAGTGCTAAAAAGTTATTTTAAACAGAAGATAAAAAATCTCCTAGTAGAAAATGTATGAGAAAAAGTGAATTTAAGAAGGTCCATTAATGCTCATAGTTAATGCTCAATAGGTTATTCTCCAATAGATCATGCTGTTCTTCAGTGAGTGGATATTTGCTGCAGGTTCCTTCAATTTGCCCAACAAAATTTCTCCCTGAACTGGTACAAGAGTGCTTTTGACCCCGTTTGCTGACCTGTAAAAATGAATTATTTCTCTCACTTGCTGTGGCTTTGCTGTAAATAGGTGACAGTGTTTTGGCGCACCACAAAGACTTACAACCCACTGAACTTTGTGTCAGTGTGGCAGCTTCAGATCTCCTCGCTGTCTGCTGTTAGTTCTAGTGACCGTACTTACAGTGTAATATATATATATATATATATATATATATATATATATATATATATATATATATATCATGGGTTTATTATTACGGTATGTTTTTGATCAGAGCTTCGTTTAACCATACTAACCCTCTCTAAAAGGTATTTAGTGTTTAAAAAAATGTAAAGACCTTTAAAGAACATATGAAGTTATATAAGTTAAAATATTAAAACTTCTCTGGATCATCTGGCCCAGAGCAGGATCATCCAGCAGGAAACCTAGGCAGAGGCTTCTAGGTCTAGCTTACCAAAAGGACCACAAGATGGTGCCAAATCTACTACCTTGCCTAGGGCCTCATTACATCTCAATCCATCTCTTGTCTGGCCTTTCAAAATGTGATATATTTCGTGTTCTTGTTATTTAGACAAATGACCACAAGCATTTTAGAAAAAATGTGAAACATTATTTCTGTTTCAATGTTGTTATTTAACATTCTTATATCAATACTACACGGTTTTTGTTTTGTTTTTTCACATATGAGAAACATGAATTCCACCGAGAAACATGAATTCAACCATAACGTAAACATATTATAAATGCCACAGAATCCCATATTCATGCTGAAAGTCGTTCTGCAGCGTCTAGCTTCTCATGCCACGGCTGGTCCACAGTACTTGTACATTCATATAAATTCTCCTTTCTACTCAGTAAGGGGAATGTGCACAGCAAAAAGAACATTTAAAACAATGAATACAAAACTGCCAAGGTTAAAGATAATCTGTATTGTTAAAATCGCACAAAAGTAAACATACCAGTGTGTTAGGGGACATCTCCTATTCCTCTCTGTCACAATTTCGCCGCTCCTCGCCACATTAAAAGTGGTTAAAAACAGTTTTGAAAAGTTTGTTTATAAACAAACAAAATGGCCACCAAAACAGGAAGTAGGTTGATGTACAGTATGTCTGCACATAGAAAATACATCCATACACAAGCAGGCTGTATACACCCTTCCTTTTTTTTTTTTAATTTATACACCCTTCCTTTTGAATCTCAAGAGATCATTTGTGTGTTTACCTTCTGTCCCCTGCAGCTCTCATGCACTGAAGTGTCAGGCTGCTCGTTTCTTGCTGCAAACAGCTCTGCCCTTGTCTATAATTCCTCAGTATGTGAAAGCTCAGCCAGCTCAGAGGAGGATTTATCTAGCTTGTAAAAGATAAGAGAGAAGCGGCCCTAATCTAAAAAACACACAGGCAGTGTGCATAGAGGAGCCTGGAGGGGGGAGTGCATAGCAGAACCACAACACTGAAGAACTTGGCAGCCTTCCAGACACAGGAGGACAAGTCCGACAGGGGAGAGATAAGCTGATTTATTACAGAGATGGTGATAGTAGAAAGTGCTGCAGTAAGCCAGAGCACATTAGAATGGGTTTTGGAACTTGTAGGATGATAAAAAACAGGATGCAATTTTTGTTACAGAGTCTCTTTAAGGTCTAGTGTTTTATCATTCCTTGGCTCAGAAACGTACATAACCAAATTCAAGAGCACAGGCTCAAAAGGACAGAAAAATAAATAAGAAGAAGAGAAAGAGAAGATACAGTGCAGCAGTCTGATATGAAAAAAGCTCCGGCCAGGTCCAAGTTGCATTTACACTCTATCCCCGTTTCAAAAACTGCTTGCAAGGGTCCCATATGCATTCAACCTTTTTTCTGGTGATCCTAAATATACGCATCATTTACTCCTGCACCATGAAGGTATTCATCCTGTTTTATACCTCCTCAAAGGTAACCAAATGCTTTTTTTCCCATGCTTTTGCTATGGATTGTTTAGCAGCAACAAATATAAAATGTGTTTTATAAAACCGCACCAACATGGGACAGGTCCAAAATGTACCGTATGTGGCAAATCTCCCTTGTTGTTACATCCCCTTAAGCAGGAACTGGAAATGTTGCTTACCAGGTGGACTTACCGAGAAGGAACCCAGTACCACCTCATGAGTAGTGGTGCTCAAATACCCCTTTTCAAAATTCGAGTTAGGTCGAGTTCGAATAGTAAATTATTCGAGATCAGTCGAATATTCGAGTCGAATAATTTTTACTATTCGATTCGACCTCGGAATTCGAGCTCACTATTCGAGTCGGTATTCGAGCTCATTATTCGAGCTGACTATTCGAAATGGCCTTAAATAGCTTCCAACACTTGTTTTGAGGGTGAATGATGCAAGAAACCTCTTTTTTTCCAAGTAACAACAGCAAGTGATTATGTGGGGATGTTCCTTTAAAAAAAAAAAGTTGAAAAGAGAAGTTGTGTCCAGAAATTTGTTCAGTACTGTATATACTTCTTCTTCTTCTTCTTTATCTTCTATATCTTCTTCTTCTTCTTCTTCTTCTTCTATATCTTCTTCTTCTATATCTTCTTCTTCTATATCTTCTTCTATATCTTCTTCTTCTTCTTTTATATTGTCTTCTTCTTCTTCTTCTTCTTCTTCTTCATCTTCTTCATCATCATCTTCTTCTTCTTCATCTTCTTTTTCTTCATCTTCTTCATCTTCTTCTTCATCTTCTTCTTCATCTTCTTCTTCATCTTCTTCATCTTCTTCATCTTCTTCTTCTTCTTCTTCTTCATCTTCTTCATCTTCAACTTCTTCATCTTCTTCTTCTTCTTCATCTTCTTCATCTTCTTCTTCTTCTTCTTCTTCATCTTCTTCATCTTCAACTTCTTCATCTTCTTCTTCTTCTTCATCTTCTTCATCTTCTTCATCTTCTTCTTCTTCTTCTTCATCATCTTCTTCTTCTTCATCTTCTTCATCTTCTTCATCTTCTTCTTCTTCATCATCTTCATCTTCTTCTTCATCTTCTTCTTCTTCATCATCTTCATCTTCTTCTTCTTCATCTTCTTCATCATCTTCATCTTCTTCATCTTCTTCTTCTTCTTCTTCATCTTCTTCATCTTCTTCTTCATCTTCTTCTTCTTCTTCATCATCTTCTTCTTCTTCATCTTCTTCTTCTTCATCATCTTCATCTTCTTCTTCATCTTCTTCTTCTTCATCATCTTCATCTTCTTCTTCTTCATCTTCTTCTTCTTCATCTTCTTCTTCTTTATCTTCTTCATCTTCATCTTCTTCATCTTCTTCATCTTCTTCTTCTTCATCTTCTTCATCTTCATCTTCTTCTCCTTCTTCTTCTTCTTCTTCATCTTCATCTTCTTCTTCTTCATCTTCTTCTTCTTCATCTTCTTCATCTTCTTCTATATCGTCTTCTTCTTCACTTATTTCTCTTTTCAAATTTTTTTTTTAAAAGAAATGCAGCTATTTTTGAGCGTAACAAATAGCTGGTGGCGCACGCATGTTGGAAGTGCCATTGTATGTGCTCCCTGGCAGTGGAAACACACAGACAGCAGGAGGTAAATTCAGCAGCAGGAGGAGGAGGATGAGTGTGTGGCAGCAGGCAGTCAATGAGGCAGGCAGCGTGACATAATAGCCCTGGTACCTAGCGGTGATACCAGGGCTGTAAATAAACACAGCAGGCAGGAGGTCCCAGACAGCGGTCGTGCAGCCCACATTGTGTCCAAAACACAACTGGGACAACACAGTTTTCAACCCGGGCACCTCAGAAAAATTAAACCTTTTTTTTTTTTTATGGTTTTGTAGTTTTGTTTTTACAACAAATTACACAGACAGATATAGCTATTTTTTGACGTAATAGCTGGTGGCAGAGTGGCAGCAGAAGGTAAATCTGTGTACCCTGGCGTTGGGAAACACAGACAGACAGACAGCAGCAGCAGGAGGAATGGAGGAGTAATGTGAGCAGCTATTGTTTGACGTAATAGCTGGTGGCAGAGTGGCAGCAGAAGGTAAATCTGTGTACCCTGGCGTTGGGAAACACAGACAGACAGCAGCATCAGCAGGAGGAATGGAGGAGTAGTGTGAGTGTGGCAGCAGGCAGGCAGCGTGACATAATAGCCCTGGTACCTAGCGGTGATACCAGGGCTGTAAATAAACACAGCAGGCAGGAGGTCCCAGACAGCGGTCGTGTAGCCCACATTGTGTCCAATACACAACTGGGACAACACAGTTTTCAACCCGGGCACCTCAGAAAAATTAAACCTTTTTTTTTTTTTTTTTATGGTTTTGTAGTTTTGGTTTTACAACCAATTACACAGATATAGCTATTTTTTGACGTAATAGCTGGTGGCAGAGTGGCAGCAGAAGGTAAATCTGTGTATCCTGGCGTTGGGAAACACAGACAGACAGCAGCATCAGCAGGAGGAATGGAGGAGTAGTGTGAGTGTGGCAGCAGGCAGGCAGCGTGACATAATAGCCCTGGTACCTAGCGGTGATACCAGGCCGTAAATGAACACAACAGGAGGTCCCAGACAGCGGTCGTGCAGCCCACATCGTGTCCAATACACAACTGGGACAACACAGTTTTCAACCCGGGCACCTCAGAAAAATTAAACCTTTTTTTTTTTTTTTTATGGTTTTTTGGTTTTGTTTGTAAAACAAATTACACAGATATATAGCTATTGTTTGACGTAATAGCTGGTGGCAGAGTGGCAGCAGAAGGTAAATCTGTGTACCCTGGCAGTGGGAAACACAGACAGACAGCAGAAGGGCAGTACGCAGCCCACTGTAGGTGTAAAATGTGTGGCTGCAGGCGACTTAATAGTCAAAGTGAACCAGGCTGGCTTAGTGAGCAGGAGCCAGGAGGTGGTAAAGGGTGGTAAGGCACATTAACGATGGTTCTTAGCCAGTTCATGTCCCCCTCTCGCCGACAACAGGGGCCAGGAACTCGCCTTCCACCCACGCCTGGTTCATCTTGAGAAACGTCAGTCTGTCCACAGACTTGTGAGACAGACGTGAGCGTTTCTCGGTGACCACACCACCAGCTGCACTGAAGCAGCGCTCGGACAGCACGCTGGAAGGGGGCAGGACAGCACTTCCAGGGCGTACTGCGCCAGCTCGCTCCAGATCTCCAGGCGCTTGACCCAATACTCCATGGGATCAACAGGGGCATCGCTGTCAAGCCCGCTGTAGGACCCCATGTAATCAGCCACCATGCGGGTCAGGCGCTGGCTGTGACCGGTGGAGGATGCTGCTGCATGCACCTCCTCTCTAGTCACTGCTGCCGGAGCCTCTACAGTCCTGTAGAGCTCGTGGCTGAGAGACAGCAGGTCTGTGGGGCGCTTGCTGCTGGATGCAGGCACCTGCTGCTGCCTCTGTGCTGGCTGCTGGACAGTGGGGGTGGAAGGCTGAGGGAAGGCTTCCTCCAAGCGCTCAACAAGGGCCTGCTGCAAGCTCCTTATTTGTTGCGCTGGGTCTCCTCCTGCAGGCGGCAGGAACTGGCTCAACTTCCCCTTGAGGCGTGGGTCCAACATCATGCTGATCCAGATGTCCTCCCTCTGCTTCATCTGGATCACCCTGCGGTCTCTGCGCAGGCACGTCAGCATGTGCGCTGCCATTGGGAAGAGGCGGGCCACGTCTGCTGGCACATCGACGGCAGTGCTGCTGTCCTCATCCTCCTCCTCTGCCTCGTCAGCCTCATCCTCTCTCCACCCCCGCACCAACTCAGCTGCACTGTGCTGCTCCCCCTCATCAGCAGCAAGGTCAGGGACCTCCACCAAGTCCTCCTCCTCCTCCCCCTCAGAGGTGGACTGTGCAGCTGCTTGCCGCTCCTGCTGGTCCAAGGCTGCCGCTCCCTGTTCCAGCAAAGCATCGAGGGCCCTGTTCAGCAGACAAACCAGGGGCACCCACTCGCAGACCATAGCATGGTCCCTGCTCACCATGTTAGTGGCCTGCAGAAAGGGAGCCAGCACTAAGCACACCTGCTGCATGTGCCTCCAGTCATCATTGGGGACGATGGACGGGATGTTGCTGGTCTTGTCCCTTCTCTGAGCGGCGGAAACAGTGGCCAGGGCAAGGTACTGTTTGACAGCGCGCTTCTGTTCAACCAGACGCTCCAACATCGCCAGGGTGGAGTTCCAGCGAGTCGGAACGTCAAGGATCAGCCAATGGCGTGGCAGATCCAGCTCCTTTTGCACGTCTTCCAGGCTCGCACAGGCTGCAGCCGAGCGCCGGAAGTGACGCACAACGTTCCTTGCCGTTTCCAGCAGTTCGCCCATCCCCTGGTAGGTGCGCAAGAACTTCTGCACTACCAGGTTCAGCACGTGGGCAAGACAAGGGATGTGGGTCAGGTTTCCCCTGTCTATTGCGGCAACCAGATTGGCCCCATTGTCGGCCACCACCTCTCCGACTCTGAGGCCTCTGGGGGTCAGCCAAATCCTCTCCTGCTCCTGGAGTTTGGCCAACACATGGGTTGCCGTCAGCTTGGTCTTCCCAAGGCTGACCAAGTGCAGCAGCGCTTGGCAGTGGCGGGCCTTCACGCTGCTGCTGAGGCGGGGGGTTTGGCCAGGTGTGCCGGAGGATGGCAGAGGATCGGAGGAACCTGCTGCAGTTCCCCTGACCCTGCGGGGTGGCACCACCCACTGTGTTGCTGCTGCTGCTGTGCCCGCTGCTGCTCTCCCATCCTCACCCCCTTCCACCAAGCTGACCCAGTGGACAGTGAAGGACAGGTAGCGGCCTGTCCCGAAGCGGCTGCTCCAGGAGTCCATGGTGACGTGGACCCTTTCACCAACCGCGTGCTCCAGCCCTCGCTCCACATTGGCCATCACAAAGCGGTGCAGTGCAGGAATGGCCTTGCGGGAGAAAAAGTGTCTGCTGGGGAGCTGCCAGTCTGGGGCTGCGCAAGCAAGCAGCGCACGAATGTCGCTCCCCTCCTGCACGAGCGTGTACGGCAGGAGTTGGGAGCACATGGCCCGTGCCAGCAAGCCGTTCAGCTGCCGCACGCGACGGCTGCTGGGAGGCAGAGCCCTAACCACCCCCTGGAAGGACTCGCTCAAAAGGCTCTGGCGTGGCCTTTTGCTGGCACGGGAATCAGCAGACACAGCAGAGGAGGCCACTGAGGACTGGCTGCCAGAACAGGCCTCAGTGTCGGCAGCAGGAGTTGCAGAGGGGGGAGGAGCAGTGCGTTTCCGCACTCCTGCTGGTGCTGCTGGAGGAGCAGGAGGGCGGGTGGCTGCTGTTGCTGCTGCTGCTGAAGGCTGTGCAGTGATGGGTGTGGTGCCACTGCCAGCACCAGATGCCTTCAGCCTCTGGAACTCCTGATGCTGGTGGAAATGTTTCGCAGCAAGGTGGTTGATGAGCGAGCTGGTGCAGAACTTTAAGGGGTCTGCACCTCTGCTCAACTTCCGCTGACAGTGGTTGCAAGTGGCGTACTTGCTGTACACTGTGGGCATGGTGAAAAAGCGCCAGATTGGTGACAGAAACATCCCCCTACGGCATGGAAGCGCTGCTGCCTGTCTCCCTGTGGTGGTTGGGGGTGGGGCTTGGGGGGCTTGGGTGCGGCTGGTGGTGGTACTGGCAGATGCTGCTGCTGCTGCTGCTGAGCCTGAGACACCAGCAGGCTGTGGGACCTGCCTACTGCTGCTGCCAATGCTTGCAATGATGCGCCTCCTTGCAAGGCCCACAAGAGCATCCTCCTCCTCCTCCTCAGAGCTGCTGAGGACGACATCCCCTGGAGGTGGTGGCACCCAGTCTCTGTCTGTCACCGGGTCATCAACATCCTCCCCCTCCTGAAACATGTCCTGCTGGGATGAGGACCCCCCAAACTCCTCTCCTGATGCATGGATGGGCTGCTTGACTGTCGCCACAGTCTTGCTGTCCAATCCCTCATCCCCCAAAGTGCCCATCAGCATCTCCTCCTCAAGATCGCCAACAACAGCAGACAATTTACTCATGATGCCTGGGGTCAAAAGACTGCTGAATGACAGGTCGGCGAGTGACGGTGAACTGGCCTCCTCCCCAGACCCTGCTGGGCGGCTGCTGCGAACAGGGGTGGTGGTGGTGGTGGTGAGGGTGGAGGCCTCAGATGCAGAGCTGATGGCGGGCTGCTCATCCTCCGTCATGAGTTGCACCACAGTGTCTGCATGCTTTTCCTCAATGGGACGTTTCCGACCCGGCTGGAGGAAAATCGGAGCAGGTGCTACACGCTGCTGCTGCTGTGTCTCTGCAGCGTGAGTTGCAGATGCTCCTGCTGGGCGGCGCCCAAGGCGTCCACGGCCAGTGGCTATGGGAGGAATGTTAGCCACTGACGCTGCTGCTGCGGAACTGTGCATGGTGGCGCGCCCGCGCCCGCGGCTTGCCACAATGCTGCTCCCTCTCCTCCTGATTCCCTTGCTGCCCTTCCCCTTGCCCAAACCGCGCTGGCTGCCACTTCCAGACATCTTCGATGTTTTGGGCGTATAGACAAAAGTTTTTTAAAAGGGCGGGTGAAAAGTGGGGTACTTTAATGGAGTGGGTTGGTGGGTGAGGTGACTGAGTGAGTGTCCCTAGTACAGTAAGTAAGTAGTAACAGTCAGGAAGTACAACTAGCAGTTACAATAATCAGTAGTAATCACAAGTAAATTTAGTGTGTGTACACTACAGACAGTGAGTGCACGCACGCGCAAACACGCGCAGGAGCTAGCCTATGAACAGTGACTGAGTGAGTGTCCCTAGTACAGTAAGTAAGTAAGTAGTAACAGTCAGTAAGTACAACTAACTAATTACAATAATCAATCAGTTATCAGAAGGAAATAGAGTGTGTGTAGTGTGTACACAGACAGTGAGTGCACACACGCAGGAGCTAGTAGCCTATGAACAGTGACTGAGTGTCCTAGACTCCTAGTACAGTAAGTAGTAACAGTAAGTACAACTAACTAATTACAATAATCAATCAGTTATCAGAAGGAAATAGAGTGTGTGTAGTGTGTACACAGACAGTGAGTGCACACACGCAGGAGCTAGTAGCCTATGAACAGTGACTGAGTGTCCTAGACTCCTAGTACAGTAAGTAGTAACAGTAAGTACAACTAACTAATTACAATAATCAATCAGTTATCAGAAGGAAATAGAGTGTGTGTAGTGTGTACACAGACAGTGAGTGCACACACGCAGGAGCTAGTAGCCTATGAACAGTGACTGAGTGTCCTAGACTCCTAGTACAGTAAGTAGTAACAGTGAGTACAACTAACTAATTACAATATTCAATTACAATAATCAATCAGTTATCAGAACTTGGAAATAGAGTGTGTGTAGTGTGTACACAGACAGTGAGTGCACACACGCAGGAGCAGCTAGTAGCCTATGAACAGTGACAGTGAGTGTCCTAGTACAGTTACAGTATATAACTACAATACTAATACAATCAGTAGTAAAGGACAGCAGAAATACTGGTATAGAATAGAGAGAAATAAACAGAGGACAGGAGGACAGCTGCCCACACAGGCAGGCCCTGAGGCCTAAAGCTGTAAGCCTGCAGCAGCTGGCCTGTCTCTATGTAACACAAAAGCTACTAACTAAAATACAATGTCTAACTAACTAACAACAATATAGGTGTGTATAGGAGGTGTATGTGAGCAAAAACGCTAGGTAAATGACCACAATAAAGCTCTTGCTAAGCCAAAGCACAAAGGAGCAACTCTCTCTCTATGCAAGTCTCAGGCAAGGATGGAGAAACGTAACATGGCGGCCGCTATTTATAGGGTAGGGGCTGGCCAGGGTCCCCCTCTGTGATTGGCTGCCGTCAGAGGGCCTGGGAGCCCTCTGATTGGCTCTAAGGACATCAATCTGGGCTATGACGCTATTCGAGCTCGGTACCGAGCTCGAATAGCGCCGTTTGCTCGAATAGCTCGAATAGTGAATGGGCTATTCGAGTGTACGCGAATAGCCCATTCGAATAGCTACAGCTATTCGGAGCTCGAATACCGAGCTCGAATAGCTGGAAAAGAGCTCGAATATTCGAGCTACTCGAATATTCGAGCTCTGCTGAGCACCACTGCTCATGAGGACTTTGTAGGCAGATTACACAACCACTACATTTATAGAAATATGGGACATTGTAGACTACACCTTCCCTCAATCCTCACTCGTCCTGTTCCCCTTAAAGGGGAACTGAAGAGAGAGGTATATGGAGGCTGTCATGTTTATTTCCTTTAAATCAATACCAGTTGCCTGGCAGCCCTGCTGGTCTATTTCTCTGCAGTAGTATCTGATTAAAACCAGAAACAAGCATGCAGCTAGTCTTGTCAGATCAGACTTATAAGTCTGAACCACTGAAACACCTGATCTGCTGCATGCTTGTTCAGGGGCTATGGCTAATAGTATTAGAGGCAGAGGATCAGCAGGGCTGCCAGGCAACTGGTATTATCTAAAAGGAAATAAACATGACAGCCTCCATATACCTCTCTCTTCAGTTCCCCTTTAAAGAGGAACTCCAGTGAAAATAATGTAGTAAAAAAAGTGCTTTATTTTTTACCATAATTATGTATAAATGATTTAGTCAGTGTTTGCTCATTGTAAAATCTTTCCTCTCTCCAATTTACATTCTGACATTTATTACATGGTGACATTTTTACTGTGGGCAGATTATATAGCTGCTTCTAGCTGTTTTGGCTGTTACAGACAGCTGTAAACAGCCATTTCCTGTCTGTGAACATTGTTACATTGTGGCAGTTTGCCCAGAGTACCGCGGTACTCAGAGCTTCTTGAGGGAGGGGTTTCAGCACAAAATCAGTCATACAGCGCCCCCTGATGGTCTGTTTGTGATAATCATTATATTTCTCATGTAAAAGTGGGTATCAGCTACTGATTGGGATAAAGTTCAATTCTAGGTTGGAGTTTCTCTTTAAGATCTAGCTCCCATTGCTTGACATAATCATGCTGGTAGTGTAGACTTGGACTATATAATACAATACAGGGTATAAATCATCCCCCCACCTAAAGGGATTCTCCAGGTCCTGCCTCTCAAGAGCAGAAAGCACAAAGTGGTCTTATTTCAATGGATTGTTTTCAGAATTTCTAAATAAATGAATATCAACATTTGTCCACTGTGTTTCTCTGTGTGACGCTCTGTTTTATATGAGAGCTGGGTCTGCCAACAGTGGGCACATGTACAGTAGAGCTCCTGCTTGTACTGTTTACCTAGTGGGGCTGGGCTTCCTCTTGAACACCAAAGACTCCATTTTACAATTATGATTTCTTGGCTTGTTTTGTATGTATTCTACACATTTCCACAAAACACAAGCCCTCTGTCATAAAACACAGAACATGTCCTTAATATGTTTCATTAATCCCTAAGTGCTGCCATGTAAAGTCCATGTATGGATTTCTGAATGAAGCCTAGTGTAAACATTCCATAGGTAATAAAAAGTACTATTGTAGTGATAAAAATAATAAGGACAACATTATGTCACTCACTTGAAAAATGCACTTTTAATAGATTTTGAATACCGGTACTCATTATACATATATACTGCAATCTCCACAGCACTAGATTGTTTTCTGTATATACTGCAATCTCCACAGTAGATTGTTTTTTGTATATACTGCAATCTCTGTAGCAATAGTTTTGCCTCAGACTGACTGCCTCCAATACCTACAGCATACAATATTCAGCTCTATTAGACAGTAACTGCAGTGTGCCTTTCACTGATGATTATATGTTGTGATGTGTTACCATCCTGTCACCCTAGGATGTCACGCAATGCTGTTGTAATTTTAATTCTATCCCAGCAACCCTCCATTTGTGTCTGCAAGATGCAGAGTATAACATGCAGCTGGAGCAGTGTGTCAGTCAGACACAGCCAGCGGCCGCGCTATATGTGCTGTCATTTTGTTGGAACATAGTGAAATCTGCAGGAGTCCAACTCAACTGAGAAAAAAAATGGATTACAATGTTGAGGAAGAATGTGAGGATTTGTAGGCCTTGATACTTGGTGTCTATTCTATAGCTTTCATTTTTTTCCCACTATAGGTTTTATTGATTTCTGAAAAAAATAAGCAATATTTTTTCAGATTATCCTGCCTAGCAGTATTTTTTGTACTGTGTACTCACATATCTGGAAACATTGTAACTAATGGATTGGGGAGCCAACACTTATATTAATATGTTTTTATTTAATTCTGAGAATATGGCTTTATTATTTACAAGACACACAAAGAGGTGCTTTGGGCCAACCCTGGATGCTTCCTTTCAATTGTCATAAAACAAAGGGCTGTAGCTTCATGGAGGACTTCTGTTGCCACCAGTGTGAGGCAGAGCAAAGCAAGCCCTAAGGACACCCCCTCAATACTGTCATGCTCACATTAAAGTCTATGTTCTGTTTATCATGCTCTTAAAAAATTAAGTTTGGTTATAAAATTGCTAAAATACAGGTGGATCTTGTTCTAGACTATTTGCAATTATTGTTATTGCAATTAATTTTCTTTCCATTTTCCTTCTGTAACCAGCTAAGAATTTCCAAAACTAACAGTGAGCTCTGACTGTTCTTTTCTGCACCTATGGCAACAGCCCACTGCTTGGAATACTATTGCCACGACAGTGTCCAGAAACATCTTGCTGCATGAATAATTAGCTGCACAACTACAGGAGCCTCCGATGCTTATCTTCAGCAACTGGTTTAATACGTGATCTCATCTGACATAATGTTTACCTATAGAACTGTAGAACTGAAAGCACTATGGAATTTTCTTTTGAAGACACACACACACACACACACACACACACACACACACACACACACACACACACACACACACACACACACACACACACACACACACACACCTGACATACTGTTTACCTATAGAACTGAAAGCACTATGGAATTTTCTTTTGAAGACACACACACACACACACACACACACACACACACCTCTGACATACTGTTTACCTATAGAACTGAAAGCACTATGGAATCTTCTTTAAAGACACTCACACACACACACACACACACACACACACACACACACACACACACACACACACACACACTTTTGTATCAGATGACAACCTAGTGTGAGAACAGGTGTTATCTGACATTGGTGGCACAATGGTGGCCTCCTCTGTCATCTCAGGGGCCAACCTAGCATACAGGTGTTGTCTGAAATCGATGGCCTCCTATTCAGAGACAGCACACACATTGTCATCTCAGGTGACAACCTCGCGTAAGTACAGCTGTTGTCTGACATTGATGACCACCTATTCAGAGACAGCACACACATTGTCATCTCAGGTGACAGCCTAGCGTAAGTACAGGTATTGTCTGACATTGGTGGCCTCCTCTTAAGAGACAGCACACACACATTGGGCTTGATTCACAAAAGAGTGCTAACTGTTAGCACGGCCGTTTTCGCGTGAATTTTTGCACGAAACGATAACGTTTTCGCGCGCAAACGCAAATTTTACCACAAAATCGATATCGTTTTCGCGTGAAAATTCGCGTTTGCGCGCGAAACCGTTATCGTTTAGCGCGAAAATTCGCGCGAAAACGGCCGTGCTAACAGTTAGCACTCTTTTGTGAATCAAGCCCATTGTCATCTCAGGTGACAACCTAGCGTAAGTACATGTGTTGTCTGACCTTGCTGGCCTCCTCTTCAGAGACACCACACACATTGTCATCTCAGGTGATGACCTACTGTGAATATAGGTGCTGTCTGTCCTCTTCAGGGACAACACATGTTATAATTTCAGGTGATAACCTAATGTGCATACAAGTGTTATCTGACATTGGTGGTACATCAGTGTAAGTACAGGTGTTGTCTGACCTCGGGGGCCTGCTCTTCAGAGACAGCACACACGTTATCATCTCAGATGTCAACCTAGTGTGAATAGAAGTGTTGTCTGACATTGGTGGCCTCCTCTTTAGAGACCGCACACAACGTGGTCATCTCAGGTGGCAACCTAGTGTGAGTACAGGTGTTGGTTGATATTGGTGGCCTCCTCTATAGAGACAACACACACATTGTCATCTCAGGTGAACCCCTATTTTTTTAATCTCAGGTGAACCCCTATTTTAAGTTCAGGTGTTTTCTGAAGGAGGACAATACTTAGCTGACAGCTATTGTATTGTAGTTTCCTGTGCAAGCTGAAGTGGACAGATTCTATTTGTATTGCATGTATTTACCTCCTTCTCTGCCTCTCAGATCTCGCACATGTGTGCCTGCGCCGTTTCACTACAGTCCTCAGCAGCGAGATCTGAGAGGCGGTAACAGGATAGGGCGTATCACCCGGCATCAATGACACCCGGCGTATAAGACGACCCCTGACTTTTCAGAAGATTTTCAAGGGCTAAAAAGTAGTCTTATACGCCAGAATATACAGTAATTCTTTAAAAATTGCAGCATTAATAGGCACCTTAACAGTGGTTGTAGCAAGAGATAGACCTACTGATGTGCAGGAGTACTTTATGGCAACAATAATCCACAATCAAGTACAAGCAACACAGAGAGTCAGCTGCAATAATGGGAGTATCCTGTTTATTGCTTCATAAAGCAATAACCACAGTCAGTGGAGCATACCTTTTTTACTGACTGTGATTACTATTATATGACAGAAAAAATTAGATGTTCCCATGAATACAGTTGAGTTACTATGTTTCTTATCTCTACTAGTGTAGTTTTATCACCACATATTGGCAAAGATATGAATAGCATATGACTAGCTGAAGTAGCACTTAGCCAGTTATACACTGACAGACTAATTGTTGTACCCACATTTACCAGAGCAGCTGCAACTGTGACTGTCAACTGGGGAAATCAGCTTATGAGAATTAGATCTTTTTTTTTTAATTTTCCAAAAACGTAAGATTTTCCCACCCCAGCCATAAATGCTGATGTGTCATTCCAGTTATGTGGGTGTTCCTGGGAAGATCTGGGAAGTTAAAGTAAACCTGAACTGAGTAAAATGATTTAAAATTAACCCTACCTGTACCTGCAAATGAATATTACATACTTACCTTGCCGTCAGATCCTCTCAAAAGCTCAGAGAGTTCCATTGATCAGTGGACAAACAGGATGCATGAGAGGAGAAAGAGATTGATGAGTAGACTACATGGGAGGTAAGTGTGACAGGTGTATGTTTATTTTGGCTTCTAATGTTCAGTTCAGGTTTGCTTTAAAGGCAACTCAAGCTGAGCCTTCTCCGGCTCCCCGCACATTGCAAATCTGATCTGCGATTTGGGATTCCGATTTTCCCTGGATGCTATCAAAACAAAAAGAAAAATGCAGAAAAAACGCAGCTTGCAGTACAGATTCAAAATTGCAAATCAGAATCGCAGATCTCAGATAAAGCACACTAGTCTGACCTTTGCAGCCCGGCGTCTCGTTTCAAATGCTTTTCAAGTGTGCAGAAAAAGCATTTGTCGACATTTGACGGTGCTTCCCTGTGTGTGGCGTCTTTCATCTTCACAGGGGGACACAGAAGGGGGGTGGTAAACAATCCTTCCAGGATCAGCTAATCACCAGGCAGACGACGGTGCTCGACGGGATCAAAATGCAGCGTTTATGCAAACACCGGTTAGCGGTCATACTGACAGCTGTCCATTTATCTGAATGGACAGCGTTAAATTACGTGCGCTGAGTACGTTGTCTAACGTCGCAGAGCTGTCCGTGTAAACCAGCCCATACAGACTGTTAACACAATACAATACAAATGTAATACTAAGGTAATGGATTATAGTCTGTCCGCTGGCTTTTAATGGGTAGCTTTATTTTCACTAAAAGCAAAAACTTTCTTCAAGGACATTTATAATCACTGCAGACACAATTAAATATTAAAAATAGCTCATCTCTTTTTCCTCTGCCGTTGTTTTCTCTGGTAACTTTATTGAATTAGATGTGGCCCATGAACAGACATTTAATCATTCCAATATATCTTTAAATATAAACTGTTTTACCTCCATTAACTAAATACTCTTTGTGGAAGAGTGAAAGGTGAAAGTAAAAAATAAAATAAATAAAATAGAATAACTGAACACCAACTAAACCAACAATGTGATTTAAAAAGTATTGAAATACCGAGGTTTGCGTTGTGTATTAATGGCGAATGCAATATCATTTTTCTCTTACAGAAAGTAATGTTACACTTTAAGTATAGCACGAACATCAGCAAAGGGGAGTTGCTTGTAGACCTCATGTGTCATAAATATCAATGTTTGGAGAGAAAATGCTCAGCTTATAGTTAATTTGTGTTTTTTTATTTTAATTAATGAACACAATGAAGAATGATTCATTAAGGATGTCAGAAAGAAGTAATGACATTTTTACACAGCTTGAAGTTTTACTCAGCCTGAGAACCCTTCTTTTGCAGGAACAGAGGCAGGTGGAGGATCCAACACGGGAGGTGAAGAAGGTTCGGAAAGCACGGAACAGGAGACTAGAATGGAACATGATGGCGTATGATAAGGAGTTCAGGCCCGATAACAGGTTCTCACCATCTCCATATCATGTGACTTCATCCGAGGGATCACTGTCCCCTGATAATAGGCAGGTTCCATGCACAATGTCATGCCAATTGGGAAACAAATTCCACTATTTCATTAATTACACAGACTATATATGTATATATGCAGTACATGTCCACGTACAACTTAGGTGCTTATATAAAAGTAGAGTTTTAATCAGTTGCTTCTGAAGGCTATCTCAGGCTTCTTCTTCCCAACCCTTTGCTTTATCGCCTTTAGGGCCTGATGCAGTAAATGCAGGGAGTGCACAGCAAATTTACTGTTACTAATGCGGAGGGAGCACCACCCGTTAACCTATTAGGGTCACACACATTGCTATGGTGAATACAATAAATAAATAAATAGTGGTGCTAATGGGGTGACAGACTGTGGTCTCCACGCTTTAGAAATGGTATCTTTCCTGCAGTTTACTGCATCAGGTTCTTTGTTATGTTCATGTGTCCACCTCCACTCAGGCCATGGTATAATTGGTTGCTGACACATAAACCATGTCTTTTCTTTCCTTGTCTGCAGTCTAACCATCTCCTTTCTTGCTGCAGTCTGCGTCCCTCCTAGCTTGTCTGCGTGTCTGCAGTCTGCTCCTTTCTTATTTGCAGTCTGCACTCCTCCTCTCTTGTCTGCATGTGTGCAGTCTGCTCCTCTCCCCTCTTGTTTGTGTGTCTGCAGTCTGTTTCCTTCCTCTCTTGCCTGCAGCCTGCTCCTCTACTTTCTTGTCTGCAGTCTCCTCCTATCCTCTCCTCTCTTGTCTGCATGTCTGCAGTCTGTTCCCCTCCTCTCTTGTCTGCAGTCTGCTCCTCTCCTCTTTTGTCTGCAGTCTGCTCCTCTCTTATTTGCAGTCTGCTCTCCTCCTCTCTTGTCTGTGTGTCTGCAGTCTGCTCCCCTCCTCTTTTGTCTGCAGTCTGCTACTATCCTCTCTTGTCTGCAGTCTGCTCCTCTTCTCTCTTGTCTATGTGTCTGCAGTCTGCTCAACTCCTCTCTTGTCTGCGTGTCTGCAGTCTGCTCCCCTCCTTTTTTGTCTGCATGTCTGCAGTCTCCTCCTCTCTTCTCTTGCATGCGTGTCTGCAGCCTGCTCCCCTCCTCTCTTCTCTGCGTGTCTGCCATCTGCTTCTCTCCTCTCTTGTCTGCATGTCTGCAGTCTTCTACCCTCCTCTCTTGTCTGCGTGTCTGCAGCCTGCTCCCCTCCTCTCTTGTCTGCATGTCTGCAGCCTGCTTCATTCTACTCTTCACTCTTCATTCTCCACATGTGTGCCTACAGCCTTATCCTATCCTCCCTTGCCCATTTTTAGCTCCAGCCAGCTTCTCTTCTCCTTTTCCTCATCTGTGACTCCGGTTTGTTCCTCTTCACTTTCAAACCAAATCACCCCCCCCCCCCCCACCCTCAAAGCCTGCTGAATACCTATGCTTACCATTGTCTATGCAAATTGCATGAGTATGAGTCCACTGTCAGGTCTGTGTTATAAAAACTGTAAAATGGAACTGTTCCTCACAGTAATCAAAGACAGAGTCCCTTTGTTTTCTGTTAGCCACAGCTCCATTTAAAAAAAAAATTCGTAAATAAACTTCATCATTTTCTATGTATTTCTAACAACAGAATTTAGCAAATTATACATTTGTACTGTTATTTATTTTAATTTTTTTTTAAGATTTGTAATTAGTATAGCCAGTATTACCACAACACTTACCATTCTTGGAAAAAAACAATACAAAAAAGAACGCATAGGCACCAAACATAACTTAGAGTGGACTTCAACATGTCACCAGACTGAACAGAAATGGCAATAAGGGTGAGAGTGCTTTCTTGTCAAGCTGCTTCCCAAAAATCTACCCTTCCTGATTCTCAGTAGTGTTGGTGTTCGAATTTGGCATATCTTACTTGGAACACCCACATACTCACGAACACCACACTTCAGCACCATTTCAGTACTGGAGAAGTGGACAGCACCAGTTCCATTACTTGCATTTCAGTGTATTTAATGTGACTCTAATGCTTCCTTCTTCCAAAGCCAGAAGCAGGAGGTATTAGTGTTAAGTGAAACACATTGTGAAGTACAAGTAATTAAAATTCACCTTCACCCCCTACCCTGTCCACTTGTTCTGTACTGAAATGGTGCTGAAGTGTGGTGTAAGGTAGTATTTGGGTGTTCAGAATCCGATATGCTGAATTCAAACACCAACACTTAGGGCTTGATTCACTAAGACAAATAGCATGCCTTATCAGAGTTGACACGCCTTATCAGAGTTAACACGCATTATCAGAGTTAACACGCCTTATCAGAGTAGCATAGCAAGCGCTATGAACTTATGCCTAATAATTGACAATGACGAGAGCTCCACTCGTCCTGCCCTGAGCCCCTGCAGGTCCAATTACTTTAAAGGACATTATCCCCGTGCTTTGATTGGCCCAATAGGCTGCCTGTAAAGTTTCCTGTCAAGTGGCAGGCAGCCTATTGGGCCAATCAAAGTGTGGAGATAATGTCCTTTAAAGTGATTGGACCCACAGGGGTTCAGGGCAGGACGAGTGGAGCTCTAGTCATTGCCAATTAGCAATAGGTTTGTAGCACTCGCTGTGCTACTCTGATAAGGCATGTTAACTCTGGTAAGGTGTGTTAACTCTGATAAGGCATGCGATTTGTCTTAGTGACTCAAGCCCTTAATCTCAGTAGGTCCTCTTATAGCACTCCTCCCCAATTCCTGCTAAAGCCACACTCTGGGCTGTGCAGCTCTGTAGAAGCCAGAAAATGGTCACATGGGGTGGGGGAGCTGTCTAAATGCTCTCTTTTTTTAGAGGGGACTGTGGGTAATGGAATTTAAAGAAATAACCAGCCTACTTAGTAAGGAATTAAATTAAGCGTCAGATAGGCTAGAAGACACTCCGACATATATTTTTACTTCTGTTCAGCCAGTTCAAGACCAGTTTAAAGTTAATTTAGTAAATTCTATACGCCTAGTTTTTTTTTCTTTTAATATATTGCTGTCACCCCTTTCATCCTGTGTGGGATTTATGCATGTGGTTGTGCAGTATGCTGCAGGGTACCCTACAACTCCAAATATGAATTGACTTTTTACTTTGATAACGGCAGGTCATATGCTTCAGATCTGGATCACTCCTATCCTGCAAGTCCAAATCACACTGCTCAGCAGGTCCTCGCTGCTGTCCCTCACTTGACTGCAGAAAACAAAGAGATTATACTGATGGCAAGTCAAGCACAAGAACATGGCTATCGTACCTCTGCTCCTGGTAGCCGACAGAACAGCCTAAACCGAGCCCAGCAAGCTCATGTGCCACAACAGCCAGAGGCAATTCTCAATGGCCCACGACCTCAAGCACTGAAGGATTATGGGTAAGTGACACATCTTATCAGATCTGAAGAAGTGGCTAAAACACAAGGGCACAGTGATTTTTCAGTCTTTTATATGTTTTGTCTGATTTTCTGTTTGTTTGATTGCCACAAAAATACATTTTTCAAACCTAAATTGTCGTCTTGAAACCTATTGCGCTGTGCTAGATACTATGTTAGGCAAAAACCACAATGGAATGGTAATTTATATCCTTTATAATTGCTTCAGGGAGTCAGTTGTGTTTTGGAAAATACGCCTCTTTAGCACAGCCTTCACCTTTTACCCCAAGCTTCTAAAACTCTTAAGAAAATTTAAAATCCAAAATGTGAAGCTGTGTTCATTAGAGTTGCAGAGAAATGTGACAGTGTGCCCAGGTGCTTATTATGTAGATTGGAGCTGACACTCTATCTAAATATGTTTTCTGTGTAATAGCCTGCGAATTGTGATGTTTGGTGCACACACTGCTGAATTCTGTGTTTTGGGGTAACATGCTGCCTAGTTGTTATCTGGGGATCTGCTGCATGCTTAATCATAATCTAAGTCATGTCTCATTTGGCTTTTTGCAAAGAAAAACATATGTTTTTGTTTTTTGTCTTTTTTAAAGACTCCCTTGTTGTCTAATCATACTCTACACAGTGCACAGAAAGAACCCTCATAGACCAAGTTTTAAAAAAATATAAATACTTTGATAAATATCTTTCAATAACCAGTGATCAACGTAAAAGGGTATACGCCCAAAACATTTAATTGAATAATAATACAAGGTTTGACCACCCTTTGCCTTTACAACAGCCTAAATTCTCCTAGGTGCTTCTGCACACAGATTTAAAAAAAAAAAAATCAATGTCAAAGTCAAAAGCAGTAGTATATAAACAGCCATTGTACAGGAAGATATAAAGAACATCTATAAGAGTGTACAGGACAGGTATATCTTCTCATAAAAGTAAAAACTATAGCCCCACTTGTTGAGGGGAGGGGGGCAAAGGGAGTGGGAGGGGAAGGAAGGGAAGGGGAGGTAAAGGACGGGGAAGAGGAGCGGAAAGGAAAAGAGAGAGGAGGGAGGGGGGGGGGGGGACTGCAGAGAATTTTAAGGAGCTCAGCAGGTAGGCTATTCCATATATTCCAGAGAACTAATCACAGCTCTAGGGGTTGTCTCTCTCAGTTGCTTCTGACTCATTATGTAAACAGACTAATAACATTAAGATCTTGGCTCTGTTGGGGTCATACCATATTTTCCATAACTATGATTTTGGCTGAATATAGTTCTTTCCTACTTTAGCTATATGTTTGGGCTCAGTGTTCTGCTGCAGAATAACTTTAGAACCAGTAACATGCCTCTCAGTGGATGATGGTCAGCATTCTGCCTCTTCTTATCATATTTGAGGAGACCATTTATTCACAAAAGACACCCAACTGCCATCTGCAGAAATGCATCCACAAACCTGCAAGGATCCGTCACCATGTTTCACTGTAACCTGCAGACACTTTTTGTACCACTCTTCAGGGCTTTGGAAAGCAAACTGCCTTCTGTTACAGTAAACGATTTACATTTGGGCTGATCAGTTCAGAGCACCTCCTGACATGTTTCTGCATACCAGTTCATGTATTTTCTGCATGGGAAAGCTGTTTGTCCTTGTTTCCACATTAGTAATGTGTTTTTTGGCAGCCGCTCTTCCATGATGTAGATCACATCCTACCAGACTTCTCCTGGCTGCAGATGTTTGTACCAGGGTTCCACTGATACTGCCTGGTTTGAGCTGACAGTACCACTGGACATCTTCTGAATTTGAAGGGAAGTTCTAATGTCCTTCATCTGCTGCAACATGTTTCTGAAACCAGCAACTATGCTTTCAGCCTGCATCCTAGCTTCTTTCTTTGTGCATCAGCAGAAGAGCTTGGATAGCACACAGTAGAAAGAAAAGAAGTGTAATAAATAGCTGTACCAGAATATAGAAATCAAGATAATGCTAATTGGTAATATTCATTCATGTACAAAATAATGGCAATCTCAGAGCCATATATAGTATAAATACAGTATATATATATAAATGAACATATCTGACCAACACAAGAGTAGAGTAGTCTTGTTGTTTACTTACGGTCTATAAGTGAACAAAATAGTAGACTTCAGTCTTACAGAGACCTCATACAATTATAACTCAAACTTTGTAATGCACAACTCAAACTGCAAAAGGGATGAACAACATGGTGGTACATTCTTTGAAATATATTAGCGAGATGGTGTCTGACCGATTGGGCTATTTCACAAAGGAAATTGTTTCATAGGGAGTGCCATACAACATGAGATTACTGTCCAATATAGATGGGCTTGGTTGATATCTGAGACAACAGTAAGCTTTTCCCAGTTGGTGAGTGTTGTACACCTTTTATCAGACAGCCTCCCCTTATACAAAAGATAGACTGTACATATATGTGTATATATATATATATATATATATATATATAGTTGTGGTTCATAAATTGATATATATACAGTATATATACATAATGTGCACAATAAATATTGCATAGAGCAATAAATACAGTACATCAATAATGTAGTGTATTAAAATACATAACAAATTGCATGTCCTTGGTCTTCTACATTATTTAATTTTATTCAATTTGAAATCCTTTTAAACTTTTACACCTTTGGCACTAGCATTATTCTTGGTCATGGCCAGCAATCAGACAGGTGTACATTAGGTGCTATTAGGTGACATTAAGTGATTTATCAACTTGAAGTTTGCTGTCAGGATCTCTCCTGTAGCATGTTCTGTCGCTTGCAGTGGAGCTGCAACCAGGCAGTTCTGACATCTGCTTGCATTCGGTTGCGCATTCGCAATGAGTCTCATTGTCATTTGCAATCACTCTGCAGTTCAGAGCAGCTCAGGATGCTGTCATGACTCCTCCTTTTGCTTGCTGCAGTTGAACTGCAGCCAGATAGCCCTGGATTTCCTACATGCATGTTGTTGCATAATATTGCATGTATTTGTTATGAGAGTCTTTTAGCTAGCAGCTTGTAATCAAGCTGGCTCAGGATTGCATCATTACCATTCAGCTGTGTGGAATTTGCATGCCTGCATAAAAGTCTGCCTCCCATTTCAGACCCTGCCCGACATAGCGTTCAGCTCCCTGAGTTGTTGCTTGGTCATTCATGCGAATTGTATATTGCATTGTTTAATCCTGTTTCTTGTTTGGACGTTTGCTGTATCCGCGGGGATACAGTAAAGCCCTTCTGATACTGATAGCTTGGATTCTGCCATCACCACGTTGGTGACTGGTAGTATTCCTTCTTGCCTTGTTCCTGAGGTTGCCATTAGTTACGCTCCTCCCTGTTCGTTTAGTCTATGTCAGTGTGAATGTTGCCGTCGCTGGGGCAGCGACTAGATTGGCAAAGCATTCCGTCCGTCTGTCTGTTGTTTGTCTTGTTAAATGTTATTACTTGTGCTTTAGATAGTTTCTTGATAAATATATATGCAGATCTGCAAATATATATTTATCCGTTAGTTGAGCCGTTTGTTATTTTTCTCATTTAACGTGTATGACCTTAGCCTGTAACCGACCCTGATTCTGTCTAGTCCACTGTACCACTGCCATCCGATCTATCGTGTATGACCCAAGCCTGTCACCGACTACGTCTGTTGCGTATTGTATCACATAGCATCTAGCGTGATAGGCGGCCCAGAGCCGCAGTTGCTCTGGACAATCTTGCTTCCTTGTTCATTACTCCTGTGTCCATCTGTGTAGCCTCTTACATTACCCAGCTACATAGTCTTGAGCACACACGCTGACTCAGAAAGTATATCCCCCCCCCCCCCCAGCTTTACATTTGCATTGTTTATTTTGCACATATTAACTGGACAAGTAATTTGGATATGTAATTTAATACACTGCATTAGTTAGGTATTTTATTTTGCATTATCTTTTGTGCAAATGACATGAATTTATGACAGAAAGGGACAAAGAAGGACACAGTGGGACCGAAGGACAACACGGGGACAGAAGGGGACAAAGGAGGACACACATGGAGACAGAAGGGGACACAGAGGGGTAAAAGAGGACACAGGAGAAGCAAAGGGGGACAGAAGGGGACACACAGGAGGAGCAAAGGAGGACACAGTGAAACAGAAGGGGACACATGGGGAGCAAATGAGGACACAGGACAGAAGGGGGCACACGGGGGAGCAAAGGACGACATGGGGACAGAAGATTAAACACAGGGGAAGCAAAGGAGGACCATGGGGACACATAGGGGACATAGGAGTACACAATAATTGGGGGAGAACATGCTCCCGAAACATGGACGCACCAGGTTTAGTATATTTTTTTTCCCCTGGTCTTTGCTCTCTAAACCTAGGTGCTTCTTATATGGATAGTCTTATATGGCAAAACATGTGGTAAATATGGCTCTGAAATTGCCATTGTTTTAATAAAATTAGTTGAAATTGATTTTAGTTTTGGTGATACATCCCATCAATAAATGATATGAATTAATTCCAATTAACCAATTATCATAAGCTTTATTTCTATATCTGGGCAACTATGTATTACACTACTTAATTTGTTTTTGGTGTACTTAAAGGAAACCCTATAGGAAGTACATAAGGCAGCATGGTGGTGTAGAGGACTGCACTCTCACCATGCAGCTGTGTGTGACCCTTGGTCAGGACACTATCTGCATGGGCATTGAGCTTGTGATCATTTTCCTCTCACATTCCAAAAACTTTCTGATAAGCGAATTGGTTCCCTCCATAACTGGAGGTTACCATCTTTTTTTTTATCCCATCTCAAATACTCTACTGTAAGCTTGCACAGGCATAGTGGTGGTACAGAACTTTTTTTAATGTTCATTTTGCTGGAGCTTGGATAACGCATTTGGAAACTTCTGTCGTCCTGCCTGTGAGAGACCTTGCTGGATCAGTCAACTCCCCCCGTTTCTTGTTGCTGTGCTTAGACTTGCCATTTTGTAGAGTTTTTTACACTGAACATTCTTTAGAATTACACTACTGCTAGGTTCACTTTATTCGGAAGAAGAACATGTACAAACACACACACACACACACACACTCGCACGCACACACACACGCACACACACACACACACACTCGCACGCACACACACACGCGCACACACACACACACTCGCACGCACACACACACGCACACACACACACACACACTCGCACGCACACACACACGCGCACACACACACACACTCGCACGCACACACACACACACTCACATGCACGCGCACACACACACGCACGCACACACACGCACGCACACACACTCACACGCACACACACACACACTCGCACGCACACACACACGCACACACTCGCACGCACACACACTCACATGCACGCGCACACACACGCACGCACACACACACGCACACACACACACTCACACGCACGCACACACACATACACACACGCACACACACATACACACACACGCACACACACACACACTTGCACACACACGCACACACACTCACACGCACGCACACACGTGCACACGCACACACACTCACATGCACACACACACACGCTTGTTGTGTCCTTACTCCCCTTATAACAAGTCACACTTCAGGCCCTCCATTTATCAAGCGCAACTATCCTGAACCCCATATAAGACCTGCGGCTATTGTAGTCGCCATATAACAAGTGCAGGTATCATGGCCACTAAAAAATATAATTGCACAGGCTGCCCATGAAGCTGAGTAGCACATAATGGGTTATCTTCTCCACTTTATGTCCTTCCTGCTTTTCTGTGCATCCATTGTCAGGTCCTACTGCTTCTCATGACACAGGCCAGGAGAAGACCCAGGAAGTGCAAGCTGGTAATCATACTTAGTTCTGTGTCTCTGTCCCTGTGTCTGCTATGGCAATTCTTACATCCCTGGTAGTTTTCTATATCTTGCTTGGTTAATGCCAAGAATAAACTACATCCACACATGCATGTAGATTCGTGATTCATTAGCTCCGTATTCATATCCACTGTCATTTCTACTGAAGTGTTCAGGACCATAGAGAGCGCACAATTACTGTGTGGCATCACATGGGACAGCAGCTTCTGACCAAAACACAGCTGCCTGTGGTCAGTTACAGGCACTGCTAAAGACCATCTGGAAGATGTCACTCTGGTGATTTTGTAGCTGCAATTATCCTAAACTGAATCGTTTGAACAGCAAAATAGTCTGTGTTATAAATTCCTTCCCATTATGAATTACATATAATAACATCATTTAGAACTAATTCAGATTTCTTTCTTTATTGAAGCCATTCTTAGAGCGAGAGAAACAGTAGTGAATACATAGTAGAAGTGAATCCTTTTACTGACAGCAGATAATACCTAGTTTGTCATGTACATCATGTATATTTAGTTTAGAGAACAAGTGTGTGTAGCGGTATAATGAGCTCCATACCTTAGCTATGACGTGATGATGCGGGTGAGATCGCTCTCCTACCTCCTGCTTTTTACGCTCTGTGCTGCCTCTGCATGTCAGTTTGTCACTGGAATTCCTAACTGAAGTCAGAGTGGCCTAGATAAAACTGTGATGGGCCAAGACAGCAGGAATTCTGCCAGCAGCAGATCAATGGAGGAACTTCACTGCAGTGGGAATTTATAAATATTCATGATCACCCCTACTTAGAATTTCATTACTAAAGTAGACTAGCAGGTAATAAATACAGCAAGCCTCTGTGTTAGAAAGAATGAAAAGGGTTTCATTCGAGCCAGCCAAACACTCTGTTGTGGTATCAGCAGTACCTGAGGGTTGGCGCCTGAGTGACACCCTGGAGGAAATACACGAGGCAGCAAAGTGGTGTATTAGAAAGCACTTTCACCTTGCAGCTGGATTTAAATCTTTGCCCAGGACACTATCTACATGGAGTTTGTATGTTTTCGCAGTGCATATGTGGGTCTTCCTCTATCATACCAAAAACATTCTGATAAGCTAATTGGTCCCCTTCAAAACTGGCCTTAAAGAACAAGCGAACTGACATGTGACATGATGAGATAGACATGTGTATATACAATGCCAAGCACACAAATAACTAGGCTGGGTTTCTTTTTTTTTCTTCTCTGCCTGAAAGAGTTAAACATTAGGTATGCAAGTGACAGTTTCTGTCCGGGTCGGGCCCGGATCGAACTGGGTCAGACTATAGCATAACTCTCACTGATAAGTAATTACAGCCATAAAACACTTTCCTGTCAGTAAATGGCCTCTGAGAGCAGAAAAGAGATAAAAAGGGTCTATAATTCATAGATTTGAGCTCTAGAATACTTCAATGAAGTTGCCATTGAGCAGAAACAATGAACCAGTAAAAACTTTAAAAACTAGATTTAAATATAAAATAAATCTGTGGGATTTCTAAACAATTTCCTTTTTAGGAGAAGGAGGACAGATACAATTGTTTTTCTCATCAGATTATTTGCACCTCGGATGTCCTTTAAAGTGTACCTGGGATGAATAGCATCAAAGTATTTAAACGTACCTGGGGCTTCCTCCCACATTATGTAGTGTAATGCTATGGGTCATTGATCTACAATCGTTCCTGTCCCGTCCCGTTCAATCGAGATCTACCGTCTGGTCATATCAATAATTTCAATCAGTTTTCGCAGAAAACTATCAAAATTACAAGGGTCATCCAGAAATTAACATCCATTTTCATTTAATCAATTAAAGAAACATTTTATTTATTACACATTGGATCTTCTGATTATTTCTCCATATAATCACTTCTTTTATTTAGGCATTTATCATATCTTTTTACAAGGTTTTCAATGTTTTAGTAGCATCCCACTCCTCGCCTATGATTTGGAGGGATTGGGGATGGGATGGTTCAAGTTAATGCTGCTGAACTAACAGTTACTGGCATTCTGCAGTTATATGACAAGTGAACTAGAGCGAGAAGAGGTTAACCTGACAGATGAAGGTTACACTGGCAGATAAAAGCAGACAGATGTTACTTTCTGGATAACCCTTGTAGGAACTGTATGACATGAGAGTGATCGAATTTGCTAGGAATTGATGGGAAAAATCAGTAATTATATGGAACTTTTAAGATGGCCATACATCTTAGATTTGCTGCCCGATTGACCAGACGATTAAATAATTTTATCGAATTGAATCTAAATCGGTGCCGCAACAAGCATGCCCAGTTGACGTTTCGATTTTGGACCACAATGGATTGAATTTATTGATTGAGCATGCTGGAAAATCCCAGACTGATGTGGTCGATCAGATTCGCAGTGGTAACGACTTATGATATCGTGATGACCAATGAGTGTGGCGGACCCCCAAATGTAAATGTGCCTCCTTCTTGCCTCCTTGCATGTATATCGGAAATCTCACCTGCTCTAGCTGTGGTGACTCCTGGTCTTCTCCACTGCTTCCCCAAGCGCTGCCATACCTGTGTGTGTGACATCACACGTGCCACGTGTTATACGCACCACCACATGGTAGCTGCGTGTGACGGCGGCGTTCAATGGAAACAGTATACGAGACCAGAAGAAGCTGGACAGTCGCGGCAACTGGAGTAGGTGAGATTACAATGCATGGGGGAGGTACATTTACATTTGGGGGCGATCAGCCAGGCGATGGAGTCGGTGTCATGAGGGCGTTTCCCAAGATATTTTGTGCTCAGAATCAATTGGGAATCGGCCTGCACTTTATGGACAGCTAACAGATCCCTCTCCGTTCAGATTTGATCAGAGGGAGATCTGTCTCTTGGTCGATCTGCCCCTACATTGCTAGATGTATGACCACCGTTACAGCCAAGCACTGGTGCTGTTAGGTAAATAATAACTTCAGATCTTTTGCCTTATGTATCCACACAGTTCTGCTTTCTTAATTCAGTAACCTAACTCATGTTGTTTTAAATAATTGGTGTGGTTGAAACAGAATGACTGATCTGGTTGATTGTGCTTATTCAAATTTTCTTCATTGCAGTGGTCAACAGGCACCAGCGACTGAATATTTTGTGCCTCCTGCGCCCCCACCTCCGCCTCCTGTTATCCCATCTGCACAAACAGCTTTTGACAGCCCAATTTCTGCCCCTACTCCTGTAGCTCCCAATATAGTTGCTTCCTTCAACCCTCCCCCTCCCCCAGCACCACCCTGTCCATATTCTGCCTCTCCTTCCCTAACTGTCTTTTTGGGCCCACCAGTAGCTCCCCCACCACCTCCACCAGGGCCTCCTACTGTCAGCGCTTCCCCTGCTTACTCTGCTTCCCCTCCCACTGTCACTGTGGAACCAAGAAAACCTCAGATCCCACTCATCCCTATGAGTGATGCTAGGAGTGACCTTCTGGCAGCAATCCGCAGAGGTAAGAAGGAATAGCTTGTTCACTAAAAGCATAATAATTTATAGTTGTGCAGCAGCTTATTATAGAAAAGATGAGCAATGTGACAGCTATAAATCTATTCATGGTATGGTTTATTCTGGAAATACTTCAAATGCATTGTTGCTTGGTTACTTCTAGCAATGTTTTTCACAAGCACAGATTGTGTTAACCCATTTTTACAGTAACCAATAATTTCAAAAACTCGGTATTTACTTCAAACACTTGCATAAAAACCTTCTGGATACATCGGATTTTTCATACGGAGACTCGCTGCAGTCTCCGTATGCAGACTGCAGCCTTGCGATGTACACGTGCTGCCGCCGCCGTCCTCCATGGTTACAGCATCCTCTTCCTGGTTACAGTGACCCTTACTGTGTGACCTGCGGCGCATGTCCCGGGGTCACATATGATCCACCATCAAGCTCAGAAGAGCTTGATCGTGGATGACGGAGCGCCCTTAGATTACCGCAGGATGGAGAGGAGTGCTGCGGCAGGATCAGGTGAGATGCAGCAGGAGTTAGTTAAGCAGTGTACCGTAGTTTGGGTTGGCTGCTGGAGTTAGTGAAGTGTACTGTAGTAGGTGGTTGCAACAGGGGTTAGTTAGTGAAGTGTAGTGTAGTTGGTGGTGACAGCAGGGGTCAGTTAGCAAAGTGTAGTGTAGTTGGTGGTGTCAACAGTTAGTTAGTGAAGTGTAGTTTAGTTCGTGGTGGCTATATATATTCTGGGTGGGAATTTGTTTCAAGGCTAGCAGGTGCAGTGATAGCCCTATGGTGTGGTGTGGCAGGTCTTGGCACATGACTTGCATGTCTACCTCACTGATTTAATCACACCGCAGCGCTACCACGCAGTGCGACATGTCAGGACCTTTGTAGAGCGATTGCTAGGCACTACCAAGTGTAAAATACTACTTCTTCTCAGCTGTCTGTATATTGTATACAGGGTTGCCTTCAGGGCATCACAGGGGAGACTCTTGTAAAGGGCCCGAGTGAATCTGGGGCCCAGCGAACAGTACCACACATGGGCTACCCGTTAATGTGATGAGCCAGGAGAGTCATCCAAGAGATTCCTTAGTTAGTGATTAAAGTAAATGTGAGATGGATTTTTACTTACCTGAGCCACCTTCCAGCCCCCTGTACTCCATCAGCTCCCTCAATACCCTTCTTGTCCAATCCATTGTGCTCCTGTGAAGTGTGCACAATCCAGCTTGCTTGTGGGACCATGCATATGAACTGTTCCAGGCCGCGTGTCTCCTCCATCTTGCTCCCATAGGTGGGAACGTTCTGTGCAAGCGCACTCACAGTCTTAATGAACTGAGCATACGCAGGATGCTCCCAGCCATTAGAGAGCATGAAAGGCAGACTCATGGATGTTAGTGAGTTAAGGCATTCAAAGCAGGTGCGGACTGGCCCGGGGAGATGGGGGGCATTTTCCCCCCAGGCCGCCACCTACTCACATATGCTGGGCCGGTGGAGCAGCACTCGTAATTACAGGGGCTGGACACCGCATTTGAGCTCACCAGCCAGTACTTGAATCGTCGCCGCAGCTGTCCTATCTCCTGTTAAGCCCCACTTCTCGATCCACGGGTAAGTCCTGCCCTGCCCAATGCAGCACATACTTGCCAGGCTTGGCACTCTGCCAGCCAGAGTCTGGCTGTCGCTCAACTTTTTGGCCAGAGTCCAGGCAGGGCATTGGGCGAGGGCTTCTGCTCCTCCCCTGATCCTCTTGCCTGTAGGTCCATTCCAGGCTGCTGTGGCGATCAAATTCCACCCCCGAACAGGAAGTTTCTGATTGGAGGTTGCCGGGGTACTGTGGACAGGGCAGTGCTGGGACATTGCAGGGGAACCCTGGCTGCACCTGCAGAGTCCCAAAAAAGAAAATAGAGAATGGGAGGAGAGGGTAGGTTTGTGTGTGTGTTTTTTGTGACTACTGAAAATACTGGGGAGGAGGGGGCGCTGCCTGCCACTCCTAGCACTAAAGGTTCTCATAAATCTAGTGATGATGGGCAGATTCGACCAAGAGACAAAGCTCTCTCTAATCGATTCTGATTAGATATCGATTCTGATTAGAGAGAGATGTCGGCTGCCCATACACCGCAGGCCAATTCCCGATCAATTTCACGCTGAAATTGGTCTAGAGTCGGCCTTGTGCACCATATCCGCCACCTCGCCATCCCCCAATGTGTAATAAAACGCCCTAGGTACCCAATGTTCAGTGCTATCTACATTACCTGTCTGCTGCTTGTCCACCGCTGGTCCCGGGCGCACTCATCGCTTCATACACGTGCCCCACGTGAATGCCTTCGTACACACATGCCGCGTTATTCTGGCAGCCATGTGGGGCACGTGTATGAAGCAAGGACTGTGCCTGGGACTGGCGGAGGACAAGCGGTGGCCACTGACTGGTAATGTATAGTGCACTGGGCACATTACACATTGGGGGGACAGTGTCAGGGGTTTCATCGCTCGTCCTGATACCGCTCCCCATTTCTGCCGCGCACACGATCGAGCACGTCTAATGATTTTTCGCTAGAAATTGGATCGTTAGTGGCAACCTTAAGCGGTAGTAAAAGGGTTAGTGTTAGGAGTGACAGTCGTCTCCCCCCCGCCCCAGGATTTTCAGTATTCACAAAATACACATTAACCGGTAGTTAGAGAGTTAAGGTGGCCATATATCACGCAACTTGGCAGTAGAGATGTGGCAAACGGTTCCCGAACTGTTCGGCGGCGAACATCTCTGAATCCCTGGGGGTTTTACTACTTCCGGGTCGCTCTGACCCGGAGTAGTACGTCTGCGCTGCCCGGCGGAGCGCGTCCTAGATCGCGCTCCTGTTGCCGGGCACTTTCTGCACATGTGCGTGACGTCATGAACGTCACGCTCATGCGCAGAGAGTACCCGGCAACAGGAGCGCGATCTAGGATGCGCTCCGCCAGGCAGCGCAGGCGTACTACTCCGGGTCAGAGCGACCCGGAAGTAGTAAAACCCCCAGAGATGTTCGCCGGGCAAACAGTTCGCCACATCTCTACTTGGCAGCTGATCGATCTTCTGAATCAATTACTATAATCAAAATCGGATGAAGATCGGTGCCAAGTGCATGCCCAATTGACAATGCGATCAATTTCAGTCCGAAATTGGTTGCATTAATCGATCCGGAAATGCTGCAGAAATCTAAAAAATGCTGCAGCCCCTGAGTTTGCGTTTGTGGAAAAAACGAGCCGCTCTGGTGTGCACCATCCCATTCCCTTTCATTAGCCAAGCGGTTTTCCCCCACAAGCATTTAAAAAAATGCTCCAGAACGGCTCTGGTGTGCACCAGCCCTTAGAGAATGATGCAATATTATAAAAAAAGGTATATAATGGAAAATAAAAAATATGAGACTCTTTTTTTTGCTACTATTGTTCGATTAATTATCAGTACTATACATAAAATTCATTATTTCATACTTTTTTTTGCTTCAGTGTCACTTTAAGCTGAGGAACAGTTTGTATACTGTCTATACTATTCGCCAACTCTAATATTACTAAAATTACTAAATGATTAGTAGATCAGATCTGATCTTACTCTGTTTTACCACAGCACTGGATAGCTGGCAGAGTTCAGATATATAGAGTTTGTGTATGGTGAACAAAATATATAGGCTGCCACAGAGAAATGCCAGGAATACTGTGATCTCTTCAGGGAAGCAACATCAGTAAAAGATTATAGGTGCATCATTAATCAGGAAGCAATTTTGAGCTAAACTGATATATTAATAATTACACTTATTCATCAAAGCAGAAACAAATCAGAAGCTGAGTTCTCTCAAGAGAGCATTCATCTGGTAGCTCTGTTCCTGCTCCAGACAGCATATGTCTAATACTGTTCTATGGCTGACATCAGGTTACAGCAGAGCCATCATTAATCATTGGTTTGGTTTAACATTACAAATAAGATAAGACAGTCTTACCATTCAGATGGATAGACTATAGAACATACTAGGCAACAATGTAAAATAAAACCTTGGCCAAGATGCTCATCCTTTGAGATCTTATCCAGAATCTAGTTTGTGTACAATTGTCCCACTAGTGAGCCAGCACACCAGATCTCTACACAACGACAACACCAACAAGTAAGCGCATTGTCTTTTTAATTTCCCCACCCACCAAAAGCTGCTCCCTCATGCACCTCCCTGTTGTCCCATGTTCCCTTTCCTTTGAACAGTAAATGGTTCCGCTGGACCCCTCTAACCCATGCCCTGGCTGTGGCTCTGCCCCATCGAGACTCTGGCTCCACCTCCTCCAGACCTGGCTGTGGCACTGGCCCTAGTTCTAAACACCCCCCCCCCCCCCTCCGTTTATACTCTAACCGGACCGAGCAACAAAGGAGGAGAGAGGGATACAGAGAGTGCATTTTCCTCTGCCCTGTGCAGCCCAGCATGGTGTCTGCTTTTGCAAGTATGCGTGAATGGTAGGAGAGTTCATTATGTTCATTAAAGCACATATGAACTAGCAAAAAAAATGAATTTGACTTACCTGGGGCTTTCAGCATCCTCTGGGTTTTCCAGCCGTCAGCTCCGAAATGACTGTGCATGGGCAGTCCGGTTCGTGCGCACCCACGATTGTGCTCCGGTTGCAGGGACCATTCTGCACATGCACAATTTTCAAAAGAATTAACTGTGAATGCACAGAATGCTCCCAGCATTGGGAGCACGAGTATGAGCATGCGCAAACTGGGCTGTGCAAGCGCAGTAGGCACGACTGGAGCTCCAGTCATAGAGGTTTCAGACCTAACAGTGGACACCGAGGGACATGACACACTACTGAAAAAATCCCCAGGTAAGTAAAAATCATTTTTTTTCTCCGCAGCTATCAATGTTGCTGCTTATGGAGGCTAAATATTGGCAGATAGAGTTAGGTTGAGGGGGGGGGGGGGTCTGTAGGGTTGGGCGCTGGTGTGGGGTCCTAAGCATGGGGGAGATTAAGGTTAGGCACCAGGTGATTTTAGGGTCAGACAGGGCTGGGGAAGGGAGGGGCATCCTTAGAGTTAGGTACCACCAGGGGAGTTTTACGGTTATGGTAAGGCTATTGAAAAATATCTGTAATGAGTACAAATATTTTACTATCAGAACTAACTAGTAGAATATCAGTAATTCTACCAGTGTTCTACTAGCCGCTATTTCCAGCACCTTTTTTACAGGTCCCTCTTTGCATGTACTGCTGTGGCTGGATAGTGTTCTGGTTAAGGGCACTCCTTCTGACACAGGAGACCAGGGTTCAAATCTTGGCTCTTCCTGTTCAGTAAGTCAACACCTTATTCAGTAGGAGACCTTGGACAAGACTCCCTAACACTGCTATTGCCTATAGAGCGCATACTGGTGGCTGCAGCTCTGGTGCTTTGAGTCCACCAGGAGAAAAGCACAATGTAAATGTGTCTTGTCTTTGTCTACTGCTAGTTGCTCTGTTTAAAGTTTCTGTTCAGTATTAATTTAAACCAAAACTGAAAAAATGCAGGCCAGTAGTGAAGGACTGACAGGGGACATAGGCACTGATAGACTCATGAACCCATGGTCTTGGCTACCATTAAGGGGGTCTGCTGCGGGCCTTATGGAGACCCGCGGCGGGCTCCCTGATTTGCAGAGTAAGTGAACGGAGCATTGGATGGAAGTTACATAGCTCTCCAGGTTCCACTGATGATTCGTATTCCTCCTAGCCGTAAGAGTCTCTATGATTACTGTGCCCTCTCTTGTCATGTTAACCACAAGAGAGGGCACTGTAATCATAGAGACTCTATTGCTAGGAGAAAGGAATATCATCATATCATCGCTGGAGCCCGGAGAGGAATGTAACTTCCGTCCAGCATTCTGCTTACTTACTGTGCATGTGGGGGCTACCTATACTTCGGTGGGGGGGGCTAGGCTACCTATACTTCGGAGGGAGGGTAATCTAACTCCTTACACTTTGGGAGGGAGGCTAATCTGGCTACCCTTACTGGGGGCCCCTCTGGCTTTTTATACTGTGGCTACCTATACTGGGGCAAAATTTTGCCATGGGAACCCATGATTTCTAGCTATGCCCTTGAGAAGTATATATATATATATATATATATATATATATATATATATATATATATATATATATGTTTTAATAATGTGTGTTTTGGAAAAAGCATGATGCCTTAAATTTCTCACCAGGTATTCAGCTGCGAAAAGTCCAAGAACAAAGAGAACAAGAGGCAAAAAAAGAGCCTGTGGGAAATGATGTGGCCACAATCTTGTCTCGCAGAATTGCTGTGGAATACAGTGAGTCAGATGATGACTCTGAACTGGAAGAGAATGAATGGTCTGACTAATGATCGCCAATCTCTGTTTACTCCTCCCGGCATTGTCAGAGCCGGATGTAACTCGAGCCCTGCAATGGACATGGTATAAAGTCTCTGGTCGACCACTACTTCACTTAGCTCTGTCTATGTTTGTGGATATTTATACTACTAATCTTCATTATCTAATGGGTGACATTTTTCACATTTGGTATGAATATAGTCAAGTAACGTGGTCTTTTTATTTGTGAGCCATAGTACTAAATTATGATATGCACAACTATACATTTGCACTCAGGCAGGAACACTTGAGCTGCACATTTTACTTTTTCTTAATTATGTATTTATTTGTTCATTTATTTATTGTTTTACTTGTGTGATATGTATGACAGTACACTGCTGAATTTACTCCATTGGAGAGATTGGCACACTAGCCCTTGCACTAGCCACAGGTGCTTTGTACAGGATATTGTCTAAGAATACTGATTCTCAGAGTGTTCTGACACTAGGCTCTAAACAATATAAATTTATGAGCTGAAACTCATATGCTCAGGTCATCCCCTTGGGTGATATGATAGGTAAAATGACAGGAAAATGTGTCATGGACCTAAATGAAATATGGCTTCAAAGAAGACAGAACCTCAGAAAAAAATAGATAGACATCCATTTCTTAAAATTACACCTGCAGTGCCTGTACAAATGTTAAAAACCCTACATTAAGGAGACTTATTCCTCAGATTATTATTTATAATGTTGATACCTTTTCCCTTGCTTTAAATGTGCTTGAAAAGATCACTTAAAACAATCTTTACTGAATCTGAAATCATGCGCCATTGCTAGAATTGAAGTGAATTTTATTTGCATTGTGTCCAGCTGCATTTCATCCTGCTGCATTGCTGCATTTAAACACGCTGCCCATACAATTGTATGTTCATGTTCACATATGTACGTTGTGACAGACCATGTCAGCCTAACACACTTTCTACCATTCATTTGTGGATAACGTGTACAAAGTGCACACATTGCATAGCAATTATTCATGTTATAAAAAATAACATGCAAGTTTTAACGTGAAGAGCTTGCATTATGCACATGTTATAACGCATTTATTTAATTATTTATTTATTTATTGTACTTATAAAGCGCCAACATATTACGCATTGCTGGACATTAGTTTAGGTTACAGACAATATTTAGGGGTGACATACAGCAAAATGACAATACATGAATATAAGAAAGACCAGAGCATGCAGCACAGTATGAGTACAAGGTAATGGTTAGTCACTGGAGGGGAGCATGGAGATTAGGAAAGTTAGGTTCACTCAAATGCATAGCATGGGTTCACAGTAATGGAGGTGCATGATCAGGTAGGACACAAAAGGAGGAGGACCCTGCCCAAAGGGTCTAGAGCAGGGGTCTCAAACTCAATTTACCTGGGGGCCGCAGGAGGCAAAATCAGGATGAGGCTGGGCCGCATAAAGGATTTCACAAAATTCCTCCCCCCCATCCCTTGCATTGATTTTTAATATTCAAAATCAAAATCACACTGAAGCGAACTATTTTGCCTATTTTACCTATTTTACCTTATAGTTCGCTTCGGTGCTCCCATTACAAGTAATCCGCCATGTCCCCGCCGCAAAACGAGGGCTGCAGAGCCCCCAAATCGCCCGGGGGGCAATCTGCCGGCATTTCCTGGAAGGGGCAGAGCTTTCAGCTTCAGCTCTGCCCCTTCTGACATCAATCGCGGCGCATCGCCGCCTCTCCCCGCCCCTCTCTGTGAAGGAAGAGTGAGAGGGGCGGGCAGAGGTGGCGATGCGCTGCGATTGATGTAAGGAAATGCCGGCGGATTGCCCCCCGGGCGATTTTGGGGCTCTGCAGCCCTTTTTAACGGCGGGGATGCGGCGGATTACTTGGGAGCACTGAAGCGAACTATAGGGAAGCTTTTGCCGGCGAGGGCCACAAAATATTGCATCGAGGGCCGCAAATGGGCCGCGGGCTGCGAGTTTGAGACCCCTGGTCTAGAGGGAGAGGTAAGGACATGAAAGGTAGGGGACCAGAGTTCAGCTGTGGGTTTAGATTACTTGTGAGGGGTAATAGGCCAGAGTGAAAAGGTGAGTTTTGAGGGCTTTCTTGAAGATGTTGAAGGAGGGGGCTGCCCTAATGGGTGGAGGTAGGGAGTTCCATAGTGTTGGAGCAGCTCTAGAGAAGTCCTGGAGGCGTGCATGGGACTGGGTGATGTGGGGGGCAGCTAGGCGAAGTTCATTGGAAGAGCAGAGTGAGTGGCTAGGTGTGTACCTCTGAGTAGGTTGGACAGGTTTTGTGGACAGATTAGTAGGTCAGACACAGTATCTTGAATCTGATTCTGGACTGGATAGGAAGCCAGTGGAGGGATTCACGGAGGGGAGCCGCCCTGGTGGAGCGATGGGAGCAGTGGATAATTCTGGCTGCCGCATTCATGGTGGAATGCAGTGGGGCTATCCGGATCATAGGGAGACCAGACAGAAGGACATTGCAGTAGTCAAGGCGGGAAATTATAAGGGCATGGATGAGGAGTTTGGTGGTGGCAGAGGTCAGGAAAGGGCGAATCTTACAGATGTTACGAAGGTGGAAGTTGCAGGACTTTGTGAGGTTTTGGATGTGGGGAGTGAAGGAGAGTGCGGAGACCAGGGTGACACCCAGACAGCGGGCTTGAGAGGTAGGGCGAATGGTAGTGTGGTTAACAGTGACATGCACATCTGAAAGGTTCATGGATGGCCGGGGTGGGAAGATCATAAATTCCGTTTTGTCATAATGTAGCTTGCATAGAGGTGTATTCACTAAACTGCGGTAAGCATAATCATGTGCATGTTTCACGCGATCGTGCGCAAACGTTTGTTTATCACACGGAGTAATGCTTTGCGCAAGATCGCGTGATAACTGCTGTGATAGCAGTTATCGCGCTTTTGGGAATCAATCCCATGGAATGTTACTAATCAATGTTTAATTTCTCTGTTTTGTTTTGAGCTCTCCTTGCACCTCTACACGGTAAAGTTGTGTCAGTATAAGAGACTGTCACTTAAATGCTGCAGTTAGTAAGGCTTTAACATTTCAGAAGCCCTTAGACTTAGTGACTTGTCACCAGGCTCTACTGTGCTTTTTAAAGTAAGACTGAACACAAATATCAAAACCAGGGCTGTGGAGTCGGTCCAAAAATCCACCGACTCCGACTCCGACTCCTCAGTTTAGGATTCCACCGACTCCGACTCCGACTCCACGACTCCGACTCCTCTAATTTGCATATTACAATTTTGTTGATTAAAAGTATGTAACATGAAATTCGTCTCATAACTGCCAACGCTTAGGAATTTTACAAGACAACTGAAGTGAGAAGGATATGTAGACTACTATATTTATTCCCTTTAGACTAAAACTAGTCCTTGGTAAGAGTACTTGTAAAAGGTACAAACCGGAACAAAGAACATCTATCAGGCCCTAGGCAATGTAAGTGTGGGTACATGTAAGAATGATGTGCAGGTACTCTGCAGGGGAATGAGGAGATTGTAAACAGACAACACCTCTGTGTTCAATGTGCACAGCATTTTCAGTGGATTCCCTGCAGCTCTGTGGGGAGTGCATATGTAGAGTATAGTACTACTGTGTAACAAAGTAAACCTGAGACAGATGAAATTAAAGTTTTATACATACCTGGGGTAACCTCCAGCCCCCTTCAGGCTAATCAGTCCCTCGTTGTCCTCCTCCACCACCTGGATCTTCTGCTATGAGTCCAGGTACTTGAGCCAGTCAGTCGTAGTGCGCATGCACACACTCCGCCGCCAGGAGCATACTACACCTGTGCAGCACTATTGCGCAGGTGCAGAATGTTCCTGGCTGTGGGAGCCGCTGACTGACTGAATTACCGGGACTCATAGCAGAAGATTCGGGTGGTGGAGGACAGTGAGGGACTGATTAGCCTGAAGGGGGCTGGAGGAAGCCCCAGGTATGTATAAAACTTTACTTTTCATCCGTCTCAGTTACCCTTTAATTTGTAGTCACCAAACCAAATTTTAATAACATATCAAATTATTTTATTTCATCAGCAAAGGGAGTGCATACATTTGCATAAATCGGCATCAATGCAGAATTATTTCCATCTTGTTGACCATCTCTATTAGTGACATAGCTACACATCAGGCTTTATTCTTACAGCATAGATGTTATTTAGTATATATGTTACGGCCAGAACCCGAAGTTTGGCCACTTCTAGTTCTGGCCGGCCACTTCGGGTTCTGGCCGGCCAATTCGCGAAGTGCCCGCTGCGCTGCGGCCAATGTTAGAAACGGATCGTTTACTCTGATATGAATGTATCTTCTGGCCGCAGCGCAGCGGCCAAACGTATTAATTTGTTGCAATTTTTAAGCCGGCGGCAATGTAACGATTCAAGCCGCCGGCTTTTTCATCTGCCTCATCTCTCTCCCTCTCTCTTCTTATGGGCAGCCGGGCGGGGACACGCGTGTCCCTCCGGAGTCGTTCGTCGCGGCAGGGAAGCCTGCCGTTCTTGCAGAGCGGGTGCTGGCAGAAGCAATGTCTGCAGCCTCCCCGCTCTGCTGCCCCTGCTGCGACGAACGACTCCCGGGGGGACTCGCGTGTCCCCCCCCCCCCCCCCCCCCCGCCGGCTGGCCATAAGAAGAGAGAGGGAGAGAGATGAGGCAGATGAAAAAGCCGGCGGCTTGAATCGTTACATTGCCGCCGGCTTAAAAATTGCAACAAATTAATACGTTTGGCCGCTGCGCTGCGGCCAGAAGATACATTCATATCAGAGTAAACGATCCGTTTCTAACATTGGCCGCAGCGCAGCGGGCACTTCGCGAATTGGCCGGCCAGAACCCGAAGTGGCCGGCCAGAACTAGAAGTGGCCAAACTTCGGGTTCTGGCCGTAACATATATAAGAGATTCCTGTGTACACATCATATATACAGTCACAATCAGATATGTATATCTGACCTTAAAAATACGTGGACTGCTTTATTGAAGCAGCACAAGTAACTAATTTTGATTGGTTTATTTCATTTTTGTATACTAAGCACAGCTATTACTGTATATATACTGTATATATACATTATTTTTAATGACTATTATCTGAGAAATAGAACATTTTATCATATTTTCTATTTTAATTACAGTTACAAATTCATTCGGAGTCGGAGTCGGTGCATTTTTTCCCGACTCCGACTCCGACTTCAGGCACCCAAAATTGCCCGACTCCACGACTCCGACTCCACGACTCCGACTCCACAGCCCTGATCAAAACTGTCATAGAACTGCATGGAAAAAATTGATAGCATATAATAAGCATTATGCTTGTCTTGTCCCTCAAGTCATCCCATGCAGCAAGCACAGTGCAGAGAGGAGAGATGGATCTGTCTGAGGTGGTAGCACTACAGCTGTACAGTGAGGAGAAAGAAAAGCAGGAAGCGTTTCAGAGACATGTTCAGGAGGCGCTTTCTCCTAACTGGTCCTTCAGGACAGTCCATAGCCTTTCACACAGTATACTGGTACCTGCATATGGATATTTAAAACACACTGCCATATGTAACTCACATTTTTAAATAATTTATAAGCCTGTAGAAACTGACTTGGTGTCTATTTGTTCTGTGTCCAGTGGAACTCTTACTATCGTGTAAGAAAAGTAATAACGAGTTAAATTAATTATCTCCTGTACTTACAAAGACTTCCAGTCAAGACAGGAGGTGAGGTGGGGCTCAAAACAAATCAGTGGATGGGTGGGGTCTTACTTTTCCACATAGGCTGCACCAACTAACCTCCTCCAAGCACCACTACAGAATCTGTCAGTCTTATCTCCCATAGAAAATCCCTAGGCAGCATCTGTGCACACCTAGCTTTACTCTAAGGCTTCTTGCACACAGGGACGTTACAGGCGCACGTTAGTACAGCCTGTAACGCTCCCCGAACGCACAGCAATGTAACACAAGTGGGCTGTTCACACTGCCCACGTTGCGTTACATTGTAACGCAGCAAAGTGCTGCATGCTGTGCGTTCTAGGCGGCTAAGCCGCGGTAGACTGTTTGCACATGCTCAGTCATGTTGGGGAGGAGGGGAGAGTGGCCGGGCACATGGCTAATTAATATTCACTGCACTCAGTGACGTGCAGTGTTTACTTCCTGGAGCGGCAGCTCTGTGCGGCGATTGGCTGGGCGGGACCACGTGATGCCGCATGCTTCCAAGAGTACGCATCACGGACGCCAGAGTGAGCTGCACAACGCGGCTCACTCCGACGTCCACACCAGAGAGCACCAGGCGTTGCGTTAGGGGCATGTTATGTGCCCTATAACGCCCCCTAAACGCAACGTCCTGGTGTGTCACTACCCTAAAGGTGGCCACACACCATACAATTTTTTAAATATCTGTTCAATTCAAGAATTGCAATACATTTTTCTGACTGTTTGCAACATTTCAAAAATATGACCAATGTACCACACACATATGTTCAATCTTTCCCCAATTATGATAAAAATGATTGAAAACTCTGAGAAAATTGCTAGGTTGTGTATAAGATTAAACTGACAATCTAACACACACCATACAATCTTTAGAAAAATTTCTTAAAAATTTCCAGCATTCCGGATCAATAAAAATTGAAAAAAATGGGAAATCCGATCGGATTTTTCAGTTAAATGAAAAAAAGCTTTCCATTTTTTCGGGAGATCTGATCATATTTATCGAACTGCCGTAAAATCGGATCATTTTATTGTATCGTGTGTGGCCTTTAGTGTAGGAACACACTAGGCAGAATCGCATATGCGATTTCCATAGCACATAGTGGAAAACGCATATGCAATTCTGCCTAGTGTGTTCCTCACCTCAAGGAGCCATGAAAGCCACCACTTTGTTTTTTTGTTGTTGTTTTTTCCAGGGAAGGGGGGGGGGGGGGGTTATATAGTTTTTAAAGAATTTGTAATGACTTTCCTCCTTTCCTTTCTTCACCTGTTTATTTTAATTCGCTTAAAAGGAAGCCGAGGTGAGAGACATATGGAGACTGCCATTTTTATCTCTTTTTAACCCCTCTGGCGGTATGCATATTTCCGGATTTTAGGGTCTTTTTAAAAGGTTTTCAGACCCTAAAATCATGCCGCCAGAACGCCAGCCCCTTCTCTCACTCACCTCCCTGGGCTCTAGTGCTGCAATTTTACCTCTGTCCTCTGGGTGGCGCTGTAACTCTTTGGTGAGACCAATGACAGCAATCCCACCAGAGTGATTCAGAGCCTCCGAGGACAGGAAAGAGAACAACTACCGACGTCTGGAACCCCCGGGAGGTGAGTAAAAGCTCCCACTGTGTGCAATACTCTGCACTGAGCTCCTGGCTCGGGATTACCGCCAGGGAGGTTAAACAATACCAGTTGCCTGTCAGTCCTGCTCATCTTTCTGGTCAGTAGTATCTGAATCACACACACCTGAAAACAAGCGTGCAGCTAATCATATCAGATGTTTGTCAGAAACACTTAATCTGCTGCAAACTTGTTCAGGGTCTATGGCTAAAAAAAGCAGAGGATCAGCAGGAAAACCAGGCAGTTTGCATTATTTAAAAGGACATAAGTATGCCACCCTCAGGGGCGTAACTAGACATCACTGGGCCCCCCTGCGAAACTTTGGATGGGGCCCCCCTACGAAACTTTGGATGCCCCCCCCCCACCTCCCTCGCTTTCTGCACAGGAAAACTGAGGACCAATGTGTTTTCCCCATGCAGATAAAGACACTTAGACTAAGGGCTCGTTTCCACTAGTGCGGCGTGCGTCTCGTAGACGCACGCCGGCACTGAGCGGGTGGGCGGGATCGCAGGCGATTCCCATCAGCCGTGCCATGCACGGCTATGGGAATCGCAGCCTCCGCCGCGAATTCTGTGGGGGTTTCCGGCCGAATCGCTACTGCAAGCGATTCGGCCGGCGGCGCCGTTATCCTCTATGGCAGAGTTTCCCCGCGCGATTTGCCTGCGGGGAAACTCTGCGGATTCGCGGCCGTTTCCGCGAGAGTGGAAACGGGCCCTTAAAGGAAATGTCAGGCAATCTATGCTACCCCCAGATCTACTTACCCGGGGCTTCCTCCAGCCACTTGCAGCCAACAAGTCCCTCGTCGCAGCTCAGCTACCAGTACATACATACACATACACACACAGCCTTATTATTTTACTACATGAGAGCACATGCTATATGGAGGGACAGCAATGACATGCTGACCGTAAGATATAGTATTCACTGTAACTTTGGCAAAGCATTCAGAATGATACTGTTATTACAGGATCTTGGACTCAGTATGAGACAACAAGCTCTCAATGAGGCAGCGACAGTCAGACATCAATCTTACCCACTCCACTGTATCCGTAATCAGACACCATAAGGTCACTAGCCTGTGTGTGATAAAAATCTCTTCTGAGGGATTGCTGAATAAGGGCCAGTCTACAACTTTTTTTCAACCTGTGACTCCTTTTTTTGTAACGTTGTACATGAAGTCATTAAAACTTTGTGCAGTATGTTTTTTTACGAACCCTAGGGAGCAGGGACAGTGTACAAATTCCAAAGTGTGTATGATTCCTTATCTGTGTGGTGGATACATGTAGTCAATATAACAATGGTACAAGAGCAGAATACGTTTTATCTCCATGCCCTTAGTTGTCAGTCTCTAAAACTTTTCCACCCTTGGGGCCCCCTGTTGCTTCTGGGCCCCCCTGTGGAGGCATCTCTTGCAGGGTCTATTGGTATGTCCCTGGTCACCCTCCATATGTTCCCTGTAGGCCTCATTCCCACTGCATTTCGGCAGCATGTATAGTGAGCAACACGCAAGAAGGCTAGAAGGGCATAGACAGCCCTTCTACCATTCCCATCATATGCGCTGCGCAGCAGTGTGGTGCGCAATCGCACTGCTGCATGCATTTTTTTCGAAAATTGCATCGCTGACCCGTTCACTATAATGAATGGGATCAGCAGCGCATAGCTGAACAGATGGCTATACAATCGTATGCTTTGCTTTCCGATCGCACAGCCATCTGCGCTAATTGATGTGAATGAGGCCTTAAGATGGAAACACTGGTCACTTGACAACCCAGATTAAAAGTACCCTCTAGTAGCCATACGGAAATACATCCCTTTCCTGCTGCTATGTTTACTGCTATGTTTACTTCCTAGTGGAGTAGATGTAGAACACTGACAGCTCCACTTTTCTGCGGGTATCCAGCCACAGCTGCATTCTTCTACATACCTTTTGCTTTGCACTGAGTAATTCCTATTGATGCTTAGGCCCGGTTCCACTGGTGGTCCATAAAAAAATTGATCCATGGGCACGAATCAGTTTTTAAAAGGCTGAGTTTTTCATCCATTACTCTCTATTCCGTTAGCCAGTGGTCAATGCAACACATCCGTCAGCCGCAAAATTCGCAGTAGACTCAAACTTGCGCTGATGGGATCCATTTGAATGGACCAATGCGAACAGACCCATTGGTTAACATTGGATCCGTTATCATCCGTTATGGTCCACTAGACCGTCTGTTTTAAGGTCAATGTGAACTGGGCCTTCTACTCACATAATGAGCTCAGTTGAGCAAACATAATGCAGGCAATCTGTGTGTTAATCTATTTATTTCTACTTACTGTCATTTATGTTGTATATATTGATTTCACAGTATCAGGTGTATATATTGCAAATATATATATTTTTTTCGACTTATTCAACACATACCAGTACAAGTCTGCACTGAGCAATTGTGATCCTTGAGTGCAGTATATTGAAGATTGTGTTACCAATCAGAGGATCCAGATTTTCTTCAGTATCTCCCACTTCAGAGACAGCATGGGTTGACTCCTCCCCCCCAAACAGTTGAGTTCATCCCGTCTCCTAGGAAACAATATTTCAGTTGCAGCATCAAAGCCTTCCCGATTCCCCCTTTGCATCTTGTTGTCAAATCACACAGCAAAGCTTTAAATAGCAAGCACCCTGGCAGTTATTTTTATTTCAGTCATTCACATAATATTTTCATTCCGGTTATTTAGAACATATTAGATTTGAAGATATGAGCAGATGGTATTGTTGTGATTGTTGTGGGACCATTCCTGAGGTTGATGATTAGCTAGTTGTATATACTATAGGAGGTTCTGGTTTTTTTACAGCAGGTCTTTACAATTTATTGATGGTTAGTCCATAAATTTAATATATAGCATGGCAAAGGACTAGCTGGTTGGCACAGGCTGGCCCACAGGAATAGAAGAAAGACATTTTATCTACAGCATACTGCAGATGTTCTGCAGCAGCTTTATGTATTATTAATTTACTCATCGTCAATTAAGGTTACAGAAAAAGCGATTTTTTGCAGCACTGCATGATGCATTAATTTAAAGTGACCCTTAATTAAACTTGGGAGATTAATTAATCTAGCATGTGATTATACGCTACACAATCAGATGTTCCTTATAATGAAAACTGTATATGTACATCCTCAACGTATGCAGATACTGCATCAGATGTAAAGCTACGTACAGATGCTAGATTTTCATTGGCCAAAACATACACTCACAATCATCTAAGGTGACAGACTAGAAACAGTACAGGTATCCTGTGACATCATTTATTGATCCACCTTGTTGGATCATTAAAGCGAGGATACAATTAGCCACTATTGTTTAGCACCTGTCTGTCCCCCCCCCCCCCCCCCCATTCCCCTTCCAAAACAAAAGAACAGAAGCATATCAGTATAATGATTGGCCATAGAACTGTTACCAACAACGTTCAGTGTATGTGTAGGTTTTAAGTGTAATGCTGGGTACAGGTAATCCGACAGAAAATTGCACCGTGTGTACATGTCCAAACTGCCCCCAATCGATAGCGAGATCTATTTTCCAACGATACCTTCCAAAAATCAATCCCGTTATTGATCGGGAGCGGATTGGACGTGTCAGAAATAATCAGTTTGATTAATCAGACAGGAAGTTGTATCGTGTGTGCCCAGAATCCACCAGGCATCTACAGCACAGCATTGCCTCATTGATAGTAACTTCAATCGAACTGGATGGAAATTATTAATGGGGTGGGGGAAGAGTGTCGGTAAATCGATCAGCTCCTAGTGTTGCACTGCATCAAACAGTGCAATGCTGCAGTTTGATGCTGAAATCTATTTAAAATCTTTATGTGCAGTTTATGGAAGATTCAGATCAGAGAGGGGTTAATCTCTTTGCCACATTGGATGACAATCTAGGTGTGTATGGCCACCTTAACCAAGGGCAAACTACATAACATACTGCAAAAAGTTCCTACTAGGCATACACCAAGGCGGGACAAGGTCCTCCAGCACCCAAGGCTGAGACACCAAAGTGTGCCTCTCCATCCCTCCCACCCAAGCTGTCATACACACTATTTCTATTAGACTAATACTGGGAATACACGGTGCGTTTTTGCAGCTCGATTCTACTGCCCGATTCGATTCTACTGCTCGATTTCGCGCCCTATTCTCTTATCTTCGATTCGTTTTTCTTATCTTTTCCCATTGTTCCCTATGCGAAATCGAGCGCGGAATCGATCGGGCGGGAGATTGGACATGTCAGAAATGATAAATTGAGCCATCTAAATGGCTCAAAAACGTACCGTGTATTCCCAGCAAAAGAGACGTCCCAGTGTCCCCAAACCCCCTAACACCGTAATCTCTAGTTATCTGTCTTGCAGTCACTGTCATATGTATGCCCTTTTCTTATTTTTCTCTGCCTCAAACACAAAATGGGATTGATGGCTATGTGAGTTGTTAGCCCCCCTCCTGCACTGCGCCCTGAGGCTGGAGCCTCTCTCGCCTCTGCCTCAGCCCGGCCCTGGGCTGAGTATAATTGTAAATACAATTATACTAAAATAGAAGAATATTTATTTACCTCCATGAAGAGAAGCTGAGACAGATTTGACCATTAAAGGGAACCAGAGAGGAAGGATAGGGAAAAAATAGCAAAATGTTTTATACATACTTCCTCCAGCCCCATAAGCCTGGATCGCTCCCACGCTGCAATCCTCCGCTTCCTGTATCGCCGGTACCGGGTCCCGTCACTTCCGGCGGACGCGGCCAATTGTCCGCATCACGGGCTCCCTCCATACCCTTACGCATGCGGCTGCGCAGTATGCAGCCGCACGCGTAGGTATATGGAGGGAGCCCCTGTAATGCGGAGAATTGGCTGCGTCCGACTGGCCGACTCGCGGCAATGACGGAACCCGGTACCAGTGGATCCAGGCAGCGGGGGACGGCGGCGTGGGAGCGATCCAGGCTTATGGGGCTGCAGGAAGCTCCAGGTATTTATAAAACCTTTCCCCCAACGTCTCTGGTTCCCTTTAAGCGTTGAACCATGACATAATGAAAATTTTAAGTGAAACAAATCTGGCTACTTAGCAGGGGCTTATTCCATCCCCCTGAAGTGCCGTCTGGTCCCTCACTATCATTCCTTGCTGCTCTTTTCAGTCTCTCTGGCCCTCCAAATGCTGCATGTGTGGCCAAGTGCCATGCACCTCCTCCATCTCGCTCCCGTAGCCGGGAGTTTTCTGCACTTGCACAGTAAATAAAATTTGCTACTTTCCAATATTCAGAACACTCCTTACCACAGGAGCATGATCTAGGAGGTGCGCAGCCGGGGCGGAGCATGTGCAGTGGCCTGTAACTGGCTGAGTCCTCCAGCCTTCTGAGAAGGACATCGGCTGAACGGAGCTGCGCAGAATGACAGCAAGGGACCAGAAGGACCTCAAGGGGCTGGAAGAAGCGCCAGGTAAGTTAAACTAGCCAGTTTTTTTGTCACTCAACAGTCCCTTTAATGAAAGTGAGCTGAGTTTCTCTGTTGATTTGAGAAGTGATCTGTCCTCCACTGAATGCAAAGCCCAATAGGGAGGCATGAAGGGACACTTTCCTGACACTGGGTATCTTACTCTACACACTCTCTACAACAGGAGGCAAATCTCCAAAACACAAACTTATTTTGTCATTTAGTTTTCACTGAAAGGAACATCTAATTAGGGGTGGTTAATGATATGCAAATTATTCAGTTTATGCAGTATTATACACATTCTGTATGCCAATTTATGCAACTTGAAAATGGACCAATCGAATGCTACCTTGCCTTCATTTAATTGGTCTATTTTCAAACGGCAAACATTTGCATACAGAATTTTCATAATTCTGCATCAACTTGGAGCCATTTGCATCTCATTGACCATCCATACTTCTGATTATGTTCTTAAAATAACATGTCCTGTTTAGGTTTTCAGTTCAGGGTCAGATTTAAATGAAAACTATGCCAAAAATATTTTATGGTGTCGAATAGAGGGAGAAAAGTATTTGTTTTCTACGTCTGTCTGTGTCACTGTTGATGAGGAACTCCTATAAATTCATCTCCCGCAACATGTCATCAGGGCAGAATGGACAGAAATCGTCCCAACTGGGACAAAAGTTAAAGCAGAACACTTCTAAGTAGATCAAACAGGGTGAGTTTTCAGTGAGTTTTTTTTTTTTTTTTGTCATTACTCCGAGAAGATCCCTTCCAGTCTAGGCATCATTAGCCATGTTGTAATTCCAAAAATTGGGATAGATGAGCAAAGACAACATTGTTTTATTTCCAAAGGTATGTTACTGTTAATTCAACTTCATGTAACAAATGAGACCATAAGTCAGTAAATAGTACAATTCTATAAATGTATTTATTTTATAAAAGTATTTATTTCCTCTTTCATGTAAATAATATGGGGAAAGATGAGCAAAATAGGGAGATAATGAAATACTTTGTAGTTCACCTACTTTCAGCAAATCAAGCTACAAAAAAACTCTTATTTATTTATAAATGTATTTTATTTATCAAAAAATATATACAGTAGTTTATTTAATTTTATATAGTACTCCGCTGCTGTTCTAGAGCATGTATTAGGACATTGTTTTTCCTGTAGCAGCGAACACAACAGATCGGGAAACTGGCGCTGCGGGTTTCCCACAGGGTACGTCACATACAGTGAAGCATACAGTTCAATGAAAAGTATACTTCACCATAAACCTTTAACACTCACATTTTTCAGTAACGCACTAAATGCAGTGCATTACCACACCGCATCCCGCACTGTAAATGTAACATAGGTGGTGCATTGCAGTGCAGTAAATCGCGTTACAAGGCGGCCATTACACAACACGCACCACTGTAAACAGGCCCTTACAGAGCTGAAAGTGAAGTTTGCACACGTTGCATCTGATTTATTAAAAGCTGTCTTGTAAAATCCTTTCCTGGGAAGAGATTGGAACAAAAGTAAAGAGGTTGACCAGAGCAGCCAATCAGAATTATTGTTTTAGCTAACAACAGAAACCTCATTGATTGTTTTGGACAACTGCTTCACTGCTCCTCCATTTTTCTGGCCAGAGTATGCAGGAGGAGATTTTACAGGAACGCTTAATACAAGCTCAATGCCTTTCAACTAATGATAAGATCACTTTGAGAGATACATTTTTTTGTGCTGATAACCAAGGGGGCTTAGCAATGGTCATTTGAAATAACCTGTAATGCACTGTTATGAACATTTTACAAAACTGTATGACTGAATTCTTGAAGTGAACCCAGGATCACATTACTGCATGTCATCCTTAAACTAACCTAATCTTAGAAGGATATGGGTTTTACCTTTTAATATAATACCAGTTGCCTGACTCTCCTGATGATCCTGTGTCTCTAATACTTTTAATAATACTTCCAGTATTTGTATAGCACCTTTCTCCTGTCAGACTCAAAGTGCTTGTGAGGCAGCCAGGGAGACTTGCCCAAGAATTCCTTATTGTCCTTATTGTATAGGTGCAACTTACTGAACAGGCAAAGCCACGATTTGAACCCAGGTCTCCTGTGTCAGAGGCAGAGCCATTAACCAGTACACTATTCAGCCTTTTAGCCACAGCTCCTCAACAAGCATGCATATCAGGTGCCCTGACTGAAGTCAGACTGGATTAGCAGCATGCTTGTTTCAGGTGTGTGATTCATCCACTACTGCAGCCAAAGAGATCAGCAGGACTGACAAGCAACTGGTATTGCGTAATATGTTGGCGCTTTATAAATACAATAAATAATAATAATATTTTTTAAAAGGAAACATCCATATCCCTCTCAGGTAAGGTTCCCTTTAATGAATAATTATCAGAAGGTGAGGAAATATCTTTATCAGAGCAAGAACAAAGCACCCCCAAATATTTAGAAGCTACATTCAACCTTCATGTCTCCCAGGACTGTCTGCACCATAGGCTACCCGCTCATACGTTTATTATTAAGGCGCCTTGCATACTATGCATGTAAGGTTGTGATAGTATCACACCACTGTTAAAAAGTTGCATTACAAACTATCAGTGATATGTGATGCATTTCGACAGGACTCTTCCATCACCCCTCTTCCACCACCAGGTGGCGCTGTACCGCTGACACGGTCTCCTGGATCCAGATCACACGTAATGTCGTGATTGGAAGAAGACCTGTTGGCAGTACATAGCCGCCGCGGTTGAGGAAAAAGAAACTGCTCCGTCCGGACAGGCATGAATGAACTGCTGCCGCATACCCAGCCGAGCCTGCCAGGCTGTGACAGGCACACTTCCCCAGCAGCTGGAAAAGTTCGGCCCTGCAGCCAAATAAAGTTTTACTTTATTTGGCTGCTAAAGGGTTAAAGGAACCACATGCAAGTGCCGTTTCCAGCCTATACTGGTAATTCCAGAGTTGTGTAACTGAAATGAATATCACTGGGACTCATCAGTAGGTAGAAAAAGGTGCCGATAGGAAAGAAACACCATAAAACATTTGGAAAAAGAGGTGAGACAACGTGAATAATTATACTTACCGTTGTATGTTTCCGCAGTGACACAACAATAGGCAGGTGGGGAGAAAAAAACCTGCTCGGGTTTAAAAGTTGCTCTCTGCAATTATGGACAAAACAACAAAGGGATTTACCCTCCAAACAAGGTGATATGATTATGTTTAAGGTTCAGATGCATCAAAGTGACATAAAATGATTAAAAACTGTTTAAAAATAGAGGAGGTAAAGGTAAACATACCTCTGCTTGAGGAACAAGCCCAGGGGCGTAGCAATAGGGGGTGCAGAGGTAGCGACCGCATCGGGGCCCTTGGGCCAGAGGGGCCCCAAAGGGCCCTCCCTCAACTACAGTATTAGCTCTCTATTGGTCCTGTGTTCATAATAATCACTTCTATAGATACTTTGAATAGTGGTAATCATTAACAAACTGTTTCCCATTCCCTTCTTGCACCTCTGACACTGTAGTTGCCATTGGCAGGCTTTGGTGCGCCGTATCAATTGTTATGTATAGAGTGCTTGGGGGGGGGGCCCGTGTAAAACTTGCATCGGGGCCCACAGCTCCTTAGCTATGCCACTGAACAAGCCTAAATGGTGAGGTTAACTACTGTAATTTTATTGATCCAAATAACAAAACTCTCATAGATTGCAACACCTTTCTCGAGTCTATGTTCCCGCTTTTTCAGGCATATAAAGAGAGTAAAGTCTCCAATAAGCTGGATCCTAGCCTGAGAAATGCTTCCCAAGAAATGTGTTGCAATCTGTAAGAGTTTTATTCGTTTGGACCACTAAAATAACAGTTCTTAACCTTACCATTGCACATCTTCCTCAAGAGGAGGTACGTTTACCTTTTCCGCCTCTATTTTTAAACTGTGTTAAATAATTTCATTTCACTTTGGCACCTCTGAACCATGTACACAACCATTAAACATTTAACATGTCTCTATGCTTTTAGTGTAAAAATGTAACATACTGTAAAAAAATTAAGGCATCTATTAATTTATAGAACCATTTCGTATACAGCTATATTAAAATGGGAATGTAACTTCCTTTGCAAAAATGATAGCTTCCTACTCTCTCAATGATTTTAAATGAGACTTGCTGGTGATGTATTTTGTTGTGGTCAGGGAAATAACAGTAGCCCCTGTAATCCCCACGGCTGTTGGGAGAAGGGGGTGGGGGGTAGGGCTGTGGTAGCCCACTATTCTATTCCCTTCTGCTGAGTAGCACAGCCAAGCATTATATTTACATGTCCCAACACTGCATTGGGTCTCAGCTGCTCTTTTCTGCAGCCACTTTTTTTTGCATAACCGCACCTGTCTCTAAATACGTGTCACGTGACTTGCATCAGGAACCAGCAGCATATATATTGGTGCAAAAAGGGGTGTATTAGTTGGATGCATGCTGGCCAGATTTGCTAATGCTGGGTAGGAATGGGGTGTGTTCATTTGTAGCCACACTTGCCCCGTGGTTTGTAATTATGTCCCCGGTTGCATGATACTGGACAGGAAATTTGCTGAAGTATGTTAATGCTCTCCCCTCACTTCCAGCAAGGCCTCATTTATCTCATTTCTGAATTAGCCTTTACTAAATCCCTTATTTATTTATCAATGAATGTTATTGAGAAAATATTTTGTATGGATAAAAGTATATAGGTTTACGTTTCTAAAAAGCCGAAGCCATAGTCTAGCGATCCCGAAGAATCAGAGCTCAGTGGAGAAGCTTGCCTCATTTTATGAAAGTGAATTTGTTGTATTAGCTATGTGATAACTTGGCGCTACATGAATACAGAAAGCCTTCTGATACCACCATGAAACAGGCTCAGTTACACTATATCAACGGATCTTTCCAAGCCTTCCTGTTACTTATGCTGTATTGCACAACATCTTCATGCGTACAAGTGAGAAAATGTATATTATCTGTTGTTTTGGCACTGAAGTGCACACTGCAGATATAACTATATATAAAGTATGTATTTTGTCAGAAAAATATTTTGAAAAATATAAATATTAGTGAATGATTTGTTAATATAAATATTCTTGCAAATGAAAATGTAAATTGTTTTGTGTAAGAGTACTGTGAGAGGAACTCATTATCCACTTCGCTTCTGCTCTGATCTAGTTAAGCCACCTCTAAGCGATAGCGTTTTGCGCGGGTGATTTTACCGCGATTATCGCTGTAAAGTCACTGTACAAATTTAAAAAAAAATGCTGCAAGCAATGCATTTGCCACTAATCACAAAACGCCCGTGACCGGGGGCAATCATGGCAGTGAGATCACTGCCATATAGTTAAAATTGCGCTTGCGCTTTAAAAAGCGCTAGCACTTCAGCGATTGGCGGTAAACGGACACTAATCACCTTAGTGTGAATGGGCCCTAATACAGTGTCATAACACGCGATTATCATACTACCATCTGCAGATTAGAGTGTTATGTGTGTGAGTACCAATTTTCTTTAGCCATCTGAAAAGATCAAAACTGCAGGCAGCCAGGAAAGCTCAGGTCTGTGCATTTGGTAGTATGTGCTTTAGCATGCCCAAAGCACTCAGCCATTTGTTCAAAAATACACTCTGCCATCTCTTTACTTTTACACCTCACTTTGTTTTCTAGGTAACACTCATGTTGCTAGGGTAACATGCATTACGCTACATGCGTACTGCACGTTACCCTGGCAAAGCAATTGTTACCTAGGTAGTGTGTGGTACATAGTCTGTGTAAGTAATGGAAAATTGTCATGCGCTCCTTGCATACAGCTATCTTACTGAAGTATAGCCCTTTGTTCCCCTGCATCAAGGAATTGGTCAGTGAATGTTATATTTTTTTATTAGGTGGCCAAACTATTTTTCATTCTACTTTCACTGAACAATCTGATCTTATTTGAGAATGGCCTCAACATTCCTAATAATTTTCTCCAATATCACAATTAAGAAGCATCAGTTTTTTTTTTATTGGAAAGTAATAGGGGGTAACACCAACCTGCATTGCTATGCTTTTAGAAGGTGCAGATAAAAAAAAACATTGGATACATGAAAGTCCTAGGGTGCCCAGGCAGGTGGGTGGAAGGGAGAGATGGTATTAAAACCAAATTTTATGTTTGGAGAAAAATAAAATCTTCTATTTGTAAAATATTATTTTAGAGCTTGTATATATACTAACACAGACTGTTGTTAAGAGATTTATAAAAGAAATGTTACATTGAATTGTCTGTCTACTTTGGTGACATGATCAGTCCCAGGTCTGCAAATAGAGATGACGTTTTCCAGCAACCACTGCTGCTTACTAGCCCCGAATGCGGCTAGTAAGCAGCAGTGGCACTTTGATTGGCCTGAGGAAGTGGGCAGAGACCCACAAAACGTGTTGCCTGTGCTTTAGACTAATAAACAATTCATCTTGTATGAAGTTGTCATCTTTGAGGTAAGCCGCCTCACTTTATATACATTTTATTGTTTTTAGAACATTTTATAAACATTGGGCGCCTCTTCACCCCTTCTTTATATACAGAAGGAGACACGGTCATCATTCTTTTTTTTTTTTATTCCGCTGGTTTGGTATACAAATGGACATTAATGAGCTGAGGGTGTTATTTTCTACCACTAGCTGAATAATGACAAATTACCTCTGATAGAACTTAATCAGCCATAACTTCCTATTCCTAGTTATATGAGAAATCTAGGTATGCAGTGCTGCAGCTTCCATGCAGTCAACTAGGCTGGATTTCTGGAAAGGCAACAAAGGCCCATGCCTTGGGCAGCTGCAGCCCAAGGGGCATCTGGACATGAATTAGGGGTTACTATATATGAAAGAGGAGGCTGCAAATGGGGAGCAACACATGAAAAAGCGAAGCTAATGGCCAAAGGAGCTGTTCATGAAAGAAGAGCTGCAATATATGGATGTTATACATGGAAGCGGGGGCTGCACATAGAATGGGCGGAAGGCTGCTGCACAAGGAAGGGTAGTCCCAACACACTTGGCCTAGGGGCAGAAACGTATAAATCTAGCCTAGAGAGTCAGTGATGGTCACACAATATTAAGTATGATCTGTCAGAGGACACTGGCAGTAGATTTAGAGGTCAGCTAAAGCAAAGGGATTTATTTACCAAGGTTGGAGAACTTTGTCTACTATTCCATGGGAAATTTTGCAACCCTCATTGTAATTGTATAAAATAAAGTGGGGCAGCAGAAAGGTCGGTAAATTAGTGGTCATTCAGCTACGTTCACAGAATGATATTGTGATCTCTTTTTTTTTTGTTCAAATAAATGTAGGTTGTCCTGGATTTAAAGATAATATATATTTACAGTGAACGTGTGCATGTAACTAATAACTAACATGGTAAACTTTCAGCTATTCTCACCTAAGTTGTGATATGACCCAAAGGGGGATTGCAAACTTTAACCACCAAACAACAAAAAAATCCAATCCAAGTTTATCATTTAAGTTCCCTACTGTTCTCCAACCTCAGTAAATCAACCCTGAGGGCTGGTGCACACCAGAGCGGTTCTGGAGCGTTTTTAAAAACTCTAGAGGTTTGAAAACTGCTTGGGTAATGTATTTCAATCGGCTGGTGCACACCAGAGCGGTTCGTTTTTTCCACAAACGCAAACTCGGGGGCTGCAACATATTTTAGATTTCTGAGGCGTTTCTGCCTCAAAGTTAAAGTATAGGTAAGTGGAAAACTGCTCTGAAAAACGCTAGATCAGAGCGGTTTTCCAGGCGTTTTTGTTACAGAAGCTGTTCAGTAACAGCTTTACTGTAACAATATACATATGAAATCTGCTACACAAAAACGCTCCAAAAAACGCTAGGCATGTTTAGAAAATCTTTCTAAACATGCCTAGAATCGCTCTGAAAAAACCTCTAGCGTTTTGCGAATCATCTAGAGGTTTTTGGTGTGCACTGGCCCTAAGAGGTGTTGTGACTACATATCTTGTGATTTCGATATAATAGTTTCCACAGTCTTTATACATTTGGAAAACTCCTTTTCATTTTTAGTGACTTTCACTTTTTATATTATACATGATCTCATTTATGTTATGAGTAAAATGAGGCTCTCTAGAAACTTGGACCTTTTCAGCGTTGCACTTTTGCTCTATTTTGTTCTGGGGAAAGTTGAGGGTGTGATATCTATGGAATAATTACAACTTCATTCTCTCGCAGCAAAAAATATAATACAGGTTGGACTTCAGAAAAAAACTAATTAAGTAATAAAGATTTTAGGGGAGAATATTGGACATCAGAGAAAAGCTGGATAATGCTGAATTTGCCTTTCACAGTGTAGTTACCTCGAAACGACAAAGAAGAAGCCAAAGTGTGACTCAACTCTTCAGTGACTGAAGAGGCTAATCTATTGAATTTTTGGTGGCTCTTGAAACCTGTGAAATTGGTATTAATGTTGCTGCCTGTATTTATATCTTACTGTACACAGCTGTTATCTGTAAGTAAGTGCTCTGTGTAGTGGACTTGTGTTTGCGCACACTAGCCCGGGACACGTACAGTATCACTATACTCTTTATTGCTGTATTTATGTCCACAGGACTACAATGAAATGCTGCTTGTTATGTTATTTAAAGAGGTTTGATGTATTTGTTTTAAAGAGAACCCGAGGTGGGTTTGAAGAATATTATCTGCATACAGAGGCTGGATCTGCCTATACAGCCCAGCCTCTGTTGCTATCCCAAACCCCCCTAAGGTCCCCCTGCACTCTGCAATCCGTCATAAATCACAGCCACGCTGCTGACAAACAGCTTGTCAGAGCTGGCTGTGTTTATCTCTATAGTGTCAGTCTACTGATCTCCCCGCCTCCTGCATAACTCCAGTCCCCGCCTGCATCCCTTCCCTCCCTGCTGATTGGAGGGAAGGGACGGGGGCAGGGACCGGAGCTATGCAGGAGGCGGGGGAGCAGCTGAGACTGACACTACAGATGTAAACACAGCCTCACAGCACGGCTGTGATTTATGAGGGATTGCAGAGTGCAGGGGGACCTTAGTGGTGTTTGGGATAGCAACAGAGGCTGGGCTGTATAGGCAGATCCAGCCTCTGTATGCAGATAACATTCTTTAAACACACCTCGGGTTCTCTTTAAGAACACAGAGCCAATGACACTTCATGCATGTGTTAAATTATAAAATAAAGATATTAAGCAGGTGTGTGACCTGAGTTAATAACTAGTGTGATGGTCGATTTCAAGGATGTCAAACTCAAATACAAAGTGGGCCAATATTGAACAATGGGACCATGTCACAGGCCAACCTCAATGTCTGGTAACCACATCCCTTATAAAGTTCCCTGGTATCTAGTGGCCCCCTTTCCTCCCCTATACTGTGCCCTGGTGTCTAGTGGCCCTCATCCATCCCTATGCAGTTTCCTGGTGTCTAGTCGTCCTCCCTCCCCTCTACAGTTCCAAGGTGTTTAGTGGTCCTCTCTCCCCTAAACAGTTCCATGGTGCCTAGTGGCCCACTCCATCCTTTATACAGCTCACTGGAGTTTATTGGTCCTCTCTCCTTCCCTCCCTTATACAGTTCCTTGGTGGCTAGTGGTCTTCCTTCCCTATACAGCTCTCTGGTGTCTAGTGGTCCCTCTCCCACCCCGAAAACAGTTCCCTGGTGTCTATTGACCTCCCCACCCCTATACAGTTTCCTTGTTTCCAGTGCTTTCCCCCTCCCTCCCCCATATGGCTTCCCTGGGGATCTAGGGCTTCACCTCCAGTATCACTTCCCTGGTGGTCTAGAGTGGGCTAAACATAATGCATTGTGTGGGAACCACTTGTGTCCAAATTGCATCTCTGCATGCCACAGTTTGACATGTACAGTGCATCCGGAAAATATTCATAGCGCATCACTTTTCCCACATTTTGTTATGTTACAGCATGGATTAAATGTATTTTTTCCTCAGAATTCTACATACAACACCCCATAATGACAACCTGAATTTTTTTTAGGTTTTGGCAAATGTATTAATAAAAATGAAAATCACATGTACAGGTACATAAATATTTACAGCCTTTGCTCAATACTTTGTTGATGCATCTTTGGCAGCAATTACAGCCTTAAGTCTATTTGAATATGGTGCCAAGTTTGGAACACCTATCCCTGGCCAGTTTCGTCCTTTCCTCTTTGCAGCACCCTTCAAGCTCCATCAGGTAGGATGGGAAGCCTCGGTGCACAGACATTTTAAAATATCTCCAGAAATGATCAATCAAATTCAAGTCTGGTCTCTGCCTGGGCCACTCAATGACATTCACAGAGTTGTCCTGAAGCCACACCTTTGATGTCTTGGCTGTGTGCTTAGGATCACTGTCCTGCTGAAAGATGAACTGTTTCCCCAGTCTCCCCATTTCAAGAGCATTCTGGGGCAGGTTTTCATCCAGGATGTCTCTGTACATTGCTGCAGTCATCTTTCCCTTTATCCTGACTAGTCTCCCGGGTCCTGCCACTGAAGAACATCCCGACATGATGTTGCCACCACCGTGTTTCAGCGATGAGCGATGCCTGGTTTCCCCAAACGTGATGCCTGGCATTCACACCAAAGAGTTTAATCTTTGTGTCATCAGACCAGAAAATGTTATTTCTCATGCCTAGCACGGCGGTGTTGTGGTTAGTGCTCTCGCCTTGTCCCTGGTTCAAATCCCAGCCAGGGCACTTTCTGCACAGAGTTGGTATGTTCTGCCTGTGTCTGCGTGGGTTTGCTCTGGTTACCCTGGTTTCCTCCAACATCCCAAAAGCTGGCTTCCCCCTAAATTGGCCCTATACTAAAACGATACATACACTGCACGATACATACATAGAAATATGACTATGGGGATTAGATTGTGAGATTAGATTGTGAGCCCCACTGAGGGACAGTTAAGTGACAAGACAATATACTCTGTACAGCGCTGCAGAAGATGTTGGCGCTATATAAATACTAAATAATAATCTCACTAATATTAATAATGCGAAAGTTTGGATGTTTGTTACTCAATTACGCAACAATGGCTGAACGGATTTGAATGAAATTTGGCACACACATAGTACATTGGCCTCAATTCACTAAGATCATGCTGGAGATAATAAAGCAAGAGAAAACTTACCTCCACACAATGGCCTCTTTTCACTAAGCTAATCTCCCGTCTTTAATAACGTTTCTAGAGTTATCACCATGGTGATGAGGCATGTAGTATTCAGGAAACATTTTACCTGAGGCAAACCTAAAGTTAACTCTTCTGTCTTTAAGTTAACTCTTCAATCCTTAAAATAACTCCAGAATTCTAAAGTTAAAGACAGGCTGTTAATTAACTGCGTGTGAAAATAAATACAGAGGAGGTAACTTAACTACAGAGGAGGTAAGTTAAAGGGACACTTAAGTCAAACAAAAAAAATGAGTTTTACTCACCTGGGGCTTCCAATAGCCCCCTGCAGCTGTCCGGTGCCCTCGTCGTCTTCCTCCGATCCTCCTGGCCCCGCCGGCAGCCACTTCCTGTTTCGGTGACAGGAGCTGACAGGCTAGGGACGCGAGTGATTCTTCGCGTTCCCAGACACATTAGCACCCTCTGTGCTGCTATGTGGTATATGATATATGCTATAGCAGCATAGATGGTGCTATTGTGGCCAGGAACGCGAAGAATCACTAATGTCCCCAGCCTGTCAGCTCCTGTCACCGAAACAGGAAGTTGCTGCCGGCGGGCCCAGGAGGATCGGAGGGAGACGGCGAGGGCACCGGACAGCTGCAGGGGGCTATTGGAAGCCCCAGGTGAGTAAAACTCATTTTTTTTGTTTGACTTAAGTGTCCCTTTAAGGAATGAAGAGATAAGATAACTCTCTCACTGTGTGAGGTAAGTTTTCTCTTGCCTTATTATCTCCAGCATGATCTTAGTGAATTGAGGCCAATGAGAGAGTTATCTTAACTCTTCATTCCTTAAGTTACCTCCTCTGTAGTTAAGTTACCGCCTCTGTAGTTATTTTATTTTCACAAACAGTTAATTAACAGCTTGTCTTTAACTTTAGAATTCTGGAGTTATTTTAAGGATTGAAGAGTTAAATTAAAGACTGAAGAGTTAACTTTAGGTTTGCCTGAGGTAAAATATTTCCTGAATACTACACGCCTTATCACAATGGTAATAAATCTAGAAACGTTATTAAAGACAGGAGATAAGCTTAATGAATTGAGGCCATTACCTGGAATAACATATAGGATACTTTGTATTCCCATAACCAAAAAGTGGGCAGAGACAAATGAAAATTTCACTAGGAAAATGTAAACTGCAGTCATTCTTACACTGTTTATGGTAGGGTTTCTCAAACTTTGCACAGTTGGTCACTGGGAGACTGGCATTAATATTCAGAAAAGTGGGTGGAGTCTACAAAAGCCAATCAAAATTCACCTATTGATTTTCAAGGGGAATATTTAATTGCTGCCATTCTTGCAATGTTAATGGCACAAGCCTCAAACCTGGTACAGTTGGTCATTGGGTGACTGGGGTTTAAATTCAGAAAATAGGGTGGAGCCACAGCAAATCAGATTTGTTTAATTTCAATGAAAATTATTGATGCCAAAAACCACAAAGCTCACAAACTAGGTCATTGAGTAATTGTATGTTAGGGTTAGAAACAGTGGGCGGAGCCAACACCAGCCAAATACATACCTGGGCAACGCCGGGCCATCAGCTAGTAAATTATAATGGTCTGAGAGTCCTTCAGGTGCCTTCCGACAAACTCCAGGCAGGCTGCCATGTACCATTTACTAAGGGGTGGCTTCTGTCTTGCCACTCTACTATACATCCTGACAAATCGCACACGAGAGGGGCGGGAAATGTGTTGATGGGCGGAGCCAGTGTGTCATAGTGACAGCCACCTCACACTACCCTGACTGACGGAGCGCTTATGGGACGGCGTCACCACTTGGTTGCCTGACCAGAAACAGCTACCGGCTTGGAGCTGATATGCTACAGTGTGTGCGCAGTCCTAGCGCCGCTGCTGTGTGCATACTGCTGGCTAAGTGACATCTGTTGCCGAACGCAGAGCGCAGACCTGAGCCAATCAAAGCAACAGTGGGTACCCACGTGAAGGTAACTACAACGGAGGTGGTGAGACTATCGTATGGAAACGTATTGTTTCCCCTCTGATTGTTGCGTTGCCAATTAATAATCTTTCTTGTGTGGCTACACGTGTTGCCATCATCCTTTATCGCTGCTGCACAGGTGGACTCTTTGCCCCCTATGGGGAGCCTATAGAAGATATATCTTGGACTCACTGCTCTTGCAGTCGCTAAATGTGTGGTTGGTTGGACCCATGTGTCGGTATGCAAGTGTGGGTGGATGATATGCCGGCTTAGCATAGTTAGATCTGTGAGTTATTGTCTTGAGCATATCAATGAGTTGCTGTTGCTCCAGCAGAATTTTAGCTGGTTTTAAATGCTTATTCTTGCTTGCAATCAAGCAGTTGTGTAAATTATATTTTTCAATAAATGCGTAGATTATCTGGTATACATATCAGGGACCCGTGCCATCATTTTATATTTCTTACTCTCTATCATACAGGACTGATTGGTGGATTGCTGCAGAGATGGTTGTCCTTCTGGATGTAGTGAAAGTATGCTGTCTGGATCCTTTTCTCAGTATGTACATATAGTGTATATACTGGATAGTATATACAGTGGGATGCGAAAGTTTGGGCAACGTTGTTCATTGTCATGATTTTCCTGCATAAATCGTTGGTTGTTATGATAAAAAAAATGTCAGTTAAATATATATAGGAGACACACACAGTGATATTTGAGAAGTGAAATGAAGTATATTGCATTTACAGAAAGTGCGCAAGAATTGTTTAAATAAAATTAGGCAGGTGCATAAATGTGGGCACTGTTGTCATTTTATTGATTCCAAAACCTTTAGAACTAATTATTGGAATTCAAATTGGCTTGGTAAGCTCAGTGACCCCTGACCTACATACACAGGTGAATCCAATTAAGATAAAGAGTATTTAAGGGGGTCAATTGTATGTTTCCCTCCTCTTTTAAATTTCTCTGAAAAATAGCAACATGGGGGTCTCAAAACAACTCTCAAAGGACCTGAAGACAAAGATTGTTCACCATCATGGTTTAGGGGAAGGATACAGACAGGGCCGGCCCGCTCATGAGGTGGGGTGAAACATTTGCCTCAGGCGGCACATCTGGGGAGGCGGCACCCGGCTGTCCGTGGGTGGGGGGCCACCCGCCGAGCTGGAGGAGTAGCGAGCAGGAAGGGGGTGTTGGGCCTAGCGGTGGGGAGGGGGGTCGGACCCCCCACCTCCTCCATCGCCTGGGTCCCCCGATCTGCGCCCCTATGGGCGGCGTTGCAGGAAGTGACGTCAGTGGAGCGCTCGCTGGAACGCGGAAAAGGTGAGTGATCCCCGCCCGTTGCCTCTTATCTATACCCTGGAACTTAACTATTTTCAGCTGGAGGGGAGCGCAGATCGGGGGACCCAGGCGAGGGAGGGGGGGTCCGACCCCCCTCCCCACCGCTAGACCCAATACCCCCTTCCTGCCCGCTACCCCTCCAGCTCGGTTCCCCCCCCCCCCACCCACATGGGGGGGGGCGGTGGCGGCGATTTTTTAAATTTTGCCTCAAGCGGCAAAAAGTCTAGGGCCGGCCCTGGATACAGAAAGCTGTCTCAGACATTTCAGCTGTCTGTTTTCACAGTTAGGAACATATTGAGAAAATGGAAGACCACAGGTTCAGTTCAAGTTAAGGCTCGAAGTGGCAGACCAAAAAAAATCTCGGATAAACAGAAGCGACGAATGGTGAGAACAGTCAGAGTCAACCCACAGACCAGCACCAAAGACCTACAACATCATTTTGCTGCAGATGGAGTCACTGTGCATTGTTCAACCATTCGCGCTATTTTAGACAAGGAGATGCTGTATGCAGAGGAATCCTTTTCTCTGCCCACAGCACAAACAGAGTCGCTTGAGGTATGCTAAAGCACATGTGGACAAGCCAGCTTCATTTTGTAATAAGGTGCTGTGGACTGCTGAAACTAAAATTTAGTTATTTGGGCATAACAAGGGGCATTATGCATGGAGGAAAAACAACACAGCATTTCACGAAAAATACCTGCTACCTACAGTAAAATATGGTGGTGGTTCCATCATGCTGTGGGGCTGTGTGGCCAGTGCAGGGACTGGGAATCTTGTCAAAGTTGAGGGACACATGAATTCCACTCAGTATCAGCAGATTCTGGAGACCAATGTCCAGGAATAAGTGACAATGCTGAAGCTGCGCCAGGGCTGGATCTTTCAACAAGACAACAACCCTAAACACTGCTCAAAATCCACTAAGGCATTCATGCAGAGGAACAAGTACAATGTTCTGGAATGGCCATCTTAGTCCCCAGTCCTGAATATAACTTAAAATCTGTGGTGTGAGTTAAAGAGAGCTGTCCATGCTCGGAAGCCATCAAACCTGAATGAACTAGATATGTGTAACGGTTGGGTGTAGCAACTCAGATGTCTGATTATATGGTGATCTGCAGAATCACCAATAATACAGACGCTATACCTGATTATGTGGTGATCTGCAGAATCACCAATAATACTAGTATAGCCAAAAGGGTGCTAAGAGTGTAGTGCTTGCTGCAACCGTAATATAATAGTTTGGCGAGACCTCACCAGAGGGGCTGGTGAGGTACAATTAGTACACTGACTGTATAATAGCGTACAAGCCCCAGCAAGCTGGAGATACTGATACTGAAGAGATAGAATCTCCCGAGGAGCGGGTGATTCAGACTGTACTGCAGCCTAATGATCACCTGAGGAGCAGGTGATTAAGATGGTACTGCAGCCTAGAGGACACCTGAGGAGCAGGTGATACAAACAATACTGCAACTAGTGATCACCTGAGGAGCAGGTGATTAAGACTGTACTGCAGGCTAGTGAACACCTGAGGAGCAGGAGTTACAAACAGTACTGCAAGTAAGGATCACCTGAGGAGCAGATGATTCTATACTAAGAATCCCTCACCAGAGGCTAGGCCCACTAGTGAGGACAGAGTGGTTAGACAGGCTAAGTTTGGCAACAGAGAGATAAGTATCAGTACAAAATCGTGAGGCAAAGAATAATGGGTAAACAGGCAGAGGTTCAGCAACAAGTCAGGTAGGCAGAAGTAGAGAATCAGTGAGCAGATGCAAGGTCAGAGGATAGCCAGAATCATACACAGATAATCAATACAATATAACAATCTCCTAGTCTAGGTGTGAAGTCCTTGGTTTCAACACCTGGGATCTAGTCTAAGCACTAACACGTAAGTATTCACGACAGCAGACAGTGCCAGACTGAAGCCCGGAGGCTTAAGAAGCAGAGGAGACCTCACTGGGACGCCCCCTGCACTCAGCCAATCCTGGGCGCCGTGAGTCTCCTCTGAGGTCAGCTGACCAGCGGGTCAGCTGACGAGCCTCCTTCCAGCATAAAGGTCCCGTCTGTGCGCGCGCCCGCGCGAGACAGGGACCCTATTGCCTATGAACGTCCCGACCTCGGCGTCCTAGACGCCGGAGGGACGGGCAGGGGAATGGAGGCAGCTGCGGCGGCGGTGCTGTTCGCCGCAGCTGCCTCTTCAGTCATTACAATATGTTTTGTAAAGAGGAACGGTTCAAAATACATTCAACCAGAATCCAGACTCTCATTGGAACCTACAGGAAGCATTTAGAGGCTGTAATTTCTGCAAAAGGAGGATCTACTAAATATTGATTTCATTTCTTTTTTGTGGTGACTAAATTTATGCACCTGCCTAATTTTGTTTAAACAATTATTGTACACTTTCTGTAAATGCAATAAACTTCATTTCACTTCTCAGATATCACTGTGTGTGTCTCCTATATGATATATTTTACTGACATTTTTTATCGTAACAACCAACGATTTATACAGGTATATCATGATGATTAACAAGGTTGCCCAAACTTTCGCATCCCGCTGTGTATATATATATATATATATATATATATATATATATATATTTATTGTGACAGGGTGATCCATTGCCTGGCTCACGTCACAGCAGATGGCAGATACCTGCATGTTGGATTCAGGCAAAGAGCAGGTTAATTGGCTAAAAGGCTTCAGACAGGTGTGATGCTGTAAGCTTTATCTAACCGGAACAAAACCTGATTGAAATGGGAGTCTGGAGCCAGTCAAGCGTGTGAGGATGGGACACTTGACCACACCCTCCAGGCCAGGATTTGGCTGGTACTCTTGGGAGAGCAGCTGCAGCATAAATAGCTTTTGAATTGGCCGCTTGCTGCTCTAAGTCAGACTGTGGATGTTAAGCCTGAGAGTGGACACACAGAGAGAGTGCTCCTGGGACTACTGAACTGTGAGTGGGCCAGAAGGCCAAAATGACTGTTGCATTTGTTTGCTTTTGACTAGTATAGTCAGGTTTCCAGATAGTGAGGAAGACTAGGAAGCCAGACAGGCTTAGGATTTCTGTTACCTTTTGTTTTATTTCGTGATTTTGTTGCTATAGTTTGCCAGCCAAGCTGTAAATAAAAGAGCTGGAATCTGCAAGTTCAGGAGTGTGACGCCTGTTTCCTACCTGCAAATACAACACAGCGTCACAATTGGTGGAGGATGCGGGCAGGCTTATGCTGTGCAACCTGATGGGCAGTCTGAAGTTTATATTTCCAGTGAGCCCCAAACAGTAAAGAAGAAAAAAAAAATTTTTTTTTAGGTCGCTGCATAAATTTGTATCCGGCTGAGTCTTAAAGAGACAGTACAAACAAGTCCCTTTTATATGTCCTGGTTGAAGGCCGTGGTGAACATGTCTGTCCCACCCAGTCAAGCAGGAAGCACCAATATGAAAGACATACTGAATCAACTGACTCAGTTGTCGCTGTCCCAGCAGGAAGCGGCCGCCCGACAGCAAGCCGCCAGTGAAAGGCAGCAGGAGCAACATCAAGAGACTGTGAAAATATTTATGGACCAGTTAGCGGCATCAACTGAGAAAGCTGATAAAGATCGGCAGCTTTTACTCGAGGTTGTACAACACTTTGCACAGCAGAGTCCGGGTGGTGATACCAGGAGTTCACCGATACCCCACGCCAGCCGATTATTGATGAAAATGACTGCAGAAGATGACGCAGAAGCATTTCTGTGTACCTTTGAACGGACTGCCCAGAGGGAAGCATGGCCCCCGGAACAGTGGGCCAGCCTAGTAGCACCTTTTCTGTCAGGGGATGCCCAGAAGGCGAGGCCACCAATATATTCTAGTTATTGTGGACTATGCCACCCGATACCCGGAGGCAATACCCATGCGAAATACAGCAGCAAAAAATATTGCCAAAGAACTTTTCCAAATGTTCACCCGAACCGGAGTGCCCAAAGAAATCTTAACGGACCAAGGGACCCCATTCATGTCAAGAGTCATGAAGGGCTTATGTAATCTGTTTCAAATTAAGCAGCTGAGGACGTCGGTTTACCACCCACAAACAGACGGTCTCGTAGAGCGCTTCAATAAGACCTTGAAGTTCATGTTAAAGAGAGTAGTCGATGTGGATGGCAGGAACTGGGACTGTCTCCTTCCCCCCCTGATGTTCGCCATCCGGGAGGTGCCCCAGTCTTCTACCGGGTTTTCCCCCTTCGAATTACTTTATGGTCGGCAGCCCCGCGGACTCCTAGATATGGCAAAGGAAACTTGGGAAGAGGAGCGACCTACGCAACAATCAGTCGTTGAGCATGTGGTCAAAATGCAGGATCGCATTCAGGCCGTTTTACCGATCGTCCGTGAACATATGCAGCGGGCTCAGGAGGCCCAAGCCAGGGTCTATAATAGAAATGCCAGAGTCAGGGTGTTTGAACCTGGAGATCAAGTCCTAGTATTGGTTCCAACGACGGAGTGTAAGTTTCTAGCCAAGTGGCAGGGACCATACGAAGTAAAGGAGCGAATAGGGGAGGTGAATTACAAAATTCTTCAACCGGACAAACGTAAGAAGGAGCAGGTGTACCACATTAATCTGTTAAAGGCATGGAAGGATCCAGTAAGAGTAGCAACAGCTGCAATACCAGTAGCTCAGTTGGGAGAGACCCCCGAGGTGAAGTGGTCAGAGACCCTCTCTGCCTCCCAAGTACAAGAGGTGAAGGAGTTTCTGATGAGGAACAGGGAGGTGTTTTCAGATCGACCAGGTTGTACTCGTCTTATACATCATGACATTAAGACAGATCCACATGTTCGAGTACGACTAAGACCATATCGTATCCCGGAGGCACGGAGGAAGGCGGTAGAGGAAGAGGTATGTCGAATGCTTGAGCTCGATATAATTGAAAAGTCGCACAGTGATTGGTCTAACCCAATTGTGCTCATACCGAAACCAGATGGCACACTACGCTTCTGTAACAATTTTCGGAAGTTGAACGAGGTGTCTAAGTTCGACGCATACCCAATGCCCAGAGTTGACGAGCTAATAGAGAGGCTAGGGCCAGCTCGGTATATTACTACGCTTGACTTAACTAGGGGTTATTGGCAGATACCCCTTACTCCGGCCTTCAGAGAAAAGACAGCCTTTTGTACGCCAGAAGGGCTGTTCCACTATAAGAAGATGCCCTTCGGGCTCCATGGAGCCCCGGCCACTTTTCAACGCTTAATGGACGAAGTCCTAAGGCCACAACACAAGTTTTCTGCAGCATATCTGGACGATGTTGTGGTATACAGTCAGGACTGGGAAAGCCATCTCCCCAAGCTTCAAGCTGTTCTGAGTTCAATCCAGAAGGCAGGCCTGACAGCCAATGCAAACAAAATGTGCAATTGGTCTGGAAGAGGCCAAGTATCTAGGGTATGTCATGGGTAAAGGTCTTGTGAAACCCCAAAGCCAGAAACAGGGGCGTAACTAGAAATCACTGGGCCCCCCTGCGAATATTTGGATGGGGCCCCCCCCCCCATAGGTGCCAAATAATCGTAATGGGGCAGCGTTTCACTGTAAATTAATTGTAAAGTGGGCAGCACCAGTCACCAGAAAATAGTAACGTGAGCAGCAGTCACCAGAAAATTGTAACGTGGGCAGCATTCACCAGACAATCGTAATGTGAGCAGCGTTCACCAGAATATCGTAATGTGGGACAGAAAATCGTAATGTGGGCAGAGTTCACCAGAAAATTGTAACATGGACAGCATTCACCAGACAATCGTAACTTGGGCAGTGTTCACCAGAAAATCGTAATGTGGGCCAGAAAATCGTAATGTGGGCAGGGTTCACCAGAAAATCGTAACGTGGACAGCATTCACCAGACAATCGTAACGTGGGCAGTGTTCACCAGAAAATCGTAATGTGGGCCAGAAAATCGCAATGTGGGCAGCAGTCACCAGAAAATCGCCATGTGGGCAGCAGTCACCAGAAAATTGCAATGTGGGCATCAGTCACCAGAAAATCCTAATGTGGGCAGCAGTCACCAGAATATCGTAATGTGGGCAGCAGTCACCAGAAAATCCTAATGTGGGCAGCAGTCAGTCACCAGAATGTCGTAATGTGGGCAGCAGACACCAGAAAATCCTAATGTGGGCAGCAGTCACCAGAAAATCCTTATGTGGGCAGCAGTCACCAGAAAATCGCAATGTGGGCAGCAGTCACCAGAAAATCGCAATGTGGGCAGCAGTCACCAGAAAATCGCAATGTGGGCAGCATACACCAGAAAATCGTAATGTGGGCAGCAGACACCAGAAAATCGCAATGTGGGCAGCAGACACCTGAAAATCGCAATGTGGGCAGCAGACACCTGAAAATCGTAATGTGGGCAGCAGACACCTGAAAATCGTAATGTTGGCAGCAGACACCTGAAAATCGTAATGAGGGCAGCAGACACCTGAAAATTGCAATGTGGGCAGCAGTGACCAGAAAATCGCAATGTGGGCAGCAGTGACCAGAAAATCGTAATGTGGGCAGCAGACACCTGAAAATCGCAATGTGGGCAGCAGACACCTGAAAATCGTAATGTGGGCAGCAGACACCAGAAAATCGCAATGTGGGCAGCAGACACCAGAACATCGTAATGTGGGCAGCAGACACCTGAAAATCGTAATGTGGGCAGCAGACACCTGAAAATCGTAATGTGGGCAGCAGACACCTGAAAATCGTAATGTGGGCAGCAGACACCTGAAAATCGTAATGTGGGCAGCAGACACCTGAAAATCGTAATGTGGGCAGCAGACACCTGAAAATCGTAATGTGGGCAGCAGTGATCAGAAAATCGCAATGTGGGCAGCAGTGATCAGAAAATCGCAATGTGGGCAGCAGACACCTGAAAATCGTAATGTGGGCAGCAGACACCAGAAAATCATAATGTGGGCAGCAGACACCAGAAAATCATAATGTGGGCAGCAGACACCAGAAAATCGCAATGTGGGCAGCAGTGACCAGAAAATCGCAATGTGGGCAGCAGTGACCAGAAAATCGTAATGTGGGCAGCAGACACCAGAAAATCATAATGTGGGCAGCAGTCACCAGAAAATCATAATGTGGGCAGCAGACACCTGAAACTCACAATGTGGGCAGCAGTGACCAGAAAATCACAATGTGGGCAGCAGACACTAGAAAAAAAAAATGCACCTGTGAAAAAAAAACAATTCACTTACCTGACAGAAGTCTTCTCCTCTCCCGGCATCTGGCTCGCAGCTCCCCGAGTCCTCTTGCAGCACATCTCCCGCGCTGACAGGCAGAGTGCAGGGCTACGGCAAGATGGCTGCCGAAGCCCTGTACTAGAGACACAAATAGTCTCCAGTGTAGGGCTTCTTCGGCGGCCATCTTGCCGTAGCCCTGCTCTGCCTGCCGGAGACTATGCAGGCTGCTGGAGCGGAGCTACGGGGAATGAACTGGCGCAGCGTCTATTAGACGCTGCGGCCAGTTGAGCACCTTGCTGGGGGGTCCAGAGCAGCGCTCCCCCCACGCACAGTGAGCGGGCCCCAGAGCAGCCCCGGGCGGCAGGGCCCCCCTGCGGCTGAGAGAGTCGCATCCCCGGTAGGTACGCCGGTGGTGACAGCCTTTCCTCCTCCGGGCCCCTGACTTGCTAGGGGCCCCCCTGCAACTGCAGGGGCTGCAGGGTCTATTCCTACGCCCCTGGCCAGAAAGTTCAAGCAATTCGGGACTGGCCACGTCCAAAGTCTAAGAAGCAAGTGCGTGCTTTTTTGGGGATAGTCGGGTATTATCATCGCTTCATTCCTGATTTCGCCACCAAAGCTGCACCTCTGACAGACCTAACAAAGGGTTCAGTCGAAGGCAAAGTTACATGGTCTGAAACCACTGAAAAAGCTTTCACTGAGCTGAAGAGAGCTCTTTGTGAAGAACCCGTCCTACTTGCTCCAGATTTCTCCAAGGAGTTTATAGTCCAGACTGATGCATCAGAGGTGGGACTAGGAGCTGTACTGTCCCAGGAAATCAATGTAGAAGAACATCCGGTGATATATCTAAGTAAGAAGCTAAGCCCCGCCGAACAAAACTACAGTGTGATTGAGCGAGAATGCCTAGCTATCAAGTGGGCACTGGAAGCACTTCGCTATTATCTTTTGGGGCAAAGATTTAAACTTGTCACAGACCATGCGCCATTGAGATGGATGGCTCTGGCCAAAGACAGGAATGCAAGAATCACACGCTGGTTTTTATCTCTGCAGGATTTCAAGTATTCAGTGGAACATCGGCCTGGGAAACTTCATGGCAACGCGGATGCCCTCTCCAGAACGCACTGTTTAGTAGCGCAAAATGTCCTCCCCAACAGGGTCAGACAGAGGGAGGGGGTGTGTGACAGGGTGATCCATTGCTTGGCTCACGTCACAGCAGATGGCAGATACCTGCATGTTGGATTCAGGCAAAGAGCAGGTTAATTGGCTAAAAGGCTTCAGACAGGTGTGATGCTGTAAGCTTTATCTAACCGGAACAAAACCTGATTGAAATGGGAGTCTGGAGTCAGTCAAGTGTGTGAGGATGGGACACTTGACCACACCCTCCAGGCCAGGATTTGGCTGGTACTCTTGGGAGAGCAGCTGCAGCATAAATAGCTTTTGAATTGGCCGCTTGCTGCTCTAAGTCAGACTGTGGATGTTAAGCCTGAGAGTGGACACACAGAGAGAGTGCTCCTGGGACTACTGAACTGTGAGTGGGCCAGAAGGCCAAAATGACTGTTGCATTTGTTTGCTTTTGACTAGTATAGTCAGGTTTCCAGATAGTGAGGAAGACTAGGAAGCCAGACAGGCTTAGGATTTCTGTTACCTTTTGTTTTATTTCGTGATTTTGTTGCCATAGTTTGCCAGCCAAGCTGTAAATAAAAGAGCTGGAATCTGCAAGTTCAGGAGTGTGACGCCTGTTTCCTACCTGCAAATACAACACAGCGTCACAATATATATATATATATATATATATATATATATATATATATATATATATATATATATATATATATATATATATATATATATATACCCTCCTTCCAGCCGCCCCGTGCAATGGCCGCTCTGCTCTTGTACACGTTAGCATTGTGGAGGGTGGCTATGGAAAGGGGCAGCATTGCAGAGTTGTAAGCAGAGGAAGTGAAATAGCAGCCACCAGTTACTCACATCTCCACTTGTCTCCAGTTTTAGACACTTCCTCTCCCCCTCCACATGTGACTGAGAGACGGCTGTTTGAGGGACAGATGTACAGCAGTGGCTGATGGAGGGGGAAAGGAAGCTTCTACACTGGAGATGAGTGGAGAAGGGCATTGCTGCAGCGGTGTGGAGGCGAGTTGGCTATCTATACTGAAAGGAGGAATAAGGAAGTCATCTGACTATCTATACTGGGGAGCTAGGGACGTCATCAGGCTACCTATACTAGAGGGAAGGGGCGGAGCGGTCATTTCGGTACCTATACTGAAGAGGACGGCTGGAGACAGTGGCCTTGGGCAGTAAAAAGTACAAATCCGGCCCTGGCTTTGCATGAAAGAGTAATGTTGCTTTACATGGATGTTGGGGGCACATGGAAGAGGGGGCTGCATTTGGAATGAGAGGGGCTCTGTTGCACCTGAATGGGAAGCATCAAGAATATTTGCCTAAGAGTGGAAAAAGTATAAATGCAGCCTTGATTGCAGTAAACCTAGCAAAGTTGTAAGGGTTTGAACGAGAACAGTACATAGACAAAAGAGGAGCACACACTGCCCTAAAATATCTGTTTCTTTATTTTCTTTATTAATACTGTCCACCCTCAGAATAGCCAGTGCCCTAGCAGTTACAGTACATTAAACTCACAGATGCTGATAGGTGTTTTCCATTGTAATGCTGGGAATACACAATGAGATTTTTCATTCGATTTACTGTCCGATCTTATTTCCGATCAGTTTTCCGATCAATGTCCTTATTTTTTTCTTATCAATTTCCATTCACTTCTATGAGTAATCGTTTAGAAAAATGATCAAAAATAAGATCGGACATGTTGGAAATTTTCTATTAACCACTTAACGACCGCCCCCAGCCGATGGGCGGCGGCAAAGACCGGGCCCAAACGACCGCAATACGCCCATCGGCGGGGGCGGCTGCGGGAGTGGCTGTGCGGCGATCGCGTCATTCGTGACGCGATCAGCCGCCGGGGACTGGCTCCGCCCACCGTTCGTTGTAACCCGCCGGCCGTTCGGAAGCGCCGGCGGGTTACTAGCACCCGGATCGCCGCATGTAACAAGTATAATAGGCTTTGTAATGTATACAAAGCCTATTATACTGGCTGCCTCCTGCCCTGGTGGTCCCAGTGTCCGAGGGACCACCAGGGCAGGCTGCAGCCACCCTAGTCTGCACCCAAGCACACTGATTTCCCCCTCCCCTGCCCCCTGATCGCCCACAGCACCCCTCAGACCCCCCCCTGCCCACCCCCCAGACCACTGTTTGCACCCAGTCACCCCCCTAATCACCCATCAATCACTCCCTGTCACTATCTGTCAACGCTATTTTATTTTTAAGTCCCTAATCTGCCCCCTACTCCCTCCTGATCACCCCCCCACCCCTCAGATTCTCCCCAGACCCCCCCCCAGACCCCCCCCCCCCGTGTACTGTATGCATCTATCCCCCCTGATCACCTGTCAATCACCTGTCAATCACCTGTCAATCACCTGTCAATCACCCGTCAATCACCCGTCAATCACCCCCTGTCACTGCCACCCATCAATCAGCCCCTAACCTGCCCCTTGCGGGCAATCTGATCACCCACCCACACCAATAGATCGCCCGCAGATCCGACATCAGATCACCTCCCAAATCCATTGTTTACATCTCTTATCTCCTCTAAACACCCACTAATTACCCATCAATCACCCCCTATCACCACCTGTCACTGTTACCCATCAGATTAGACCCTAATCTGCCCCTTGCGGGCACCCAATCACCCGCCCACACGCTCAGATTGCCCTCAGACCCCCCCTTATCAATTCGCCCGTGCAATATTTACATCTGTTATTCCCTGTAATAACCCACTGATCACCTGTCAATCACCCATCAATCACCCCCTGTCACTGCCACCCATCAATCACCCCCTGTCACTGCCACCCATCAAACAGCCCCTAACCTGCCCCTTGCGGGCAATCTGATCACCCACACCAATAGATCGCCCGCAGATCCGACATCAGATCACCTCCCAAATCCATTGTTTACATCTCTTATCTCCTCTAAACACCCACTAATTACCCATCAATCACCCCCTATCACCACCTGTCACTGTTACCCATCAGATTAGACCCTAATCTGCCCCTTGCGGGCACCCAATCACCCGCCCACACGCTCAGATTGCCCTCAGACCCCCCTTATCAATTCGCCCGTGCAATATTTACATCTGTTATTCCCTGTAATAACCCACTGATCACCTGTCAATCACCCATCAATCACCCCCTGTCACTGCCACCCATCAATCACCCCCTGTCACTGCCACCCATCAAACAGCCCCTAACCTGCCCCTTGCGGGCAATCTGATCACCCACCCACACCAATAGATCGCCCGCAGATCTTCTCTCCTCTAAACACCCACTAATTACCCATCAATCACCCCCTATCACCACCTGTCACTGTTACCCATCAGATTAGACCCTAATCTGCCCCTTGCGGGCACCCAATCACCCGCCCACACCTCAGAACGCCCTCAGACCCCAGCCCTGATCACCTCGCCAGTGCATTGCTTGCATCTATTTCCCCCCTCTAATCACACCTTGAGACACCCATCAATCACCTCCTGTCACCCCCTAGCACACCTACCCATCAGATCAGGCCCTAATTTGCCCCGTGTGGGCTCCTGATCACTCGGCCAAACCCTCAGATCCCCCTCAGACCCCCTTCCGATCACGTCCCCAGTGCATTTATTGCATCTATTTTCCCCTCTAACCGCCCCCTGAGACACCCATCAATCACCTCCTGTCACCCCCTAGCACTCCTATCCATCAGATCAGGCCCAATACATCCTGTCATCTAAGAGGCCACCCTGCTTATGACCGCTTCCACAAAATTTGCCCCCTCATAGACCACCTGTCATCAAAATTTGCAGATGCTTATACCCCTGAACAGTCATTTTGAGAAATTTGGTTTCCAGACTACTCACAGTTTTGGGCCCGTAAAATGCCAGGGTAGTATAGGAACCCCACAAGTGACCCCATTTTAGAAAGAAGACACCCCAAGGTATTCTGTTAGGTGTATGATGAGTTCATAGAATATTTTATTTTTTGTCAAAAGTTAGAGGAAATTGGATTTTTATTGTTTTTTTCACAAAGTGTCATTTTTCACTAACTTGTGACAAAAAATAAAATCTTCTATGAACTCACCATACCCCTAACGGAATACCTTGGGGTGTCTTCTTTCTAAAATGGGGTCACTTGTGGGGTTCCTATACCGCCCTGGCATTTTAGGGGCCCTAAACCGTGAGGAGTAGTCTAGAATCCAAATGCCTCAAAATGACCTGTGAATAGGACGTTAGGCCCCTTAGCGCACCTAGGTTGCAAAAAAGTGTCACACATGTGGTATCGCCGTACTCAGAAGAAGTAGTATAATGTGTTTTGCGGTGTATTTTTATACATACCCATGCTGGGTGGGAGAAATCTCTCTGTAAATGGACAATTGTGTGTAAAAAAAATCAAATAATTGTCATTTACAGAGATATTTCTCCCACCCAGCATCTGTATGTGTAAAAATACACCCCAAAACACATTATACTACTTCTCCTGAGTACGGCGGTACCACATGTGTGGCACTTTTTTGCACCCTAAGTGCGCTAAGGGGCCCAAAGTCCAATGAGTACCTTTAGGATTTCACAGGTCATTTTGCGACATTTGGTTTCAAGACTACTCCTCACGGTTTAGGGCCCCTAAAATGCCAGGGCAGTATAGGAACCCCACAAATGACCCCATTTTAGAAAGAAGACACCCCAAGGTATTCCGTTAGGAGTATGGTGAGTTCATAGAAGATTTTATTTTTTGTCACAAGTTAGCGGAAAATGACACTTTGTGAAAAAAAACAATTAACATCAATTTCCGCTAACTTGTGACAAAAAAAAAAAATCTTCTATGAACTCACCATACTCCTAATGGAATACCTTGGGGTGTCTTCTTTCTAAAATGGGGTAATTTGTGGGGTTCCTATACTGTCCTGGCATTTTAGGGGCCCTAAACCGTGAGGAGTAGTCTTGAAACGAAATTTCTCAAAATGACCTGTGAAATCCTAAAGGTACTCATTGGACTTTGGGCCCCTTAGCGCAGTTAGGGTGCAAAAAAGTGCCACACATGTGGTATCGCCGTACTCAGGAGAAGTAGTATAATGTGTTTTGGGGTGTATTTTTCCACATACCCATGCTGAGTGGGAGAAATATCTCTATAAATAGACAATTGTGTGTAAAAAAAATAAAAAAATTGTCATTTACGGAGATATTTCTCTCACCCAGCATGGGTATGTGTAAAAATACACCCCAAAACACATTATACTACTTTTCCTGAGTACGGCAATACCACATGTATGGCACTTTTTTGCAGCCTAACTGCGCTAAGGGGCCCAAAGTCCAATGAGCATCTTTAGGCTTTACAGGGGTGCTTACAATTAGGCACCCCCCAAAATGCCAGGACAGTGAACACACCCCACAAATGACCCCATTTTGGAAAGTAGACACTTCAAGGTATTCAGAGAGGAGCATAGTGAGTCCGTGGCAGATTTCATTTTTTTTTTGTCGCAAGTTAGAAGAAATGGAAACTTTTTTTTTTTGTTGTTGTTGTCACAAAGTGTCATTTTCCGCTAACTTGTGACAAAAAATAAAATCTTCTATGAACTCACCATGCCTCTCACTGAATACTTTGGGATGTCTTCTTTCCAAAATGGGGTCATTTGGGGGGTATTTGTACTATCCTGGAATTTTAGCCCCTCATGAAACCTGACAGGTGCGCAGAAAAGTCAGAGATGCTTGAAAATGGGAAAATTCACTTTTGGCACCATAGTTTGTAAACGCTATAACTTTTACCCAATCCAATAAATATACACTGAATGGTTTTTTTTTTATCAAAGACATGTAGCAGAATAACTTTCGCGCTCAAATGTATAGGAAATTTTACTTTATTTGAAAAATGTCAGCACAGAAAGTTAAAAAAGTCATTTTTTTGACAAAATTCATGTCTTTTTTGATGAATATAATAAAAAGTAAAACTCGCAGCAGCAATCAAATAGCATCAAAAGAAAGCTGTATTAGTGACAAGAAAAGGAGGTAAAATTCATTTAGGTGGTAGGTTGTATGACCGAGCATTAAACCGTGAAAGCTGCAGTGGTCTGAATGGAGAAAAAGGCTCTGGTCCTTAAGGGGCGAAAAGACTGTGGTCCTGAAGTGGTTAAACCATCTATCTGCTGAAAAAACTTATGGTGTATTTCCAGCTTTAGCAACATCAAAGAAAGTCAATGCGCTACAGCTCTGAAAGAGCAGATGAAGCACACCAATATCATTGCGGATCCTCCACCTCAGCTAAAGGGTCCAGACGTAAGAGAACACACACAGGTGTGCCGGTAGTGTGCTACTGCTTTACTGTGCTTCTCAAAGCATAACAATTGCGTTTACAAAATTGCAATGTTCAATTTGTTTTCCACTGTATTACATGGACTGCATTAGGATATCTTAACCAAGCCCTGCTACCTTGGTACCACCTAGTTTCCAAGAACATCCTCCTGGCACTGAAAGGAACCTCTGTCCTCCTTCTGCTATACACGTATGAATGGAGCTCATCATCTTCAAACAATTCCTGGTTAGGGGACCTCAGCATTTGAGCTGCTGAACCAATCACAGCACCTGATGATAAAGTCCCTTCCCCTGTGTTCACATGACATACCACCAATGGTGGAGGACTGCATAGTTACCAAAGTGGTAAAAAAGTAGAAAAAGGTGTTGGCACTGCAGCAAGTACCGGAGGGTTGCAATTGTATCATCCAGGGCTGGCTAGCTTACCAATCCACCATGTCTTGCATGCTCAGACATAAGGAGTTCAATGTCAGCATATGAAGGAAAAGACAAGTTAGCACTGTCTGCAAGCAATATGGTTTAATGAAGTGCAACAGCAAAATTGTAACAGTGCAAGCTTGTGCAGCAGAAAAATAGGTGCTCATACCGAACCTGGTGGGCAGTCAGTGGGTGGTGGGTGCAGGGCACAACTGCCTGATGGCAGCTTCACCCTAGTGACTCAGCCTTTTCCTTCATATGCTGATAATTAGTCTCAGTCCACAAGAGGTAGAAAGAGGTAGCACTGAGCAACATACTCATAGGTTATACTCCCAATACACTTACACAGTTGTAGCCAGTCAAAATTATACTCCAGCCACTCCCCTTCTAATGGTTTTTAACCAATCATCCTGGGGGAGGGGGCACAATCTTTAAAAAGAGGCATCATTAGGTGACTAAGGAGATGATAGAAAGTTCCAATATCGTAACGTTATCTTTAAAAAAGACTGGTTTGAATGTAAAAAAAAAAAGTCTTGAATTTACAAATGTGTCATTTTAAACAATTATTTTATTATACATTACTGGCTGAGCAGAACCTTAAAGAGAATCTGAACTGAAAATAAAAAAGTCAAAAGAACTATACACAGGTCATACTTACCGCCTGTGTAGTCTACTCCTCAATCTCTTTCTCCTCTCCTGCCTCCTGTTTGTCCACTGTGATCAATGGAATTCTCTGTCCTCCATTTTAAAAATGGCCATTACCCCCTAACAGCTTCCTGGTCAGCACACTGTTAAACTGTAATATCACCCACTTGAGCCATAGGGAAACAGGGACATTACCTTGCACATTCAGTTGTAACTGACAGCTGCTGATATATGACTGACAGCAACTGGTATATTTCAATTCTGACAAAATATTGTCAGAACTGGAAGGGATCTCTGTAAGAAGAAAATGGTGAGCTTCTGAGAGGAACTGACCACGAGGTTAGTATGTAATATTCATTTGCAGCTACGTTAAGTGTTTATTTTAAATAATTTTACTTGCTTCAGGTTCCCTTTAAGAGGAAGTTCAACCTAGCAGTAACTAAATGTGCATACTGTATATTGGAAAACGTACTAAAATATATTCAAAGCAAACTACTGTAAGTTTGTTGTTAGTAATAAAGACTAAGCAATCATTATTTTCTATATCTAATGGAAACTGGAATACTGAAGATAACAGAAGGACAGTACAGACAACTTAAAGAGGCCTGTATTTGATAATAATGCAGTGGACATTTATCGTGAGATTCTCTGACGTATTGCATTAGTTTAGGATACTCTGGATTAAAGTTCTCCTGGTGCCTTTCTGTAATCATCCTTGTTGTTCTGCCTACATAAATCAAGTTACAAGACTCGTATCATACAGTATGTTACCCTGACACTCCTGCAGTTTGTAAATTGCTTGATCTTATATTGGTTATCAATCCAACAGACACCATTACACATTTTCACAAAACTAAAATTGCACCAGGACGATTCTCTATAAGGGCAACATAAAGCAATTTTTGATGAACCATTACTAAACTCATTCTTTGCCAGGTGATCCTTTAAATTTAGTCTAAGGAATACAAGGGCCTCAATTCACTAAGCTTATCTCCTGTCTTTAATAGCGTTTCTAGAGTGGTCACCATGGTGATGAGGCATGTAGTATTCAGGAAACATTTTACCTCAGGAAAACCTAAAGTTAACTCTTCTGTCTTTAAGTTAACTCTTTAATCCTTAAAATAACTCCAGAGTTAAAGACAGGCTGTTTATTAACTGCGTGTGAAAATAACTACAAAGGAGGTAAATTAACTACAGAGGAGGTAAAATAACTACAGAGGAGGTAAATTAACTACAGAGGAGGTAACGTAAGGAATGAAGAGATAAGATTACTCTCTTACTGTGTGGAGGTAAGTTTTCTCTTGCCTTATTATCTCCAGCATGATCTTAGTGAATTGAGGCCAAGGAATTTTACATGTATTCCTTAAGGTCCGTACACACGCCGGACACACTTGCATGTAAAAGTGAATTTGAGGACAGAAAGTTTTGAAACATTTCAGCTAACAGCATCCCACCAATCAAAGTTATTTGTGAGTCCAAAAATTGGATTTTAATGCCACACCATTTTCATGAAAAGGTCATAGTAACATCTTTATGGTTTAGTATTCTGATAAATTACTCAAATTGTACTTCTGAAGCATCCCAGATAGTTATAGTATGGTATTTACAGTGGATGAAGAGTTTCATTTTCTGCAGATGCCAGTTTCACCAAATGAAGACACAGTCTGCCTCCCAGTGTCCCAGGAAGAGGCCACTATAGGTGGGTACCCATTGCTGTGCCGACCTCTTAGTGGTACCTGTCGGTTTTCCTAAAGGTTTTCTAATTTGTTATGCATCTTGGAAATAGAGTTGGGCCGAACCTCCGATTTTAGGTTCGCGAACCGGGTTCGCGAACTTTCGCGGAAGGTTCGGTTCGCGTTAAAGTTCGCGAACCGCAATAGACTTCAATGGGGATGCGAACTTTGAAAAAAAAAAAAATTATGCTGGCCACAAAAGTGATGGAAAAGATGTTTCAAGGGGTCTAACACCTGGAGGGGGGCATGGCGGAGTGGGATAGATGCCAAAAGTCCCCGGGAAAAATCTGGATTTGACGCAAAGCAGCGTTTTAAGGGCAGAAATCACATTGAATGCTAAATGACAGGCCTAAAGTGCTTTAAAACATCTTGCATGTGTATACATCAATCAGGTAGTGTAATTAAGGTACTGCTTCACACTGACACACCAAACTGTTCACTGAACAGAACAGGTATGCAGTGGCGGGTTCACTGAACAGGTATGCAGTGGCAGGATCAATGAACAGGTATGCAGTGGCAGGATCACTGAACAGGTACGCAGTGGCAGGATCACTGAACAGGTATGCAGTGGCAGGATCAATGAACAGGTATGCACTGGCAGGATCACTGAACAGGTATGCAGTGGCAGGATCAATGAACAGGTATGCAGTGGCAGGATCAATGAACAGGTATGCACTGGCAGGATCACTGAACAGGTATGCAGTGGCAGGATCAATGAACAGGTATGCACTGGCAGGATCACTGAACAGGTATGCAGTGGCAGGATCAATGAACAGGTATGCACTGGCAGGATCACTGAACAGGTATGCAGTGGCAGGATCAATGAACAGGTATGCACTGGCAGGATCACTGAACAGGTATGCAGTGGCAGGATCAATGAACAGGTATGCAGTGGCAGGATCACAGTACAGGTATGCAGTGGGCTGAGGGCTCACTGAACAGAACAGGTATGCAGCCAGGAAGAAGTTAAGCCTAACTAATCTTTCCCTATGAGAGACTGCAGCAGCTCGCCCTACTCTCACTAATGCAGGCACACGAGTGGCCATAACGGCCGCCGCTGCCTGCCTTATATAAGGGGGGGTGGGGCTCCAGGGGCTAGTGTAGCCTAATTGGCTACACTGGGCCTGCTGACTGTGATGTAGAGGGTCAAAGTTGACCCTCAGGTGCATTATGGGGCGAACCGATTTTTTGCGAACTTTTGCCGCAAAACGTTCGCGTGCGACACCCGCACGCGAACCACCTAAGTTCGCGCGAACCACGTTCGCCGGCGAACCGTTCGGCCCAACTCTACTTGGAAATACAGTTGCAAACTAAACTACGAGGGTGAAAGGGACATCATTTATTTTTTCCCCAAAAAAATGCGTGGATTAATTGCATCAGAAAATAATGTTGGTTTTTTTTAGTTCATGTTACTCTGAAATCAACATACTTGTCTTGCAAAGAAGCTTTTTTTTTTGTTTTTGTTTTTCAAAATACCTTTTTTTCTTGTTTTTGCTGTTGAGTACCTTTGCCCTGTCTATTTTTTTTTCCTTAAAGGACATTTTCATCTAAAAAGGATTTAGCATTTCACTAGACAGTAAAGCTACATGGAGAAGTATCTGGAGACTCACAATCTGTACAAAATGCATCTACTAGAGTTGTGATTTTAGTGTGACCCTTCCTTCCTTCCTTCCTTTCTTTCTCTCTCTCTCTGGGCCATATGCAATTCACTTTTTCACCTGAGTTTTCTTCTAGGTGATATTTTTAAATTTTTCACTAAAATGCCTGCTAAGCCACCAGCAAGCAAGAAAATTCTCAAAATAATTTTGATAGTACTTTTGTACTTACTTCTCAGTACTTTTTCAGTTGAAAAGTGCTGGAAAGTTATTTTAAATAGAAGATGAAAAATTATCACCTAGGAGAAAACGCAGGAGAAAAGTGGAATTGCATATGGGCCTCTCTCTCTCTCTCTCTCTCTCTCTCTCTCTCTCTCTCTCTTTCTTTCATATTTCTTTCATTTCTCAAATAGGCATCAGCTTTATCTCGATCCTAAGGAGGGAGCAGCAGACAAACTGTTATACAGCTGCGGTGAAAGGGGCCTGATTTCTCCTACCTTGACTTCGACCCCCCCCCATGCTCCCCCCTCTATGACACTGCTTCGGCAGTGGGGGGACCGGGTTACTCTCACCTCTTCCCGTCTCTGATCTCCTGATTAAAGGAAGTAGAGTAAGCGGCACTGGAGACACAGAAGACCTACACTGCACCCCCATCCTACACTGTAATACCTATACCGGGGGCAACTATACCTGGCTACCTATACTGGGGTCAACTATACCTGGCTAGTTATACTGTGTACCTATACTGGGGGCAACTATACCTGGCTACCTATACTGGGGTCAACTATACCTGGCTAGTTATACTGGAGGAACCTATACCTGGTTACCTATACTGAGACAAAAAGGAGACACAGAGAGCCTGATATAGTGTAGTATGTACTGAAACACGTGGAAAGATTAGAAGTGAGATACGTATACTCACAAACATGGGTCGCCGCTCAGGCAACCACTGCATAGGAAGGTGAGGAGATTAGACCTTTGGAAAAGAAGCAGGCGGTTTACTTCCGGCAAACAGAAGGAGCGATCAGTGTGGCAGGGTAGAAGAGGGGAAGGATAAAGGTGCTGCTCTTGGTATCCACCTCGGTGGCAAAAGTATCTGTGTTTGAGACAAGAAGAGACAGAGCGCACTCAGGGGAACAGTACAGCAGTAGATTGGGTGAATTCAGAATAATCTCACCTCTAGAAGTTGCTGGCGAGCCTGTACAGGAGTAGCCAGCGTGTAGGCTTTTATCCCTCTAGCCAGGGATCAGGCACAAAGGCAGCTGGATTCCTCCTTCACTCGGATGGTTGTTGGCAGGCAATGAGCGGCTCTGAAGTTGTACACCCTGTCTGTGTGCGAGTCCGCTATCTGCGGTTGCACAAACAGATTGTGGTGGATTTCAAAGCATCAGCTCCAGGATTGAGGGATCTAAAAGCAAAGCTCCACGCTGCTCCATGAGTCTCGCACAGGCAGTTCACGGGCAGTTGGAGTGGTAGTCTGATTGTAATGCAGCAATGCGTGTAGGAAAGAAGAAACGGCGGCTGCCGTATAGTGTTAAGATTTATTAAAATATATTGCAACGCGTTTCAGGAGACCAAGTCCTCCTTTCATCAGGCAAAGAGGAGGCAGGAGATTAGACCTGTTCTCACTCAGGATTAAGAAGTCGCTCTCTGTAGATCAGAAAAGATAGGGGTAGGTCACCCCTCCACCAGGGGTGGACACGGTGTGTAGACAAAAGAACAGAGGCACCAGCAGGATAAAACTTAATAAAAACTTTAAAAGTGCTAGGGAGGTAGCGGTGGACTCACCTCCAGAAAGCAGACACAAAACAACTGTCTGAAAAGTTTAAACCCATTTATTATAAGTACCCCAAAAGTGCAACGCGTTTTGCAGGCAAAGCACGCTTCCTCAGGCAATACAAGGGGGACAAAACAGTAGCTCGTGAGATGCAGGAATAGCTCCTTTTGACAGAGACGCTATTCCTGCATCTCACGAGCTACTGTTTTGACCCCCTTCTATTGCCTGAGGAAGCGGGCTTTGCCTGCGAAATGCGTTGCACTTTTGGGGTACTTATAATAAATGTGTTTAAACTATTCAGACAGTTGTTTTGTGTCTGCTTTCTGGAGGTAAGTCCACCGCTACCTTCCTAGCACTTTTAACCACTTCCGGATAACGGGTGGTTTTGCTGATCGGTGCTGCGTGGGCTCTCCAGCCCGCAGCACCGATCAGCTAGCAGCCAGGCCGATCAGACTTCCCCCCTTTTTTCCCCACTAGGGGGATGTCCTGCTGGGGGGGTCTGATCGCCGCCGGCTGCTTGCGGGGGGGCTCTCTTCAAAGCCCCCCTCCGCAGCGCTTCCTGGCCGCCTTCCCCTTCCCTCCCTCTACCTCCCCCTGTGAGCGGCGCAGGACGGAATTCGTCCTGCGCCGGATAGGATAGGCTTCAGCCTATCAGGTGCCGGCGGTCCCCGGCCAATCAGAGGCCGGGGATCGCCGATCTCCGCCACGGCGCTGCTGTGCAGCAGCTCCGTATACATGTAAACACCGGGGAAGATCTTCCCCGTGTGTTTACATTTACCCTGCGAGCCACGATCGGAGGCTCGCAGGGTGTTCACGGAGACACCCTCCGTGAACTGACATGGAACGGCCGCTCATACGAGCGGCCGTTTCCATGCAATCCACTTCAGGATTCAGGGGCGTAGTTAAGCGTACGCCGAATCCTGAAGTGGTTAAAGTTTTTATTATTCACAATCGTTTAAGCGCACATCCTATCCAATGTAAAAGTCCACAAAAAACACTAAAAACACTGTTCAGGAGTTCCTCAAAGCTGTTCTTATATATGCAATGTCTTGCTCTCTTCTATCACCGTCACCATGGACACCCAACAGTAAGCAGACTCACCAGATGTATTGGCCACTGCTAGACTGGCCAACCATGCACAAATCCAGGAGCCTCAGTACTTCAGGATCCTGGTACTGCTGTGATGCTGTCCGTTCAGACCACCATCCTCCTCCCCATAATCCTTGCATTGTACCTCAAAGAAACAGCCTCCATAGCGTAACTCCGTAAAAAACTTAAAACTTTAATATTAAAATTGCACTCACATGCTCCAGGTTATATTGCACATTTAGAGTTTCACGGGCTCTCCCCCGTTGCCTGGCAAGCTCACTTCCTGGTATGTCCAGGAAGTGAGCGGCTGGTGAAGGCGGTGGAGTCTGCAGGCTGAGTGGAGGGGGAACGTGAGGACCCAACACAAGCTGTGCCTTGCCAGGCAACGGGGGAGAGCCCGTGAAACTCTAAATGTGCAATATAACCTGGAGCATGTGAGTGCAATTTTAATATTAAAGTTTTAAGTTTTTTACGGAGTTACGCTATGGAGGCTGTTTCTTTGAGGTACAATGCAAGGATTATGGGGAGGAGGATGGTGGTCTGAACGGACAGCATCACAGCAGTACCAGGATCCTGAAGTACTGAGGCTCCTGGATTTGTGCATGGTTGGCCAGTCTAGCAGTGGCCAATACATCTGGTGAGTCTGCTTACTGTTGGGTGGCCATGGTGACGGTGATAGAAGAGAGCAAGACATTGCATATATAAGAACAGCTTTGAGGAACTCCTGAACAGTGTTTTTAGTGTTTTTTGTGGACTTTTACATTGGATAGGATGTGCGCTTAAACGATTGTGAATAAGCATTAAGGTCTTGCCGGATCTTGTGGTAGCGCACTCCGTTGGGACAATTTTATTAGGTGTAAATTGTATAAGCTATAGCGCTTTGATAACACGGTATATAAAAAGTTTTTATTATGTTTTATGCTGCTAGCACCTCTGGTTAACTATATTGCATGTTTGCCTGGCGACCTATACTGAGGGCACCTTTACCTGGCTAGGGGCACCTACTGTATACCTAGCTACCTGTACTGGGGTCACCTATATCTGGCTACCTATACTGGGGTATAAACACACCCAGAGAACATCTACGTGTGGGGCTAAGTTCATTAAATCCATTGAGTGCTGATCAAGTAATCCATATAGTTTAGTCATTCAATGGGATAGGTGCATGATCAAGAAGGAAACACAAGGTAAAAGGACCCTGCCCAAAGGCTTACAATCTAGAGGTGTGTTGGGGGGAGTATAGACATAATAGATGGAGGATGATGCCTAGGTGCTCGGCAGTGGGGGTTAGGGCATTCATGAGGAAGGGAAGGCAAGCAGGTATAGGTGTGTTCTAAGGGCTTGCTTGAAGGTGTCGAAGGAAGGGGCAAGCCTTATGAGGGTTTGCAGGGAGTTTCAGAGAGTAGTGGCAGCTCTAGAGAAGTCCCGGAGTCTTGAATGGGAATGGGTGATGAGCGGCGTAGTCAGCTCTAGGTCATTGGTGGATCGAAGTGTGCAGCCAGCCAGGAAGTGTACCTGTGGATAAGTTCAGATACCCGTATGTACTGTACTTTGAGCTGGTATTGTGGAGGGATTTGTTGGCCAACACCCTGCATCTTCAAGGTGATTCTGGAATGAATAGGCAGCCAGTGGAAGGATTTGCAGAGGGGGCCGCAGACACTAACTGTGGGAAAAAATTAGGCCCAAACTAATGCAGATGTGGCTGTGTCATAAAAATATCAGGCTAATAGAAATAGCATCAATTGGCAGCTTGTTGGCATCATTACAAAATACATTGCAAAGAAAAACATGTTGTTCTTATTTTGTTTCACTTCGCATGGCGAACTTTACAAGGCAAACTTGACTGCCAATTTTGAGAGATTGGTGCTGAATCCAAACTCATACATTTCCCTCACTCATCCCTAGTGCATGACATAAACACTTCTTTCAATGGAATGCAGTTTTTTTCTAAAAGCTACATTTTTCATTATCTAATATGGTTAGTTCAGATTCAAATAGTGCAGAGTGGAACATTTAACCTTCGGATATTAACCACGTGAGTACCGCAGTGTTAAACCCCCAGTGACCAGGCCATTTTTAGTAAAATAGGCCACTGCAGCTTTAAGGCTTCGCTGCACAGGGCCGTCCAACTCAGCACACAAGTGATCCCCCCCCCCTTTTCTCCCCACCAACAGAGCTTTCTGTTGGTGGGGTCAGATCAGCCCCAGGAATGTTTATTTATTTTTTTATAAATATTTATTTTATTTTATTAAATTTTTCTATTTTTTTAATTGTTGTTCCTTCCCTCCCCCCATCAGCCTATCACATCACTCCTGTGTCCCCCAGGGGGACAGCCATGTCACACGGCTACCCCAGTACAGAGCCGCTTTAGATTGCAGAGCTGTACATTAGACGGCGGTTTCGCAATCGCCGCTGGGAGACTGAAGGTGGAGCAGATCAGAGAACTCTCCTGCAAGCCCCATAGGAAGCCATTCACGCCAATCGGCGTGGAGTGGTCTTGGAGCTTCTGCCACGTTCACGCCAATTGGCGTGGAGCGGTTGACAGGTAGTTAACATAAAGGACACCTGAAATGAGAAGGATATGGAAGCTGACATTTTCACTTCCTTTTAAACAATACCAGTTGCCTTGCAGTCCTGCTGAGCTCTTTGGCTGCAGTAGCGTCTGACACACACCTGAAACAAGCATGTAGCTAATCTAGTCAGACTTCAGTCAGAGCACCTGCTTTGCATGCTTGTTTAGTCTATGGCTAAAAGTATTAGAGGCAGATGATCAGAAGGGCAGCCAGGCAATTTGAAATGTTTAAAAGGTAATAAATATGTCAGCTTCTATATCCTTCTCCACTCAAGTGTGCTTTAAAGTTCTGCATCTAATTTTTTAAAGCTATTTCTTGTGATGTCAGAAGCTTAAAGGGAACTGAGCAGATTTCCTTTCACTGGAATTTCTCCTGGCATAGAAGCTGCCATGTTCCCCCTCCCCTTCTCACAGTCCTTATTTATACTGCACAAGTCAGAGATGCTATCTTGACACATCGACGCACACAATGTCTTTGAAGAAACTGTCCTAATTACCCACCCCCTCTGTTGATGAAAAGGTATTGTTTACTTCTTGGTAATGACCCCAATAAAACAATTAGCTTCCTGAAATCTCTGCGGGGCCGGGGGATGGACAGGCAGGCCTGCTGAAATAGGGTAATAAAACTACTTTGAATGTAAAATAAAAGGTAAAATGGAATTTTATTTTAATAATGGTGCCTTAATGAGTGAATCTGTGAATGCATTTGTTTGAACATTTGCATGTGAGCGTGCAAAGGGTTACTGATTTTTGCTATTTTAATAATGAGACATATTGTTGGCATGCATTTTTCATGTGCTTTTGAGATGTCCTGGGTTCTAAAAATGGTGCTCGGTTCACTTTAATTCAGCTGTGATTTTCCCTGGTAGACTGTATTGCTTGCGAAAGAGCAATGTGGCAACACCGTGTGCACACTGCTTGTCTGATATACGGTATACTGCTACTGACATCTAATTGACGTTTACTGGAGCCGCAGGCCATATTGTATGCATTGTAAGCATTGCATAGTTATTTATAGACATATACTGACACAACATTCTGCTTTTCAAGGAAAAAACTCAGGTGATCATTATTAACTGTCAAATACATAGAACAGTACCGTTCTAGAAATAACCTAGTTTGGAGCCACAACAGCTGATTTAGGGCCCGGGACATGTGGTGGCCAAGTCTGTCCCTAACATGTTTAATGGTCTCAATATTTTTGCGTTTTTCAACCCTGCAAGCACCAGACACCTGTACTTAAAGAGGAACTCCAGTGCAAATAATGTAATAAAAAAAAGTGCTTCATTTTTACAATAATTATGTATAAATGATTTAGTCAATGTTTGCCCATTGTAAAATATTTTAAATCCCTGATTTACATTCTGACATTTAGTACATGGTGACATTTTTAGTGTGGGCAGGTGATGTAGATGCTGCATGCTTTTTTGACAGTTGGAAACAGCTGTAAACAGCTATTTACCACAATGCAGCAAGGTTCACAGACAGAACACTGCCAAGAGTACGTACTCAGAGTTTGTTGTGGGAGGGGTTTCACCACAATATCAGCCTTACAGTGCCCCCCGATGGTCTGTTTGGGAAAAAGAATAGATTTCTCATGTAAAAGGGGGTATCAGCTACTGATTGGGATAAAGTTCAATTCTTGGTTGGAGTTTCTCTTTAAATTAAGTAACTGAACAGAGAAACTTGAGGAGGGAGTGTAGAATGCCAGCAGTTTATGGGGTACTGGAGAAATCAGTTGGCACAAACAGAAATAAACAGAGACCGGATGCAAAAGCATAACTATATATCTTAAATGGGCACTATGGCGAAAATTTTAAAATTTAAAATAAGTGCAAACATAGACAATTAAGAAGTACGTTTTCCAGAGTAAAATGAGCCATAAATTACTTTTCTCCTATGTTGCTGTCACTTACAGTAGGTAGTGTAATGCACTCCTCCTGTTGCCAGTATGGGATGTCCCTAGGCTGTGTCCAGCAGTACTCCAGACGATTCACATAGTAGAAGGAAGTCAGCTGGCACCATCCAAAGTATTTTTCATGCTCTTTTATTGTCAAATCATCACAGCAGCAGACAATGCGACGTTTCGAGGTAAAACCTCTTTATCAAGCTCTTGCTGTGAGTCAAATGCAATATGTATCATTACAGACACGTTTATATAGTTATCATGGAACATGTACAGCCAATCAAATCTCTCTATCCTTATCACCAATCTTAATAGTCCTTATAATAAGCGGACCTGATGGGGAACTGTGTTGCTGTATGTTCATTGGTACATTTAAATATGGTTCCCTCCCATCCCCGCACACCCACCTTGGATCGTGGCCAGGTCCCCTGCAAGACAGCATCTGTCCGCCGCCCTCTTCCAGGTCGCCGCAGCGGACCTGAGTGAGAACTCGGGTGATAACACGTCCGTGGCCGACGCATGCACAGTCACAGCGTGTCAAGCTGACTAGTCATGACGTGCTCGCCTCGGCGGGACCCGCCCCCCCCACATCACTTTCATCTAAAAGGGAAAACATGGCCTCGTCCAATCCAGAACAACCAGGAAGTAAACAAAGCAGCGTGTGACCTATAGGTCGCATCAGCCGCCGTTGTAGCAATAGTACACGTCATAACGTGCGACCACAACGTCGCACCACTGTTACACACACTTATCGTCATAAAACATTATCATAGGGACTGTCTCCACCAAAGTATATTCACATTTAAAGAACCCAAACAAAATTAACATTAATTATAAACAAAGTCAAGGGGATCAATGGAATGGCTTAGTGTGCCATAGTGTGACTACAGTCAGGGGACCATTATCTCATGAGATGTAACAAAAACCAAAACAAAAAAACATATTGCATAACTGGATACAATGGAGCCGTGGGGTACATCCTAAATAAAAGGTATAAGATCTAATTCTCTATTAAGAACCCTCGGCTCCATTGTATCCAGTGTTTTAATCCAAAACGCCTCTCTCCACAACAATCTTTTTATTCTATCCCCACCTCTTTTTGGAGGCATGCCTTGCTCAATTACCATAAACCTCAATTGGCTAACTTTATGTTTGGCCTGAACAAAATGATATGCGGCCGCTTGATCTACTAGTCTTTCCCGTATAGCATGCTTATGCGATGACAGTCTCTTTTTAGGGTTTGGCGTTGTCTGGCCCACATAAAGTAATCCGCATGGACATTTAAGGGCATACACTACATATGAGGAGTCACAAGTGTGCCACCCTCTAACCTTATATTTAGTGCCCCGATGAAGATGTACCACTTCCTGTCCTCTGATTACTGAACTACAGTGTACACAGTTGAGGCACGGATACATGCCTCTCCTGGTAGTTGTAACAACTAACAAGTTGTAAAAATATCACCTAGGAGAAAACTCAGGAGAAAAAGTAAATTGAATAAGGGCTCCTGTGTTCTTTCTGCCCATCATTACTGCTGAACACTTCCAGACTTAAGCTTAATTTTATACAGACTTTTAACTAATTTATGACTACTGTGTATACATTGAATAACTTGTCAATATCATTATGTTGACACTTTTACTTCATGTTAGAGGAAAAAAATAGAGTTTTATCTTCATAAAAGACAAATCAAGTCTTAATTTTGAAAGCTACATTTTATTGAAGGTACAAAATGAGCTGCCAAAAGTATCACACATTTGCATTTGACACAATCTCATATAGAAAAAATAATAATTTAAAACTTGTGTAAGTTCTGTTCATTTATCAGAAAGACAAGACAAGTAGATAAATAAATCTGAAATGATAAAAAAATAGACTACGGTCCATTCATGCTTTGACTCGTAACATCCAGGAAACACGTGGATTCATCTGACATTGGAAAACACTTTGATCATGCAATGGGATGTCCAATCCAATCTGTCCTGGAGAGTTAGAGCTCGGCTGCTGGCTCCAGACTGGAGAATATTGCACAAAATAAACGTATGGAATCTCATGAAATCGTCACTGAGGTTCATCATTTTTATACCAAGGCAAATACTTCACAAGATTATGTCAGAAAATAAATCTCTTCCATAGAACACCAACCCAAGTCTTAGAACCAAATTACTATAATGATGTCATCTTTATCGCTTACAAGACATTTTCAAAGAAAATTGGAGACATGCCAGAGCGTCAATTACAATACTTATTTACTAAAATATCTAAAGGTGAAAATATTTTTGGTGCCCCCAATTAAGCTAAATTGTATGCAAATCTGGTACCCTCGACTTGCTTGTTGTGGGCATCAAAAAACAACTATTCCCTTAAATATTTTCGAAAACAGGGGCCTCAATATGTTCACCTAGAATAATTAAACTTTTACAATAATATTTATAATTAATTAAATTCATTCAATCAATATTTATAAATATTTAGCATGTTATCAGAGCAGCAGACTCTCTCAATCTTGTATGGAAAGACCGACAGTGGTAAAGTTTTAGAGAAATTATGTGGAATCAACCCACTGTACATCTGTCAGATATAAGGCTTACAAGAGAGTCAAATACTAACTCAGTTATTGAGAACATGTGGCTGAATCCCCATCCATGACAAAACAGGCCTTCAGAGTACTTACAGTAAATGGCCCATCCTTTATGACAGCGCCACTGGAATGTAAGCCATCATAAGATCAGCAGTTAATAAGTAAAGATGTTAAACAGTACAGACATGTTACAGATCAACAGCTGTATTCAATCGCTTCAGTGCCATGATGCATCTGATATCGAAGAGCAATGACTGCATTTTATACAGATTACAATGCTGAGCAAGGCAAATGGACAGAAACATTAGAAAACACAAGGCACAATAGCACAATGTAAATATTATTATCTCTGTTCTCTATTCAGAGAGTAAAAAATACAACAACAAAAAACAATGTTGTCCGCTGACATTCTAAATCGGTTGTGGAATCAATTATTTAGGTCATGCCCAGGATCTTCTTGAAATGCCAGCCTTATCACATACTATGTAAATGAAAGCTTTTAGAGCACAAAACTATCTAGATGTAATACAAGCAAAATCTTTCTATGTCATTTTTATAAGATGTCCCAAACATGCAGCAAAAATGAGTTTCACTTAGATGACACTTTTAAAGTGAAATGCCACTTTTGTTAAAAATTTATATAGCCTATGTACTTTTCAATTTGTAATTTCATGTTTTTAAAATATATGCTACCATTTCAATTTACAGCTAACTATGATTTTCTTAAAGGAATACTGTAGGGGGCCGGCGCATTACCAGGAGCTTCTAATGGTCCCCCGCAGACATCCTGTGCCCGCACAGCCACTCACCGATGCTCCGGCCCCGCCTCCAGTTCACTTCTGGAATTTCAGACTTTTAAGTCTAAAAAACCACTGCGCCTGCTTTGCCGTGTCCTCGCTCCCGCTGATGTCACCAGGAGCATACTGCGCAGGCACAGACCATAATGGGCCTGCGCAGTACACTCCTGGTGACATCAGCGGGAGCGAGGGACGGCAACGCAGGCGCAGTGGTTTTCAGACTTTAAAGTCTGAAATTCCAGAAGTGAACCGGAGGTGGGGCCAGAGCATCGGTGAGTGGCTGTGCGGGTACAGGATTTCTGCGGGGGACCATTAGAAGCCCCAGGTAAGTTCAACTCATTTTCCCCGACCCCCTACAGTATCCCTTTTGCTGGTGTTGCAACCATGGTAACAGTATGCTATGTGTGTACTGACTGCTCCGTTTGATGTATAGAACAACTCCAAATTCCAATCTACATTTACAGGCAATTAGCAGCACAGAGCAGACAGAACATTTTTTGCATCCCTATCTCAACGTTTACAGAAATTGCCTTGAAAATGTGTCACAACTAAAGTTAGAAAAGGTATTCCTTGTTTTATTTTTTACAGACTTCGCAGTCTTTACCAGCCATTAAAGCATTTTTAGGTTAACATACTCATGATGTATGAACATTTTCTCATTGATAAAAGTGGAGATTCACTTTCATTGCTGTTGGTGGATTCTACAACTTCCAACTTTTTGATTTAAAATGTAGTTGTTTATTTTGCCGCTTTCACCAATTAGGGCCTGAGAACACTAACGCAGTTGTGTTCGCTTTTCAGCAACACATCAATGTTACAGATGCTGAAAAGCGGACACAACTGCGTACAACTGTGCACAACTGCGTTAGTGGACGCAGGCCCTTATGGATGCATTTGGAAAAAAGGCAGGGATTAACTCCCCATATTTACATATGTTTATGCTCTGAGTGATAATAATGCCTATATACATTCTGATCTGTTCTAACACTCCTGCAAATTCCTACATCCTCATATTACTAGATATTTTATAGTTTGTTAAAGGGAGCGTTTACGTGTAACATTTTCAGCATTCTATGGTTAGTCTTTTGAATGAAAACTGTGACCCAGCATAAACTAAACCATACAGCCTTGACATTAATAATATAGGTATCCCTAACAAGTGGTAACACTTTCTTAACATGTTAGGGATTAAATGTGTCTATAATTAAATTGCTGTATTTTTTAAAGGGAATGAGTACTTATTTTTCCTTAATTTTTTGTTGTTTTAAGTATTTTCTAGAAATTGTACTAAAATAGATATAAACAAGCGATTCTACTTTTTTTTTTTTATCAGGATAGATCAAACGTGAAAATTTGATTTTTTTTTATCGTTTTACCTGCTAGTTGTAGTGGTGAGCATTGTAAATACAATAAATGCTTTATATTGCTGAATTTCAAGTAAAGAATAAGAGCTACATTTACAAAAATAAAGCCTTGTACACACATTAGAGGAAACTTGACCATTTTGATTAAAATGTAGCATGTGTACAGCTGCCACCCTATAACTTTTATAGATCTGACAGCGGCAAACAAGTACATTGTTTTCCTCCTTACCCCACCTGCCAGAAGCTGTACTACTATTGTGTGCCGTACCATCCTCCCTCCACTCCCCATAGATACAGTGCATAAATAAAGACTATGTGCAGTGCATAAAAAAAGACTACATGCAATAAAAAAATAGTGCACCCTACCTTTCCTTTGGGACTTCCACCAATGAGTTGTTCAATTCCCTGCTCTGTCCCTGCTTACTTTCGGGTTTGGGTGTCCCTGTCTATTATGAGTGATGTCACAAATATTTGAGTACCACAGTCTCTGAGATGTAACAAAATTGCTCTTTAAAGTTTAAATCGCTTTCTTTAACCTCTACCTAAACTGAAATATCTTTATATAGAATGACCCTCCTCTCCTCTTTATTATTTTATATGGTTTGAAAAGATCATTAAAAAAAAATCACAAACTGAAAATCAACACGTATTGGCATGATTTACTAAGAGATGGATAGTGTAAAGAGAGCTTTTCACTTAGAAGCCCTTCAAACATCCAATCAGGCACATATTTCCTGTGCACCTGAGAGAATGTGTGATGTGAACTCTAGCAGTCAAGTCACTTCTTTAAAATGTATTTACTGCTCTTTAACACCACCTTGGTCTGTCATATTTTATACAGACAGATACAGGCAGGGCCGGCCCGCTCATGAGGCGGGGTGAAACATTTGCCTCAGGCGGCACATCTGGGGAGGCGGCACCCGCCTGTCCGTGGGTGGGGGGCCGCCCGCCGAGCTGGAGGAGTAGCGAGCAGGAAGGGGGTATTGGGCCTAGCGGTGGGGAGGGGGGTCGGACCCCCCCTCCCTCGCCTGGGTCCCCCAATCTGCGCTCCCCATCCAGCTGAAAATAGTTAAGTTCCAGCGTATAGATAAGAGGCAACGGGCGGGGATCACTCACCTTTTCCGCGTTCCAGCGAGCGCTCCACTATGGGCGGCGTTGCAGGAAGTGACATCAGTGGAGTGCTCGCTGGAACGCGGAAAAGGTGAGTGATCCCCGCCCGTTGCCTCTTATCTATACGCTGGAACTTAACTATTTTCAGCTGGAGGGGAGCGCAGATCGGGGGACCCAGGCGAGGCCCAATACCCCCTTCCTGCCCGCTACCCCTCCACCTTGGTGCCCCCCCCCCCCCCCAAGGGGGAGCGGCGGCGATTTTTTAAATTTTGCCTCAAGCGGCAAAAAGTCTTGGGCCGGCAGAATAAGCAGTAATACAGGTTAACTACATTTCTGTTGTTCCATGTATATCATATTATAAAATGTATAAACACACATCAGTAATAAACACAAGGCACTGAAGGGGTTCCATACAGCCTTGACAAAGTGCATTGTTTAGCTCATAAGTGCAACGTAGACTGTTGCCAGTCTTCTCCTGTGACAGTTTCGTAAAGTAGATTTTAGCCTCTACCATATTCCTGCTGTGCAAGACTTATGGATTTATAAGGGTATACAAGAAAATCTATGAAATGTTGAATAGACGTTTTCCCCATTAAGAGTATTCAGTTTCTAGCTTTCATTTTCAAACCTGAAGTAAGAAAAGTCTGATTGGCCAATATGCATTCTGATTTATTCTGATGTACCGTATGTATTCGGATTGCCTGCAAAATCTGCAGTGTTCCATGATCTATGTCTGTTTCCTGTACACTGATGATGCAGTTTATGGTGTTTGCCTGATAATTAATTTATGCAGAACAAAATGAAGGTTTCAAAACATGTTGAGGGAATATGAATAGTAACTAGAGATACGTTTCTCATCTAACTTTGCATGCAAATTTTCAGATATTTTAAAATTAAGCTAGTTAAACCCAGTGGCCAACTAATAGTAGCTACTGGGTTTGACTAAGTTACAAATCTTCAGGAAAGCGCTTGCCAAGCTGGATTTTAAACACGTGATGGCAATGTGAAGAATCAAACTGTAAGTGAATTCCAGGCAATGTTAAGAATTCAATAAATATGAAATGTGTTTGGTTGCCATAGGTACATGTACAAACACGGCTAGAGCAGAAGTGGAGTAGTTGCCCAGACCATCTGCTATATGAATATACTAAAATGCTTGTATGTTAAGGAGAGCTGTACTAGGGTAGATGGTCATTTCTGAATAGAGTGGCCCATGGCTGCCATCATGGAAGTACAGGTAGTACTCCAATATGAGGCCCACAGGACTATATTTTATCATGCTTAGGGGCCCAAGATACGATTTGATCTCCACTAAAGTCCTAATGACAGCAGGTGGCAAACTACTGCTTCCTTTGGGGTCTACCAATGTATCTGTCACCTTAAGGACCAGATCTGTTCATCACATTATCAATGTGCCTAACACAATGATGCTATTACTTCCCAAGAGGCAATGGCCATTTTTCTGGCCTATAGTTTTCAGACAGCTTTCTCTTTCAACTCAAAAAATGAAGGTGTTTCTGCCTCTAGAGCTGCATGTTCAGCACATTAACCAGAATGGTATTAGGCACATTGCTTACCCCATAAACCTGAATAGTATTACAGACACATTTCAAGTTTTAGACTACAGGGATTGATTTGCTAACTAGTGGAGTTAGCAAATCAACTATTGGAGAATATACCAATAAACCTGAGATAGATTCCTTAAAAGGTGTCTGTAAATAGTTTGCTCTTCAGTTTGCTCATCACAGTGTAAAGTCAGACCTCAGCTTTCCTCAGCCAGGCAGCCAGAACATGGAAAGTCACTGCTGATTACTGCACTTGCTGTGGGTAGCCATGCTTTGTAAATTGCTCTTTGACTAGTGATAGTAGAATGTGTGCACGTGGGGTTTTACCAAGTGTGCAAACAGTTTAGATTTTGTATAGAGCACATCACCATAAATCTGAAGAGCAATAGGGCCAGTCAGAGAGCAGCACTTCACAAAATACTTCAGAGAAGAGGCACTATAATGAAATGAAATACAATCAAATCAATAGAGTAAAAGCTAACACCATGTAAATTCACATCCCGAACACTCACTCAATATTTTTCAGCTTTAGCAGCCGAGTGTGTTTAATAGCACAATGCTTTGCATAACCCTAATAAGGTCTCCTTTTAAATCTGTAGTTAACATAAACAAAACATTTCCCTACAGTCAATAATACTGTACATGGCAACCATCTTTATAGGTGTAAAAAGTGCCATGCACTAAATTTATACCACATTCCTAAACCTCAGGCCTCAATTGGTATCACGGGAATACTAAACAGATAGCAAGACGATGTGCAGTAGAGAGAGTTGGTGAGAAGCTAAAGCAGTAATTACCACTTACATGCAAATTTAAAGCAAATGCAGCCTGGAAATGGGCCAATCACATGGACTTCCTGTCAATTTGGATTGGACCAGTTCCAAGCTGCACACAATTTGCATTCAATTTGCATTGAAGCCTTAACTTGGGAGAATTTTGTTGACCTTCTCTGGCATGCAGGGGCTATAACAACAGACTGATCAATATAGATGGTTGATTGTATTTTTGGATGACATGACTCTATGAAATCCAAGCTGTACTCTGCAATAAGAAAAGCCCTGTAATTAACCAGAAGTGGTGGTCCACAGCTCCATTCACTTGCGAAAATAACAGCTTGTGGCAAACTGGTGACCAGGCATTACAGACACCAGTGTTTTGTAATATGTGGTAAGAAGTAGAGAATGCTATTTTATGGCCTATCACTTTGTTGTAAATAGGGCAATTGTCAATGCACTGCCTCAAAGAGGAACTGTACTGAAAATAAGGTCATGATTAAAACTGCTTTTTTTTTTTTTTTTTTTTTTACATTATTCCTTTATAGGTAATCAGTCAGTGTTTACCCATTGTAACATTTATCACAAGTGATAACATCTTTTGTCCTCTCAGATGCAACTCTGCGGGGTATTTGTTTTTGAGAATTCCAAAGTCAATGGAAATAATGCCTAATCTCCCAGAATGATCTGTGAGGAGAATTCGGCATACCTAATCAGCATAGGCTAAGCTAGGCTACTCTTTTCTAATTATAGAGAACTGAAAATGATGTTATTTCAGTAGAATTAGCTGTATTTTACTGGTGAGAACGCTATTCACTCTTGTAAGAACAGGCCGCTAAAAATAAGACAACCCTGATTAACTAATGACATTACTTTTCTCACACTGCTTTTCTCACTTTGAAGGTTCTGATAAAGTATACAGTATAATGTGAGAATACTCATGAGAGAAAATTAATGTTCCAAGGCCTTGGTAAGATACATCTATTTCTTTGCAGGTAATGAAGGTATAACAAAGTCATTATGAAGATTATTAATTGCTGTTGCATAAACACTTGTGTTTTATACCGATTGATGCTTTCCATATGAATTATTCATTAAGCACCTCCAATATGTACTGCACAGGAAGGCAGAATGAAGAATTTTTGTACTTTGAAATCTCTGCAGAGCACACTTATGCACATTCCTCCTGGTCTACATAAGAGCAATCTCTACCATTTTTTCCATATACTGAGTAGTCCTGTAACAATATCATACCCAAAACTCACCTTATTAAAGGAGATCAGAATAAGAGGAGGGTGATATGTTATTTGAAAACTAGTGAATATTGGCAGAGCAGGCCACTGCTTTTCTAGGGCTGAAGTGCCATGGAGTAATAGGAGTTGATTTTTAACTGTGAAGCAATGAAAAACTGCTTATTATAACCAATCAGGTGTCAGTGCTTTTCAAAGACGGGTTCATTCCTGATTGGTTGCCATGGGTTCTATTTTTGTTGGCATCAATTATAAATAATCTTCAAAGACCGTATTTTATCTAAATTGTTACAAACAGGGAAAGCCCACAAATGCTTCTGTCTATGAGGCAGCCATTTATGACTGGTAAAGAAAAACAAAAACAAAACAACAAATGGGTGGTAAAGCTAATTTTCTTGAATATAACACATTTGACTGCTGACTTCTGAGTTTGGAGTATTGGGAAAGGGGTATATATTTTATGATATTCCTGGTTTGTACTCAACAGCAAACCTCCAACTCAAACCTGAAACTTTCAAGAAATAATTACAAGGCATGTTTGTTTCAATATCATTTTTCAGAGTTTTCAGCTACAAAGGGGACCTGTCAGGACAGAAATATGGCAACTGCCACTGCTGATTTGATTCCTTCTAATGTGCTAGCTCTGAGACTGCCACCCTATACACTTTAATTAGCATATTACTCATGGATAGGGACTCATACTTCTTTTACATCAGTGACTGTGCATCAACCAATGATAAAGATGGCAGCCCCTAAACTTAAAAGACAATCAGCAATGGCCAATCCATAATTCCACCCTGATGTGGCATGCAGTCTAGAGGTACTGGTGAGGGCCACAAAAATAAATGTAGATATTTGTCTCATGTCCAGCTAGTAAACCTTTTGATTAGAGAAAATATTAAGTGCTTCTTTGCATGTCCCATCGATAAGTTAAAGCAGTACATCTATATAAACTGTAAAAAATAAAGCAACATTTTGACATCTGTTTTCATTCCCATCTTGGCACAATCTGTTTCCAAATGTTCCTTTTTGGTCTCTATACATCACTGGAAGTTCTGGGCCCAGATAAGAACCTGGGTGGGAGACAGCCGCAGCAGGCAAGCCAGAGTGACTTCTGTATGTCTGGGTTTCGGAAAGCATAAATAATCGGGTTGATGACAGAATTAAAAGTGGCTGGCAGGACCAGGGAGTAAGTGTATATCATGGGGTAACTCGAGTCTGCAACCAATGAATACACAGCAAAGGGAATCCAGCAAAGTGCAAAAGTGCCCAATATGAGAGATAAGGTTGATACTCCCTTCCTGGTGCTGGAGGCTTGGGATGTGGCCATGAACTGGTGCTGCACTGCAATCTGCTGGGCATGGCGGAAAGCAATCCTGCAGATTTGCAGGTAGAGTTGCATCATGAGAGCAAAAAGCAGGAGGAAAGTCACTGCCAGTACAGCTGCATTATTTTTGGTCACTGGTCTCAGGACGCTGCACGAAGATGGTTCTCTCACACAGTTCCACCCCATGATGGGTAACAAGCCAATACAGATGCACAGGACCCAAAGCAGGATGAGCATCATATAGGTAAAAGTCAGAGTCCTTTCTGTGTGGTAGGTAAGAGCATTGTACAGAGACAAATACCTGTCCAGAGTAATAGCTAGAAGGCTACAGACAGAGGCTGAGAAAGAGGCTAGGAGCAGTCCAGTTGAACTCAATGTGGCCACTTCATTATTAAAAACATATATGACTACAAAATTCACAATAAGTCCTACACCAGCAAGGAGATCAGCTAGCGCCAGGCTTCCGATGAGTATAAACATGGGGGCGCGGAGTGTAGGCGTATAGAAGAGTATAGCTATGACAATTGCGTTTTCACATGCCATGATTGTTCCTGTCACACACAGAATGATGTCCCACGGGTTGACAGACTCATCTGGGGACAGGTCGGATGTGGTCACGGTTGAGGTGTTGGTGTCCCACGGGTCATAGTTCTGCTGGGACAACCTTCCAGAGGAAGAATTGTAGAGATACAGCAGTTGATCCATAGCTGCAGCGGCCGGCTGGTGAAGCATTGCTGAGCATCAAAACCAATAAAAAGAGATGGAAAGAGAAGGATACTGATAAGAGAGAAACACAATGCAAAGACACAGAGCCTTCAATGTCACATTTACATTCCAGTGAATGGATTTGTTATACTGATTACTGAGAAACAACTGCACTAGACTTGACAAAGCCCTATGATTATATGTGAGCAGTGGGGAAATATACGTGACATTTCCATTCATAACTAGTGTGACAAGTGAGCCAAGATAACACCTTAGTAACTAAGCAGAATTATCAGTGGCTTTTCTGGGGTTAAAGTCTTTTCTGGGAAACGTTTACCCTTCTGATTTTACCATTCGGATGTGAGCTGACTGAGCCAGATGTACATCTATAATACCACTGAATAAGTAAGCTGAGAGGCTGGTGGAGTAACAACTCTGGGCCCTGCTGTTCTTGTATTCTCTAGAAGGGTCTGGGTGCCTTTGTGCTAGCAGTCTCCTTCCTCATCAGCCAAGGTGAGCTGAGAGAAGCAGTCTTTTACCAGAGCATGTGCCCGCCTGTTCCTACGGAGATGATTACACAGTTTATGCCTCCACTTCAGCTGCTTGTGAAAGCTGAAAATGATAGGATATATTTATCTTAATAACAATAGATCCGAGGATACGGTTCAGTGCAACTCTCCCAACTAAAATATCACATCCTATTCCCCTGGAGACATCACTGCGTTTACCCAGCACCGAGGATGGATACCATCTATTTGTTCACTGGATTAGACAGATCACAAAGGATTTCTCCAAGGTAAGGCTATGAAATACAGATCTGCTTACTCTGGAGACAGATCATTAATGCACTCTCTCCGCAGTCTGGTATGGTAGAATCCCCTCCGCTTTTCACATGTTTTGACATCAGCTGCAGTGATGCCTCTTTACCACATGAGAAGTACATTATGACCTCATCATACATTTTATTGAATCTGAACATAAGAAGTGCTTGGTTGATCCCCTCCTTACACCTTGCTTTAGCTGCACCCCCCCCCCCCCCCCCCCCTTCGCTCTATCCAATAATCCAGCAGCCCTTGAGGGGCCTGCACTGCAGCTCCCAATGTGGAAGATCAATGTAGTTATTGCCAGCATGCTCAGCCCCTGTTCCTTCCACACTGGCAAGGCTAGGGCTACCTACGTCATGTGCTGTGTGATTATGTGTACAGCTCAGGCACTGTGTTTATCTACAGCGGCGTATAAAATAGAGGGCTAAAAATATGCATGCAGAAATATAAAAGATTGACTTTTCTCTCTGACTATATGCATGCATTTATATGCATGCAGTTCATCAATCTATTCATCTAACTATATATCTCACACAGTAAAACACCCTTTACCTGAATCACCTTCTTAAAATAGAACTGCTAAACACACACACACACACACATATATATATATATATATATATATATATATATATATATATATATATATACCATTACATATAATAAATCATACCAAATATTGTGTGGACCTACAGGATAGAAATACCTGAATACCTGAAAACAGGTGCTAAAGGCAGATAGATAGATGGATAGACAGACAGACAGGCAGGCAGACAGACAGACAGACTAGTTTAGTGTCAGAGAGAGTGAGAAATATAAAACTATTATTATTATTATATAGGTATTATAATAGTATAGAGTCCCATTATCTGGGGTCTGCAGCCAATTGACAGTGGTAGGCATGCACTGCTCTTACCTTCTGAGTATTGTGTCCAGCTTCGTCCTCTTTGTGCTATTCCTCGCAGTCCTTGCACAGAATCACTCCTTGGTTAACATTGCTAATACTGCTGCCGAATAGCTGGCTTTGACTTGCACTTAATATTCTTGCCCCATTGGGTCTGCTGAGAAATCTCAGCTCTGACGTCAAAGTGTTCGCTTATATTCATGATCAGCTCCCAAGTCTGTGAATCAGAAGGGGCTGTGAGCAGAATAATAAGGAGGAAGGCTGGGCTGAGCAGCAGTAGCGGCAGCAGCAGCCCCTCACTGACAAGACCATTTGCAGCAGCATCAGCACCACCAGCATCAGCAGCCTGCACACACCACACCTCTGGAATTTCATTCATAAGATTTTTCCTCCCCGGCTGGCTGGGACACACCTCCTCCGGGTCAGCTCTCTGTTACAAACCAACAACATTTGTTTTATATTCTCAGGGGAATTCTCCCTGTCTACCACTCTGCCTTCCTAATTACAGCTTATAGTGGAGCAATCTATTACTGCTAATAATATGGCATTAGGGTAGCTTAAGAATAATAAAGCATATAGAGGCTGATTTGTTAAGACAAGTGCAAAAAAACCCAAAACAGAACAAAAAAAATGCAGCAAAAAAGGAACAGTTGCCCACAGTAACCAAGTCCTTCAAATTACACATGATGGGTTGCTCCAGGCTTTGCACTACTCTTTCTCCAGTTTTCCATGCATTGATTTGATTAATGAGACTTATTTTTACATGGAGATGTGACATGCTGTTAAAATGCACTTCTAGATCCTGACAATTTCTCTGCAGACATAGAATATAGCTAAATATCTATGTATCTATAAAAAATATTCCTAGTGAGTCAAACACATATATACGTATCTTTACGTTATTTAAGCTAAAGCCCTGTGCATACAAAAATATGGATGATGATTGGGGCTCATACAAGCATCCCATTTAATTGTGGTCATGACTGACCTCTCACCTCACTAATATCCACACCATATGCCAAACACATAAAATGGCAGCTCCTGTTAAGCAAGAAATAAGCCCTAGCCAATGCTTCAGGACTCACCCTTTCTAGGTGACGGTCAATTCAGTAGTTAATGACGTCATCGGGACAAGGAATCTTGAACGTTTGTTAACCCTTAAGCCTATCTGCAGAGAGAGCACAGGTGGGAGTGCTGATAGAACCGGTGACTGTCGGGGTTAATGTGGCCACCCCTCCTGCGTCATAGACACTCTGCTGTCATCTACTGCTGAAGAAATTACCTTTTTCTTCTTTTTTTTTTTTTTTTTTTTTTTATCTCGCAGTCAGTACGCTTTCCTCATTGACAATTCCAGTTTCCATAGAAATGATAGGAAGGAGGAATCCCTGACCCTCAGGTCTATCTGTAGACTGGCTGATAAATTTCCAAATACCGCAGAACATGCACGCTTTACAGCAATGTGCAAATGAGATGCAGGCCGGTCAGTGAACTTACATCTATCCATTAATACATTCACAAGGAGCCTAATAAAGCTGTTCTGAGACATATACTGAGTAGCCAATAACAAGCACAGCGATTCCTAGATTGCCAGAACTTGTCTGGATGAATGCACAGGCCTTGGTATGAAAGAGTTAACTTTCCGCTCATAGATGTCTATTTACACTGATATGCTTCAAAATGGTAATTAGCTGTCGCTCAGATCCCAAGCTCTTTCACTGAGAAAGTGTGCTGCAGCGCTTCAGTCGCTGCTGCCGAGGACAAGGCAGACCCTGAGATGAGGGCTATGTGCTAAAGCAGCAGCATTGATGGGACTTGACATAATGTCCCAGTCCAACAGGTCACTCACCCTCGCCCCGGCTGTAGTTTTCATACAAAGCTACATACGATGCAGACAGCACATGCATGACTGCATTACAGTGTGCCTGGGATACCTTTGTGATGAACATTAAAGATGTGCTTCTGAATTCCACAGAATTCTGATTTCCGATCAGAAACCAGCATTCTACTGCAGAAATCAGTATGTGGAAATTGGTATGTGGAAATCAGAATTTTGCGGAAATATTGCATTGCCAAGGCTCGGAAGCACTGGACCAATCAGAGAATCAGAATTATATCACAGAAATCAGATTATCCTGGAATTTTTAGGCCAATCAGAAAAATGCAGAAGTTTAGCTGATCGGAAATGTGTATTCCAGATTTTTTTTTTATTTACAATTAAAAAACTTTATTGACAAAAATAACAAAAGAAATCGGAAATTCTCTGAAAGCAGAAATCCGTCGGAATCAGAAATCGGCATTTCCAACCATCCCTAATGAGCATGGCATTTTTTCACAATGTGTGAAATAAGCCATGGAAATGAAACAGAATAGGACAGGGAATATTTACAGAACTGAGCTGCAGCAGAATTCAATGCTAGTAAAGGAAGGTCCGCACTGATGTCTCCAGTCTAATGTAGTTTATTCAGGACATATCCAGTTCAGGTAAAACACTTAGACTAACATTTTTCGGACTCCAAGTCCTTAATCATAGTCATATCATAGCACTCTGATTGTGAATTTAAAAAGGGAGGGTAGTAAGAGGCGGGGCACGACCCCACCCAAGCAAGGGAGGGAGCAAATTGCCCGTCACAGCCCACCAAAAACTAGCACCTCACTAAAAATGTAAAGATAAACATTGACAAAGTTAAAAACACATACAGATAAGGAGCAAAATAATCAGAGGAATATATACAAGGGTCAAAAGGCCACCCCTATTCTCAACCTGTCACCAAAGCCAGATCCCACCTTGCATTAAAACCCTTGGGTGATCTAGTACCAAGACGGAAAATCCAAAGTGCCTCCCTTTTACGGATCAGAGCCTGAAGGTCACCTCCTCGCCTGGGCAAGGAGACCTTCTCTATTCCATGAAAGGAGAAGCCAGACATATCACCATCATGAACCTGTCGGTAATGTCTGGCAACATTGGAGATGTTTTGTGTGGACCACCCAGCCCCCAAGAAATGTTCCGATATCCTGGCTCTAAGAGGTCTGGTGGTGCAGCCCACATACTGGAGAGAACAAATATGGCATGTCACCAAATATATCACGTTTTTAGAGCTGCAGTTAATAAAGTGCCTGGCATTTCTTGGGGGCTGGGTGGTCCACACAAAACATCTCCAATGTTGCCAGACATTACCGACAGGTTCATGATGGTGATATGTCTGGCTTCTCCTTTCATGGAATAGAGAAGGTCTCCTTGCCCAGGCGAGGAGGTGACCTTCAGGCTCTGATCCGTAAAAGGGAGGCACTTTGGATTTTCCGTCTTGGTACTAGATCACCCAAGGGTTTGAATGCGAGGTGGGATCTGGCTTTGGTGACAGGTTGAGAATAGGGGTGGCCTTTTGACCCTTGTATATATTCCTCTGATTATTTTGCTCCTTATCTGTATGTGTTTTTAACTTTGTCAATGTTTAACTTTACATTTTTAGTGAGGTGCTAGTTTTTGGTGGGCTGTGACGGGCAATTTGCTCCCTCCCTTGCTTGGGTGGGGTCGTGCCCCGCCTCTTACTACCCTCCCTTTTTAAATTCACAATCAGAGTGCTATGATATGACTATGATTAAGGACTTGGAGTCCGAAACATGTTAGTCTAAGTGTTTTACCTGAACTGGATATGTCCTGAATAAACTACATTAGAGTGGAGACATCAGTGCCGACCTTCCTTTACTACTGTTGCTCATTGGGTTTGGCCGCTCGTGTTCCTGCACTGTCCCACCTAATACGGTGTAGCGGTACTCCTGTCTACCTTTCTAGAATTCAATGCTAAAGTATCAATATTGTCTAGAAAATGAAATCCCTCCAGCAACCAGTTGCATTGGCTCTGTGCACAGCGATACAGCACCAGGACCCCTTTTCTCTTGTGACATTTTTTCCTTTGCAGAGCATTTTTTGTAGAACTTTTTTAATTTGCATAATGATTCCAGACATGATCCTATTGCTGACCAAAACAGCTGTGTGCAGCCATTTCAGCCAATGCCCTACTGGCAGCTACTGTAATTTTTTTAATTTGAATGGATGTCAGTGCCCAACTTCTGTACACTTATTGGCAGTTTGGGCATTAGCATTAGGTAGAAAATTTTTCACCAGTGGGGTGGAAGTTTATGGGATAGTATTTAGAACAGGGTTGCTGGCAGTGAAGAGGTACATTGCATGCCATAATTCAGCAAAGACATTTTATCTGTGGAAAGAAGGTGTGTATCTGTGCTGGCCATCTACTGCAAGATCACAGAATAATCAATCAGTTTTGGATGAGGGTTGATATAAATAGTGTCTGATAAACTGAAGTGAAGAATGTTTGCAAGCTTTCGAAACTGTAAGATTCTTCTTAAGACATTATCCAGGACTGTATAATGCTGAAAGAAGGAGAAGAAACTCAAAGTTTTCTTGAAGTACTCCTGGTTCCGCAGCTTAGCTTTCGATTGGAGGAAGCTAGCGGAGGCAGAGAGCAGAATGTAATGGAGGAGGCACGGGCGGCAATGCGGGGAAACTGATTGACAAGCTGCAGGTAAACAGACGTCTAGCGACAAGCAGATTGTCACTAGCCTGGCGATATATATCAAGGGGGTCAGGAGATCCCGTGGGGACTGGCAGCGGGACACAGAAGCATGTCATTGTGCACAGAACATGCCTCTCTGTCCTATTAAGATTTAAAAAATCTGCCTTGGTTCTCTTTAAAGCAAACCCAAGCTGGCAGTAAAGAAAAAGTTAGATACTTACCTATGAAAAGCAAAGTCTCTGGATGCCCCAGAGGGTTCCCACATCCATCTCAACCCCCCCCCCCCCCCCCGCCTACTGGACCCTCTTTTAGTTTGGGCATGAGCGTGGTCCTCCAGTGCCTTTGTTGCCCGCGCAATATCATGAAGCAGCTCATGGACGCACTGTGCAGTCATGGCCATACTCGTGCAGGCACAGTACAGCAGTGCTAATACACAGCGGGGAGCGCAGCCATGAGAACATATCCAACAAGCTCTTGTCAGACATGTTCAGAGGGTCCATGCACAGTAACACTGGGGAGGAGATGGGAGGCCTCTGGACAATCTAGAGGCTTCCCTCTACCTAGCTAAGATTCCAACTTTTTTTTTGGGGGGGGGGGGGGGGAGGAGGGGTCTCATGTTCAGTTATATATTAATCCCTTTCTGACATCTAACTGTAATCCCTTCCTAACACCTAAGTCTAGCCTAATTTTCAGATAAACCCCCTTTATCACAGCACATTAGTGTCAGTAAGCACCAATTAAAATAACTGATGTATTACAGTATATGTTATCTCCTGTGTTTTACTTGCATTGAAAAATGCTTCTAATACTAACAGAATCTTTTGCAGTACGTGAAGGACGTCTTTAGACAGCTCAAGGTGGTATCTCTTCTTTATAACGAAAGCCCTGAATGCATTCCTGATAAAAGTCGTTGGAACCAAACGGTCTATGATTGCCTAATGGCCGCCTTGCCCGTGTTCCCTCTAGCGTGTGTAGAAGGCTTTAGGCTGATTTATCAAGGCATCAAGGTAAAATAATCCAGTGAAAAAGTTGTCCACAAAAGCCAGGAACAATGTTTAATTTACAAGCAGAAACCTGACTGGTTCCCCTTGGCAACTGCTTCAGCATCTTTGCACCTGTGTTGATAAATGAGCTCCTTCGTGCTACCCTAGTAAATGTGTATGAATTTGCTTGTGTGCAGAATAGTGTACTGTAACTTTTTCTAGCAGGAATAGCTCCACTTATCAGTACATTAATGCCTGTCTCCTGGGAAAAAGGAGACCCCCCCCCTCCACAATAATCAAATCTTTATGCAAATATCTTCCCTTCTGTCAGGAGGGGTAATTAGTGACTTGAATTCATAGATTTTATTATTGCGAGAAGAAAGGATAATATGCCATGCATATTAACGCAATTATGTTATAAAAGAAAAAACTGTCTTTCCAAGGGAAAAGAGAGCTGCAGCAAAAGCCGATATTCCCCATTAGTATTTTAAGTAGAAGAGGTAGGATATATCACAATAGATCACCGAGCTCACTTGCCCTGTGAAGAGATCAAAAATTGCACATAGTGCCCAGTACAGTCTATAACTGCCAGTAGCGAACACCTCGTGCCGCACTCCAGGGGGTAGTGCCACCACCAGACTAAGGAAACAACGTTCAGCTCCCCCTTTGTGGATGCACTCACCAGAAGCGCGTCTTTCTCTATAGCATATCACATCCAACTCTGCATGTCCATCCAGCCAGCCAAGGAGTAGGATCAGCGTGTGGCATAAAACTCATTTAATAAAAGTTTAAAAATGCAGGCTTTACAGGCTATTTCATTACCACTCCGTCCGCGGATACCATAGAGCAGCACGAATACCTCTCCTGCCGTTACTTCCTTACTGTACTTCCTATGTAAAAGGATACCTAGCTAGTGCAGGACATAAAAATCTCTGGAAGCACCTGAAATGTGAAGCTTAACAACCAAAAGAAAATGGATGTGCAGCTCAAACCAGGGATTCTAAAATACAAAAATCTTTTATACAAAAAAACAACCCTCTGGGGGATACTCACCTCGGGAGGGGGAAGCCTCAGGGTCCCAATGAGGCTTCCCTGTCCTCTGTAGCCTAGGGGAAACCAGTGCTGGCTCCCCCGATACCTCCTTGACAAGCGGCAAGCCTGACAAGCAGTTTGACAAGCGGTGCAATATTTACCTTCCACGTTCCAGTGCAGGCACAGTATCGGCTCTTCGTTCAGGCTGAGGAGGAAATAGCCGAGCCCGATCGTATCCGCTCTACTGCGAAGGAGCAAAGGACTCTCACCTGCGCAGTAGAGCAGATACGATCGGGCTCGGCTATTCCCGCCTAGTGCACCTGCGCTGGATCGCAGTAGTTTCAGGGGATCACAGTGCTGGATTGCCGGTACACCAGAGGACGGGGGAAGCCTCGTTAGGATCCAGAGGCCTCCCCCTGCTGAGGTAAGTATCCCCCAGAGGGGTTTTTTTCGTTACAGGTTTTCTTTAAAGTAATGTCAGAAGTTAGGAAGCATAAGAAGCAAGGATGCCGGCACTGCAACACATACAACACAGCAGTTGGAGGGGGAGAGAGAGGAGGGCAGCAGCACAGTCACAGGCTAGGTATGCAAGCAAGGGGTCCTCAGCGTGCTCAGGCAAAAGCAGTGTCTATATTGGAAAGGAAAGGAGAGAGCGCCGGCACTGCTGTCAATCCTCTTTTATTCATTATGAATAAAAGAGGATTGACAGCAGTGCCGGCGCTCTCTCCTTTTCTTTCCAATTTCTTTAAAGTAAGCCCAAGGTTAAAAAAAAAAAAAATTGATGAGATAAACAATTGTATTTACCCTCCTACTCCTAAAATGACCAATTTATTCGATATCTTGTGGTTTCATTTTATATTTAAACATTTAAAAAGTAGATTGAATTAAGAATCCCAGAGTTAAAATACATGCACTATTGACCTTTTTCTATCACCTTCTGCTCTCAGAAGTTGTATTCTGCCAAGAAAACTTCTATGGCTGTAATTTGCTTATCAGTGATGCTTACGGTACTATATTCCCGACAAGGTTCCAACAAGAAAGAAGCTGGTGCATACCTGAAAATTAACTCTTTCAGGCAGCAAAATAAAACAAGTAAAACAGCGAGGTTGTTAGTGTGTTTTGCACTGTACATACACATGTTTATCTCATCATGTCACATGTCGCCTCGGGTACACATTAACCACTTCAGGATCACAGGTTTTCTTCCCTTAAAACCAAAACAACTTTTACATTTCAGCGCTCCTCCCATTCATTCACTGATAACTTTATTGCTACTCATCACATGTGAATGATCTATAGCTTGTTTTTTTCGCCACAAATTAGGCTTTTCAAGGGTGATATTTTATTTTAGTAATAATGTTATTCTCTATGCATTTTAAAAAGAAAAAAGAGAAAAAAATGAAAAGATACACTATTTCTATATTTCCAACCATAAAAAAAAAAGCAAGGGAGGCTAGGATTAGATCAGGGTTGATCAGGGTAGATCAGGGGTATATAGTCCTGGTATATTTATTTATAAGTCCTGGTTTATTTATAAAATCCACTAGGTGGCAGTCAGAATACAAGTAAAGAAGATCCAGTTACCTTGTAATCCTCTCAGGAGTGATTACAAGGTAACTGTATCTTCTCAAGTGCTGGCAACATTGTTTGTAAACCTCACAAATGAATGAGCACTGCTATTGGCTTATAGCAGTGCTCATTCATGGTTACAGGCATCTGATTGGTGATGGGAGTAATTACTCCCATTCATCAATCCCACCCAGAGATAAATGAAGCTGGTGCACGCGCATGTGCACGCACGGGGGCGCGCACCCGCGGGCGGGAGCGCGGGAGCGCGCGGGAGCGGGGGCGCGGGAGCGCGCGCGTGCACGCGCGCGATCGTGTCCGCACAGCACAATAGCGGCAGGGGCGTTTATCAACGCCCCTGATCCGCTCATTAAGTCAATAGGGGCGTAGTTAAGCGTCTGGGAAATCCGAAAGTGGTTAAAGGAAAGCTAAAGCTAGTAAAAAAACAAAACAGTTTAACTTATCTGGGGCCACAACCAGCCCCCTGTAGCCGCCCTGTACCCACGCCGGGACAAATGGATCTTCCGGTCCCCCGCAGCGGCTCAGTTTCCTTTTCAGTGACTGAGCCAGTCGATGGCCACTGCGCCTGTGCAGCCCTGGTTGTGCACGTCCTGAGGTAGGATATGGAACACATATGTAGATAAAGCCGATAAACATTAACCTGTAAACTAACAATAAAAAAGAGGAGCAGTCTTGATCCAAAATAAATTTCTAATTTTAATAAAGTATGAATAAAAATATTATGTTACCCTAAGGTTACAATTAAAAGCAACAAAGTTAGTTGTGGGGGAGGAGAGGTTAAGGTTAGTAGTGTTTTTTTCTTTACTGCGCCAGGGACGGTTAAGTTTAGGCATGGGGTAGAAGGAGTTAAGGCTAGGCATGAAGGGGAAGGGGTGTTCCAAGCCTCAATATCACTCCCGTGTTTATTCAACTGTTTTCTGAGGGTTTGTATCATCCTACCAATGTATAGATATTTGCAAGGACAATCAATGACGTTGATGACGTAGCAACTTGCACAGTTTAGCAGAGAGTTTATCTTCAATTCACTACCATTACTAAACAATTGTATTGATTTAGCTCTGTTGTTGATGGTGGAACAACAGAGACCTCTATATTTTTGCCTAATAATATTTATGATATTCCCGTTATATCAATTTATCACAGCCATTAGCTGTAGATTTTGCATAACCATGAGGATATGTGGATTTTATTTTTTTAAATTTATTTTTTACATTCTTGTTTTTTTTTTAACATTCTTGATAATTTTTGTGTCTGCTGTGCTTGGGCATA